>NC_092463.1:5063556-5663556 GCF_047495875.1 Pithys albifrons albifrons | reverse complement strand
TGTTTTCCCCATCCATAATGGGGAAAGCTCCTGGAGGTGTTTGAAAAACACAGTATAGTTGCCATAACTTTGTTTTCCCATTTTCCACGACATTTTTCATGTTGTTTGCACCCAGAAGCCCAAATCTCCAGGTAGTTGTTGCTCACAGAATAGAAATTGTTTGATCTTGGGCTGTTGAAAGCAAGAGAGAACACACAGTGCAGGACAGGGAGAGGGAAGGGGATTAGAAACCTCTGTCGGGAAGGGGGACAGTCTTCCCAGGACAATTTCCATGCCATCAGATAGCAACTTTTTCATGTTTGGAATTAGAAACAAAAGGCTTTGACCCAAGACAAACTCAACATCCATCCTGGAATAGTTTCTTTTATTTTCTTTTTTTAGGTGCTTATCTCCATTTGCGCATTCACAAAAGGGCAGTGGAGTTGGGGGAGGGTCTGGAGCACAAGTCTGATGAAGAGCAGCTGAGGGAGCTTGGGGGTGTTTAGCCTGGAGAAAAGAAAACTCAGGGGGGACCTTATTACTCCCTACAACTGTCTGAAAGGAGGGTGTATCCAGATGGGTGTCAGCCTCTCCTCCCATGTAACAAGCGACAGGGTAGGAGGAAATGGCTTCAAATTGTGCCATGGCATGGGTGGGAGGAGGGTTAGATGGGATATTAGGAAAAATGACCACCCAAAGCCTAAGGGTGAGCAGACACTGGAATAGGCTGCCCAGGGAATTGCTGTAAATGCCATCCCTTGGAAGTGTTTGAAAAAGATGTGGATGTGGAACTTGGGGATGTGGTCTAGTGGTGAACATGCTGGTACTGGGTTAACAGTGTGACTTGATGATCTTAGAGGTCTTTTCCAGCCTTAATGATCCTATGATTCTATCCCTGTTAGCCTGTGAGCACCTGGTAACAACCATTATGTGTCTGACTGCCTCTCCATCCCCGGGATACACAAGTAGGATACTGCAACAAGCAGACCTCAGAGATCTGCTGGGGCTCAGCCCTTAATGCCCTGACCTGCTCTGAAGCCAAATGGTTACAGCAGCCTATAGAAACACCTCAGTCTTCTTATTGTGTCTCACTTTATAAATAGCCAGGCACCTTAGGGCAGACAGGGAAACCCTGCTGGGATGCTGCTATTTTTGCAGTCCTTTAGATTTGAAGCAATTGCTTTGCAGTTCACCTTTAAAAAGACAAAAATTCCAGTGAGCCTGAGATAAGACTGGCCCTTGGCCATACCCAGGAGCCCTGACTGGTGTTGATCATGAAAACCTGGACAAATGTGGTCCAGGGCTGCTGCTCTCTGTGCAAATGGATCGGGCCTTCTCACAGAGCACAGGCATTGGCAGAGGCACCTCTATAGATGAGCCTGCAGTGTTGGCCACTAACATTTATTTCCTGTGCACTGATCCTGTCTGGGTTACTGGGAAGCTCTTAAGAACTTTTAAAAATAGTTATTTTATATCAACTGTAAATGTCGTTCAATGTTTTTTGACATTCAGTGTAAAGGGACAGATAGGAAGGGACTTGTCCTTGTGGGGTTGTAATCCTGCTGACTTCAAAAGATGTCCATTGTAGAGTTTGCCATGAATGGGGGTAGTTATATGAGACAAAGACTCCATCAAACACAAAATCAGAACAGCAGATCATGTTAACAAAGGAGGGGAGTTTTTTCCACTCCTCTCAATAAAAAAGGCGTATTTTCCAGCAGCAGTTCTGCCAGATCCCCTGCAACTTGCAAGGACCTCAACAGATGTAATAAAAAAGAGAACAGTGAGATTATGTTGTATACTTTTCTTGTGTTTTTGCCCTCATGGTGAGTTTTGGCCACCACCCTTGTTGAGGTGGGAGTTTCATTGCAGCGCAGGAGACTGTGCAGCAGGGGTGGGCTTTGTGGTCCCTGTGCTGCTTCCCTCCTCCATCCCCACTCCATGCTGTGTCTGGGCAGGTGGCAGGCCCTGAGTGCTGACTTTGTGTGGACTGGGGATTTCCAGAGATGTCTGAGGTGTTTAACTAACAGCTTTTTTCTAGGCAGCTGAGCATGCCAGGCACTTTATCCGCCTTCCCAGTGGCGAACACCCTCAACTGCTCTTCTGTGGGATGGGAAAAGAAAACTTAGTCAAATCTGACCCACCAGCACCCTAGTCCAGGTCTGCGAGGACAGGAAAATTGCTGAACTCTTCAGGTCAGTGAGTGAGGGGACAGTGTCAAGGACAAAGAGTTTTGTGCTGTGCCACACAGGGGACTTTCTACTGTTGGGAGAGCACCTCCATGGGCAACAGTGAGGGGAAGGGAAACCTCCATTTACCCATCAGGAGAGATCAGCCCAGCAGGCTTGCCTACCTCAATGATACTCAGGGGTGACCTCTGCATCTCTGCCTTGTGCAATATTTATGCAGCTGATCTGGTAAATGGCATGGTTTTCACTCTTTGTTACATGGCTGAGTGCCCCTCAGCTGTCCCAGCACCACAGTCCCTCCAGAGACCTCTGTGGCTGCCTAGAGAGAGATTGTGAAGCATCATTTCTACATCCCTGTGCATATTAATGAGGTTGCAGAGAGCTCACAACAAATAAATGCTGGTTTGGGAACATAAAGGTTAGCAGTGTTGAGGTTGTGGGGCAAAGACACAGGAGTTGGCTGAAACTGTGCAGTGCGTCCGTTTAACCACCAAGGATGGAGGGATCCATGGTGAAAAGAACCTTCCCTAAAGCTTAGAAAATACCTGAGTAAAAAAAAAGGAAAGTATGGCAAGGAGGATGAAATCTGAAGCCTTTGTCCTCCTAGCCATGATCTGCAGCAGGACTGGGGTGTCCCCTGGGTACTGCAACCCTGCTATCTGCCTTGCAGCAAGGAGGAGGAGGAAGAGGAGAAGAAGAAGGAGGAGGAGAAAGAAATCTCCCAGTACTTCCCTGCAATGTAGTGGGAGGTGTGGGGAGGCCCTTCTCTGAGGGGATGTCCCCAAAAGATCTCCTTATGCCAATGCAATGTGCCTCTTGTGCTTTCCCTTTTCCATGCTCACTGAAACTCCAGTTCCATGCTAATGCTCCGTCCCAGGCTGCTTTCTGTGTCAGCAGCAGCAGGAAATCAATCTTAGCCCAGTGCCAAATGTGGATGTGTGGGAGAGTCCCTGCCTTCACTTGCTGGGCAGGCACTGAACTGCTAATTAGGAGCCCAGGCTGAGGCAGTCAGGATCACCCCAAGGAGGGATTTGGAGACATGCCTTGCATTGATTCTGGTGCTGTTAAAAACAGTAAGTGCCTGAGCCTAACACAAGATACCTGTGTGCATCTTAATCTTGGAGCTGGGTGTCTTACTCGTGCTTCTCCCCCTCTTACCAAAATTTCCTTCTAGCATTTTGCAAGGTGCATCAAGTACTATTACACTTGGTTTTTATCGATGGAGAAATTCTTGAGGTTATTTGTTGGTGAGCAAAGTGACTCATGGAGACCCAGTCACACCTTTTAATGACGCTTTTAATGGGAAGGCAAGTGCTGGATTTTCACTTCTGTTTATTATTATTCACCCATGAAACTACAGGCCATGAACCAGTTAGTGCCCAGGCATTTTGCTGGTTTTTGCAGCCTAGTTTCACATGACAGCTATAGCACAGATAATGCTTCTGCAATAACAATTTGTTAGAACTGGGTTCCAAACCTGCTTGGTAGTGACTTCTCTGGCAGAGGGAAGAGCCCCTTTACAGCAGCATATGGACAAATTGTGTTGGAGAGTTTCTCTCCAGCAAGTAGAGCCCTCTGAACCAGAACCCTTATGCAATTATGTGTGGTTTTTTTGACTCCAGATCCTAAGAATGTCTCTCTTGAATAGCATGTTTCTTGCTAGTTTGTTCATCTGTGAATTTCCCTGGCAGGTAGCGTATAAATAGCTCTGAGACACAAGCGATCCACGAGTTCTTTTCAAAATACAGCATTGAGTCATTTTAAAGCCTCCTACTGTAGCTCTTTTAAAGATTAACTCATTATTTTAAGTGTAAGCCTGAGAAAGAATGAGAAAATCCTGGCCTAAGTTATTCTTCCAACAAAGTACCTTGTTTAAAAAGCAATAAAGAATAAAATCCCATGGGCTCTGGCCAGTGCAGTGAGAAGGAGACAACTGTCTGTCCCTGCTGTGGGTTGCCTGTTCATCACCAAGAGACTACACTGCTTTCTAGAGCCAGGAATAGAAACCAGTGTTCCTTATTCCCTGGAGCATTTTGCCATGTAGGGCAGAGCAATCCAGCTGGTTCCCCCCAGCCATTCTCTATGCCTGACCCCAGGCACTGTTCATCTTTCAGTAATTAGGGCAGAATTAGGGCAAGATCCCTGGGGATGGAGACTGCTGGAGCAGGGCTTGCACAGGGGGCAGAGCTTATCTATATATTGAGCTGAGCCTCCTTTCCCACCTGGAAATTTTGTCCAAAGAGAATTTAGGGATTTGATACAGTTGTCAGGCCTGGCATCCCAGCAGGTTATAACAACAGCTCTGCCCCCAGATATCCGGAAATACCAGGTGTGTCTACAGTTCATATTCAGATAAACACCTGCTGTTGGTGCACTGAGTATCAAGAGCTTCCACTGGCACGGGCTGAAACACCTAAATAAGTAGGAAAACAAAACAGAGATAATTTCTCTAGTGCCATTGCCCATGGAGTGCAGTGTCAGTAGCCTGAGGAACAATAATACAATGTGGCTGGTGCTGACTGCACACATGAAGTGAATAACATATTTCACTGAAACAGTAGGAGAGCTCCTAAACACACCAAAATGTAGTGTCCTGCTTTGGAAACAGCCCAAGAGGCTTCTTCCCTTGTGCAAAATAGCACTGCTCTGCTCATGCATGAGTAGGTAAGGGCTATTTCATACATTAATTTTAGGTGTGGATGTACCTCAGCACAGTTTTGAAGGGCTGTGTCAGGATTTACTTCACGATTAAATTGGAACAACTTTCTTTTTTTTGGTGCACAGCTCTGAGACTGTCTGTAAATCTGAAATGGGATTTGTGAACAGATTAAACCTGTGAAGGGAGTTTTAATAGGACACCTGGGTGGAATTTTCCTTTCTTTTATCATCAAAACATGCCTGATTGCCCTGCCCAGAGCTTCTATCTCCTTTGCTAGATGCACTGTGCACATGTATATTGGAATTAGTACTGTGCCTTCAGTCCATCTTCCTGCAATGTGGCATTGGAATTCTGCCCTTGGCGTGAAGTGTGGGAGTGACTTGTCCCTTCTGCAGGATCAAGGGAACACAGGCAAACCTTGCAAGCCACAAACATCCATAATGTCTCTTAAGGGTTAAAGGCGAAAATTAAAAATAGCCATTTGATGCCTGAGACTTTTGATGGATCATTAGCTTGTGGTTCTGCTGACAGGAGCCCTGTAGTCACACAGGCTATCAGCACCCTGCAGTTTCCCAGCAAACTTTTAGGAATCGTTCTTGGGACACACCTGCCATTGGTCTTGCACTGCCATGTCTGCTGTAAACCAGGAACCACAGAGCAGCAAGATGCAAAGGTGATTTATGCCTGCAGGGACACAGCTTACCTGAGAGTCTTGGGCTGGGACTGACGCTGTAGGTGGGAATAATCTGCTGAAAATCAGATGCCCTGTGCTGTGTTACAGATGGACAATGACATGCTAAATCCTGCAGCCTTAATGGCTGCTGATGGTATGATAAAGTAATATATCACAGTAAAAAGTGTTTCTTCTTAAAAACCAAGTCAATAGAATTGAATCCATCTATTATTGAAAAGGCAATAAGCCATATTCTGGGCCAGGGCTCTTACAGAGACCTCCTAATACATTAATGCATTGCTTGGGAGGTTACACAACTTGAAAACACAGTTACCTTCCTAAAGAGTTCAGGTATCCAGAGGAAGCTGAAAATACATTGGAAATTGAGTGTGGACACTTGCATACAGCAGAGTCGAGATGGAGATGCAGGAAGAGGAGCATGTGACCTTCTCCATTCACTACAGCAGTTTAATGTGAAGAGAGAGAATAAAAAAAGCAAAGCTAAAGATCAGTTGCATTTCATGGATGGAGGATTGCTGGTGGAAGGAAATGGTCCTTCATGGATTTAACTCAGAATTTAAAATTACATCATTTAATCTGACATCCTGCAGAACTCATGCTTAAAGATTTCATCTTATAGTGCTATGGCAAGGTCAAACTCACTCTGTGAGTAATTATCTTGGAAGAAAGAGTGTGTTTCTGTGCATGTCCATATTTGAAAGGGATGGGAAATAGAAGAAGCTTTTTCATTTCTTCCTAGCTTTTGGTATAGTTGAAATAAGAAACTATCCCTATTTTGTATGGTTCTTCAACATTTTTATATGGATCCCAATTCACATGTGCTGCTTCTTCCCCATAGCAGGTGTGGAAGTATCAAGGCCAACTGAATAAACAGATGGAGAAATTAAGTTGGGTGCCCAAAGCCACACAGCTCTCCCCAAACCAGACACAGCATGAGAGTTTGCTGCCTTGCTTCGTGTGCAGGCTGCCTGACCCCATCCCTCTTCTCTGTACCACACATGAGTGTGAAAGCACACAGGGACTTCTCTTTATCCAGTCCTTCTCTGCTCTGTGGCTCAAAGCAGGAAATTATTTCACAGTGCTTCTTTTAATCTTCTTTGACAACTTTTTTGTTTTAAAATAAAGCGGTTATGACAGTGGGATAAAGCAGCACTTACAAGTGATTGCTCGAGTTCTGATCAAGTGATAGGTGGGTCATCCATCCCTCAGTGCCCCAGTATGAAAGTGATGCTTCTCTTCATTTCTAGAGGGCTATTCCTTGATAATGGCAATATTGTTATTCATAATCTGCTTCTGGTTATTCTCATCATCAGCTGAAGGAGACGACATAATGTGAGTTAATTGTTTAGTTCCACAGTGGCTAATGAGTAGTGTATATATTCCAAACTAACAATTTGCCACAGCTCCACAGGAGAGTGTATTAAGTGTTCAGTGACAACATGCAAATAATGAACATATTTATAGAAAGCAGAACTGAGGGACAATAAAAAGGCCCAGGTTTCTGGATAATTTATTCAGAACAAGCAATATGATAGTAAAGGAGATCCAGATTAAAAACCCAGATACGCCATTTGGGAACTCAAATGCAATTCCTAGCTTTTTAAAAGTTCAAGCCTTTCACAGGTCTATTGAAAGCAGTGGGAGGACATCTGTGAAAAATGTGGCTGTTCAGTGTCTGTTTAAAAGCAATCCAGCCTTTTTGTCTGGCACTGGTGATACAGTTCCCTCCAAAGCAAATTTCTTGCCAACAGAATTTCAGTAAGGCAGTGCTTGGTTCTTGCTTCCAGCCCTCAGAAAAACCAAGGATCTCAGGTGAGCACTCTCAGAAAATGTTTGTCTTCCTAACAAATCTAGCTTATCAGTCAAGGTCAAGGCACTATTGAGATTGATACTCTACGGGTATGTGATAAAAGAGATCCTTCCTCAGAGATCCACAGATCCAGCATAGAAAATGGTCCCAGTTACACTGACATGACGTCCTTGTATTACCCATTTTTCCTGTGCTTCATCTGCCTTTTCAGACTGTAGCCATTTGGGGCAAGACTATATTCTTTTTGCAGCTTTCAGCATATAGGAATATAAATCACTATCAGTGCTTCCAGGGTGTATTGAAGTTCAAATAATAATTAATAATAGTATGTGCACTAAGGTTAATGGATTGTGTGCTCGTGTGCAAGAGCATGTGTTTTTACAGACCTAAGGTACCATTGCACCAGGTGTGCACCAGAGAGGTAGATGATATTTTTAAGAGCGTTTCTCTTTGGAAGATACGGCTTGAAAGTCAGGCTTGAACTTATTTTCAGCCTAGTTTGTGTACCCTGCTCTTGTGTATTCTAAGAACAGTGTCATGTGGGGAGCACTCTATGAGACTATAAACCCACCTGCAATCCACAGTGACTGAGCATGAGTGGGGAATGTATCTCCTCAGACAGACCAGCACCAGCAGTCGCTACTGCTCCAGCTCTGTGTTTAGTGAGCATAACAGAGCCTTTGAAGAGCTCTTGAAGTTCCCATGTCAGTTTTTAGGAGACAGGCAAGGCTTTCCAGGCTGACTTTTTAAAAAGGGTATCTCCTTGTAATGGTCTGTTAAATGTAGATTATTACAGGTGAGTTTTATTGACCCCTTGACACTGATGAAAGGGGTGGCAATGACAGCCACCAACTTCAAGTAGAAGGAAAAATGAATTAGCTGGGTGATTGATTTCTTTCTTTGAAACACTCAAGCCAGAATCAATCCTTATAGTGATCAGGTTTAGCGTGCTAAATTCTCTTGGCATTACTAACTCACTTTTTCTTTCCCTACCCTTATAAAAAATCCCCAGGCAGATACAGCTAATGCTGTGTCGCATCCCACGCGCTCGTGTTGCTCCTGCAGTCTGTTGCTTTTTCGGATTCACACACACATTTGCATTTGCAAGCGCCACTATTGCTTTGCAGTAAACACTGCATGGCTCTCTCCTAAGAGAATCCAGATGTCTTCCTCTCAGGACTGTGTATTTATTTTTAGGTTTTTCAGCCCATTTCTGCTGCGTTGAGCGTTCTCTCCTTTTGCGTATAAACGTTGCTCCTCATCGCAGACATTGCATTTTGTGGTGAGGACATTGATGGAGAGTGAAAGGTATTTAGCTTCCAAAAACCAAGTTTTAATTTCATTCTTCATTGATTTCATTAGGTCTCCATGATCTGTGCTGTGAGCACTTTTCCCATGCAGCTAACTCTGCCTCGATTAGCCATGTGCTCATGGTATGTGCAGGTATTTGCTGGCCTTAGGGAGCTAAATAAGAAAAGGATTTTATTTGTTCAGTAGTTGAAATAAAAAAATAAAAATTATATATAAAAGAAAGAGAAGACATCCAGCTTATTTTTTCAGCAAAGGAACAATCTGGATGAAGGAAGGGGTCAAACTCCTTTTTGCGGAAGAAATCATGAGTTAATCCCAATCACACTGAAGATTGGTCGTGTTCCTAACAAATGCAATCATCAGGATATCTTCCTATGGAGTGTTGATGCAAGTTTAGTGAGATCTGGAAAAGGGTGCATGGATTAGTTAATGTGTTTCCTCCCCCTTCCCCTTCAGCCCAATCTTTATGTGATTGTAACACCCCAAACTTGGCCGTCAGAGCTGTTTGCCAGAGTCAGAACTGTGCAGCAGCCCTGACAGCCTGAGGATACACAAGGCAGAACTTGAAGGAGAGATAACAATTTCTAATGGACCAGCTAATATTGGTAGGGAAAACAGACATGCTCCCAGGCACAAATGCTGCCTCATGTCTCCTCCTGTTTTCCAGGGGCTGCCTTCAGCATTGTGGGCATTCAGAATGAGGATTTGCATCTTCAGGGCACAAAGTTCCTGCTGGCCACGATAAAGGACCAGCTCCTCATGCTCAACTAAGGCAGAGAATGATTGTTATAAGTGAGCAATTCTATTGCATTCATGGGGAGAAACCTTGGGGTTTTTTTCCACATGGTTTCCCAAATCAGGACACTAATCATGTTCAGCTATTGGGAGAAGACTCACAAGCCGCCTCTCTTTACCTTGTTTTGCTGCAGTAAAGGAAAGGAGAGGGTTTTTTAGCAATCAGTGGGCTTTTGCTAATCCTTCTATGAGAGACGTGTGAGAACTGTATTTTCCTTAGCCCCACTGGTGTGCCTTCATGGAGGATTGGAGTTATCACAAAACTCTAGCAAAATAGTAAGAACAACAGCATTATAAGGAGACCAGGTGAGTGGTGGCATTGTGTATAGTCTGATGTATACTTGAAGAGAGTTATAAATACATGTTTATGAATGTACCAGCATAGTGTCTGCTGAATGAGAGACAAGAGTGAAGATCCAGCCAAAAGATGGGTGCACAGGTAGAGGTACTCAAGGACATGGGTTTCACACATCTGCGGAAAGGGGGAGAGAGAGAAAAAAGTATGTCCCTGTTATAACATTGTTTGCTGTGTTCAACCACAGGCAACCTCCAGAGAAAGCTCTGTGGAGCTGTTAAGGTTATACATGGTCTGATCATTGCACAGGAAAACGCTTTTTAACCACCTACCCTGTGAATGGAAACACCCTGTGAGACTCCTTGCTATGCCCTGTGTGCTCACTGATTCCAGCAGGATCAGAGGGGCCATGCCTGACCCCTCCTGTGCTGCTTCTCTTGGCTCTGGCCCCCACATGTCTCAGCATTAGCCATGGGGTTGGCCATGCCACTACTATGTCCCGCTGCCTCATTTGGACCCTCCATCTCCTCTCTCCCTCTCTCCATAATTTCTTGTAGGAGGGAAATAATCTATGGGAGCTTGATATTTTGCTGTCTTTTTTTCAGATGTGCGTGGAGAGGGGAAACTAGAAAATTACTTGGTTTTAATGCTCGTTCTTCCTTTTGTCTATTTTATAACTTTGATCTGCAGGAGCGGAGTTCCTATAGCAACAGACAGGGATGACTATGATGTCCAGTACCAGGCCTGTATCAAGGAGAATTAGACTGACCTGTAATGCAGTGAGATTTTATTTGGAAAATAATTCTTGTCACTATCAAAGGCCAGTGTTTTCCACCCTGCACAGGCAGTGACTCGGCTGGTCTCATGCATGTGAAAGATCAAGGGCTAAAAAGGGATTGGATTTAGCATGACCTGCTGTTTCAGCTGTCAGCTGGTACACATGGTTTCCATAAGCTCACAACTTAGCAAAACATGTGCCTGCAACTGAGCAGAGGATTCACAGCTCATCTGTCACTGGATTGCTAGTTTGCAGATGGGGATGCTGTTGAGGTAGCATCGTTTTGGATGAAGATTTATTACAGGACAAGTGTTGAAACTACGAAAGACGAGGAGCTGATGTTTTCAATGCAATACTTCTGAATGAATCTGCTGACAGCCAAATACTTCAGCAGATATACTGATCCACTCATCACTTGCTGAGCCAAAGCAGAGTGAGTTCACCTGCCTTGAATGGTGCTGTCCTGCGTACCTCCCTTACAGCACATTGTACCTCAGCATCATACTCATTCTCAGTATAGACTTAACATCTTTGTGTCTTACATTTTGAAATCTTTTGTAAGTGCATTTGAAATGCCAAAGTCAGGGCTCCATCCCAACCCTAAGCTTCTCTGACCTGACCTGTGCAGAAGAAATTAGCTGTTTCCCTGCACTAGAGCATCAGCACTCCCATTTGTGCTGCAGACTCCAGGTTCCCCAGGAAGAACCTGGGGTTTTAAGTAGCAAGAACAGAGCTCAGGGCTGGTGCAAGCCATGCAAAACTGTGCTGCCTTCTGCACTTACCAGGATGAGAAGATTCTTTAATGCCTGAAATGACTGATTACAAATCTCACTATTTCCCTCTTACAATTACAGAGCATGGGAGTTTCAAAGCTAAAATTTGGGAAGTAAAAAAACCAGTTTTGATCCTTTCCATCCCCCCATCTCCCCCTTTCTTAAGTAGTATTGATGATTACCACATGTGGTTACATAATAATTTGCCTCAAACTGAGCTTTTCGGCAATTAATTAGTCAGGGATTTGAGGGAAAAGATGTCTAAAATTGTTGAATATTTACTTACTGGTCCAGAAATGTGTCCTAGTTTGTTGTAACTGCCGTTCTAAAAGCCTAAAAAAAGATATTTGAAAAATTTTAAAAATCCATTACATTATTTTTGGCTTTCATTTTATCCACCTTCATTCAGTGACCAGGGTAAGGAGGGTGTGGGAAGCTAACACATGGCTAGCAAGAACACCAGTGCTAGTGCCAGCAGGGTATGCAGTGCCTCTCACACAGCCAAAGGTGATTCAGGTACTTCTCTTTCTTAAACTGCTTCTCCCTCAATGTGTTTCTCAGACAAAGCAATTCTGCAACCCCCAGCTTTGCTCCAAAATTGCACAGAGCTGAGGAGAATGAGATCTGCTTCATTCAGTGCCCAAAATCAAAACCATCCAAGTTGTTAACACCATCCTCTGAGCCATGTAACAACCTGCTGGGTCAGCCAGAGCCTTTTAAAGCTTCTGGTTCCTAACAAGCTTTGTAAAACCTTTGACTGCTTTGAGATCTGTAGCTGAATTGTGCAGCGTATAGGGTCGTTTATTTACGAGTCTCCCACCAAAACCCTTATCTCAAGGAGAGGAAAAATCACTGGGATTCCTTGACTCAGAGGGGAAACTCAACTGTGAGCCTAAAATAGAGGATGTGCCCTGACATTATAGGTATCTACAGATAAGCTTTCAAAGCATAGTTGGAGGGTTTTTTCAGCCCAGTATACCTTTGCTGAGATGTTCCTTATATTTTGGAACATATCGTCACTTCTCTCTCCATCCATCTCCTTTCTGTGTGCTAAAAAGGGCTGCAGAACATCTTTACCCCTCCTAAACAGCTCACTGAAGGAGAGTTTCCAGCTTTATGGGCTTCCCTTCTTATTTCTGCCTTCAGACACCAGCTCACAGCAGTGCGACGAGTGGGTGCTAATTACGGAGAACTACATTCGACAACAGAGCCTCACTGCTGGTGAATACAGAAAAATTGCTCATTAGAGCAGCATGGTATTTAGTCAGATTGGCTTCCCTAGATATTAACATTCTGGCATTAACGCAGGCTGGCAGTGTTGTACTTGAATAAAAGCGATCTCAAGATAATACGGGCAGCAGGACTTGTAAAACTGTTGTGCGACCTGTGGGGTTTGCAAGGCATTTCTGACGGGGGCTCCCACATGCTGCTTCAGGAAAAAAACATCCTAGGAATTCAGTGACTTGCATATAAATTCTTTTTTTTTTTTTACTCTCGCAGGGTATGGTGCATTATGCATATGATTTATTTCACTGGAATGAAACATGCTGTGCTTGATTATCTTCCCAGACATCCGACTTTTCACCCCATTTTTTGGTATGACAGTGCTGTGTCCACAATGCAGGTGGCACGATGCTTGATGGCTCTGTGCACAGCCACCCTGGAAAACACACTGTTTTGACCTGTTGCACAGAATAACACGATAAAGAAAGCTCAGCCAAAGTTCTTGCATGAACACAAAAACACTCTGGAAGATGCAGGTGCCTTGTTTTAAAGCAGGGGGGCTGTGTGTTGGCAGAAAACTTTGGCACTGAGGTTTTCCTGTGCAGTTTTTTAAGCAGCAAACACCAAAGCTGTGTTTGGTTTTGGTTCAGAGGTGCCCTTTGTTGGACGTGGCTCCCTGATCCTTCCCCTACAGCATCTGGGAGTCTCCAGCTTGGCATCCTGCTTGGTTTTACAGAGCTGTCCATGCCACTAAAGCTATGTGGGGAGAGTCAGCAGCTCCACTGGGTGCATGTACTGGTACCTATGTCTGTGCAGCTGTGAGAGCTGCTGCTGCTGCAGCCATAGCCACAGGGAATTCCTCGATCCCATGTCCTGCCCTCTTCCACCTCTGAGTTTACATCAGCAATAGCCGCTCCAGTGGGCTAATGTAAGCAACATAAATATACACAGAGAGGACATATCTGATCAGTGGCCAGCAGTGCTCATTGAGCCACTCATATGCCAGAATTTCCTCTCCTACAACCCTCTTGTCTCCCCTTTGATTTGAACACCAGCTTTTGCTAATTAGCTCAGCTTTATCTAATTAGCAGCCAAATGGGAGTGCCTCCCTCAGCTTGCAAAGAGCCCAGAGCTAAGGATTTATGTGGAGAAGCAGGACAGCGTTTTTTTTTCTGGCATTTGCATGGTGTGTCCTCACCTCTGTGCGCTGGGAAGATGTGTGAGTGTGTCCTTGTATTGGTGTTACTGTGTTGGTCAATACAGAAGCTGCATCTCACCTACACTAAATTGTTCCTGCCTCAGCCAACCTGTTTCCTTTCTGTAAATTTACTGTGTGGGGGCCTTTTTATTTTTTTCCTTCTTTTTAATGGCCATGGTATTTTGCCTGTAGTTTGCCTTGGGAAATAGAGTGTGTCCTACATCCATATCTATTTTAAGACTCTGCTCTGTTGCCTGCTACCAGCTGGGGACATGGCTAGAAGGAGCAATGGTTTCATGTTGTAAGAGGAAACACTGGATATTTCTAGGAGCCTATACTATGAGAGGCTAAATATGTTTCTAACCCAGGATATTATGCTCTTAGTGATAACACTCATTTAATCTGTCTTTAGTATTTTAAAAGTTGGCATTTTGGCTTAATTTATCAGGATAAAATCTATTTACAGACAATAGGGAATAAGGCACACCCAGAAAACAAATTAGAAACAAACTCTGTTTCTAATATTTGTACTAAGTTAAAAAATGTATTCTTTTTCCTTTATGTTAGTTCTGCTCAGATTTATTTGGGTTTAGAGAGGCCAGTAGAGATTACATTGTCTTAGTAAGAAAAACTCAGTTTGCTTAGTGCAGAACTGGGATTTACCATTTAGATGGTTCAGGTACTCTTGATGATTCTGCCTCTCTGTGTGTATGTTGCTGGATGCTTGTATTTGTGGGTAGCAAATGTTATTTCAGGCCAAAGTGTACCTGCATGGTTTCCTTTTAATTAATACTGTGTGAAAGGGAGGCTGGAGTGAGCCCCCAGTTTTTTGCAATAGTTGATGAATACCTGCAGTACAGACAATCAGCCTTTATATTGCCATGAGGGTCTGTGTGGGGCTCGTACTTAAGTGTTGGAACTGCTCAAATCCTCCTGATTAGTGTAACCCAAGCAAGTTGTTCAATGGTGATGTTGCACACCCACATTCATGTATCTGTTTGGTTTCTGTGTGTAAGAGCTCATGCAGAGCAAATCTGTCCTCTTACTGACACAGTAAGACAGTTATTTACTGATGGAAACCTATTATTTTCAGTGGTCTCTCCCAATTAAAGTAGCTGAGGGTTACAGGCCTTTTCTCCAAAATTAAGAGCCAGACAGAGCCACTTCTTGTCAGAAAAGCACCGAGGGTAAATTTCATCTGTGTGGAAGCAAAAAAGATTTGAGAGCAAGAATGCTTACTCTTTTCTTTCAAAAGCAGGGAAAATGCCCTTCTTAAGGTTGTGCATCCTGTGTTCATGTCTGTGAGGGTCTCTTTGCCCACAACTGTCCAGCTCAAAAACTGGATCATTATCATTTGTCTGCTTAGTTGTGTCTTCTGTGGGTGGGCTGATTAGCACAGCTTTAGCTAGTTTAAGAAGGAATGTGGGTCAGAACTGATTCCAGGGAGTCTAGAGGTCTGACTACACCCTCCATGTCTGTTGGTCCCATCCCAGAAGGTTTTATGCCCTCAGAAACCCTTGAGTGCTCTCATACCTCAGCTCTGGATACACAGTCTTGGGTGATGCTTCACAAATACTGCTGTGCTATGTGTCATGGTCCTTGTGTTCACAGATGCAACCAGAAAAGGTTTAAAAATAACCCCAAACAACAAAAAACCCCACTAAAGCCCCCAACAAAAACTCTATAGCCAGAGATGGGCCAAGAGGAACCCCAGGGCAATTGCTCTCTGGTGTTCCTGGATTGTTTTTATTTTTTAGCGTTATGGTCTGGGTGAAAAGAGAGACAGGTACTTGGTAAACCTGGCATGACCTGTTTCATCGTTTGGGGTGCTTTTCTCTGAAGTGCTTGTGTTTTGGATAAACAACTCTGCTTCACAGAGCTGGATGGCTGGTGAGTCAGACCTGAGTGTGGGAAAGTGCAGCATGAGATTGCTGCTCCAGTGCAAGGCCTGAAGGTCAAAAAGGATCCCCTCTTCCCTTGCTCCTCTTCACCTGGATATCTGGTAACCCCAACTGTCCCTCTGCTGGCACTGCCAGCCAGGACAGACCTGTTTTCCTGGATTTAAGCCAGCACACTGGAGACAGTGGGGAAGGATCATACTGGTTTTAGTGTACTGTTACTGGTGAATAAAGGGGACAGAGGCTAGAGAGGAATGTTATGAGTGGACCTGGACCAGGCAGGATGATTTGGAGAGGAGGCAGCCAATGTTTGCATTGGTGGTGTCCTGTGCTGCAGGTTGCAAGTTAAAGTAACGCCTCTGTGTTTATCCACCATGTGCTGTTCGTGTATTACCAGGTAACATTGTCCTCTGAATGGTCTTTCACTGTGGTCAGTAATTCTCCTATTTTCCTTCTCTAAGGAGGCCCAAAACCACTTGTAAACCTGCAGCTCACCTCTGAGATTGAAGCGAAGAACTTTCTCAGAGTTTTTCAACCACTTTCATCTAATATTTACGATGCAGCATAAAAGTTATAGTTTATGAGGTAGTACTGGGGAGTGAATTTTGTATTGATTTTAAAATTAGTCATTTTTAGCTTACTGTTTTATGCATCAGAAAATGGCCTTAGCTTCATTAAGAATGTGGTATATTATTAATACACATCATTAATTTATTCTTGGCACTGGGCTAGAAAAGGCACTTAAAACATTGCCCTGTTCTTAGAGTTGAACAAAAGAGATATTAATAAATGTTATGGGGAGCAAAGCCTTTTCAGAACAGAGCCATTGGTCCCACCCTGGCTTTCCTCAAACACCTTTCCTTTTGGGGGTCCCTTGCATCCCCAACTGTGTCTGCACAGCAGTGGTGAGTCTGGAGATACTGAACTTGCCATCTAGAAAGCTGCAGTTCCAATTCTGGCACCCAGGCCATTGGCACAGAGTTTGCAAAGCCCAAATAGTTGATGAAGAGAGTATTTGAGTTAAGGAAAAGGGATGGGGTGGGACTCTTCCCTTGTCTAGGACATTAGTGCCTTATCCTCATTTTTGGGAGAGCTGGGTACAACCTGCACCCCAGCAGGGTAAGTGCAGGAGCCTGCATGCAGCCAGATTGGAGATGAAAAGTACTAGTGCTTCAGGCACACCTCCAAGGCAAAGGACCCAATTTCAGTCCCTGTTCATATGCTGCTTTATTTATAAGCTATTAAAGATGTATAAAGTGATTTTTGGAGCCAGCAGTGGAGCCTGTGTCTCACTGCTTCCAAGTCTGACTGACTGGTTACAGACTTCTGCTTGCTTTCCTGTGTGCTTTTCTGTGTGTGTTAGATTGTCTCACGTGGGACACTGCTGTTTCTTGATTGGCATAAAACCTGAACTTTTGTAGGGTATGGTTTAGCTAAAGTGGTGAGCAGCAAAACATATAGTTGTGGGTTGTTGATTTTTTTAATCAGTAAGGAAATGCTTCGTGGTCAATCACCAGCCTTTCCATGCAGGGTGTTTCACATGACACTTCCCACCAGAATTGCTGGTAGTTGGATTCATGCTGACTGGACATGGTTCTATCTC
The DNA here is from genome assembly GCF_047495875.1 of Pithys albifrons albifrons. Taxonomy (NCBI): domain Eukaryota; kingdom Metazoa; phylum Chordata; class Aves; order Passeriformes; family Thamnophilidae; genus Pithys; species Pithys albifrons. The sequence goes on along the minus strand of NC_092463.1, from coordinate 5,646,350 downwards.
CTCTGGCTCCACTTGCTTTGCAGACAAGTGGTACTTGCTAATTTAAAGGCAAGAACTTTTAGTTCAATTCTTTCTTGCAGAAGAACAGTAGATGCATATTAAGGATGGTTTGCGTTGGAAGGGACATTAAAGATTATCTCATTCCAGCCCTCTTGCCATGGACAGGGACAATTTCTACTGGATCATGTAACTCAAAGTCCCTTCCAACCCAGCCTGGAACACTCTGAGGATGGGGCATCCACAATTTCTCTGGGCAACCTGTTCCAGTGCCTTATCACCCTCACAGTCAAGATTTTTTTTTCTAATATCTATTCCTCCACTTTAAAACTCTTTTCCTTCTCACAGCCTGGTTGCTTGTGGATTCCTGAGAATGAGGTTCTTTATCATGCAGTTAAAGGGCAAATGTAGACAGAGGACCTTCTGCATCCGAAGAGTGTACTTGTTCTCTGGGAGGAATGTGTTTTACACAAATGTGTGATATTGTAGCAAGTTTACCTTTAAAAAAACAAAACAAAAGCCCAAGGCACTTCATGAGCTTTATGATTCATCCAAGTTATTTGCAGAGATCTCTTGTTGTACAGATATCAAGGTGTGACATCTGAGTGGGACTGATGAGGCTTCGGCTATCCCATCCTTCTTGGTGTCAGTTCAAAAAAGACAACGTCATGACAGATGGCATTGTTCTAAAGCTTGAATGTGCTGTGCAAAACACTGAGGAGCCCCAAACCTTAGGAAAGGCATTTTCTAAGTTGGTCTTTTAAAGTTTCTTTAGTCTGATGTGGGATCCTTTTCATCACTTAGAGCTGGACATATGACACACAGAAGCATTGTGGATGTGCTTCGGGAGCAGACAATGACAGTTCATTTTAAGCTCTTGGATATATGGAGATGTACAAGGCAAAGCATATCATCATCATGTGGTTCTATTGTTGTAAAAGCAATTGTAGCAAAAGTTCCAGTAATCCCTGGTGTTCTGCTTCAAAGCCCCTTGAAGTTTGCATAACGGCTCTGTTGAATTTAAGCAGCCTTTGCGTCGATTTTTCCCATTGTAGGATGGTACTGATCAAACCTGGTGCTCCAAAGCGATCTTCAGAAATCCCTCTCGTTGTGCTCTCCCTGTTCTCCAGGCAGTTACAAACACTGACACAACCAGCATTTAGAAAGTTTTCTTAGATGTGCTGATGAAAAGGACGCTCTAAGAGCTAGATATTATTTTGCCATCATATGTCAGGTTAGTGGGTTACAAAGTCTGTTCTACAGTGAGGAGCTTGCTGCCTTGGGTGTCTGCATGAACCCATTTACCTCCACTTTTAAGTTACAATGATGGACCTTTCCTTTTGAGGGGGAAAAAACTACTATGATCACATTTAGACCAAGCTCAATAAAAGTGTCTCCATTGCTGCTACTTTGTTTAAATGCAAGAGTAATGCCCTGAAAGAGGTTTTAAAATTCCAAAACATTGTTTTTTGAAGACGTTGGGTGCATTCTGAACATGGTGCTGCAGTAGGACTGTGTGAGCCCTCAGCAATGTTTGCTGGGGCTGTAAGGAGTCACCTGCTGAGTGCACACAAGTGAAGAAACACACTATAGACACCCATTTTGTGGGGTGAGCAGTGACTTGAAATGACTATTTGTTTCCTTGACCCTTCTGTGTGGCTTTGGGCAGGTCATTCAAATTTTCAATCCCATGATTTCTCACCTGTAAAATGGGAAGTCTGCTCTGCTGGACTGGCCCTGTGAAGGGTCACTCTCTCCAGCAACGTTACTCTCTCTAGAAGTGACTGCAGCACTGGATTGCTGCTGGGGGACTGTCCCTGCTCTGCTGTGCCTGCAGTGCTCCGTGCCTTAGGAAAAGGGGATACAAACCTGCAGCACTGCCGTGTAGAGTTGTGAAATTCCACTCTCTGTGCCTGAGCTGTTTGTGTGCATCTTGATGGGGAGCTTTGCTGTTTGTGTCTTCTTCACTGAGCAGCAGGTTGTTAGAATTTTTTTTTTTACTGTCTGTCTTGCTAGTGTTGCCAGTCACTTGGTGACTCTTAAAAATGCATTTTATAATTTAATTGTTTTGACAAAACCCATTATTGGTTGTTTGGGGAGCTTCCACTCTGCAGTTAGAGATGCAGCATCGATTCGCTGCAGGTCTTTCTGAGACTGAATTTAAAAAGCACTGAGACTCTGTTCACAAGGAGCAATTCCTCTCCTTGTTTAATAATATCTGTGGGAAAATTCCCAGCACTCGGCACAGTCTTCCTGTCTCCCTGTGTGCTGTTTGGATAATCCCCAAGGGTTTTGTAGCTGGAATGTCTTTGTACCAGTTCTGGGATCAGTTTTGTAGAAACTTACTAATTCCTCCCCTAGTTTGTTCCTATAGGGGATGGAGGTGACCTGACTGAACAATTAGACCTGGCTTAATTGAACTTTCAGTTAGGCCTAAAATATGGGAATAGCTGCAAAACTGAGATGTCATGCCTAAAAAAACATTATAGGTAAAAATACAGTTCGTATCAGACCTGGACTCGGTTTGCTGCAGTTATGCAGCTGGATGTGGAGAGCAGTTTAGGTACATGAGGAATGGTCTGTGATCAGCTAAATATTGTGCTGAGCTCCTACAGACACCCCCAAACTAACAGCATTTGCCTTTCCATGTTAGAGACCTACTGGTTAGGTAGGTCTGCACCAAATGTATCTCCAGTCTGCACTTCAAGCAGAGGCTGTGGAGACTCATGGGCTGCTTTTGGAGGACAGTACAGAGTGAGATGATCCCGTGAGTAGCTTTTTATTTACAGCTCTCACAGCGCAGCAGACAGCATGTAATTAGACCAATTAAGGAAAGAGAGGACACCTTGTCAATCAGTGAGTCAGAAAGGCAAGAAAACACATGTCTGACAGGCTTTAGAAAGAGGAGGTGATGCTCTTGGAGAGGGAAGCAGGTTAGCTTTGCATTTTGCCTTCATTATGGATGGAAGAGAAAATACTGCATTAATGAGAGGATACTGGACAGCCACTAACTTGAGCTTTATAATGGAAGGAGCTAGGAAGGGAACTGGCCGAAGAGATTTTTGGGAATGATGAATTTGAACCCCCTCTGGAACACAGAAGAGACTGGGGAATAAAGCCAGCATGGTGGTGGTACTTGTAAGTAAGGTAAATGAAGCAGGATTAACCTACAGCTGAACAGAGTGAGTGCTCCCTGGCAACTCTTAGGGAGAGGCCATAAACTTGCTCTGGATTTTTGCAGGTGGTTCCTATCTCAGTCTTGTCCATTGTCCTGTGATGAAAGAAGACCTGTCTCTGCTCTGGAGCAGCTCTCAGGGGTTCACATCTCAGTGGCTGTGTTGCTGTGTTTAGCTGGTCTGCAGTATCTGACTGGCCACTACTGCAGATTTTTTGTTTAGGACTTGTCAGCTCCAGAGATGACCTTGAGCACGAGGACCCATGGATGGATGCCTTGGAGTGTGAGGTTAGTGGAAAACATGTCAGTGAGCCTGAGGATCTGTGGAGCAAGAGGGCAGTGAAAATGGCAAAAAATGTTTTTATTTAGGCTTGCTAGGTGAAGAAATAGCCTGAGGGCTGAGATAACCTAAGAGCAAGAAAGTTTCCTGGGTGGGCTGGGAACTGGAGCAGGAAGAGCTTGAGTAGGATTGATTTATTGGCAGCAGAGACCTTGTTATAGCTCGTGAGTCACAGCTTTTTCTATTTGCTATGGCTGAGCAAAGCATGAGCTTGTATTCTGGCTATTTCTGTGTTTTGTGTTAAACAAGTAATTAAGAGTTCTTAGTAAGAACTTGTGGGCTCTGCTGAAGTAAGCAAGTTGGTGCAGATCAAGTTGACAGCAATGGAAACTCCGGCACAAAGGTTGGAAGCAAGAGCAGAGCAACACAGGGTGGGAACTGCAGCAGGCATCCACCTCATCTGCCAACCAGGGGAGGCCACAAAACTCTGTCTTCTGGGATCTGAGCTTAGCATTTAACTTGTTTCCAGTTAAATAATCATAATGAGGAAAATGGGCCTCAATTCCATCAGGTACTGAAATCCAGGGATGGTGATAAAATAGGCAGCACCCAGAAGATGAAAGAAGTGGGAGAGGGAGCTTGTGGTACCCAGCAGAGCTGAGGGCCTCATTTCCAATTGTCCATGCCCTGGATCTCATTGGGGTGCTGGGGTGACTTTCCTGGAGGTGGGCCGGGCTGCTTTAGCACCTCCTAAAGTTTGGGATGGGAAAGATGGTGAGAGACACATCCCAACAGCTTGCTGGTTAAGGTACCATGCTGGAGGTGGGAAACCCCAGCCATCTGCAGTTGGCTTGGAGCTGGATATGGGCTGGGGCTCTTCTCATGGGTTCTGGTGAAATACTCCCTAATATGATAGTTTATCCTGAGATGTATTTAACAAAACATGGCTGTGACTGTTACAGTGATCCCCTTGGTCTTCTGGAAGTGAGATAGAAGGGGGCAGGAGTGGGGGAGTGTGCAGCACTGGATGGGCTCCCTGGATCCCCCTGTGTGCAGTGACGGTGACAGCAGGCAGTGTCCCCTTGGGGTGAATGTCCCACTCAGAACCCTGGGGAGGTTTGTGGGTGCAAGCAGCCCATGCACGTGGGTTTGAGGGGCAGGGGCCAGGCAGGCAGCCCCTGCTGTTGCCTCTGTGCTGTGTCCTCCTGGCCTGAGAGCAAGCCAAGGCAACTCCTCCTCTGTGCGCCTGGGGAGGTAATGCTGGGGTCGCTGGGCTCTTCCCTGCAAATTAGGCTTGTGGCTTTGCCAGAAATTACATCATTTGTTAGGCAAATTTCTTCATTAGGAAGCTTTCTAATCTCAGACATGAGCGACACACAAACCCTCCCCACCCCTCCCAGCATCAGGGAAGCTGAGCTGCATTGCCAGTCCCTGCAGTACTCTGCGTTTATTTATCATTCATGGCATCATGTTTGTTTTATGACAAATGAACTTAATCATGATTTTCACAGTGGAATACACAGGAAAATAAGCAGGATAACCATAGCTGCAGGTATAGAAAAGCAAACTTGATTTAGAAAGGATATACAGCAGCAGTCTAAGCAGCCAAAGAATTGAATTAATCTAATAAAAAGACTCAGCTATATATAATTCTTCATGCTGAAACAATAGCCCCATGAGATAGGATGGTGCTCAGGTTCTGCATTAAACTTTTTTCTTGTGTGCTTAATGCTCAACTAATTCATTACTTATTGCTGAAAAGTGCATTTGGGCGTTGGGAATATTTTATCCCCCCCAATGTTTCAAAGTGGAGGAGGGTAGGAATTGCAGATCATTTATTAATGCTCTTCTCCCTTGTGGTCTTAATCTCCAACAGATGGTCCAGGATGCTCTCACTAAAATTCAGTGGGAGCATTCTGACTTGCACAGAGCTTTCCATTTCAAGTATGGTGATGTAGAGACTTCACAAAGGCACTGAGTGTGGTAGTCATCCTGAAATGTGATTCCAGCAATTTTAGAGGCTGGGAGTTAATCCCTCTGCTTGAGAGAGAAAGGGATATGCATGGAGGTGTGAATGCACATAGGTACATATGGATGTGTTTTGAAGTAGTTTGGGTTTGATTCTTTGATATGGTATTTACTGTGAGGCCACACTTGCCATGGAAACTCTGGTAACTGCTTTCTTGACCCTCACAGTGCTGTATGCTTCCAATTTCAGCATAATTTCTGACTCTTACTAGTATTTTCCTTCCTCTCAAGATACCAGAGCAGAAATTATGATGGCCGAACCAAGAAGAATAATGCTTTAGAAACTGACCTACTGCTATCAGTGGATTTTCATGCTACTCCAGCCAACTGAAATAATGGTGTGAGCTGTCTGCACTGCACTGAAATGTGTTTCTGTGTGTAGAAACACCATTAAAGAGTGGCTTAAAGGTCATCACACTGAAGAAGAATTTAAGACAGAAACTTCCCAGAGCGAGGCACCAGGTATCCTGGACTCTCCATGAGATACAGTGTCCGAGGGTGGAGAGCTTTCCTTAGGAGACTGGTGACAGTAATTTGTTCAGTCTAGCAAAATCAGAGCTCCAAGGGAATGATTGCATCCTATAAATACTTTCCAGGGGCAAAACCTGATGCTGACAGAAAAACTTATAGATGTAGGTTGGTGAAGAATAAATTTAGGCTGGAAATTTAGGAGACTCCTGAATATCAGAGCAGTTGTGTTGTGGAACAATTTTCTAATTGGTGTAAGGAACCAAAAGTCAAAGTGATTTCTAAGACAGAGGCTGATGTCCTGAAAAGGGCCCTGTGACAGTGTTTGTCATTGGGGAAGGGGATGGCACTACCTCATGATCCCAACATTTTCCATTTATAGCTTGGAATTTTGTTGAAAACTGATTCTATTGCCCATCAAGTGTCCTTAAAACATGTTGGAAAGCAGCAGGCTCCTGTGTGAGTCCAAAAGTCAGACTCCTTGGTTTAAAAGTGTTGTAGCTGGAGACAAATAAGATGTCCTTTTCTTTTATGAAGACCCCAAAAAGCGCAGTTGAGAGGAAGGTCGTGGAGATGCCAATCAGGGTGGGGCTGGAGAAGGCAGAAGCTTAGAGTGTATCACCTTGGTGAGTATGAGCCCTGGCACATCTGGGAGGCATTTACCCAACTTCTATTAGCCCGTTGGAAAGGCTGCCTTCTCTTGCCATCTCCTGCCAAGCACTGATAGGAAATAGGTTTATTTTCAAGGGCTGAAGTTCTGATGAGCAGGAGGGATCTTCAGCCATTTCCAAGGCTGTCAGCAAGACTCAGATCTGAGATATCCATCTCCTTCTTTAGGTGTGGCATCCAGGCAGGCTGTGTTTGAAACTCTGCAACCTGTCAAACCTTCTTAATGTTTGTGTTCCTGCATTGCCCATGCTCTGCATGTGTTTGCATGGCAGAGGAGTACCCTGGGAGAGACTGATTCCTGTATGGACACTTGTGCATTCTCCACTTTTGCATGTGCAAGAGCAGTTGGATTCACTTGGAGAATGTGCTTCTATCATCAAGCAGCACTTCTGCATATTCACAGCCTCTGCTGCTCAGCCACAATCCTATCTGGAGTTCAGCACTGCTGCTGCATTTCCACCCAGCTTCACCCTCCTGCCTTCTCCCTAAATCTCTGTTATATTCCTCTGGCCACAAGACACAGCCCAGCGTGCTAACTCATTAAAGCCATTTCTGCTGCTGTCAGGCCCTCTGGGGGTCCAGTCCCAGAGACTTTGAGAATGGAGCAGAATTAGGAAACCTACCAATTTTTAAACAAGAATCTGTATCTTAAGATTGCACATCAATTTAATGAGTATAAACTGTGCAGGCACTCAGACTCTGATGCACATTACTGATGGTTTAATGTCTGGACTCTCAGGAGGATGCATCTCTGTCAGCCCAGCTGCTGTAAGAGGCAGTGAAGTAAAGCTGGATTGCAGATGGACAAAAGTCTTGTTTTGTTTTTACCTCTCATGAAAGTGATGCCTTTGGTGCCATCTTAAAAAATTCATCAATGTCCTTCATACACTTCCAGGTGAATAAGGCTGCACAGTTGAGATAATCAGTGAAATACAGCAGCCAAAAAGCAGGAACATAACAAGAGTGGAATAGTCAGAAGATTGTTGCATGAGTCCTGTCAGATCTTGTTTAATTCCTGTGTCTTGGCTCACAGCTGACCCCAGCCACCTCCCAGGGAGGGAGACAGATGTTTTTCAAAGCAGGCTAAATGTGCTGTATGGTCAAATGGCATGTGGCTGGGGGGAAAGGTGGTTAGAAATGGCTTTGTACATCTCCATGTGTGACTACTTCATGTGGAATGATGAGAGTGACCCTAACTAGAGTTAGAGCAGCCTTAAGGCAGGCCTAAATTGTGTCAGCCTCCAGCAGCTTTAAGGGGAACAAACTGGATCTGATATTTCCTCAGACTCAATCCTTTCCTTCCCTGTTGTCCTACCCAAGAAGGGATCAGCAGCTTATACAAACTTCTTGGTTCTTCCTCCTATAACTGGTTAAATCATCCTCAGCTGATGCTTGGAGTGAGGGGCACAGCAGCTGCAATGTTCAGGAACAGGACACAACAGCTTATTTGACTGATTCAGGCACATAGATGACACTGGGGGAAGGTTCAGCCTTAAATGAGCACATTTCTGCCTTAAGCTAATCCTCTCCCTGCCCAGTGTTGCCCCCTGTAGCTGTGTTAGCCAGCAATATCCTGGCCCTGCTGATGAGGATGGCAGCACAGAGCAAAGCATCCTGCCTCCCTGCTCCCTCCAGCACTGAGCCTGCTCCACACCTGATGTGGAAGAAAAATAGCATCAGTCTGGAGCTGCTGAACCTGTCTCGGGCTGTTACCCAGCAGACTGGCATGGCCATGGTGCAAGAAGCTGCTGCCTTGGTCCAGGCAGCAGGACCTGCACATGTTCACCATGTTCCTCTGCCTTTGTGTATGTGTTGTACCTCGTGCTCTTTGCTGCTCCAGACTGGAAGAGCTTCTTCCCTACAGGAAGACAGGTAAAATGGATGAGGAGGCAGGTAAAATTCCATGCAGGAGGGCACCACCTCCTCATTCACTCCCAAACATCCTCCTCTTTGGGGCTGTGTGCGCATCTGAGAATAGCTCCCTGCCACAGCCTCCTCCGCAGGAACAGAGTTATTTATTCATAGGCGTTGGGTTTGCTCTGATAGTCTTTCTGAATTTATTCTAAAAAGAGATTTGCCTTGCGCTTGGGAAGTGCCTGGCCCTTCCTCCAAAATGGAAGTGAGAAAAGCTCCTAGTGTGGTTTTGTACATGGTTAAAAATAGTGTCCCAGAAATGCATGAGGGATAAATATGAATGAGGGGAGAGTAGATCAAATGTAGTAACCTTCAGAGTGCTCATACGGACAGGTATGTGAGTCTATCCTAGAGCTCCTAAAATTTCTTCTGTCTCTTCTCACCCATTTCATACTTCAGTCTCTGCTTTCTTCTCTGTCTCTCTGGTCCTTTGTTCCCGTGGCTTTAACTCTTCTGCATCACTCTTCTTTCATTTAACTCTCACTCTGCTCTACCTATTTCTCTCCCTCTCCAGTGTCCTTCTTCCCCTCTACTTTCCACCCCTCTCCACACCTCATCTTTTTCCTCTCTCCCACTACCTCTGTCTGTTCTTAGCGAGTGCTCCTTGTTCTGCCTCTTGTCTCTGCATCCTTTGCATTTCTCAGCTGTTTCCTTCTCATTATCACAACCCCCAATCTATTGGGAGTGCTCTGCCCATGTAGCCCCTGGGGCAGGCAAGTATCAAAGATCTCTGGTGCAGTTTAGTCACCTGGTACAGAGATGGCCAAAATCTATGTGTGAGGTTAAAAGCTGACTTGAGAACTAGCTAAAAGGTGCAGAGACTGGGTAAACTGGGCTGGGGAATGAAATGTGTCATTAGGATGGAAAAGCCATTTCTGCTTTCCCTTTTGAAGGCTAAGCTGACCTTGGTCTTCAGCTTGGATGAGACCCACATGGAGATACCTCAAGCAGGTCCAGGCAGGAGACTGAGAGTCCCTAAGATGGGGACTGACCTGGGCTGCCAGCACAGCCTTTGGCTTGGGAACAGGAATGGCAGCCAAAGGAGGCATCTCATGGCATCCTGGATGTGCAGTTGGAAAAATCTCACTGGAATGGCTGTTTATGTTTATCAACGTGGTCAAAAATGGCATAAAATCCTTAAGGCTATAGCTGATGTTTTTAGCTGGATGAAAATGTTAAAACTGAAGAGTCTGTCCATATGTTATGAGTACCTTACAGTGACAGACCTGAATGTTTATCCACATAAAGACCCTTTCACACTACAAAACAGTGTTAAATGGCTCCAGGGTAAGTGGATTCGAGCCAGTGAGGTTAAAAATAGCCTGTTGGAAATGCTCTCTTCATGCAGTCTCCCATCCTCAACTTCCAGCCTATCTCCTGTTTCCAGTTTTTAAAGGAGAAAAATTGTAGAATGGTTTGGGTTGGAAGGGGACCCTGAAGATCACCTAGTTCCAACCCCAGTGTTGGTTACTGCCTTTGGGATATTTCAGGTCTGTGTGGAGCTGCGTGGGCCTTGGGAGCTCTTTTTGTGTTACAGCCCCATGTCTGATGTGAGGATCTGCTGGCCTCATGGACAGTAAGAAAAGCAGCACCTGAGCCATGTGGCATTTGGATAAGACATCAAATGCTATTTTAAACTTCTTGAAATTCCTAATTTATTGTGGAAAGCCATTGCCTAATAAATTAGTTGTATTTAACTACTGAAAGCCAGTTTTTCTCTTGGAAAACTTTAGTGGAAAAATGTAGTTACTTGTGTTTTTGAGCAGAGTGCAGCCTGGTTCTTCCTCCATCCAGTGCTCTCTGTCCATCCTCATCCCTGTACTGACTTAATTTTGTATTTGCTAAGGAATTTGCACTATTCTAATATTCAACATTGGGAAAAAATTTGATTGTTCTTTTTAGTGAAAGGGAAGTTTTCAGAAAGGTTTGCTGAAAAGTTTAATGTCTGCAGGGTCATACTCTAAATTCTTGTGAACAAAGGAGGAGAAAGGGATTCAGTTTTGACTTGTTTGCTCGGACTACCAGAAATACCCATTGCCTGATTTTAAATTTTGTTCATTCACTTCTGGAAAATACATAAGCAAGTTGCTGTGAAAGAGCAGCTTTAAACAGAAGCTGCACTGGACAAACTGGGCCTAAAGTGGGAGTTCTCTTTGCTGTTTGTCCTCCACAACTCAGTGCCATAACTGATAGTGCTGAGGAAACAGGACAAGTTTAATCCCCTGCCTGGATCATCTGCTGTTGGGAGTGAAGGGAATGGAAAGCTGTGCAGGCAGAGATTGCTCTTACCCCTCCTGCACAACTCCTTCCAATACGTGGGATTTTGGGACAGTGATTCGTATTAATACTCAATAGGGCGTTACCATAGCAACTGTACAATGTGGTGAATAATTTCATGGGCTTAAATCCAAAATGCTGGGAGCTAAGATGGGTCTGAGCATCATTTAGGACTTCGGTCATACGGGTTCTATGCAGGACTGATTGGACTTGGGGAGAGGTTAGGGTAGAAGATAAAAGGTGATGAGGGAAAATTAAGGACACCCTCCTTATGCACCGTGTTGCACGTGCTGCCATGAGGGACACCCTGATGCACAGCATTTCCCTCTTGCATTAGAAGTTTGCTGTAAACCAGATCTGACATTTAGCTTCAGGTCAAATTAAATTGATTTGACCTAGAATGATTTTTATTGGTTTGTTTTTGTTTCACGTAAAAAAAATCATTAACACCCCCCCCCCCGAAACCCCCCCAAACTGTTACAGCTCATTTCCAAGCAGAATTACTTCCCTTTAATATTCTCTCTTGCCAAACCAAAAAGTCTCTTATTTGCCCAGTTTTCATCTGTAATGCTGATTTACAAAAGGCAAAATTGGGCTATTGACAGTGGTGCCAGAACAAGACATCTGGAACCACCTCAAAGGGCAGAACTGGAGTTCATTCCCTGCTAAGGCCCATCCAGATGTGCTGTAATGGGGAGATGGTATATGGGCACCCCTGTGCTCCCTGTTCGATTCCTCTGCCCTTTTCCATCAAGACATACACCTTGACTTGTAGCCTAATTTTATATTTTAACTTCAAGCCATTTTTTCTCCCATCCTCTAAGACTGTGACTAATTCCCTCCCTTTGCTTATAGCAGTACCTTGAGAGTATTTATAGACTGTGATCTTGTTCTCCCCTTCCATACAATGTACATTTATCCCTGTTATTCCTTTCTCCTTCATACTGGTCTCTAGTGTCCTGTCCTCCAGTACTTGTGCCATCAGCAGCTTCTTTGCTTTCTGTGCTCTTCCTAAATGAGGGAAATAAACCACAAAATACCTGGCTCCTGGTTTTTCTGTGCCAGAGAACAAGGAACAGGTAAATAGCAGGCGCCTCTTCTCCCTGCCCTGTCCATCTCTGTGCGGGACCTTCTCTATTTTATATTGAAGGGTTAGTTCATGAGCTCCTACTTATTTTATTTCTGTTTGGGGGCTGCCTTTTGCCTCCTTTAGTATCCTGATGGGTGTTCAGTCATGCTCAATCTGCAGCACTGTACACACACTTGCACTCCAAGCCTCTGCCCAAGGGGAATATGCTGCATCCCTGAGGAAAGAGTGTTCCACTGATGCATTTAGCAAGTATTTTTCCATTACTTCTTAAAACCAAGATTATAGCCAAGAAGGCCATTAGATTTTTTTTTAAGCATAAGCCAGAGAGGCTGGACATGACCTGGCCAGGTGCACTGGCAGCCCAGAGAGCCAGCTGTGTCTGGGCTGCACCAAAAGCTATGTGGGCAGCAGGTGAAAGGAGGGGATTCTGCCCCTCTACTCCACTCTGATGAGACCCCCTACTTACAGTGTTGCATCCATCTGTATGGTCCCAAGAGGGACATCAGCTTGTTGGAGTGAGTCCAGAGTGGGTCCACGAAGCTGCTCAGAGGGATGGAGCACCTCTGCTATGGAGACAGGCTGAAAAAGTTGGAGTTATTCAGCCTGGAGAAGAGAAGGCTTTGGGGTGACCTAATTGCAGCTTTTCAGTACCTAAGGGGGCTACAAGAGAGCTGGAGAGGGACTATTTACAAGGGAATGGAGTGACAGGACAAGAAGGAATGGTTTCAGACTGACAGAGAGCAGGATTAGATTAGACATTAGGAAGAAATTCTTGGCTGTGAGGGTGCTGAGGGACTGGCACAGGTTGGTCAGAGATGCTGTGGATGCCCCTCCCCTGGAAGTGTCCAAAGTCAGGTTGGATGGGGCTTGGAGCAAGCTGGGATAGTGGAAGGTGTTGCTGCTCATGGCAGGGAGCTGGAACTAGATGGTTGTTGAGGTCCCTTTCCACCCAAACCATTCTCTGATTCTAATCCTTGATCTTACCTAGTAGCAGTGCTCTTCCAAATGCCCTCTGGCTCATTCGCAGTGGTAGACTCTAAAAATGGGCTTTTCCCAGAGAACATGTTGGCTTCACTTGCCCTGAAGTTTCCTGGATGTCCTCTTCTATCTCTTTGAAAACACTGCAGAAAAACTGTCTGCCATAATTTTGTATTCTCTTTGGACATTTTTACCATTGTGGCACAAACCTTTGGGTGAATCAGCAATATCTGCAGAGATTTCCTGTCCAGAACTTGTTGTAGAAGCTGCTGTCTTAGCTGAAGTGCTGTACCTGGTGTATCTGTGGGCATGGAAGAGTCTTCACAGCTAGATATCTGTCATCCAAAAGCAGCTTGTGCTAGAGCCTGAAGCAGGAGAGCTTTTGTGCAGGTCATGTATTTATCCTGTCCCCTTAAGCAGGAGCACCTCTATTGACAGCATTCAAGATTTACTTCTGTAGCTACTCTTAAAAACCTTCAGTTGTTTAGGATATGAAACCTTCCTGGCTGAATAGGAAACTATTTCAGTGCTCAGGTCATGATGGCAACAGGTTTGTAGTCTTGAGTGTTTCACTGGGGGAAGGGACATTCTAAGGAGGAAAACAGCCCTCTCTGTGACTGGAAATCTAAGTTTTCATTGCATCTTTTCCTAGAAATCTTCCAGCAGCTGTGGGTGAGGCAGTGGTGGGCCATCACTGCTCCACAGGTACTTCAGCGGCACAGTCAGCACACAGATGGAGGTCGGGCAGAGGAGGAGCCAAGGGAGTGCTGGCTGCTGATGCCTTTCCCTGCAGCTTCCACGGTTGCCTGGCTCCTGACCCTTCCCATGCAGCAGAGACTCTGGGAAAGCTGCACGAGGCGTCACGATCTGTGTGATTATCCCCAGCTTTTCAAACACCAGATTGTGCTGCCGAGTGCAGAGAGAAGCTCCTGACAGAGAGGTTGGTCCTGGCGCTGCTGTCAAGCTGCTGCCCCCCTCCTGCTTTAATTACACACAGTAACTCCAGCAAATGGTTGGTTTGAATCAAGGTTGCTCTGCCACGATCTCAGAAGCTTTCAGGAGTGCAGCCTCTGCTGTCTTTAAATCTGCAGAACATTGTGATTTAGCCACCAACTCTGCAGGGAGCTGGGTCTCCCTGCAAACAGCAGAGGCAGGACTTTGTCTTGGCTTTCCTCTGCTCTTCCAGAGAAGCAGTGATCAGCAGCTCTCTGCCCTAGAGCAAAACAGTGTCCCTATCCCTGCCCTGCTGGACAGAAAAGGGCCAGAGCCAGATAGCCATGTCCTAGTTTTCCTTACCCCAGGAAGCAGTGGGTGAGTCTTCAGTATCCTGAGGTTACCCAGTAGTGGTAGGTGATTTCCAATGTGTCTGTGAAATGTGCCCAAGCCAGCCTGTTGACCAGGCCCCAGCTCACCACAGAGGTCCCACAGCACCCTTGCAATCCTTCAAGCTTTGCAAATGAAAAGAGGTGGAGTATTGCTGAATAAGGAAGGAGCAGGACATCTCCTGGGCTCTCAGGAAGGGCAACAGTCAAACTAACCAATGTTAAAACATCTTAATTATGCCTCCACTCAAAGCACAGACTTCAAAATTTCTGGCTGCTTTCCTGAGTGGGTGAATAGTTTTGATGTCATGGATTCACAGCCAGAGGATGGAGGGGTTTGTAGTTGTATTAGTTCTTCACTAAGTTAGAGTGAAGTGTGGGATAAATCTCAAAAAACATCCTTCAGGGAAATGAGCTGTCTAGGGAGGATTTTCCTGTCTCTGCTTGGAGTAAACTCATACTTTATAGGAGAAAAGACATAGTGGCAGGTATAGAAAGGAGAGACCTTGAAGGCAAGGACATGTGTAGCATTAGTTATAGCACATATGGGCCCCATCCTCCTTAAGAAGAAGATGGTGCCAGCAGGTTGATGGTGATTTATGACTACGGTGGCTCTGCCCCACATTCTGCAGTACTTTGAGAGGTTTAACATACTTTTGAAAACCTTTTGATTAACTTTCACGTGCATCCTTGGTGGCACCACCCTCTAGAAATAGAAAGAATTCAATTAAGGTGCAAGGAAACCACATTAGTGCTTGGATCAGAGTCTGCAGCCTCACCTGTCTCAGCAGAACCTCCCCATTTCTCTTTTTTTCACTTAAATATTTTCTCATGTTATGTATTCTGGATCCTACTCAATGGGCCTTCTAATGTTTCTGTTGCTGCCAGTAGACACCAGGATCCAGCATACCTATTCCTCTGGTCTTTCCGAAGCAGGTCATGTTATAGTGGGAAAACTTTGGGTGAAAAGAGAGTTTAGATGGTGAATTTTTTGAGCTCTGTCTCTGCCTGCGTCAGCCTCGCATTGCCGTGTCCTCTCTGACCCAGATTTCCCTGCTGCCCCTTGGGCATTAGATTTGATCCTGATTTATGGCCCGTAATGTCTTCTCTTCAGACTCTATTTGGTGGCTCCCAGGGCCTCATACTTCCTTCCCTAGTGACAGCTTTATGCAGGTGTAACTCTTGTGCCTTTGGTGGAGTCACTCCTGATTTACCCCAGCCTGCAGTACCTGACAGCTGGTTTTCTCCCTGAATTACTGTGCCTGACACATTACTGTAGGTGTTATGCATTGTCACAAAATTAATTTTCCTCTTGAGAGCCCTCAGTGATTTCAGCTGAACTTCATTGCAATTGTCACTCTGTCTCCCTGGAAGATTCATGTTGCTGGAGTGGCTTCAACCCTGGGGAGCCAAGACCAACTGCAAGGCAACCCTTTCTGCCTTTTCTTTCATTTTTTTTCATGAGATGTTGTGGTCAGGTACAAGGAGCATAGAGAAAACGTGGCAGCCCCTCCAGATGTGTGCCAGATTCTTATTCAAAAACCTGTATTTCAGCAAAAGCCCTTCTCAAACACTGGATTTTATCTCCCTGTGAAGGAGCCTGAAGCTGCAGGGCAATGGTTTCTGTCCTGGGTTTATCACAGCATCAAAAGCAGCTGGTGTTGGCAATTCTCCCTTTTCCAGGCCAACTGGGAATCTGCAGCCAGGTGGCTGAGGATTGACTTACAGTAATTGTGAGAAGCTGAATTTTTAAGTAACTGGGACCCAGCAAAGGTGGAGCTGGATGAGCTGAAGGTGCCTGTGAGGGGGCTCTGGGAGGGAGGCTGGCCAGGAGAGAGTGTTTCTGCAGGAGAGACTGGAGGACAGCCAGGTCTGAGTTCAGAATGTGACTGACTGCTTTGGAGCAGTCTGAGGGTTAAAACAGTGAGCAGCTGGATTTCCTGTATCATACTGGAAATGGGATTTTGGTATTTTAGAACTTAAAGATCAATGAGACTTGGTCAAACACATGTCGATTTTGTGAGGTTGGTGTTTAGTGCTTTAAAGGGAGTTGGGCCCCATTTCAAATCATTGAAAAGCATGATTTAGGTGCTAATGCACTTAGTGATTGGAGGAGGTTTTTGGGACTTGGAGTTTTATCATTCCAGGGAAAATGTGCCTATACTGAGATAGAATGAATTCATCTTAAAAATAAGCTTTAATTTTCCTTAGAAAATAGCATTTGATGGTACTTTAGGTAGTATCTTAGTGTCACTGAACCCTACTGACCAATCATGTTACTGTCCTCAGAGTGAAAATCTTTTTTCATGAACCAAACTTTTGTTGAAGCTCAGTAAGTGATATTTGTATCCTTTTTTTTCTTTTTTTTTTTGCTAATGCTGCACACTTAGCAGGAGCATTCAAATCTTTGTGCATATTTCAAACTGCTCTTGTGCTTTTCTCAAGGCTCCTTTTTCAATGTTCCATGTTTTTCATGCTGTCCCGAGTACTGTGGAGGGCTGTCACGGACCTTATACCAGGGTTTTACTGCCAGAGCTCTCTGAGACCATTTGTTGAAGCAGAAAGCCTGGAGGGCATGCAGGGGTGGGAACTGCTGAATCATTTTGCACACTGGCTGGTTGGCTTTGGGGCACCTGCTGAGCATCCCCTGGCAGATGTGAGCTCTGTTGGATATCCATGGGAGCTGAGGACATTCAGCATCACTAAATCAAGCCCCGCTCCTCTATTTGACTTAGTTTAGTCTGGGGTGCACCATGATACCCACAGTGACTACTCAGCAGCAGCAAAAATGTGGACACTGGTATCTTTTTAGAGAGGCACTGTCAGGGAGATAATAGCTGTTGTGGTGCAAAATCCATGACAAAAGAGAGGATGCTGCTAACAACCTGCCAGGACAGCACTGCCGGCAGCACAGTGCGTCCTGCACTCCCCAGAGTGGATCTGTCTTAATCTTATTAAAGCTCAGCAGTGTTTCCTGCATATCCTTCCCTCCCTCAGACAGGGCTGTAGCACTCTGCAGCAGAGCCAGGACCTGATCCATGCCTGCTCACTTGCTGGAAGAAACCAGAAGCTGGCTGGGGCAACAAGACAAGTCCCCAGGCAGGGCCTTGGGATGCCACAGGGAAAAAAAACAAGCTTTGGTGTAACATAATGGTGACCTGCCACCTGCTGCTGGAGGGAGTGTCTCAAGCAGACAAACTGAAGCTCCCAAAAGTGTTAGGGCCTCCACAAGTTGGACCCTGAAAAGAATTTGTCCCCAACTCCAGCCTCTGTGCTTACAAGGAGGTGGGGAATTGAGAAAGGATGCTCATCCTCAGCAGCCAAGGTTTTTGGGGGATGGGATCTCAGTTGACTCACATTCCCCCATATAATTAGCATGTGGAGGACTAAAACTGGGTATCCCTGGAACTGGAAGCTGCAATGCCTGCTTACAATAGGCAGATAAAGCTGTGGAAAAGTGATAAAACTCCAGCAGGGGCTGGAGGCCATAGTAACTCATATCCTCTGCAAAATGACCTGGAGGAGGGGGTTAACATGCATCAAAGCTTATCATTAACTTGTTTGAGTTTAGGATTTGCTTCCATCTCCGGTGGGATGAATCAGAAGCCACTCCAGTGAAGTCGATGGAGTAATCAAAATGTCAATACAATTAAGCCTGTTTTTAAAACCCTGTCCTTTTGCCCTCCTACCTGTGCAGGAGACAGCACCTGCCTTTCTGCATGGCAATGTTTCCTCTGGTTGCTGTGGGATCTCGAGGGGAAGGATGAATAACTTGCACAGCTGATGCACTGACTCATTCCTTTCCCCAGGAGCTAAGCTCAGAGTGTCAGATGCTCAGAGACAGCAGGAAGCAGCTTTCCTGCTGCTCTGAGCTTCCCCAACACATCCAGGACCCATGCAGAGAACCAGGAGGAAACAATAATAAAATAGGAACACATATCCTTCTGATACATCCAGTTTTCTCATAGCATCTATTGTGCAAATGAATCCTCAAACGACTCTCAGGGTATGGCCATTCATGTTTCCAATGTGATTTGTGGACTTCTATCTTTCCTGTAGCCAGGATTATGAGAATTTTGGAAGAAAAGAAGTTACTACCCTGTAAAGTGGGTTTGGAAATCCTGAGCTAAAACAAAGAGCACCATCTCCTGGCAGCTTGGAATAGCTGGCACAGCTTCCAGGACTGTGTGCCTGGTGTGGCTCTTCTGCAAGCAGCTTGCTGCTCTCTGTGTCTAACCTAGAGCATCTGGAAGTGGGATATCTCAGGGCTAACAGCTGGTTCTGGGCATTGAGAAAGGCTAATCCAAGGTACAGTGAGAGCTGATCTAGTGGTGTCATCTAAAGCACAGTGATGCCTCTGCTTGTCATGAGAGTTCTCAACCGTTTGGGTCTCAGACTCTACTTGAGTTGATGCACCAGCGCTCAAATACTTTTGAGCTTCACATGGATATTGAAGTGTCTTGGGTTAGGCAGTCCCTGGAGAAGAGTCTTGCAGAATTGAGAGCATGGATCCCAAGTGATACACTCTAATATCCTGTGGGTAACCAGCCTATTTTGAAGCATTGTGTGATTTGGGTTGGGGCTGAGAGATGCTTCTGCCACTTTTGCAAGATGCCCTTGCTGCTGCCAGGAAGGTACTAGCAAAGGACACTTGGAAATCTGTGGAGCATTCCTGAGGTTTGAGTTGGACTTGAAATCAAGCAGAGAGGGAAAACCAGTTTGGTCTGGATCCAAGAAAACAGGGTGTGCTTTGAATTTGGAGGCAGAGTTGGGAGCGATGGTCCATCTGTGTAATGTGAAGAGACATATATAAGTGGTAAAACACTGAACATCTGTATGAGATGTACATGGCCAGAGGTGAGACCACAGTAGGGCAATATATGTTTTTAAGAGGGAGGTCACTGAGTTGGGACACTAAAAGGAAATAATGAGATATCATGTATCAGGGTCAAAAGAATAGGAAAAAATATTTCCTTTTCTTTCTCCTTTTCTTAAGGGCAAGTTAGGAATAAAAAGAGCTAAGCTTTTCCACAAAGAGCACAGGCTTTTCACTGGTGGCTGATGACAAAATTGTAAATGTGGTACAGAAAAGGCAGGACTGTTTAATAGCTACTTTTGTTGTGTGTTTTGAAGAAAGCAGGGAGATGCATTTACCTGATGGTCACGTATGAATGAGAAAAATGAAGGAGAGGGTGGAATATAAACTACTGATGAAGAACTGAGAAACATGTCTCTGCTGGTCATCAGAGAGGTTTTCCAGCTGTGGTTTGATCTCCAGGTATAGTTGTTTAGGTGATGGCAAGGTCTAGGCAGTGGAACTCTCCTGCATCACTGTCAGGTGCAATGGGATGCCATGATGCCATAGCCTTGCTATGAAATCAGCCTGTTTAGGTAATTAGAAAATAAAAAGCTTGGCAAAATGCCCCACTACCTCCTTGAGCCTTTAAAAGAATATAGGATGTATTTTTAAGAACCAGGCTTTAGTCTCAGTGCTCAAAGCAAGTTGATTCATATCCCTGAGCTCTGAGGTGCCTTCAGGAGTCTTGGATCAGAGCAAAGTTGATGTGCTGGAAAATTCCTGTTGCTCAGCTTTGGCCTCTTTGTTATCTAAAATCTCTGGATGACACCTAAAGAGCTCAGGTACTGGCAGTGACATGAGGTATGACAGACCTTCTAGAATCACTTAGGGTCAGATAAAAAAAAAAGTACTCCCCTTTTTTATGGGACTTGGCTTTTTACTTTCTCTAGACTATGGATTAACGCAGGTCAAGGACTGCCCAAATGGGACAAGGTGGACCTTGTTGCCAGGAGGTCATGATTTGCAGGGACATGGGAGAGAGCTGGGGAACCCCTGCTTCTGGGAGCTACCAGCCCTCCTGCCCTGGGGTAGCCAGTAATGACTCCTGAGACTCAATATCCAAAGCAAAAGTCAGAGCCAACTATTTAAAAGACCTACAGGAATTTGCTGGAAGCAGCTTGCTCCCACTATCCTGTTTTTGTCTGAAAAGGTCACTGAAACCTTGATTCCTGCAGTTGCAGCCAAAGAGCTTTTCTCTTTTCAGCACAGCTCCAGGCTGTAAAAATGGCATTGTCTAATTAAAGACTAGTTCTCTCTCTCCTCTTCTGAAAAATTAATGATTTTGACCAAATCACTGACACGCAATAAATACTGAACCTCACATTGCAGGGTTGCCAGCTGTTCTGGGGAACTGAAATTTCATGTCACAGAATCAGAGAAATATTTCATGTCATAAAATCATACAATGGTTTGCGTTGCAAGGGACTTAAAGATCATCTCATCCCAACCCTCCTGCCATGGTTAGGGACAGCTTCCACAACACCAGGTTGTTCAAATATCCTTCTGTGTCAGCCTGTCTATGCCTCAAGTTTACCAGAATTTCATGTGAAGATTAAGAAAGGTTAATATGAAAACAGGTTGTTTTACTGAAAATTGAACACAACATTTGGAAATTATTAATTTTAAGAAGACTGAGAATACTCCAGTTGGGGAAAAAATATATTTTTTTAAATTAGCTCTTTTTCTTGTCTATGATCTGCAGCCAACTTTTTATTTCCTCTTCCAGTGTGCTGCAGCAGTTGAGCTTGCCTTAATCCAAATTGGGTCTTAGCTGGATTTCTTAAATTAAGAGTAACTCTGCACAGAACCATTGATTTCTAAATTATTTCCTATGTCAATTGCTAAATAGTCTAAATCCAGTGCTTTAGCAGAGGATTGCTGGAGCATTCACTTATTCTGTGGAAACAAAACAGTCATTTTTCAATGTTTTTTTTCTTTACAGTTGATGGAAACACATGTAACTTGCTGAGCATCTCAGCTGTGCTCGAGTGATTGAATCAGACCCATTGCTTCTTAGCTGATCCCAGGAAGTGAAATTATTTCCCCAGGGCTCATATTACGACAGAGCAGGACTGCTGCTCTCAGGACCTGAATAACTTTCCTGTACCTGAATTGGCAGGCAAGTTTTTGGGCAGTTTTGAGTGAAATCCAGATTTAAAAAGCCCAACCCTTTGTAACAAGGGTAAATTCAGACCTGACACTGTCATCCATTACCGGCGCTATTCAAGGCTTCTCCTTCCCACGGATATTGAACCAAATAAACTAAAAGTCAGAGAGGGCGTTGCTTAATCACCAGGCTCTGAATTCACTATTCTTCAGCAAAAGCCTGCTCAGCTATTACAGGTTTCCATGTCTTTAATAGCCAGCCTAATAGCTGATAGATTCACGCTTCCCAAGTGAGGCAGTTTTACCAATGGCTTTAAATCATTCCCAGTGGATAGAGAGAGTTGCATTAAATCCTATTAATTAGGCAATTTCAGCTGTCTTCAGTGCTTTTGACTCTGCTGTCGCCTTGAGAGCAGGAATCCCCATATGTCCTGCTAATGTGAATCCTCTGCTCAAACATGCTGACATGCTCTATAAGTGTCTCTCCTCCTGAACCCCAGTAGGAGAAGCATTTTCTGGTTTCATTGTTATTTGCAAAACCACTGCAGGGGAAAAAAAAAGCTTTATGATTGACAGCCATTCCATTAATCAACTCTCATGTTAACACCTGCTACAGCACTGAGTTTGTATTATTTGAAAATGTGATGCTTTTGTTGTCTATTTCAGGGTTATTTTTTATTTCCTGCTGATGAATAACCTAAAGAATAGAATGATATTTTCCCAGTCTATCACTGTGGCTCTCCTGTGAGCACTTCTAACTCTCTATAACTCCTGCTATGAAGCACCTGACACAAATGCATCAGAAACCCTTTCACTGCTCTATTGATCAGCTGCAAATGCTTGTGCATCTGGCTCACATATACTGTGGACAAAGCCCAAATAGAAGCTGTAAGGAGCATCTGTGAATATTGGTTTGACAGCAACTTCCATCTCCTTTTACTCTGTATTCCCTCTTTGCTAGCAAGGCAGGGATGGTTGTAAAAATGGATATTTTCTCACTGATTGTATTGTGACAGTGTATTTCTCATGAGCAGAAAAGTGTTCCACAGGCATCTTCTTGAGCTGGTCCACAGCCACTCAGAGTCAGTGGGACTTTTCTAGTGAATTCAGTGGCCTTTGGCGGGGTCCAGTAGGCACTGAGGAAGCATCTAATGAAAGAGCAGCCCTGAAACCCCGGGATTTAGACAGCCACTCACCCAGCACAAATAGTAAATTACAAACAGCAGATACTGGCAGCAACAGGCATGAATAGTCTGTAGTCAGCAATTCACAGCCTGAAATATGTTGCTGTAAACAATGCATCAGATAATTCCAGCTAACCAACACATTTGTGAAAATCCAAGCCTGTTTATGGATAATTTTCAAAAAGGCAAGTTCAGCAAGAAAAGCATTTGCAAGGAAATGAACCTCTCCCTTTTTTGCTTACTGGTAATTTAGTGCTTGGGGTATGAGCTGTCCTTGTGAGGCACTGGATGACCTCAGGTAGGATCTGGGTGCTGGTCAGCCTAGTTTATCCCTTATCCTGCTTTGGTTCCACTGTGGTTTTCCTCTAAGGCTTCATTCTCACATAGCTTTGCTGTTGGGACTGAGTCATTTGGAGCAGTGAAGACGAGAGCTGCCTGCAGCAGGTTACAGAAGGATCTTGCAGCCCTGAGTGAGCTGGCAGCAAAATAGAAGGTGAAATTTAGAGTAGGTAAATGTAAAGTTACATAGAGAGGGGAAAATAAGTCCCAAATTCATATATACAGGAAGAATTCCACAGTGACCCTCACCACTCTGCAGCAAGATCATGCCTTGATGATAAATGTTTCCACGAGAAGTTCTGTGAGGTGCTGCACAGCAGTGAGAACACAAGGGGTGAAGGCTGGGAATGACTGGGAATGGTGATGATGATTTTTCACCTGCTGCAGCTCCCCTTGCTCTGTGCTCTCCTGGGTCAAAAGAAGCTGCTGTGAATCCCTGGGCCCTCAGGATGTGGGGATGGAGCTGCTGTCAGCATGGTGTGTGGAGGAGCAGATGAGCACTGAGGACTAGTGGGGGAGAAGCAGCACCCAGAGCCAGTGAGGGTGAGGAGCAGGGAGCACAGGCAGGCTGAAAAGTAAGGTGTGGCACTTCTAGGTTGCTTTTCCCTTATGCTCTCAGGTTTCCCCAGGCCAAAGGAGTAACGTGCTGTTCCCACCCTAAAGGTAGCCCAGGAAGAGAAGTTGCTTGAAAGTCTTCATAACGCTGAGCAAAAATGCGAAGAGGGAAATGGTCACTCTGCCTTTGTGCAGGGCTTGGGATGTGCATGTCAAATCCAGTCAGGCAGTGCAGTAAAAGAAAGCCTGCAGCTACACACTGTACAGTGTTATTGGGGGGGAAAACTGCTTCGGGGCTCACTAAATGTGCTGCACGTGCTTAATGCTGTGGGAAAGGCAGTTGTGATGGTATCTAGAGACAGTGTAATTCTGTGTATGCATGGAGAAAGGAAGTACCCAAATGCAAGTAGCTCAGGAGCTTTCACACTGACATTTCCCAGCTTCTGGCATTGCAGCTGCAGCAATGTCCCTTTAATATTACTCTGAAGTTTGCACTGTGGGGGCAGTTTGCCACTATGAAGTTTGCACTGTGTGTGGTAGTCCAAGACATGGCACATGTTGAGCAGGTCAGGAGGCCCACAATCCTTGCAGGTGATGAGGAGAGGTCAGAGAAAGCCAGCCAGCCCCTGTGGTGCAGAGTGCATCAGCACACAAGGGGTTAACAGGCTACACCCTCCCGTCGCAGCTCCTGCGGACATTGGCTTTGTTCCTCCTCGCCACATTCCCTCAACCTCTATAAAAATCTGTCTTACCACCTCCCTCATGGGAATCTTGCTGTTCCTGTTGTCAAGCACTGTGTGCTTTATACTAACGCTGCAAAGAGAGAGTGGCCATTGCTTCTAATTTAATTAGTGTCATCCCCAGAACTGAAAGTGTGACAGAGGGAATTAGAGGCAGCCTAGGAAAATTATGCATGGGTGTGGGTTGAGGTTTAACCACCTTCATGCCAGCATGATTTGTAGATGGTGCACACAGGGTAGAGATTTCTGAACACGTGGAAATCATTAAATGAGGACGTTTAGTCTCTGCCTTTATGTTTCACAAATTTAGAGTGACTACTCTTATGAGAAAATGTAATCTAAAGTTGCTTACCAACTTTTCCTCTCAATTTCTGTCCAGCAGAAGTTTTTTCTTAATGAAAAGTTTCCTTAGGATGAAACTCTTCCAAGTCTTTGTATTTAAAATAATCACACACACACACACACACACACACACACACACACACACACACACACACACACTTTTATATTGGATATTAGATTTCTTTCAAGAACTAGCTCAGTAGGTTACAGAATGATGCTAATAACATCAAGGGCACAGGATTGATCCCTGTATGGGCCATTCACTTAAGAATTGGACTCAATGATCCTCTTGGGTCCCTGCCAACTCAGACTGTTCTTTGAGGACAGGATAGGACAGGACAGGATAGGATAGCATATCAGATGATGAGCCCCTGAGATGGATTGTGAGGGAGGTTGTGAGATTGCCATCACTTGAAGTTTTTAGTCACAGGCTGGGAAAACATTGGCCAGGAATGCTTAGTAACTATCAGGATAATTTACAGCTATTTTAAGATAAACCAGCAGCTGGAAGCCTTGTCTGACAGATTGTGCCACTATGTTGCCCAAAGGTATAAAAAGAGACAGTCCCAAAGAGCTTGCAAGCAAAGCCAAGTCTGGTGCACAAACCGAATTTAAAATCAGCAGGAGGTGACTGCTGCTTTGCAGAAAACTTGATGCATGCAGGCACTTGTCTCTTACCGTGCTTCATTTTTGTGTCTTTGCTTTAGGTGTCACAGCCTCATCCCACCTCTTTGACTATGGCTCCACTGCCAATGGAGGCGACAACTCCTTCTACACCTCTCTGATCTCCGATGTCCACTACACCACCCCGCGGGACTCCACCTATTACACGGGCATTTATCAGCAGGAGAACAGCCCCATTGCCTGTTCGGGCAGCACAGAGGGGTTTAACACTCTGGGGCATCCCGTTCAAGATGTGACTGGGTTTGAGTCCCGTGGCTTGTTTAGCTCAGATTCGGGAATAGAGATGACCCCTGCAGAGTCTACTGAAGTTGATAAAACCTTAGCAGATCCCATGAAAGTAGAAGGTTATAAATACATGGACATAAGTAGATCAGAAGAAATAAAATACCAAGAAAAACATGACTCTGACTCAGAAGATGAGAGCCCAGACCTTATTGATACGTACCGGGGAGTACCCACTGGGTCCCCCCACACTGCTGAACCTCAGCGGATCGCTCCGGAGGGCACGAAGGCAGACAAAGAGCAAGACCCACTGGAAGAGAGAAGGTCTGGAGATCAGCACAGTGCCTCTGTGGTTACAGCCCCTGTCAAGATCACGCTCACCGAGACAGAAAGCACCAGGGAAGCTGCCAGCAAAGAGACAAGCCCAACTCAGCCAGAGACTGGTCTGAAGCCAAGCCATGAGGTGGTACCAACAGTGACAGTGTCAGAGCCAGAAGATGAAAGCCCAGGGTCTGTCACGCCACCATCCTCTGGCACAGGTAATGCTGGTGCAGGGCACTATTTTTTGCTATTCAAAGTGGTTGCAATTGTAATCCTGCATGTTGGAGAATTACTATGGTTTTGTGTGGTGGGTGTAAGGGGGTGTTACTGGGGTCACCCTTTATCGGGGTAAGGTAGATTTGCAGCAGTCAGAGGAGGCAGAGACAACTCAGACTACAGTCTGATCAGAAGGCTTACAGAAGACAAAGACCTTATTTTTAGTTACAGCTTCTCTTTTATCTACTCCTGTATATAACATGCTGGCACACCATTGGTTAGTTACCTCACCTTACATACATGGAAAGATTCTACTGGTTACAAGGTATCCCACATTCTACACATGGCTCTCTGGTCCTTAAGGATGCATTATCAGTGATCTCAGACCTTAAGAGATAGACACACACACTGTCACTCCCCACAGGGTGTGAGTGGAAATTAGTGAGTTTTTATGGCTGCAGATGTTCCTGCTCTGCTTATGCACCACTTTGTGTTGCTGAACTGCAGGGAAATTCAAACACTGTGGTCCGTTACTAATACGTCGCTCAGGATGGGCTGCCCTTGCTGTATGGAAAGAGGTCCAGGTTTGGTGAGCCCTGTCCACGCAGGGATCTCTCCTCAAAGGGAAATGGTGTGGTGGTGTCTATCTCTGGGAGTGTCTTCACCTCGGTCATGGTTTGCGCTGGATCCTGGTGACTGGGGAGTGTCCTGGCCACTGTGACTGTCCAGGTTCCCCAGGCGAAATGAGGTGTGTGGAATCAGGGCAGTACGAGTGTCTGGGTTCATATTTTAAAAATTTTATTGGCTGACTTAACACCTCTATGCTTTCACAGAAAATAAGGTTAAATTGTTAAAATGAAGTGCTGTTTTCATGTGAGAGTGCTGCTTTTATAAAGTGCCAAGGAGGGAAATGCTGTCACCTCGTTTGCAAGGAGGACTGGAGGGACAAAGGGCCAGTGTTTCTTAAAGGCTCCTGATTTCTTTTGCAGGGCTACCAAAATCCCACATTTATAAATTTTCTTACTGTCTGATTACTGCAGTAGTACATAGTATCTATTGCTTGTTTACCTTATCATCATCATCATCATGGCTAGGCTTTGTGAACGAAGATTTGGAAAGGACACTACTCTATAAGGCACTGTTAAAATACGACAGTATATTCTTTTTAAAATATTATAATGTTCTGTGACAGGAAGCAAAATATTCAGCCTGGAAATTGCACTTCAACATCCTGGATCAAAATCCTTTGGCAGTAAACACCTGGCATTTGACAATGAGCATCCCTGAGCTGAAATTTCCATTGCGTTGATGGCATATAGAAGCATTAAAAAAAATCATCTAGAATTTCCTTGCAGTCTGGGATTTCTACCCAGAGAGGAAATCCATACCCGCAGAGAATTACTTCCTATCCAAACCTCCGTGTGCATTTGTACACTTTCACACACAAAAAGGAGGTAAAGATCCACCACAGCTGTGAGTTTATCCTGCCTGCATCAGCCAGAAACTTTAGATGACGAATAGACTTTAGAGTACCATTTTTCTTTCATTTGACTGGGTGACATCACACATTACTCCTGAGACATGCCATTTTTTATAAAAAAAAATTTTTTTTTGGCACTTCAGGGTAATTAGGGACTTCAGACACTAACTGTTATTTATTCAGTTTTTGGCAACTCTTCAAGACTGCCTTTGGGACAATTCATAACTGTATCCTAGTGAAATAGCTGAACAGTGTGTGATAGAGCCTCAGGGCTCCTGCCCTTCTAGGAGGCACTGGAAGGCACAAGGCATAATTGACAGCACGGAAATGTTCCTCTCCGTGGGCGAAGATCCCCAGTGCTGGCCAAACTGCTGTCCCACTCCCTCACATCGCAATGCTGGAAAGCCAGAAGCACTGCTTATCCATTGTGTTAAGGACAGAAACAGGCATCTTCTTTTAAGGGCTGGCTCCAAGGGGTATTTCCTCTGGATTTCCCCCCTTTCCCACAGCCTGGGATGTGCTGTGCCCTGACTGCACTCAAAAGCAAGGAAGAAATTAAAAACCTGCTCTTGCTATTTTCTATCTAGTGCCCCAGCAAAGTTGCCACTCCTAGGTGCCCCTCAAGCATTCTGGCAAAGTCCCCAGCCACCCCCTGCTTGGATCAAGACTTTTAAAGACATTTTACTTTTAATTACTGGCCGTCATCTTTCTGGGGAAGGAAGACTCGCTCTGTTCCTATGCCACTCTGGCTCTGAAAGGCTGCGGGTATTTACACCCTTCCCCGTGCCAGCAGTAAATGTGACACCCTGCTGCTGGCCACAAAGGGCTGTTTTATTCACAAGGTAAATGCCATGGCTGAGAGTTACAAACTGCCAGCACAGGCAGGAGCAGGGTGAAGCCCAGGGACGTCGCGTTGCTGCGCTACGAGAGCTGGAAGTCACATGCCCGTTTGGACCCGTGCCAGATTAAGTCATTGCTCAGGGAGAAAATGCTCACACAGGCCGGGCAGGATGCAGGAGAGCAGCACAGCTCTCTCCAGCCAGAAGAGATGGATGCACAAGCTCCCAGTGCAACAAAACCTTCCCAGCATCCAGACAGGAGTGCACTGTAACAGCCCCAACACCTTAATCCTGTCCGTGGCCACACTCTGGGGCGCAGAAGGACGTTTTTGTGCAAGAGGGATGTGCTACAAGAAAGCTGTTTCATCAAAGGAGCTGCAGACATGCCAGCAATACATGCTTACAATTGTTGATGATGTGTGTTGGCAGATGCACACACCAAAATTGCAATTGTGTGGGGAGGGTGTTTTCTTGCCCACTTCCCAAGAAGATGTGGTGGCACAGGTGTGCCATTATCAAAACCTCCTTTTACCTTAATTATCTTGGGAAAGGCATAGGAAGAAATCAGCTACATTACTGCCATGAGAAATTAAGTCAGAAAGTATCCAGAAATAATGGTTTTCATAGAATCAGAGAATATTCTAAGTTTGAAGGGAACCACAAGGATCATTGAGTCCAACTCCTGGCCTTGCACAGGACAGCCCCAGGAATCCCACCATGTGCCTGAGAAAGTTGTCCAAGATCTTCTTGAACTCTGTTAGGCTTGGTGCTGTTTTATCCCAGGTCAGATCTAATGCGGTCTCTTTCCCACCCTCTGTTCTAAGGGAGCTTCCTCATGTGGTCAGAAGAGCTGGGTGGGCTCAGGGGCCCAATGCCAGTGCCTGCAAAGCAGGGCTGGGCTGATGGCCAGTACTCACCAGGAGCCAGGGACAGGTCAGCTCAGGGCTCCCCACCTGCAGCTGAAGGGCTGGAAAACTTTCTCCACTCCACTGTGCTGCCCAGCCATGTGGATGCAGGCAGTGTCCTGCCATGGGCCCCTTCACCAGCATCTGCAGGAAGAAACTTGGGGGTCTATTTTCCCAATGGTTTTCTTGACCCCTCACAACCTGCAATGCCATTTAGTGAGCTCCATCACATACATAATGACTTAAAATCAGAGAATGAGCACTCAGGAGTCCAAAGGGCAAATTTCCACATGCGCTTGATGGCTGTTTCAACCTGACTGGGGAATTCAGCCATTTTTTTTCCATCTCAAAAGATGTGTGTGGATGACAGGGGTCTCTGGGTCAGGGAAGTTCAAAGTGGAAATGGGTGATCAGGAGGTGTTGGTGCCCAGGTGACAGCAAGGAATGGGGATGGGTGGAAAATGCTGCCGTGGTCCCCCCCTGGGCACAGACAGGCTCAGGTGGCCTGTTTGGCCTTGCAGTTGATGCACCAGGTGCAGTCTGGGTCTGGGTCTGGCTGATGCTCTGTGAATGACCAAGGGAAGCCTTTTCCCCATGCAGTAACTCAAGACAGCTGCTGAAGCACCTCCTGCTGCCTCCATTGCTTCTTATTGTGAGCTCTTTACATGCAATTTCATTTTCTTTGTTATTTCATTATAATGTCCCACATGGTAAAGGGATATACAGGGAGGTAGAACAGCTGGGAAATCTGGGGCTGTTCTCCCTTCTAGGACATATGTGGGCTCCCTGCTAATCCTGAGTGACCAGCCAGACTTTTCACCTGCTCATTTTCACCCTCTGAGTGTATCTTCCCCCAGGGCAAGCCAGAAAATGCAGACAAGTTTGTTGATTTTCTTTGTTTTGAATTCTGGGTAACAAGTTAGTAATTATTTTGGTTAACATAGTTCACAATTATATTAAGAATTACAGTAAAACATTAGTTTCATTCTTGGACCCAACTGAGCTAAAAACAAACAAACCTGAAAAAACCAAACTCAACCAAGCAAAAACCCCAAACCCAAACCAAAACTGAGAAAAGTTTTTGACCTGGAATTATCCATACCTGAAAGTTAGACAAAACTATTAGTACTGTTAGTAACTACACATAGGTTATTAGGATCAGCAGTGTCAGGAACCCACCACCCGTGTGTGTGTGTGTGTTTGTGTGTTTGTCCCAGAGCAGACCTGTGTCAATATCCCCTGAACAGACAATGTGATGCTTTCATGTGTGCCATGAGCCCATATGCCTCATGACTGGTGATTTTCCTGCTGAAAACCACGTGCTGAGCCTCTGATCAAGCAGTGACCACTGTTGTGTTGTACCTCAGCTTTTTCCTCAGTAAATGATGCTAATGATACTCCTTTTATAAAGAGTACATGCATGGGAAATGCTCTGTAAGGATAAGCTGTTATTATGGTTAGTCATCCCAGGTGGGGAGACTTAGTGCCTGTGTTACCAGCCTTGCTGGGGGAAACATGCTGCTGTGAAATCTGTTGTGTTTGTTCCCTAAGCATCCAGGAAAGATGATTCTTAATTTTTTTCCTTTTTCTCCCCATTTTCTTTCTGGGCAGCAGAACCATCTGGCTCAGAGTCACAGGGCAAAGGCAGCCTATCGGAGGATGAGCTCATCAGTGCCATCAAGGAAGCAAAAAGCTTTTCCTTTGAGACCTCGGAGGTGCAGCGATCCCCAGCCCTTCCCACCGAGAAGAAAGACCAGCGAGCCAAACCTGGGCGCCCCGCCACCTCCTCACATGTGGATAACGAGGCCAGCAGTGCTGAGTCAGGGGACTCAGAGATAGAGCTGGTCTCAGAGGACCCACTGGCTGCCGAGGAGGTGCTGCACTCCAACTACATGACCTTTAGCCACATTGGAGGGCCCCCTCCATCACCCGCCTCCCCCTCCATCCAGTACAGCATCCTGAGGGAGGAGCGGGAGGCTGAGCTTGACAGTGAGCTCATCATCGAGTCCTGTGATGCCTCCTCAGCCTCTGAAGAGAGCCCAAAGAGGGAGCAGGACTCCCCTCTGATGAAGCCCAAGGTCATGGACATTATCAAGGAGGAGAACAGCTCACGCACTGACGCCTCAGACTATGAAGCCACTAAAATGACAGAGAGCCGGATGAACAGGGAAAACCTGGCAGAGTCCACGTCCTACCTGAAAAGCTCCTTTGTTGCACCAAAAATAGACGCTGAGCCCCCGACCTCTGCCGTCAGCACCGAGGAGCTGAAGGAAAGAGTAATCCTGAAGAAACCCATCGAAGAAACTGTTGTTAACCAAAGTAAAGTGTCTTCCAAGGACTTTGGCAAAAGAAGTCCCTTGGCTTCATTCCTACTGCCGTTTTTAAATAAGCAGAAAGGTAATTGCAGATGTTTTTGTTGGTTTTTGCAGTGCTGATGAGAAGAGGGAGGAGGGAGAAGCGCCTGTTCCTTGCAGGGGATGTGTTAGTAGTGCCAAACAGGGGGAGTTGCTGGCACTAGATACACTCAGCTGGGATTTGGGAATGTCTGTAACAAACACATCATCGCTGACCTGGCCATTCTCTTAGATAAAAAAAAAGGGTACTAGCATCAATAATTTTTATGCTTAAGCATATAGGTACAGGATCGTGCAGGAACCCCACTATAAGGCTGATTCATACCTCAGACATCTGGAGGACAAAGAGGAACAAATCCTCGTTTTTAATTTGAAATACTACCTGTCTTGTACCAGGGAAGGAGTGCAGTCAGGCAGGTGTTGCTGCAGCTCTCAGAAGTGTGAGGATAATGGTTTTCAGAATACATTTAGGAAAAAAGAAAGATTTGAAGGAGGAGAGGAGTTGGGTTTGGTGTGACTGGATTTTCTGGAAGTGTTCAAGGCCAGGTTGGATGAGGCTTTGAGCAACCTGGTCTAGTGGAAGATGTCCCTGCCCATGGAAGGGGATTGGGAACTAGATATTTATGTTCCCTTCCAACCCAAACCATTCTGTGATTCTATGACACTGAAGCTCATGCAGCTTAAATGGATCTCTCTCATGGTGTCTGACACCCTCCATCCTTAATAATGAGGGGGTTTGCTTACGCTTCCAGTGCAGGGGGGTGGGTGGCTCATCCCAGCTTTGAGTGCCTTAGGGCACCCCTCTGAGAGCTCCTTTCCTAATCCAGCACTGGGAGGGCAGGACACTTCCCTGGTACTCAGGTGAGTTTGAGGGCACTTGTCTGCCCATGGGATCCCTTCAAAGCCAGCACAGAGCCAGCCAGGTCCAGGCTTTCTGTGCCCGGCATTGTGGTCTAACTGGAACCACCAACCTGTAGAGACAGCACCACCAGGTTTTAATCTGAGCTGAACCCTGAGGACCATGGTCACTGCACAGTGAGATGGCTGGGGGTCCCTGCAGCCTGTAACAGGCTTAGTTCACAAAACCCATAAGAGAAAAAGGCACTTTATTCTTTGCAAGATATCAGCTTTAAATTGCCAGGACCTTTGTGTGCCTCTGGCTGTCTGGATTGGTGTGGGAGCGAGGAAGGGACACTGGGCTGCTCCATGCCTGCCCTGCTGCCCCTCTGTTTTCCCCCCTGGCTGGGCTGGAGGGCAGTGACTGTCCATGACTCTTGTCAGATGTTGTTTTTACGACTCAAAGAGCTGCTGCTTCCTTGCAAACAGCTGGATAGAGTTTGGAGGAAGGGGAGAATCCCATACTCACTGCTTAAAGAGCATCTTTTTCCTCTGTCTGCATTTGTGCAGAGGTTGCCCACGTGATGGCCTGGAGATGTGGCAGGCATGTGTAAGTGGCACACTTAAACCCATTTCCCTATTGCTGTGAGCCCAAGCATGTGAGTCTAGTGAGGAAACGGCCCAAACTTGCATGATGTGCTGAGGACTGCAAGATCTGCAGCATAACAAAATATGTTTATACTGATTCTTAGCACTAATTAACTAATGAAATTAATAGCCTGAATAAGAAACACATGATTATTGCTTGTAAGTGTGTTTTCCTGCCAGATTCTCAGAGCTTGCAATGTCATGCTGTGCATCTCATCTCCCTGACAAATAGGGTGAGCTTCAGACATTTCTTTCCCCTTTCCCAAATTCCCTTTTTTCAGGACTAGATGAGGCCCTACCCAAACCATAGAAACTGTAGGGCTGACTAAATTTACCTTAAACGTCGCTCCTGCAGTGTCTGACATTGGGTCTCTGGAACCATGATGTGTTGTGTGTTGTTCTGGGCAGACAACCAGCAATTTGGCCTTGGATTGGGGAAAGTGGCTGGGGACTATCACAGGGCCAGTTTGTGGCCTGTCCCTCAATTTTGAGATTTCAGTCTCCCTTTCACTTTTCAGTCTCCCTTAATTGTATTCAGAGTTTCTGGGGCTAACTTTCATGCTTCTTTGAATTTCTGTCATTGCCTAAACTCATGATAACAGACTTGTTCTAGTATGGTGGTCAGAGAAAATCTAAGTTTGTGAGCACTGTGTCACAGGGTATCTGTATTTCCTATCTTTATTCCCATAGGACAGTAGTTGCAGGAACTTTTCCTCCCAGGACAGCTAATTACTACCTGGTGGTGCAAAGAAGACTATTTCAGTATGTGCTTTTCTCCCTTGAGACACTGGTGCCCATGGCAAGGAAAACAAAAACATAAAGCCTCTCAAGAGCATTGTTGCTAAAACCTGTGTATCTTTTTTAAAGCTGATTTCAAGGTATGGGAAGGTGTGGTCAAGATAAGAAAGTGTAGATGATAATGGAGTCCAATTTACACTGCCCTCCAGTCATAGATGAGTGAGTTGCTGTGTCTGGGGAGTAGTTAAATTTTCATGTTGAAGGTAGAGTATGGGGCTCTCCTGTCTTCAGAAAGGAGAGCTTGTCCTTCACTTGGAGAATTCACATGAAACCTCTCAGCAGTTCGTCATTATCAGAGGTGAACTGGAGATGTGTTAACTGGCTTGGTGGAACCACAGTGTCCCCATGAGTCCTCCCAGGCTCCATCAGCCTGGAACTGCATTGGCTGGCAGGGAAATGATGTGGCAGAGCACATCCAAGGGAACAGGAACTGCTTTCCTAACACCAGCTTGAGGTCCTGGCAGAGCTTTACATCACAGCATCACATATGTGTCATATTCCAGCTCAGATGCACCTGGCAGGCATTTGGCACAGGCCACACTCAGCCAAAGTGATGAGAACAGAGGGAGATGTGGCAATGATGCACAACAGAGGGGCAGCAGAACAATGTCATCATGCAGGAACAGTGTCATCATTCATTTGTTCATTAAGAAAATTGACTTAATTTTAGTTATGTGTCATTAAGAGAATACTAACAAGATGTGACTATGTACTTGTTAAAGACAGGAAACAGAAAAACCCTAATTGTTTTCCATTAACTCCTTGTTACATGCCACATTGGAAGTATTATGCTGCCACCTTCTTCAGACAAGGTTTTAGAGATAATTACATAGTCCAGGTGGGCACTGATCCCCCTATGGCCATGGCAAGACAGTGCTAGCCCAGTGCTTCTGGAGATTCATAAGAAACTGATGGATCAAATGAAGCTGTTCAACATGCCTGGCTGTTTTTTTGACACCCTGCTATAGATCTTTCTGTGGCCCTTCGCAGCTCATAGCCAGGTATGAGTAATTGTAAAACAGCCAGCAGTTCCACATGTGAACATTAACTATTTCACTGCACAGTACTGTAATCCATCCCACCAAGCGCGTTTTCACTCCTATCTATGGCATTAAATATACTTTTCATGGCTCATCAGAAGTGTTTGCCCAGGGCTGGCAAGACAAAAATTGATTTTGAGTGCAGGAAATAAATGGCGAAGCTGTGCAGAGGGAAAGCCCAGATTCAGCCTGATCCCAGGAACGGTTTTACTGATTGTGTTGCTGCCAGCCTGTGGCTTTGTGCCTCGGAGACGTTTTTGGTGTGTCTGCTAGACATGCCTAAACCACGGCCATCCCCCTAAATAACAAGGTGGAGCACAGCAAGTGCGTGTATGGGTTGCGCAGTGATAACTCAATGTCTCTGCTTAACGTCTATTGCCATCCAGTGGCAACAACAAAAATGGGCAGTGACTTCCTACCTCCATTTTACTGGAGCCGACTATCATGATTTGACAGTGCAGCTCTTCCATGCCATTATCTGCCAAGCAGCCTCTCTCAGTTTTCCACGTGGTCGGAATTATCGCCTTGCTTGATGCAAGACAGGCTTGGCTTTGGCTGTAGTTGTGCAGTTGCTACCTGTGTTAGAGCTGCCAACTCCTTTTCCTTCTGCAGAGCGCAGAAGGAAAGGCAGAGCAGTGGCCAAACATTTGCTCTTTGGCTGTCGCTGCCCTCACATCACTCCTGGCACCTCTTTCCAGAGATGGACACAGCCCTTACATGACAGGGCTAAGAGCACATCTGGCTGTGCCTCTGCAGGAAGGGAGGATGCCAGCTCAGATGTTTGGGGGTTTGGGGTTGGTTGGTTTGTTTTTGTTTTGGGGTTTTGTTTGTTTGTTTTTATTACTTGCTGGACTTCCACATGGCTTGGACATACAGGAAATTTCAAAAAAGACCTGCTGTCCTGGAAATACCCATCCTTTGGCCTGTGGCAGTTTGCAAGAAGCCCAAAAGAAGCCTGGACCAAGGCAACCTTCTTGGCCGAGTCATTTCCTGTCTTCTCTTGCAGTGCCTGGTGGTTGCTCTCTGCTAGGATGGTGTCCCACAGCCTGGGGACCTGGTCCTGAGTGGAGATTTCCCTAATGCTGGAGCAGCATGTCTTTCCCCAGCCCTTCCTTCAGTGACAGTATTGGGAGATTCCTTCTCCTTGGTCCATTTAATAAAATGTGCAGCAGCTTGTTACCTTGCAGATCAGATGGCTGAGCCCATGTTATAAAAACAAAAAGATGTGGACATTCATAGTAATGTTTACTTTAATTTTATTTTTATTTTATGGCAAAATTTCACTTAAGAAAAGGCAAACCCAGGGCTGGGGCTGTCAGATTGGCTGTCACTCACATGTTAGATGACACAACTGTCAGGACCCAGTCTCCAGGCAGGATCCTGCTGAAAACACAGTCAAACAAAATTAATTATTTCAAGTGCATTATTCTGCAGCACAGTCCTATGCCATCCTGCTATGAGGCATTCTGATTTTGATGCCTTATGCTTTTGAAGCATTACTCTGGTTAGTCCCCTACAAGAATGTGTCCTTACCACACACCCTTGGTGGCTGCTGTGGCTCTGAGCACCTATGAGAGTCACCAAGGTTCAGGGCCACCCATCTTTATGTGGTCACCTGGTGTCTCTCAGGTAGTATCACAACCTGCAGTCAGGATCCCTTGTGATTGTGGAGTGACACTGGTGAATTCCCTGGATTGAAGAAGGTGTTTTCCCTCCTCTGTGGTTCCACTTGGGCTGTCCCGTGGTGTCCATGGCTGTTACAGAGTGAACAAACACTGAGCAGTGTGGGCTTTTCCCCTTTGATCTCTCACTGTGTCCCCCCATTTGGTGCCACAGACAAACTGATTTCACATAGTTTCTCAAGGAGAGGGTTTTCCAGCAGAGATCCAGGAAAGAATTTAAGTTATTGGGAATGCTTTTTGTTCATCCAAACATTGCCTGCATTGCGTTAGCACATCCCTGCTGCTGGTGGAGTTGCTAGTGAGGCATTTTTCTGTGGGAAGGGGATGTTTGGTTGGGTGATTTAGCAATCTGAGGCTCATTTCTCATCTGCATGCTCTCACCAGGCTGGCTCTGCAATCAGCAGCAAGCCAGGCCAAGGCTTAAGCATACGGTAATGTTAGTTTAATATTTCAGTGCCATCTGCTGTAAGTGCCTCCACACTCTGGCCCATCTGTTTTGCGTGCTTCAGTTTGCTTTTTATG
Organism: Pithys albifrons albifrons; assembly: GCF_047495875.1. NCBI lineage: Eukaryota > Metazoa > Chordata > Aves > Passeriformes > Thamnophilidae > Pithys > Pithys albifrons. The sequence continues at coordinate 5,609,480 of NC_092463.1, read as the reverse complement.
GGGCTCTGGTAGCTTTGCATCCTTTGGAAAGTCCCTGCTTGGAAAAGGTGTAGGGGAGATGGGTGTCCTGCCTGGGAGTGGAGTGTCTGCACCTTGTGATGCTGTAGGAGGAGTGGGATAAAATCTGTCCAGAGAAGTAAACATATGAATCTAGTTCTGGCCTTGCCATGAAATCTTGGGAGTAGATTGGTGAACCTATTTGGACTCATGGAACAATTCAGGTGAAAGGGACCTGTGGAGATCTCTGGTCCCAACCCCTTGCTCTTCAAGCAGTTTGGTCAGGTTGCTCAGGGGCTTGTTGGCCTGTCCACCTTTTCAGCAAAGGCAGAGGTTTTGGGTTTTGGGGTAGCTGAGAGTTGGAGGCTGAAAATCTGGGTCAGTCCTGTGATGATGCCTCAGGGCCATTTGCAGCAGGCACAGAGCAGAGTAAAGAACAGATACCATTCAGTGTAGCATGGGCTGGCAGGAACTTCAGAAGGTCCTGAGAGCCCATCTCCTGGCCCACAGCCAGGATTGCTGGTAGAACACTGTTGACAGATGCTTGTGACTCACTTGGAAAGGCCTCTGCTGGCAGATCCTTTACCAGTTCCCAGGTATCTACCAAAAACAGTTGCCATACTTCCATCCTTCTTTACTTTAGGCTAAGCAATTATAGTTTCTTCATTTTTTCCCCTGTGATTATGTTTTTGAGCTTTCTGAACAGTCTTGTTGTTCTATTCTTCTCTACCATTGGCTGAATTCCAGGAGGTTACTTGCATGGAGATCATCCTTACGTTGATGAGCTTCTAGAGCCCTCTGCAAGCAGCAGCATGATATTATCCTGGAGAAAAGCAGCTTAGGGGGTACCTTAAAATTCTCTACAGCTCCATGAAAGGAGGTTTTAGCCAGGTAGGGGTCAGTCTCCTCTCCCAAAATGTGACAGAACAAGAGGAAATAGCCTCAAGTTGTGCCAGGGGAGGTTTACATTAGACGTTATGGAGAATTTCTTCACAGGAAAGGTGGTCAGGTATTGGAACAGCCTGCCCAGGAAAGTGGTGGATTCAACATCCCTGGAAGTGTTTAAAGGCACATTTGGCCCATGGTTTAGTGGTGAACATGGTGGTGCTGTGTTAATGGTTGGGCTTGATGATCTTAAGAGATCTTGTCCAACCTTAATTATTTCATGATTCTATGATACTGAGTTCCATTGCTGCAAGAGGGATGGCTTCCATATTGCTTGGAAATGTCTGTTCAGATTTCTGCAGCAGGCTGTGCTGACCCATCTTTCCCTACTTGGACTCATTTGACTCTTAATTTCCTACATAAGAATAGGAAGGGAGGAAATTTTGAACAGTTGGAAAAGCCTAGAGTTAAAAATAAAGTGAACTATGAAAATTTTGCCTATTTCTGAGAAATTGAGAACTTGAATGTCTTAGATGTTAGCTGGAGTGGGCTCTGCTAATGCAGAGCAGATGAATTTTGGGGGACACAGTGTTCTCCAAGAACCACAAGCAGGTATTACAACCTAAAATTAGGGGGGGGGAAAGGTCAATCAGCTATTTATTGGCTAGATTGACCAAAACAAACAATAAAGAGTAAGAAAAGAGTTTTAAATGAAAGCATCTGAGGCACACAGAGCTGCAGCAGAGTGAGGGGTGATTTTCTAACAGAGAACAGTTTTATACCAGGGTTTCACCCCTTCCACAGTACATTCTTGGTATTTTGGGAGGTTTAGCAGTAGATGATAGACCAAGAGGTCTTGATTTCCATCTGCTTTGCCATTCAGGTTTCACTCCATGCAAAGAATCTAAAAAATTACTCTGAACACCTGATAGGACATAATTTCTAGCCAGTTCATGCAATAATTTCTATTTCTAGCCAGTTTCTATTTCTAGCCAGTTCATGCAATTCAGCTGCCACCTGACATGTTGTCCCCATCAAGCTGTGATAACTCAACCAGAGCTGAGCTGGAGAAACCTGGAGATGTGCAGGTCGTGGTGGTGGAAACAACCAGTGTGCACACTGGGGGGGTTTGTGTTGTATGTCATGTCTCTTCCACTCCTCTCAGACCCTGTTTTTTTCAGGAAGGGAGGAAGGAGTTTGGCCCTTTATGGCCACAGGAGTAGTTGCACAGGGGACAAGGAGAGCTGATAGGTAGTCAGATGCTAACTCTGGAGTTCCTCCTGAAGTCCTGGTTTGGTGGGAGCATAGCAGGGTCTCCTAAGTGAGGAGTGGTCATTTACACATGGCTGAACCCTGAAATGGATCAGAACAAAGCAAAGAACATGGGATTTTCTCCTCAGATAACGGTTTGCCTGGGCAGTGGCTGGGATCAGGGTGATTACTGCAATAATCCCTCTTGCAGTTAGAACCATGTACATTTATCAGAATATGACCTTCATATGACCTTCAGGAATGCATCAGTAAATCTGATACACCCCCCCCCCCCCCCCCCCTTCAGTTCACAGCCTGTGTTATCCATAGCCTGAGTATTTGGCCCAGTTCACCTCTAGCATCTGTTTCCTCCCCTGATTTTTTTCTCTTTTTGTGAACATGACTCCTCATCTATTGGGTAAGGTCAAACTTTTAATGCCTGTGTGTCAAACTGTCTTAAACACAGTGACTGGATGCTCAGAGGTGCTTTTAAAATTGGGCATAGCTTAATGTAGGAGGATCATATGTCTTCTCTTGAGACTGCTCTCTACTCCACTGCCTGTATGTGTTAAGTACTGAGCTATAAAAAATTACAGGCTTTATACTTCTGTTTTCATGTATCTTCCCTTTCAGAGGAAGCGACTGCCTCTGATGAGCTGTCATCAGTCGCAGCACTCAAACAGAAGTGTACAAGTCATTCTGATAAATATGACACAAAATGGTGTTTATAAAATCTTTCTGCCAAGTCAAGATTACAGGGTGACCAGTAAAAAACCCACAAAACAAAACAAAACCCCATAAAAAGCCACTTGTTAAACTGCATGCAGGGTGCCTGATGGTTATGACAAATGTTTAAATATCAAAGCCATGCAGGACAAAGTCTAAGCCAAGCACAGCAAGTTGATGGGTATCTCCATACAAACATGTACCTGCTGCTGGCAAGAGGTACAGAGAAGAAAGGCTTTTTCTGTGCAAAAAACTGTCTCTGTGACCCCACTGCTTGCTCTGCCCATGTCCATATCCACGTCCATGCCTCTCCAGGCTGAGCACCCAAGGTTGGCTCAGTTCTGCTCCTGGGGAAGGATGCACAGAGACAATTGCTCTCTTCAGGAGTCATTTTTCTATTCATTCAGACACACCTTGAATGCAAAATCAGTCACAGTTTAAACACATTTTTAAAGCCAAAATCTTGACACCATGTCCCATTCAGTGTCTTGTGGTGGCAGCAATTCATGACTCAGCTTTCAGACAAGGCTATTACACTGACAAGCTGATGGTGGCCAGATTTTGCAGAGGCCTTGATGTAGCAATGCTTTGCCTGGATGCTCCAGCAGACCTCAGAGATTTGTTATTGACAGAGAAATGCAATACCTATAAGCCAGCAATGATAGCTTTTTGGTGGCTGACACAGTATACAGTAAAGAGGGGTTTTTATTCTGGACATACAGAAACAATAAAGAAAAAAACTCAAGCCATATATAACAAAAGGGAAAAACTATACCACTTATATGGCATTCCTGTGATTGATATTAAAAGAGCTATCACAGAATAGTTTGGGTTGGAAGGATGTTAAGGATCATCTTGTTCCAATCCCCCTGCCAAGGGCAGGAACACCTTCCACTAGACCAGGTTGTTTCAAGCCCCATCCAACCTGGCCTGGAGCACTTTCAGAGATAAGACATCCACACCAATTCAAGTTTTTAGCTGAGAAGGTGCTTAGGAAGGTTTATATACTAAAATACAGATCAGGTGAAGGAAAAATAAAAACATTTTGCTTTTATTAGCACATAATATTTTGCTTATTAATGCAGTCTTCTCATAAGTTTAGTTCTTCGCAGGGAACTTCTGGAACATTTTGTTTTCTGGCCTAGAAATGCTGTTTCTGAACCTCTGCAATGCTTTGTGAGCCAGGAATCATAGGTTTTCACCAGTTTCAGTGATTAATTCAAATGAAGAGTTTGGGCTCATTTCAGGACAGATGTTAATTTATGATTAAGCTCTGATACCTCTCTAGGTCTCAAGGAGAGGTGGAATGCAAACTTCTGAATGTGTCTACCTGTTAGGATGGCTCTAATTCTTCAGATGCTAAGCAGGATAAGGACTTTCCTAAGCATTGCTATTTGTGTCTAGTAGATAGCATGAGGTTAAAAAGAATGTATTTGACTGTAGGGAAGGGTGGGTGTGTGACAGATTTCCTTTGGGAATAAAACCTGGAGGTGGGTATTGATTTTACTGGTGTTTTTCTTTAGCTTCTGAGAGTGCACTGCTGATTGGGACATAATAGCAATATTGACTGAAAGGGGGATTTAGTTTTTTTCTTTTCCTTGGGAGGCTGCTGAGTTCATGTCAGTTCAGAGCAATGTCGAAAATCAGGGATATGCAATGGTCTAACAATACAAAGAGCTTGAATCTCCCCATGAAGAAAGTGTCTTGTGTTCTTGTCACTTTAACTCTTGATCTTACCTTGGTTACCACTTCCCACTATTTTACTTTTTCTAACTCTCATGACCTTTACTCAACGTGAGTAATTTATTCAGCTATTTTTTACCAGAGAGGTATCACACATATCCTTTCTTCCCCCTCTGGCTCTGACAGCAGCTCAGTGGGTGCATGGGAACTGAAGCAGTGAGAGGTCATTCTGGTGTTCTGCATATCCACCATTTTATTTATGTGAGGAATACAAACAAGTATGGAAAAACCCCAGTGCTACAAGAAGACAGGTTGGTTTGCATGCCAATCATCTTCTGCCTCCACCACAGGTCTGCCAGACACAAACCTGCTTGTGATGGGGACATTTGGGGATGTCAAGGTTGCTTAAATCAGCTGTAGCATTGAAAGTGAAGATTTGTCATTTTGGTAGTGATGAGAGATTTCACAAATGTTCTGAGTTAGGGAGGCTCCAGCTGAGCACTGTTTATGAAAATTTGGCATCCAGAGATCCTTGTGCTTCTGAAATAGGTGTTTCTCCATCCAAGAGAGCTAAGTTTTTGCCTGCTTGTTCAGGGCTCAGAAGACACAAAGCAAGACTAATTTCAGGCTACCTTCCACAGCAGTGAACATTTTTTTTGGGGGGGAAAGCCCTGCCAGTTGGATTGCTTCGCTTAACCATAAATCTCATTTTAGGGTTTATCTTCCTTGCAGCTTCAATTTATCTCACAGGTCTATGCACAGAAAGCCCTTTGGTGTCACTTGCTCAGAAAAACCCTTTCCCAGATGGTGCCACGAGAATTTGGGTGGAATTGGTGGTCTCTTCCAAAGGTTTCAGCTGGTGGTGTTTGCTTCCCATCACATCTGGAAGGAATCCTATCTATAATGGAAACTTATTATGTCCATCTGAGTGCTGCCAGTCCTCCAGTACCTTCCTGCAATTCTCCAACATCACTGGAAAAGATGTACAAGCTTTCTCACAGTTCATATGAAAATAATCCCCAACTCAGTTCATGAGAGTGCAAACTGCAGCAAGAGGTGACCTCAGGAGCTCTCTGAACTGGGGTAACTTGAGAGGCACTAAAAGGACACAGATAATCAGTATTACCTTTGCAAAAAGCCATGTCTTAGAGAGAAAGAGATAAGACTTCTAAGGCAGCAAATTGAGCTTGCATTAAGGATTTGTCATTACACTATCCAGATTGCCAGGTAAAGTAGGAATCTCAGTAAAGACTGTCCTCTTTCAAAATGGATCCTTAAGAATAATTTGCCAGGAAAACAGCTTTTGCTGTTGCTACATCATCTGGCTGCATATAAACACTGTTGGAGCAGCACATTTCATACAAATGAGCAAAATGTAAATTTTTTTAATTGCTTCTTATCTTTTGAATAGAGGGTGCAATGAGATTGCAAAATTCAAGGGATAAAGCAAATTTCCAAGGTCTGGTACCATCCCAGCCTGGCTGGCATAAATACTCTGCTTTGTTTGGTGTTACTGGGAATCCACTATGGTGTAAGATCAAAACCCAGTCTTTGAGACACCGTTTTCTCAGGGACTCATTTCAAAGCAGCTCAGGATCTCTGCTCACCCAGTGGGTGATGCTGGCAGAGGCAGACATTGCACACACAGGTCTTTCTGCTCTCTTTGGGAAATACAGACAGTTCCATCCAGAGGCAGGGGTGAGTCCTTGCATACATCCTAATGAAATGCTGATAGCATCAACAAAACAAGGGCTGTATCTGGGCAACAAACAAGGTAGGAGAACTTACAGAAAAGCCAGAGGAGATCAATAGTCAGGATTTCTGAAGGTTACTTTGTCAGCTAACGTACCACTGAAACATGAGCAGCTCTGCTTACTTGCTCAGGTTAAGTGCAAGAGTTGTCCAAAGATTGGAAGTTACTTCCCAAGAGGAGAGAATGGGCTGCCTTCCCTGTTTGTCTGGGATGCCCTCTGGAGTTTTGCTGCTGGTGCTGGAACAGCAGGGCCATGTATACCCTTAGCTAAAAGTCAGAGGTTTATTGCTCCAACTGGGGAGCCATAAAATGAGTGGGATTTAATAACAGCCATAGTAGCAATTGTGCCTTCTGAAATGAGCACTCACCTCTGCAAGTCATGTGCACAGACAGCTATTGCAGCTGGATATACACACTGACTGTGCTGCCTGGTGCTCTCAGACATGGTACTCATGCAAACTGACTCGGAATTGTGTGTGCAGTTGATGTTCCACAGAAACAGCCTTTGGTCCTTGCAGGGAAAGGGTCTGTCCATACTCAGTGGTGCCATTTTGGGGGACTGCAGTAAAGATGGTTCAGTCACAGTGACAGGGCTGCTGGAAGCAGCGACCCCACAGGTTTTGCCCATGCTGAGAGCCCCAGTTTTCCCAGCACTGTCTGCTGGCAGTGAGGGACAGTGACTCTGTCCAAATTCCCAGGCAAAGCAATGAAGGAAATTAAAATTATCTTATAGATGGAATGCTGAAACACGTGTACACCCTTTTGTCTAGAAACGCTGGTGAAAAAGGACTGAGCCTGCCTAATTCATTGTATGATTAATTGATTTGTTGGGTGTGATGAATTGATTTCACTGCAATAACACCAGGACTGCACAACAAACCTGGGAAATGACCTCAGCTTTTTCTGAATTCTGGTTTGTGAAATCATCTTTATTGCCTGGTTATTGAACATTACATCCAATAGATGTCTGTGGGAGGAAAAAAAAAAAAGGCAAGCAGCTTTTTCCATCATTCAAAGCAGCAGTTAGCAGGAGCAGCAAGGCACTGTGCATCCATCAGAACGGGTAGCAGCACACCATTCCTATCAAAGGGGTGATTTCCATATATATAGTTATATTTCCATATAGCTATGCCAATGTGCTTTTTACTTGTAGATCTTGCTCCTCCAGCAGCAATGAAAGGGAGATTATGTTGGAATGAAGTTTAAATGGAAAAAAGACCAAAGAACTGATCCTACTAAGTGCTGAAACAGCTTTGGCACGTGCTTAATGGTGCTGAATTATTCATTGAGCTGGCTGGGCAAACTGACATTGCAAAAGGAAATGAAGGGGGATGCTGGAGAAAAAATGCTAAAAAATGTGGTAGACAAATGTCACACAGGTCACAGAGGATTTGGCCTGAGATTCCATCCTTTAAGTGCCATTTGCTGCCCGGTGCAAGCCTTTTGTAAAGGAGAGAGTGGATGTTCCTGCCCTGCACACAGGGGCCCAGATTAGCTCCTTTTGGGATGTGAGACCACCCCTTTGAGGGGAGGCATTGTGAAGAGCAGGGAACGGCCAGCAAGCAGCTGTTTGGGGTTGGAAACATTGATGGGGCAACTCATATACCAGGTAGAGCCATGAGGACTGAAAGATTAACCTTTATCCAACACATCTGTCTGGAGAACATGCCATTTCTTACCCCTCTTAAAGGAGTCTTGCTTTCTTCTGTTCCTGCACCCCTTGGTAAATCAGTCACAAATTTTGCAATGCCTTCTCTTAGTGCTTCCTCTCCAGGTGATAGCCCCTCTCTCTGAATCTGGGCAGCTGTTTGCAGGTATTCCCCCTCTTCCCTCCACTTCAAATCCCATAGAAACAGGGAAACAATGGCTTATCAAACTGTTTGAAGGAAAGGAGGGAACTAAAGGCTATTCTTTAGGATGGTTGGGCTATGACTCTGTTCTCAGGGACAGTCTGGGCAGGGGCATTACCTTTGCAGTATTCACTGCACTACAACCGACAGCTGTAGCCAAGAGGAGTACCATGGGTGAGCAGTCATCTCTTAGCTCTTGCTTGATGCTACATGGAGTGGGGCTGAAAAGATCGATGTGATAATCATGGCCTCACAGACCTGGCTATGCTGTGGTTTGAGTTCTGCCTGGGGAGTAGAATCATTTCCTGGCACCTCTCTGTCTGCTAAGGCTAGAAATGTTGCCTCAAACACTGTGTAAATGTTGCATATAGTTGTGCCCTCCTGGGTATTCTGGAAGAAACTATTTAGATCACTTGGCTTCAGCTCCTGTTGTTGCTCTCTAATTTGGAGATGCTGGCAGCTGAGATTTTCAGGATTTATTCAGATGTGAGGTTTGCTTTTGCCCTGTGGGCAAGAGTGGAGTTCAGAGCTTCAGTTTCTATTCATGAATTTGAGTCAGGCATAGATCTGTATCATACCTGTATTTATAATTCTATACCTGAGCCATCTCCTCCTGCCTGTTCTGTGCTTTCTCAGTGGAGTTCCCAGTGCTGCTAAATGGGAGGTTTTGCAGAGAAAGCAAGGGGTCAGTCATGCAGCAGAAACACATACAGCAGGAACTGTCTGGGCTTTTGCAAACCCAACATCAGCAGGTCCAGCTGTGCTCAGCTGCATCCAAATACCATGTTTCCGGTTTCTTTGGGCTCCCGCAGAGTCCAGTGTTCCTTTCTGTTTCCTGAGCCAAAAGCAGAGCAAGCCCCTATGCCATTCTCACCAGACAAGACCATCTCATCCACTTCCAGAAAATGCCATAAAACAGTTGTGGCAGCTGGGATTTGTAGCTGATCCACCTCTAAAGGTGTCCTTGTTGGGGTGTGCTGTGGTGAGCCCTGAGTTCCTGGTCCCCATCACATCAGAAACTCAGCAGCAGGACCTACAGCCCCCACCCAGCCTGTGCTCAGGTTTCCTCAGGATCTCACATCCAAGTCCAGCCAGGTGGGCCAAGTTTTCATCTCATCCCTATAGTGCTGGCTCAGGAAAATGAGGTGCCAACAAGGAAGCATGCACAGCCATGTGCATACTAAACCACCAAGGCTTGTGTTTTCCCAGGATTGGTTCTCCCTTCCTCAAGGATAGACCCTAAGAAATGGGGAGCGTCCACCTCTGTTAGCTTATCTTGGGTAATCCCCAGTGAAGGCTAAAGAGATTTGACAAATCATATCACCAAAGAAGATTCTGCCACACACTTTAGTTTTGTACATTAAAAAAAAAATCAGATTTAGCTCTGGGGGTTTGAATCTTTCCAGTAAGGTGAGATTGCAACACATTTCAGGCTGTCACTCCTGCAGGATTTCACTTTTGCTGACCAAAGTGAAGAGGCTGTAAAATGCTGAGGCACACCCTGTGCATCCTTTTAGCATATTTCAACCCAAAATAGGAAGAGAGAAGTTGTAAATATTTACTGGAATTGCATATCATAGAGCATCCAGGGATCTGCATTTGGATAATCTGCATTGCAAGTCAAGGGAATAGCAGATGAATTTGAAAGGCTGTAGTGCTACATGTGTTTCTTAACATGCACAAATTGCTCCCTGATTTTTTAGGAAAAACAAAGCTCTGTGCTGATCATTGTTTTTAGATCTTATTTTAGTTGTAGTGCCTGGAGACCCAATCAAGATCAGGATTTTTTGTTAGCCATGGTAAGAGCAAGCAGTAAGATACTCTCCTTGGAGAGTATGCAGGATGAATTTCAGTATAAGAGGATTATTAAATGCAGGAAACACCACCATTTTGTGGTGGCCAAGGGACAGCTGTGCTTTGCTGGGTGCCTGCTCCTTTCTTCAGTCCCCCAGTCCCCTCACGATTGTTACTCTTCACGTGAAGGGTGGGTGGAAAGACGAGGGAGAGGGGACAAAAATGAGGGGTCTGGGGTCTGCTCTGCTTTGTTCCCAAACCTTTTCCATAATTACACCCATTTGAAAGGTGAGAATTGGTAAACTCAGGTGTTAGTGAGTCACATGCCTGATGATGTCAGTCAGCCCCATGTACCCCAACTGCACCTATCCCATCACAAAGAGGAAAGATGAGGACACATATTTTTTTAAAATTTTCTTTATAAAATATTTTCCTTATAAAAATGAAATACAAGAAGTCTGCCATTGCTGTTGTCTCTCCTTTTCAGGAACTGTTTTATCCCTTTATTTGGAGGTAACATGAACATGGGACATTATCTCCACCCTCTACACCTCAGATGTCTGATCAGTCTGATTCAAAGCTGCTCCCACTCCCATTATATCACAGAATCATAGAATCGATTGGGTTGGAAAAGACCTCCAACATCATCAAGTCCAACTCTTGGTCCAACTCCAGTCCCTTTACCAGATCATGGCACTCAGTGCCACCCCCAATCTCAGTTTAAAAACCTCCAGGGATGGTGAATCCACCACCTCTCTGGGCAGGCCATTCCAATGCCTGAGCACTCTCTCTGCAAAGAATTTTTTTCTGATCTCTAACTTCAATTTCCCCTGGCAGAGCTTAAGCCTGTGCTCCCTTGTCCTATTGCTGAATGCCTGGGAGAAGAGACCATTCCCCACCTGGCTATAACTTCCCTTCAGGTAGTTATATATATTTGGGCTCAGCTTTAAATACAGCTCATGGAAAAGGGTGCAGTGGGTTTGGTAGGAAATGAAGCACAGCCAGTCCCTGCCAGCACAAGATTCCTCCTGCCACATGCTATAAATGATGCTTCTGCTGTACATTAGAGGAACGGAACTACGTAAGGGCCAGAAGACCAAATGGTCTGCTTTAATTATTCATCATTAGCAGTAGCTATTATTATTTAAGAGCTGTCCTTCTTAGCCTGCCATATTAAATGCTAGCCTGTTTCTTTTCTTGTTTGCTACCATCCAATCTCCTGCTGTATTTGCTCTTGGACCCCGACAAAGCTCTTCTCCCTCTCTGGCTCCAAGGTCTTGCCTCACCCCACTCACCCAGGCCTCCTGCACTGCTTCTCAGGGCTCTTGCTTGCAGTTATTTATACCAAGCCAGATAGTGCTTTGCTCCTCGTGTTAGTCCCAAGTGTGTGCTGGGTTTCCCTTGCTGTGCTCCATCCCGGTCCCCCGAGTCTGACTCAGATGCTGCACACAATACGTTCACGGGAGGAGTTCCCACCGGCTGTGCCAGCATGCCTTACTATCATCTCCTTTTCTCCCTGAGAGGCACAGGCCTTGTTTACTCTTCTTTTAATAACACAGATGGTTTTAATAGTTCTCTGCCTTCGCCCCCAGTTCTTTCTCCTTGTCTGTAGCCTGTTTAATGCTTCCTTCTAAGTGATGGCTTTGTCACTTAATCTCATTAAAACTTCTCTTCATTGAACTCCGTGAGCTGTTTATCAGACCGTAAGCCTAATCTCCTGTTTGTAATTAATTTGTTCTGTGCCTCCTACAATTTGGCACCATTAGATAATGGCATCACTCTCAAGGTCACCGATACACAGCATGAGGTAAACACCCGTGGCTCCAGCACAGGCTGCCCTGGTAGCCTCCTCCTGCCTCCTCCCTTTGACACACGGCTTGATTTTATTGACCTCTTTCTCCCCTTCCCTCAGCCAATTTCTGATGATGCTTCCTGTCCAGCATGGGCTGCTGTGTGACTGCAGATCAATATCCCAGACTGTCTGGAGGCAAATGCTTTCCTGACATCCTCCTGGTGCAGACTCATCTGCACTAGTTTTCCACTCACCTTTCAGTTCCTTCCCACTTGGTCCAAGAATTTCAATGCGCTGTTCTTCCTTTGCTGAGTTACATGTTTATAAAACTTGCAGAGCTTTGTCATAGAATCATAGGATCAGGGAATGGTTTGGGTTGAAAGGGACCTTAACTACCTTAGAATCATAGAACCATAGAATCAATTGGGTTGGAAAAGACCTCCACGATCATCAAGTCCAACCCTTGGTCCAACTCCAGTCCCTTTACCAGATCATGGCACTCAGTGCCACGGCCAATCTCAGTGTAAAAATCTCCAGGGATGGGGAATCCACCCCCTCTCTGGGCAGCCCATCTTCTAGTTCAAACCTCCCTATCAGGGGCAGGGACATCTTCCACTAGGCCAGATTGCTCAAAGCCCCATCCTACCTGGCTGTGAACATCCCCAAGGATGTCCTTGTGGACTCAAGGTTGAGAATGGGATACAGGAGGCTTTCACTTTCAGGCCTTTGGGCCCAGTGGACACTCATTGGCTCACCTATCAATGGCATAGGCAGAAACAAGACACAAATCACTATTGTGGTTTTTTTATGGTATTATATTATTTGATCAAATCATAATAATGCACAAATCATTATTATGATTTGACATACATATTTTTTTTAAAAGGAAAAATCCTGGATTATCAGAGTTCATGGTACCAGCCAGTACCACCAGGCAATTCCCAGAGGTAAGAGGAAGACAACAAAGCACTAACCAGAGATGCAAACCAACCCCAGTGCTTCCCTACTTGCTGCAGGTCCTGCCAGGACACTGTTACCAGCACCATGGCTGACTCTGCCTCCAACCTGTGCATAAAGGTGTTTGCAGAGCCCTACCCTCTCTGGGTCTGCTATCTCAAACACCCTTTTTAGCAAAAGGAAAAGAAGGATGGATACCTTTGGTGGTACTGCCATTTGCTCAACTGGATTTGCTGGTATAGAGTTCTCTTGGACCTTTGGAGGCTCTGGAAGTAGAATCAGCATGATCCAAGCTAAATCTCTTCACTGTCCCCAATAGTTTCATTTTCATCTCTCGTATTTCCCTGTTGGATGTAGTTTCTAAAAAACTCAAGTTGATTTGACCCATTCTTCGAATTTTTGCAGTTCTCCCCCTGAAAACAATCTACTAAACTTAAGTACTAGAAGCACACAGAGCTGTCATTAGATAATAGGTATTGTTATTCAATGGAGTATTGATCACAGTATTCAGAAATTCAGCATTCAGGCTGTTATAGACAACAACTCCAAATCCATTACACAGAGCTGTGGGGCGGAAATCTCATAGGCACTGAAAACTCAGGATTTTTTTACTTCCCCAGAGTTTGCAACCATGTTTCCTAATTGGCAGGTTTTCTAAGGGTGCCTAATTTTTCTTGCCCGGTAGTCAAGAAAAAAGTACCTACTGGTGTGAAAACCTGCTGCCTTTTGGGACAAGGCAGGCTGCTGTAAAACAGATATATAGTTTTCTGAGGGGGATAAATGCAGGAAGGACATTTTGCATTTGCTCACATAATGGCTGCACACACATATCAGCCCTGATACTTTGCTGGGAGTCCTCACGAGGCCACTGGAAAGATCCAGCTCAGTCGCTCAAAAGCGGCTACATTCAAGTCACCAAGTGCCACATTTTGAGTAGGAGGCAGCTCTTACCTGAGGATATGTGGTAATTACTCCCAGTGAAATATGCCTGGCTCAGCAGCAAGATGTATTTGCAACTGGTTTGCAAGCTGTTAGGAACTGCATGTTTTCTTGAGATGCGATGATGCCTCAAGATGCTTGTTTAAGGCCAAGAAAACTTTGTGGTTATAGTCAAAAATAAGTTTCTGCTCAGAGCACATGTTGGTGAGAACAACTGACAGACAGACAGACTGACTTCAGGAGAATCAGTCCTGAGATCAGCAAACCAGGTTTGGATCAATACATAAACCGTTCATTTTCCTAAACAATCAGCATTTTCTAAACCATCCTTGTTTCAGTCTTTCTCTGCGATATACTCCTCCAAACAATGCTGAAAACATCTTTTTAATCCATTTATATAACTGCCTTTGTGTGCTGCACTGCCATTCTCTGTGCTCACACCATCACTACACCAGTGTGATCAACAAAAGAATAAAAATCACTTTAATCGGCGCATACTCATTTCCTCTGAGGTTGAGCCCAAGTTCAGTTTCATTTGGCTGTGATGCATTTGGACCCCAGTCCATTAAACGAATTGCAGCACTAAATATCAGCTATCTGCTGTCAAAAGGGATGCTTTAAATTTCAGTTTTGTTTTATTTTTAATGATCCATTTGTCTCCTCAGACTCGGGAGCAGGCAGTGAGATAGCTGTGATTTGCAGCCACAGGCTGCCTGCTCCCTCCTCTGCTTCCATGGAAACACATGTTGGATGAAGCAAAACCAGGCACAGACTTAAAGTACATGATTTCCAAACTACTTGCTTTTCCTTGCAAGGATGCTTTACATCCTGTTTGTACAAAACTCTGTGTGAGGGGTAAAGCCCTTTAGGGAGAGGCAACTTTTCAAGATGCCTGACTGGTGTTGATGTGGAGGTTTGAAAGTATCATCCCTGAGCATGTGAACGTGCTGCTCAGAGGTGAAATGCATGAGGCAGGGCAAGGACAGTGGGTTTTGGAGATGGTGTCATTATGGCTGTGGCATTTGAGATCAGGAGAGTTCAGCTTTTATGTAAACCCTTTGCTATAGTTTCATCTCCTCCTTGGAGAGGTGAAGATTGTACCCTCCTCTGCACTTTAGCACCCCAAAGATACCCAATTTGTACATGTAATAGCTCCATGTGTTCTCTGGGCAGCCTTTCTCCTCCCTGGGTCATGGTAAAAAGCAGATTATTTGCAGTTTGATGGCAAAATGAGGGAGGGCTGGGAAAAGGGCAGCAGCTCACACAGACCTGCATGGCATAGGCAGGGCTCAGTTTAGGTATTTGGGGGCTGGTGTCTTTGGTATGGGGAATTGATTCAGAAAGAAAGAAATTGTAGGAGAAAATGGGCCTCAGGTGACAGCCACCAGCTCCTGGGTCGCTAATGCAGCAGTCTCTTACTAGAAACTCTCTGACCCCACTGGGGCACCAGCTCACTGGCACTGGAGGTTAGGCTGGAAACCCATTGCCACAGGCATGACTCCATGGGGCTGGATCCTGCTGTGGTGGTCTGGATTGCAGGATCTTACCCTCACTCCTGGCAGCTGCACATCCAATATCTTCTACTTCACCCTGTTTGTTGGTGAGAGGATAAAAAACCCTCTTAGATGTAGTGCCTGTAATGAGGCACTGAGGGGAACAAGTTGCTGGGCACTCCATAAGTGGGATGTCTTTCCTACATGGAAAAGAAGTGTATTTTATCCTCCATCACTTGCAAAGTGTTTAAATTTTGAGGGCTGCTTCTCTCTGTGGTAGTCTAAGTACGAAGCAGGGCAGAAACCTTTCATTCCAGAATAAACCCCAAGCCAAGCACTTTCAGCTGCAGGGAAGTATGGAAGCCCCATCCATTCGTGGCCTCTTAACAAAGCCCTGTCTCAGGCATCAAGAGGTAAAAATAAATGTCACTCTTTGCTGTCTGATGATTCCACAACATTCACACTAATCAGAGCTCTTCATTAATTATTTAGCTTCAGGGAAATGTGCCAAAGGGTTCTGACACTTTGGATGTGCAAAGTAATTGCCACGTTTACCTCCCAGCTAATGGGGAGGCCAAAATAAATTGTGCTGGGCTGGCTGAGTGGGTGAGGGTGGGTGGGCGAGGGACGGGATGGGGAGAGTGGAGGCAGGTCCTTCCTGGCCTTGCATGTGGTTTAACCCATTCTCCAGTGCCCACAGAGCTTCACCATGGCTCAAAGGGCTCAGAGTTGTCCTCCAGTGTGTCAGTGTGGGCTGGGCATGTCACAATGCTCAGCCATGGCCATCTCCATCCTCCCCTCCATGCACTGTCTCCAAGCATCACGCCTCCGTTTCCTCTCTGCCCGCTCCAGGGCTCCTCAGGCTCCCCAAGCCAACACGGGGGCTGCTGGTTTGTTTGCTCCGAGTTGCCAGAGCAGGATTAGACCCTGTGCTGGAAGCAGAGCAGAGCTGCACCCTGCACACAGGGCTCTGCTCTCCCCCTCCCCAGTTGCTGAAGCACGTGGTGAAAAGCAGCAGCTCTCCCTGCTCCAGAATAAGTAGGTCTCGACTGCAGGTTTGCGACCTGAGAAAAACAAATAAATGCAGAGCAGGGTGCTATATTTATCTGAAATTTAGAAGCTGTGGTTCACAGGAAGCTTTGATCACTTTAAATGTCAGGCGATCTGGGAAAAGAAAGAGAAAAAAAAGCACACTTGAAAAGTAAGTGTTTTGGAAAACATGAGAGCTGCTGCTTCCAAAATGAAGTAAATCCTTCTCTTCTGGCCCCCATCCTAATCTACAGGGCTGATGTCTCTCAGCTTCCTGCTGGGGGTATGCATAGGCTGAGGTTTCCAAAGCCTGGACCTGCAGGTGCTGAGGACCAGCAAAACTCAGAGCTCTGCCCAGCATTCAGCAAGAGAGCTGATCACATCTACTGCACCTGTGAAAGAGGAGAGGTTCATCCAAAACAAAACACTGCAATTGAGTTTGGGGGTTGGGTTTGTTTGGTTTGCAAATAAAAAGTTGTAGCTTTCTTGAATTTACCATAATTTAAAATTAATGTCACACCGTTATGTTTTATCTCTGATTCATCTGCAAGACATTGAGTACCTGGCATATGAAATGTAAAAACCTCAGATGGGACACAGGGATATTGTGCTTTTGGTACCTGGATGGATTTATTAAGAATGAATTGTACTGATATGGTACAAAGAGATATTTGGTGGTACCTGTCTCAGTCAGGGAGTTTCATCAAAGCCCCATGTACTTAAATGTTTGCAAGTAGCAAAACATTTCAGGAGAGCAGTTCTGAAATCCCAGCAGACCTTTTGCAATGCTTGCCCAGATCTGTTTTCCTGTTCTCTTTGGAATTCCCCCATTTCTGCAAAAAAACAAACCTGTTGCAAGGGAATTCACTATTCATGCAGAAAATGTAGCATGTTATCCTTTTACCTCTCATTGCTCATGTGCAGTGCTCTGGGATAACAGTTAATTCTGGATCTCTGCAAATCTACACAGTTACTCTGAAATTCCTGCTGCTTCTACCATATCCATGTGCTATTTCTGCAGCAGAATGGTTAAAGGTACTGTCAATAAGGAAAAAATTTACCCTTATTCTTTTTTGTCCAGTGGACTTTCATGATGCTTATTAATTCATAAAGATGGGAAATAACTCTACTTGGCATATATACATTCAAACTCACCTATACCTCCTATTATATTCATGCTCATCCCAGAGTAGTGAGCTACCATTCCTTTTGCAGAAGCAATCAGGAAAATGTGCCTTCTGGTGTTTAATGATATCATCAGGGAAATCTGAATTCCTTAGGACTTTTTGTTGGTTTGTTTTCTAAAGGGGAAAGAGTTTTGCTGATCCATCTTTAATCCTTTGGCCTTGAGAATGGGAAATTGTCTTTTCTCAGATACTTGATGTCAGCATCCAAATCAGAACTTTCTCATTGTGTGCAGAGAGGGGGAGCGAGGATATATCATATTCAAGTACTTGGAGATAGGATCTGTTCTTCAGAGAGAAACCCATTTCCACAAATTCAGTGGATTTCATGCAGTTCTGCATTTTTTTCTTCTCTTTTTCCTCATTTTGCCTCTGTTTGCATGAGATAACTAGTTTTAGGGATGACTGATCTTAAGTTTCTAATGAGCTGGCTCCAGGGTGAGGATTTTCATTGCATATTCTGCTGATTGGATGCTGGCAGCTTGCTTGACCTTGCTTATGGTGTCTTCCATAAGATATATACATAATATCTATGATCCTCTTCCCACTGCCCCCGTGAGGGGATGAGCCAGGGCAGAGCCAGCCCCTCAATACTCAAACCACCACTGCTTTTCTGTGTAGCTATTCTTCCAATCAATGCCCTAAACCCCCACAAAACTATTTTCCTGTTTGTTTCCCCAGCAAACACAACTCTGACCACTTTTCAGCCAACACTTCTGGCACATCCTTTACTGATCTAATTATTCTAATTACCCTAGAGGCCTATAATAACATTTAAAACTCAGAGTGCTGCTTCACTGTCCAAAGCACTTCTCTAGCCAGTGCTCATCCTGACTCTCACTAGAGCCCTGCTCGTATTCTTTCTTTGCTTTCTCCCTCCCACAGCCTTGCACTGGCACTCCTGGCTTACACACCACTATTTTATGTCCTTCATTTCTCCTTTTGTTTCCCCCCCCTCCCCTGGACAGTACTAATGCACTCCTTATCCATCAGCCCTTCGTGCCATGCAGCACTGTTAGCATTGCTGCAAGAAGCAGCCACACTCTCTGCCTCCTCTGTTGCAAGTGCTTCAGGACTGCATTTGCTTAGGACAGGAGCAGCTTCTTCTTAATCTACCCCTGTCTGACCTGTCCCTGCTCCCTCTGTAACCTCAGCCAAGATTTTTCCACATTAACAGCTGGCTTCCCAGCCTGACTATGATTTGAGCTGTGGCATCTTGGTACCCAGGTGTCTTGCATCCATGGAGCAGGCAGTGTGGCTATTGAATCCAGCAGTGTATTAGTGTTCTGTTGCTGTTTTCCAGGGAAAGCTGGGGTTGCCATGACAATTGTGTGTCGGCCAAGCCCGTGTGTGCATGGCCACAGCATCTGCACACCTCCATCACTAATGCACTTACACTGCCAGCCTCCTTCTGCAGTGGGGTGGGGATGCAAAGATGTCCATGGTGGGATGCTTGAAGCAGCTCTCCAGCATGGTGAGCAGCTCAGGGCCTGCTGGGTGGCACCCTTCCCCAAAATAAATTATTTCTGGGGGGTAACTGGGGCTGGGGAAGGAGGCTTGGTCTATATTGTCATTCTGCACCTTCCCCTCCAGCCTGATTTGGGCTGGCAGGAGGAGTGCCGGGTACAGGAGCAGAGGAGCCAGCAGAAATGCTGCAAACCACAGCTCACCTGCAAGCACCCCTGGCTGCTTATAAGAATCTCAACCTAAATTAAGGGCTTGTGGCACTGCTGCAAATGACACCTCATACTCCTGAGCCTCTGCCTCCAGGCTGTTGGTTTAGCTTGCAGTCACGCTTGCACAGTTTGTAGTTCTATTGGACAGAGCATCCCAGCCCCTGAATCAGCATCGGGAGCTTCACAACTTGTGCCTGACCTCAGAAGAGCAGGAGTGAGGGGTGGCCATGCAAGACGGAAGCAAAGATTTGGGCATTTCTGTGGGAACATCTTTCCTGGGGGTGCACCAGAGCTGCCTGAGCTCAGGACCTGGATATGTGGAGGAGCAAAGGGCAGGACAGGACCTTTCTAGTGCTGCTGTGTGGCAGAGCTGTGTTGGCTTAGCACTTTGGATTGCAGCAGGGCTGCCTGCCTGGGGCACGGCTCTCTCTGGGCACCACGTCACATGCCATGTGCTTGTACTGGCACAGTCCCTGCTCACATTCTTTTTTCTCCCTTTTATTGCCTCCTTCTCCCAGCAAAGCATCTCAAAGGGGCTGTGCCTTCCCTACAGGGTGCCAGCACAAGGGAAGAGCCAGCAAGACAAGCTGCTTCAGGGCCACCTCCTAGATTTCCAACACAGGGCCTTGCCCAGGCAAGGACAGGGTCCCTGGTGATTTGTGGCATTGCCATGTGGCAAAACCCAGGCCTCATTTCCCCAGCTCAGGCACTGGCCATCAGACTTCACTTTGAGATTTTGCTAAAAATCCATCATTGTCATCTCTTCTGGCCACGGTTGGCCAGAGAGGAGGCTCCTCTGATCCCCCAGGATCTTCACACAGCACTGGGCAGGATTTCACCATTTCCAAGAGCAGTGCAATCCCAATCCTTCATTACAACCTTGCTTGATCTCCCCTCGTCCAAGAACGACAGCCTGCAAGTTGTATTGCAAAAACGAGTGAGGCTCCTTTGTCAGAGCCGCAGATGTTGTGCTGGGTGATGCAAAAACAAAACTTAAAAAGCAGACAATGCCCCAAATTTAAATAGACCAGGCAGACCCGGAGACTTAAGAGAGATGATTCCCAAGGTCACGTAGGAAGCCTGTGGCGGACGAGAGGACTGAACAGAGATCTCCTGAGGCTCAGCCACACTGTGGTCTCAGGACTGTCTTCTCTTTTGTCTTCCAGTGCATTAGGAAGATCAGTTAATGAAATGGAATTAATAATGCCAGCTGCAGCACCAGCAATGCTGTAAGAGAGAAAAATTTCACAGCACACACTTAGAAGCAGAAGGCCTGAAAATGGGAGTAGGCTGCAAGTGCCATGAGAGCCCTTTGTAATGGGGGAGTGCAGAAGGTCAGCCAGAGTTTTAGGGTTTCTTCAGCTTTACTGATCAAATCTTTAAGGAGGAATGAAGATGTAGCAATTGCCTCCCCCAGAGGAGAGAAACTCATGATTTTAAGGTTCCCAGCAACTGTAAAATAGTCCCACTGGAAAGAATCAAAAGACTTTTCTAGGTCAATGGCAGGAATAGAGCCTTCATTTCTGTGAACCTCACAGTTCAAAAATAACATTAAAGAACCAAGAGAAATTATCCTACTGAAGAACCAGAAGTAAATCAAAACTGATTCTTATGTGTGAGTTGAGCTGTTGCCTGCAGTCATCAGGGAGCTCAAATGGCACCACAGGAGTCCCAGTCATCTCTGTGAAGAGGGTCTGTGCCAGGTTCACTGAGACACATCAGATGTTCAAAACTGTTTCCTAACAATAGTACCAAATCTAAGGACTTCCCCCCAAATGGCTCACTTAGTAGGATTCACGGAAAGGCCACCTTGTTCCCAGGCAGGGAAGCAAGCACAAAGCTTCATGTGTGATTTTTTCACAAACTTACTTGACTCATGTCATGTGGTTACTGCTGAATGCCTTATGAGAATCTCAGACTTTGAGCAAAAATGGCTATGAAGAATAGTTCTGCTGAGCAGAAAGTGAAAGAGGCAGCAGAGCAGAAGCTTAGCTACACATCTTAAAATTACCCTAATATTTTGGTTGATGATTTCAAAAAAACCCTTATAAACCTAAACACTTCAATACTAAAACAGAAATAACAGAGAACCTGGAACATTGTGTGACAGGCCAGGACATGGGGCTTCTTTTTTTAAAAGTATTCAGCTCCAGAATTTAACTGTGTCAGTTTAATATCATATTGTCTTTTTTACCAGCTTATTGATTCTTTTAGTGGTCTGAAGACCTGAGAAGAAAGGTAATTCATCACTGCATTGCATCTCTTAAGAGAAAATACCAAAGACCTGGGCAAAAGACAGCAAGGATGCAGCTGTCTATGTACCACCCTGTACTGTGTGTAGTAGTGGAC
The DNA here is from genome assembly GCF_047495875.1 of Pithys albifrons albifrons. Lineage (NCBI taxonomy): Eukaryota > Metazoa > Chordata > Aves > Passeriformes > Thamnophilidae > Pithys > Pithys albifrons. The sequence continues at coordinate 5,588,122 of NC_092463.1, read as the reverse complement.
CTGAAACGCCCATCAGCATCTCCCAGCTTATGGCCTCATCACTTGAGCTGCCTCTAAGTGATTCTGCAGACCAGAAAAATGTGCAAGAATGAGCACAAGACAGTGAGAAGAATGAGATCAGAGCCAGGATCTGGCCCATCCCTCTGCTATTGACAGCCTCCTCACGGAAAATGTAATTGCTGGCTGCCCTTGGCTTGGAGTACTCAGGCAAAAATTCTCCATTGCTCTTTAGAGCTTCGAGACATATTAATGCAACTTTTAAAATAGCATCCTATTTTTGTTGCTAATGCTAAGAACAAATTAGCTTAAAAGAAAAACCCAATGATCTCCCTTAATGCTATTGTTCTCCTAAAGTGCTAAATGTCAGGATCTTACAGCACCACGCTGCAGATCTGGCACTGCCCTCAATGTGTCCCACGGAGCGCTGACGTGCAGCGATGCAGAGCGCTGCTCCGAAAAACACAATCAGTCCAAAGTGTCTTCAAAGTCACTGCACTTGGAGCTGAACTAGCGATGGTTTCAGCTCTGTCTTTGGATTTTTAGTCATTAAATGGTCTTTGAAACCAATTCCACTGCTCCTCTCCAGTGGGATTGTTAAGGGACAGCCCTGAAGTTTAGTTCCCTGTGTGATCCTTCCTGTGGTAGAACAGTGAGGACTTCTGAGCTCTTAAGGACTGTTATGTCCACTCAAGTATATTTACCTAAAAAGCCTTACATGTCGCTAACTCTGACCTCACCAGAGCTCACCATGCAGGCTGGCTGGGTCACTGTGGAAGTGGGAGGACGTTTGGAGGTAAGCAAGATAGGGCTGGAGTCCTGATGCAGGACTTCTTGTGTCCCTGTAAGCAGCAGGACTCCAGTGGCCCACACACCATGGCAGGGTGCCCTGTGTCCTTTGCTGAGCTGCAGTCTGCACCTCATCCAGCCCTCCCTGTTGTGAGTGCCCCATCCCTGGAAGTGTTCAAGGCCAGGTTGGATGGGGCTTTGAGAAACCTTGTCTACTGGGTGACAACTCCATCCATGGACGAGGGGTTTGGAACTAGATGATCTCTAAAGCCCCTTTCAGTCTAAACTATTCTGTGATTTTATGATTCTATGATCTCTGCTGAGGTGGTAGGGATAGAAAGAAATGAGGAAGACATTGATATCCTACTCATGTATTAATTTAGCCAGAGGTTTCGATGAATGAAAGGTTAGGATGGGCTGAAAGCAACCAGGTAACTATTTTACTAGTCCTCACCCTACGCATCCTACATATACTGATCATTATCTCCAGCAGAACTAATTGACATACAAATATTGATGAGCTCACTTGGCTTGTGGCTGTGCCATCAACACAGCTTCATATGACCTCACTAACACATCTTAAGATCTGTAATAATTTCAGTAACATCCACAGGAGAAGGAGGCTTCCAATGGACAGTGCTCTGAAGGGAAGGGAAGCAAATTCCACTTGCTGCTTTTCATCCTGCTTCTATTCATGATCACAGGAAAGCTCTCCTCCAACACTGCAGTGTCATGTGGTTGATGCCAAGATCTCTGTGCATCTCACCCTTCAGATCCAGGTAGTGCCATGCTTATTTGTACCTTCCAGTCTGCCCAGTAGAGTTTGAGTTGGAGGTCCTGGTTTAGTTCTGGTGCAAAGAAGCAGTTCTTACCTTCAGTCTATTGATAACCAGATGTTTAGCCCTAATTCTGGCTCACAATTTACTGAATGCATAATTTAAATTCTCATTGTAGAAATAAATTTTTTATCAATAGCCATTTTAGTCCTGGATCCAGCAGGGATGATTGGCACTTGTTGTACATGTCTGTGTAGTCACACATACAGTGTTATGTCAGCGTTCCTCACCTGCCTCTGTCCCTCACTTCCTCAGCTCCTGGGATAAATGAGTGCATGCTGAAAGACTTACTCAGCCCTTGTACATTTTCTAAGTATGTTCATCTTACAGTTCCAGTTCAGTTGTTTCTGACACAAATGCAGTGTTCTTGTTACTGTGATGAAGTGATGGGTTCTGGTGCCTATGAATTAAAGTAGTTCTAGAAGTACTGTGGGCCAGTCCAGCCATGTGGGCCAGGTCTGAAGTGACACTTTTCCAAAGGGAAGTAAGAATTTAAGCAGGAAACCTGATGGTGTGGTTCATTTTGGTAGCCTGGAAGAGGAATTGGAGACATGAAGCCTGGGGCAAGAAAAATTCCTACAATGAAGGCAAAGAGAAATCATCAGTAGGATGTTAAATGTACATGGACCACTCTTCTGTCCAAAGGGAATTTGTCCTTTATACCTAACTGAGAAATGTGGATTACAGTGAGACTAAGCAGAGATATTTTACCTTCTCACTAGTGTGTTGCTGCTGGTATATGCCCAATAGCCATGAACTTCACCTGTGCACTATACTTCGGGTCTCTTTGGTTTTTTTCCAGGTTCTCAAGGATTTAGGAGTTTCATGTGAATGATGGCTCTGTTTCACATACACTGCTTGTAAATATCCCATCACAGAGCTGCAGTGTATATCAATAGAGAGATTCTCTGCTTTTGCAAAGGTATCAAAATGTATCAATAGATAGATTCTCCGCTTTTGCAAAGGTTCTAAACCAATCAGTCCATGCTTAGAAGTCATTCCTTTCCAACCTGTTTAGCCAGGAAGAACACAAAATCCTGATTTGTAAAGTTGTTTGTAGATGATTTAATCCTACTATATGCAATGACAATTGAATCCAGTTCTGCACCAATTAGTTAATTATTTCACTGTTAGGGGACTGAAGATGCTGGATTCAAGCCTAAGTACATGTTTTGGAGGATTTCAAATGTGGTTTAGAAACATGAATAGCTACTGGCCTCTATAAGCCCAGCAGAGTTTCTGAGGTAAAGGATAAGATCACAGTATGGTGAATCTCTCCTTAAATTTTGGCTTCCTTCTATGAGATGAGTTACCTGAAGGAGGGTAAGTGTCATCCTACTACTGCCATTTGGAGGAGATACCTGTTAACTCAGGAATTAAAGACCATTTGTTTTTGGAGCCAAAAGGGCAGAGAGCTTCAAACCCCCATACAAATAGGTATGTGACCCACTGTGTCTGTGGTGGTGTCTGTTTCCATACAAAAAAGCTAAATTAAATATAACACGGCTAAGGTAAAATTATTTCACAAACTGTCATGGTCCAAAAGATTAAAACTGTCTCCAGCTGGGGTTGTTCTCCCAGTGATGACTGGCCTAAGTGAGATTATCTCAGTCACTCTTCAGTGAAATGGGGTGACTTTTGGGGGAGTTTCTTAGTAATTAATAATCACCCCAAATTCTGAAAATGCAAACAGGTTGGCTGGCAAAGCATTTTCCCCCCAGTATTTGCCAAGTATGACCATTGCTTAGTTATGATGTCCCTGCAAGGCCACTTATAGTAGTTTATTGCTGGGGAAACTGAGGCAGAGGCCATGTTCTGCTAAGAACATGGTGTGTTAAAATTTAGCTGATAGTGAGCTCACAGAAAGCACATGCTTTTCCCACAAATTATTCTGTGTACCTGCACCATTCCACGTCCAATCCTGGTTTATGCAGCAAGAGGAGGCAGCTCTCATACCCTCAACACCAAACCTGGGTGCAGCTGGGACTCCTCAGCATCCTGGTGTAGCAGGGCTTGGCATGGGGAACCACACGGGTCACCCTGTGCTTGCAGAGGGAAAAGGGTGATCCTCTATGCCCTGGGCACTGTGCTGTTTTCTACTATTTTTTAAAAATAGCAATATGGGGGTTGCCCTGTTGGGGTCAGATGCTGACCTTGTTGTTTTCCTGCCTGCTCCCTGACCTCACCCAGCTGGGCAGAGATGAGGGGGGAGCATCAAAATCTGAAGGGGTTGGGTGAAAAAAAAAAAAAAAAAGAAGAAAAAAATGAAAAAATGAAGAAAACACCAGATTCCATCACTGTCAAGAAATTTCTGGAACACGAATAGACACAACAGTAGAGACACATAGGAAATACCGCTCACCCTCCGCCGACCCCCCCGCCCCTCCACCCACACCCAATTTGTTTTTATTTCTTTGCCATCAGGTTGCCTTAACCATTTCCATGGCTTAGGAGGCTAAGCCGCCGAGCGCAAGCTTTTGATTTGAAAAGGGACTGCATCCCCTTTTCAAAGGAGCCTGCTCCCTAGGGCAACCACATCACACTGCTGATTTGCTGCAGTGGAGACCGCAGCGCGTACAATATGCCCTCCCCCTCCGCCTGTGCTGCTTACAGCATCAGTCCAGAGCCGAGCGGGGAGACGGGAGCGATACCCACTAACCCACCCATGCTCGGGAATGCCTGACTGGTAACGCAGTGCCTCCGACGAAAGGACCGGCAGTTCCTCAGCTCTCCGAGATGCAAGCCAGTGCCGATTCCACCAAGATGGACTGTCTTTGGAGCAACTGGAAATGTCAGGGTATTATATCTATTCTAGTGTTGCATGCTAGAAGGACTGCATGGCAGAGGAGGCAAAGGCAGGATCCATCCATTTTTGCATTGTTCACCTGTGGGCCTTTGCATGCTGTTTTCTGTCCCCCCCATGAAGCTTTTCTTTGGGCGTAATTTAAGAAAGAAAGATTAAAAGCCCTTAACTCTTAGAATGCATTTCTCCCATCTCCAGCAGTCTCAGCCTGAAAGCATCCAGGATACAGGTCCTCCCTTCCCACCTTACAGCTCATTCCCAAAGCATCCGCCCTTGCCGTTAGCGGCGTCATCTCTCATCCTTGACTCTCTCCGCCGGGATCTCGCTGGCATAATTTCCCTACCTTTCGGGCTTTAGGAAAGCCGGGTGACGGTGAATTGGTGCCCGCTGGGGCTGGGAGAGGGTTGGAGGTGGTGGCGTTGGGTGCCTGGGTGCCTCCTGCCCACGGACACACCCAGAGCCAGGCTTAGCCTAGTGTCGACACAAAGAAAACGCAGCTTTAGCAAGGAGGGCGATAGCGCCAGGACGCCGCGGGATTGCCCCCTGCTTCCTACTTTGCCCTGGGATTGCTTTAAAAAACCACATTAATCCTTTGATTATGCTGCCGAGCGCTCCGCTGAGGCGTTCGGGGGTGAAACGCTGCCATAGTGTTGTCTCGCTGCCGCGTAGGCGAAGGGAACAATAGCATCTCCTTTTTGGGCTGATTTTCAGCGTATTTTGAGCGGGTCGGTGTCTGCGCTGGGTGGGGCTGGCCACCTTCCCGGGTGCCTTGGGCAGCTTTTCAGCCATTTTTAGTCGGCTTCACACTTCCCAGCCAGCATCCAGCCTTTGTTTTGATAAAAGACAGTCTCTGTGACGCTGCTCGGTGGGCAGATTAGAGGGAGAAAAGCTCGCGGCTGATCCTGCCGGGCAGGCTGCTGGCTGCTCCGGACAGGCTTTGTTCGAATGTATTTTTTAATTTTAAGGTGCATGTTTACGCTGAATAGTCAGTTCATGGTGTCGATGCTCACAACAGAGTCCCTGGGAGAGAGAGGGAACTCCAGAGCATCATCTCGTTAAAGGGTCCAGGATGCTTGCAGACATAGTTTTCGTAAACGCAGCTCGATGTAACAGAAGCTCGAAAACCTTGCCAAAGTGTTTTTTGGGGAGGGGCGGGGAGGGGCAGATGTCTTAGACAGACACTTGTCTCTGGGGAGCTTGATATTTTGGCAATCTTAATTCAGCATCTAATTGTATGTACGAGGTTTTAAAAGAAGATGAGGAGCTGGAAAGTAAATAGATGCACCTGTTAAATGCCAGGCTCCAGCAGCTCCAGCTTTCCATACCGTTATCAAGGGCAAGGCTTTTCCATAGGTTTGCGTGATTCCTTAAGCTTATATGGGAGAGTCACAACCAAACTTCAGGGTCTGTTCATCCGAGCTTTGCAGATAAACTTCCTCACAGGGTGGGGCTTGGGGATTTTGCTTGGTTTATTTTTCCTCAAAATACTGAATATTTTGCTGATTCTTATAAAAGCGTTGGTTTGCTGAGTCAGATTGCTGTACCACCTGTATTTAGAGGCAGACCAAGTATTTTCCTTTTTTACAGAAAAAAATTTTTTTCAGAAATTAAAAAGTAGGAATAATAAATAGTATGCTGCTATTGTTGAATTAATAATTAATAATAATAGTGAGGTTTCTTCAGTGCTTTCATTTTTGAAACTGTGGTAGATATGCTGAAAATTAAATGACACAATATGTCCCATGCTGATTTGAAAAAGGCCCCAGCTCTGAAAAAAATCAACGCAGCTAAGATAAATCACTTGCCTCACTTCCACATCATTTGCATATTTTTTTCTTATTCTTGGGTAGTGCTTTATGATTCAAAAATGATCCTGCAGAAAACATTAAATAGTCATAGAATATTATTTCTGTCAGCAAAATTCTTTGATCAGTCCAGATAAAATAGAAGAAATTTAAAATTCAGAAGAATAAAGACCCAATTCATTGATTCTTTTAATATCTATTATTCATGTAGTCTCTGTCTCAACCCAGAATATCAGTTTCATGCAAACCTGGAGTTGTATAATTTTGCCAGCTTCATTGTCAATAGAATTATGGTTCCTCCCTGAAAACTCTGTAATGTGTCTGTGAACAAAACAGATGCAGACAGAAACCTTGATAAATACAGAGCATATTTTTACTGAAATTACGGAGATAGAACACTGAGGTTAATGTAAGCTTTAATTACTAAACAGTCAAGCTTACAACTACCTGTATCACTGGGTTGATCCTATAGTATTTATAATTTGTGTAAAATTGGGTGGGGACCTTGAGGAGCTTCAGAGACACTTGGTGAAGCTTTGGCTTTGCCCAGCTAAATCAATGTGCTGTTATTTTCCTTGCAGTGAATCAACTGCTGTTGTTGCATATGTTCAGAAATATTGCATTGTTTTACCTGTCCATCCTGCAGGTGCAGCGTGATTTTAGCAGTAGTAGATCACAATCCAGCCCTTGGGTGAGCAGGACTGTAATTTGGCCCTGCTGGGCATCTGCTTAATTTGAAATATTAACATGGATGGCTTTGGGGATTTGCAGCTGCCTTCCACGCCCAAGTCATCTCCCCGCACTGGAAGGTGATGCATTTGAAGCAGGCTGGGATGGAGCCATGCATAATGCATGAGCGTGCGGAGAAACGGCTCTGACTGGGCATCCTGGTGGCTGTGGGCCACCCACAGCCAGTGCCAGCTGTGTGACACTTGAGGTCTGCAGCTTCCAGAGGGCACCTGCTGGCTGAGGTGTGCCTCCAGCTTCAGGTGGTGCAGCACCTCTGTGCCTTCCCCAGGCACTCAGCCCAGCCCAGCAGGACACATCCTCACACCCTGCTAGAGAAGTTTCTCTGGATTAGGAGGGACATAGAACTGTAGAGTATCCTGAGTTGGATACACCCACTAGGATCAACCCCTGGCCCAGTACAGGACACCCAAACAATCCCACCATGTGCCTGAGAGCCTTGTCCAAACAGTTCTTGAACTCTGGCAGCCTTGGAGCCGTGACTACTTCTCTGGTGCAAGTAGTCCTCAGGGGAGCCTGTTCAGTGCCCAGCCACCCTCTGGTGGAAGAACCTTTTCCTAATAGCCAACCTCAACCTCAGCTTCATGCCACTCCCTTGGGTCCTGTCACTGGTCACCAGAGAGAAGAGATCAGTGGTCACCAGAGAGAAGACATCAGTGCCCAAGTTTGCCCCAGCTTGGTGGAGCTTTTTGATGTCAGTACACTGGTCTCCATGGGTGTTCCCTTTTCCAGTCTTTTCTTCTACATGCCAACTCCTGTGTGGTCACAGGTGACATGCCTGTTCCTGCAGCTTCAACCTACTGCAAGACTTGGTAAAAAAGAATGTAAAGATCTGGAAAAACAGGCCTGTGAACAGCTCATAGACATGATCCTAAATATTATCTACATTTTTAACTTTATGTGGAAAAGGACTGCAGACTTCACCAAATTCATCTGGATGACATAACTCTGATGGAACTGGAGTTATTGATGAGCATTTTCTTGGCAGCTGTTTTCAGAGAACCACCTTCCCTACCTCATTGGTTTTGAAAGGATCATGGGAACTATTCCTGGTGACGTTCCCCACTTTAAGGCCAAAAAAGTTCAGTGGCAATAATATGGATTCATGCTGTTAATCTGTAATCTTATTGACAGTTGTGAAGCCTATCTAATTACAGCTTTATAATGAAAGCAAAACTTCAGCCAGTTGGTACCTTCAGTGCTTTTATGAAAATAGTCTGGGCTGATCTCTCAGCTGGGATGCACACAATAAAAATCTATCCCAATATTTGGTTCTTGGTAGGGCTAAAATCTTGCAACCAAGTCATCACCTGGTGCAACCAAGTTAACTAATAGTTTCACATAACTACACTAATTGATGAGGAATTTCTTTCCTAGTTTCACAGATTATTTCCTGTGAAATTAGATTGAAATTTGTCAAGATTTTCCGCTTTCAGATTTAGTTTCAATTTGGTTTCTGTCAGTTCTTTTTCCATCACATTCCTGTTGATGGGAATACAACTGTAAGATTGAGAGCTTAAGGTTAGAGAACAAATCTCTTAAATGTGCCTCACACTGTCTGCCAACCATCCCAATAAACACCTTGATCAAGGAGGTAAAAAAATCAGTGAGATAATGAGCTCTGCACACCTGCTGTGCCATCACAGTCATAGAATGGTTTGGGTTGGAAGGAACCTTAAACACTGTCTAGTTCCAACCCCCTACCATGGCCAGAGAAAACTTCCACTAGACCAGGTTGCTTAGCACCATGTCTTTTAAAAGTAGATGGACAATATTCTTTCATTGCCAGAGCAAGGTTAAAACTCCCCCCAAATAAGGTTATTTTAAGGTATTCTCTGAGGAATAATTTAAATTCTAGCAGGAGGCTGATGGGGCAATAAGTGAAGGCAACATTGGAGAGCTGGTTTTGTTTTCATTAGGTCTCTGGGTAGTGAGTTCTGGTGAGGCTTTTTTTATATCAGAAAGGATACTCTCTCCACATCACATTTAATTATCACAAATAATACAGGTTTGAACAATTCATTTTGAAAGTCTGAAGACTTTCAAATGTTTGGATAGAATTAGAGAGGGTCCATGTCTGTTACTTTAGTCCAGCAGCATCTTGGGAAAATCTCAACATTTCAATGGCATTTTGTGCATTCAGGGGCTCTGCTTGGTCTCCTCGGTTTCTGCTCACTTAAGGTGGGAGCAGTGTCATCCTCCACAAAAATTATCCAAGGCAGGTAGTGACACAGTTTGTGAGCAGAAGGTGTGTGTTTCTCCTGCTGTTTGCTGTGTTTAATCCTTGTATTCAAACATCTCTCATGTGAAAATGAAAATAGAAACAGCATAATCATTATTAACAGCGAAAGTAACATTGATGAATAATATCAATAAGAGATAATACTGTGATGCGCTTCTGTGTGCTGTAGTTGTAAGGCTGACTTTTTATTGCCAATCCTCTTCTGTCTACCCAAACCCACTTTGGTGCCTCATATAAGACAACCAGTACTTTTTTGCTCACATCCTGATCTTGCAAATGGAGTAGGATATATAATGTGGAAGGTATGCAGTATAAAAACTTTCCATTTCCCTGGTCCTGTTCTTGCTCCAGGTATCCTCTCATCAGACTTTGGGGACCAAGAAGGTCTGAACTTTCAAGTTAAGTCTTGGGACAGGTGGATGATAAAGACACAAAGCTGAACTGAACAGGAAGTTAATGGACAGAGTGTTCACAAAAGGTAGAAGCAGGGAGAGATTCCTCAAGGTTGGAGATGAAGGATAAGGAGATAATGCCTCATGAAACAGCACAGATATCCGTTCTTGGCTCTGCTGTTCATCACAGCAGTCTCTTGAAGGCACCAGACTGCTCATTCAACTGTGTATCCATCTGTATTGCATTAGAATCAGATTTGTTGTGGGGAGAGGAGCAGTGTCCACATTGGATCCTTCACTGGAGAGAAGAAGGAAAGCCTTGTCCTGCATCCTGTGGTTAAAGCTGCAAACTGAACTTGCTTTGAGTGCAAGCAATATTTATTTCTACTCAAAACCCTACAGCATCGTTGCATTTGTTGTCAAATATTTTTATGACAATGCTATAGACAAGATTGTTCTTTCTAAATTATGTTTTCTGATCTTTTCACTCCCAGTAGGTCTGAAAAGTGCTTTATGAAGTCATTTATATTTATGAAGTCATAGTATTACAGTCTGTACAGAACTAAAGGGTGTGTGTAGACAGGTTGTTCTCACTTGTCTTTAAAACTAGTATTTGATAGGGAGTGAAGCTGTACAACCCATTGATCAGATCCAGGGATATTATTAGTATGCTGAAGAGTATAGAACCTTTTATACAGTCCTCAAGGCCCGTGGGCCTCATTTTAAGCCTGGATACCAGGGGTTTGCCACACTTTTTGTACTGACTTCCTTGTAAATGCTGCTCGATGAATGTTGATTTTTCACACAGTTGTTGCAGTAAAGGAAAAACTTGAAAAGTCAAAAGATGAGAACAGAGATTTTCAGAGTATAGGAAGGAGAAGCTGGGGAAGATGTGAATTGTCCAGCCAGTGGTCAGTTGATCTTCATAAATTTTTATCTTAAAATCATTCATCTTTCTTTGAGATGCAGAATGGAGAGATCCCCATTTCTTTTATAAAAATATATTTTTAGAACATAACCATGTGGGATTCTGAAGGTGTGAGGACATTTTAGCTACAGTTGGTTTGGATCCTCTGGTTTTCCTCTGGGATCTTGGCTCAAGACCTTGAGCCTGCAGCTGCCTCACACCATGATGCTTCTGGGGACCACATAAACCACCAGGTCCTGGGGAGAATGGACTCAGGAGCATCACTGATTAGCTCACCTCAGCTGTCTCAAATGGTTCACCCCTTGCTCCAGCACTGCCCTTTCCAGCCCCCACATCTGTTTTCTAGATTTTTTGATACCAAGTTGTGAGGAGCAGAAACATTTTCTGCTGAAAGCCACGATGAGAACTGCGAGAGCTTTCACACACTGTACTCACAAGCCATTCCTTGCTGGCACAAGCATTGCCTGCTGCTGCTGTTTCTTACATTTGTGAGGTTAATTTTAACTTGCCTCACAAACATGGATATTTACCAGTTGCTCATGTTGACAAGTGTTTGCTTGTATCACAGAGTTCACCTTTGTGCATTGCTGGTCTGGGGTTTGGCCCCAAATGGAGGATCACATTAATTTATGTAGGAGAGGTTTTGCCATAAAGTATAGCTGAGATACCAATTTGGCACCCTGAAAACTCTTTCTTTCAACTAAAAGACTATGTGAGAAAGATTTTACAAGTTCTGTGAGTTAAAAAACATGAGCAGGCGATACTTTCAGATAAACAGCTCATCAGACACACTTCTCCAGGAAAATTCTTCAAAGGCAGTGGCATTGAGTGACCTGCCATGCTCCTGTGTTAGAGATGGCTGGCAAGTCCTCCATAATAAATACGAATAGTTTTGAGTCTAAGGCAGTTCTGGCAAAACCCAGAGTCCTTTTATACCTCTGCAAATGAGTCAGAGCTCTGGTGAGTTGTACTGGAAAGAGTGCAAAGTGACCGAGGCTGCTTCCCTCCTTCCAAGAGGCCAAAGGGAGATCATGGAAAGCTGCAGCTGAACAGCTTCTGCATGTTAATGGGCATGGTCAGGATTTCACAGTAGTGATTTCCAAAACAGCAGGAACTCAGCCCTCACTGAAGCCAAGGCTGGTTTCAGTGCCCAAACTCTGCTTGCAAATCCAAGCTGCAAACTTTGGGTGTTTTGAAGTTGGCGTTTTGGCTCTTGGAAGTGGATCTTGCCTCAGCCAAACAGATTGAGCCCCTGTCCAATTGCGTGCAAACCACATATCGACAGCCTCACGTGGCACCAGGCTCCTGCCTCATGCATATTCAGTGTGCATTGCTCAGAATTGTGCCATTGTAGTGGGGTCTGGGCAGCGCCGTGCACACCCTCACACACCATCAGCAGCACGTCCAGAGCTTGCAGGACCCTGCACTGCACTAGGACCTTTTATTCTTTCCCTACAGATTGACCAAAGCACTTCATTATTATGTCATTAACTCATGCTGTGAGGGATCCTCCGTTCTTCAGTTTATCTGGGGAATGCTGTACCCACCTATGAGCTGAGCTCAAAGCCTGTCTCAGCTGGGCGAGCATGGGGCCAGCTGGTCTTGGTGAGTGTCTCTGCAGAGGAGTGTGTGTGTGCAAAATGTTGCAAGTCCAGCTCATCCTCGTACCCTCTGTGTCCCCATGTGCTGGGGAGGCTGCTCTGAGCCTGGGTGGTTGTGTCTTCAGCATGCCAAGGAAGGGATTCATGCAGGAACAGGGAGCTGCTCCTTGTCAAAGACTCAGGCCACCAGTTATACATAGTGACCTGTTGAAGGGCAGTAAACTCTTGGGGTCAGTGAATGTTTGAGGGAGTTTTATGGTATCTTAATCAGTTTTACATGAATATAGGATGAGGTGAAACTCAAAGCAGACATATAAATGGGGTGGGTGACCTCATCTTTCATTTTCATTTCTGTTCAGAATGCAAAAAAGAAAAATGGTTTGAAGGGGGTTGAAGCACCCAAGTCTGGGTTCCCTTGCTGATGAAGAAGCAAATTTCTCATTCCTTTGCCTGGTCTCCATTTACACCACCAGACACTGATGTATTAGGTGTTTTATCTCTCGTGTAAATGGTTACAGGAGGAAATGGCACCCAAGCAAAGGATCCCAGATTCTGCACCCAGTGTACCTCTGCCTGCTTATAAGGGAGATTTGTTTATGTAAGGAAATGTAGGGCAAAAAATTTGTTTTACTACTGACTTGACAAGGAAGCATTTCTTTACCAAGAGGATGGTAGGACCCAGGAACAGGGTTGATAGAGAGATGGTCAATTCCCCAAACTTTTTAGTGTTTCAGAGGCATTTGGAAAATGCCCTCCACAATGTGCTTTAGCTTTTGGTCAGCCCTGGAGTAGTCTAGCAGTTAGACTAGATGATCTTTGTAAGTACCTTCCAACAGAAATCATTCTATTCTATTCTATTCTATTCTATTCTATTCTATTCCGTTCCAATAATGTAAAAAGCCTTTGAAGTGACTGAAGCTGTGACTGAATGAGAAAACATGCCTCTGACAGACAGCTCAGGTGTTTTTAGCAGCATCCAAATTCCAGGGGAATTGATACAGCTCAAATCCCTGAGGCCTGTCAGCAAAAAAGAAAAGTGTTTTCTTCAGGGAAGTCCACCAATCATGGCTGGATTCCACAAGTTTCCATGGATTCTAGCTCTGGACTCTTCTTCTCCCCCTTCCCTGCCCAAGGAGCTGTGAGAATCCCCTCCCTCCTGCATCACATTTTGCAAAGTGGTTTGCCTCACTCCCTTCTCCTTAAGGGAGAGGATGAGGAACGGCTGCAGGAGCAGCAAATCCTGCCCAAACAGCTGGACATGGCAGCAGTCTCACAGCCCCATCCCTTCGAGGGAGACAAGGAGAGGACAGATGTGCTTCCTGCCCCTGAAAATCCTGACAGACCTGGCAGGCTGTGGGGTGGGGAATGTGTTCCCAGGCTGTACCTGGGCAGTGGGACAGCCACGTACCAATCATTCAGCTCGTATCTCCCTGCTCTGTGCTGAGATTTTCCACCTAGAGTTGGCACATATTTTTTCCATGCACATGGGAATATTTGCCTCAGGTCTAAAAGACACAGGATCCCTCTCTCTCAGGTCTCATTTGGCTGGTGAAGGAGGTCAGCTGCCTTTTCATCTTCTCTCTTGGTCATGCACATGTCCCCAGAACTGTGTCATTTGGCTGCTCTCCATCTCGCTCTGACCCTTTCCTTACCTGATACAGCTTAGTAAATATCCCAGTCATTCCTTGGCAGGAACTTTCAGGTTAGACACACACCTGGTGAAGTCTCCCTTGAGTAACTCGGCATCTTCCTTTTTGAGGGGAACGAGAAAATGCTGTTTGGTATCTGCATGAGAATACAGATCACAGCTAGTCTGCAGGAGTACGAGTTGAAGATCCTCAAAAAAAAAAAGAGGCTTTGTTGCTCATTTTGGGTCTTACCATTAATTGGGATTGACTCAGGGAACCCTGCTGGAGTGGGGTTTGTTTTTGTTGGCTCAGCTCTCATTTGTTTTCCTTTCTGCTTGCCTGTGTCCCTGGGAGTGTTTTCCCCTGGTAGGTGGCCTTTTTCTGTCATCAACAGATGATGTGCCTGAGTTAGCTCACCTGTGCTTATTTAATTTTATGTGGAGGTTTTGTGTGATAGAAAATTCAAGTATCTAAAGTGCGGCTTGTGTAAATTTCCAATAATGGCCTCTGAATTTTTAAGCACAAAAATGATTTTTAAGCACAAAAAGGTTGTGAATAATCACCGAACCTCAGAATGATTTGGCATAGAAGGAACCTTAAAGATCATCTTGTTCCAACCCCCATGCCATGGCCAGGGATACCTTCCACTAGACCAGGTTGCTCCAAGCCCTATCCAGCCTCACCTGGAATGCTTCCAGGGATGGGGTAGCCTGTGCCAGGGCCTCACCCCCCTGACAGTAACTACAATATATCCTGTTCTGTTTGCTGGGGAAAACACCCCAGGTTGTTGTGCTGCCGAATTTTGCAGCACCTTGACTGAAAAAGCATATGAAAAAGTGGTACAACCTGCACACTTGTCTTCTGGATGCCATTTTGTAAGGATGGTTTGCAAGTTGCCTACTGCAGCACCTCAATAATGTGAGCACTTTGTGGAGCTCCAGCTGTATCAATACATCCCTGTCTGCTGCTGAACATCCCTGATACAGGTGTGTGCTCACACTCTTCTGTTACTGCATTTTGGAGCATCCCCTGCTCCGTGCCCTGGGGCTTCTGCAAGAAGGAGGCTTGGGCATATATCTGGAAAGACTCCAGCCCAGTCCCTATTTTTTGAAGTTAGCACCCAGGATCCCCAAACATGCACCAAGATCTCTTGTCCTGTGGCTTCCATGCAGTTTGTAGATCTAGTCGTGTGTGCTCACGATTGCAGGTCTAATGCTGAGAGATGACACTTAGAAATAGTAAAATGTTATGATGTATTGTATATTGATAAAGAATATAGTAGGATGTGCATGTTGCATGGAGAGAAAAGAGCTCAGTAATACAACAGCAATTTTTACATTCAAACCCATTGCTTTGAAATGCAGCACTAATACATGTAATAGTAATGAGTAATATACCTCATTGACTCAGGCAAACAAGATGTGGTGACTCACAGCTTTTGGAGATCAGATACAAGAACTACTGGGCTGGATTAATTTTGTTGCTTTTTGTATCTGTGACTTTTTTTTTTTTTGACAGCTTGCAGTTTTCCTGAATTTACTCTTTGTTCAGAATGATTTGACAAGTGGTATCTATGAAATCTGTTTGACTGGTGGTGTGTTCAAGCTGTTCATGAGGACTTGTGTGAAATTAAAGCCGTTTTGTTTAGATTGTCATGAGCATGTTCCTTGGCTGGATAAAGAGTCCTCTCAGAAAAAGGCTGTAGGTATGTGCAAATTAAATTCACCTTTGTGGACTGGATATTCCACAATCCTTTTATAAAATTTTGCTTTTATAGTGTCTGTTCCTGCTGGTAAGATTGTTTGCTGGAAAGGTTGAAATAAACTATACAAAGTGGGTGAAAAGCCCTGTAAAAATTAACTGCTTTACAAATGTAAAAATACAGTAGTCGAAAATGGTTTTATGCACTTGTTTTGTTCTAACCAACACCCCCCATGGACAGGAAGGTTACATAACAAGCAGAAAGCCTTTTTTGTTTTTAGTGTTTCTGAGATGGTTGGAATTGAGTAGCAAAAGAGTTTGATTCTGTATTTTAAGGCCTTATCTGAAAAATGCTTCCTTAGGCATGTAACTGTTAAGCAGTGGTAAAACCAGGAGTCTTTTCCTGTCTCAAAACTTAAAAAATAACAAAATTATATTGTCAAAACTTTGAATGGGAAAGTTGTTTATGGTGGCTAGTCCCAACCTTTCTCATTCATTTACCGACAACCAAAATTGGGAAATGCTGTGATTTGGCATTTGAACCTGTGACAAAAAAACAATCCAGGGCTTCCAGACTGAGTAAGGTAGGTTGAAATCTTCCATACAGACCTAGCAACAACACAAACCCCAGCTTGCATTTTCCTTGCTGCTGCAAGAGACCCACCCACCGTGCTGTGCTTGGAGATACTCATCCATCTTATCTAACCCAGGCACAGGCGCAAGGAAAACAAGGATTTCAAGTAGGTCATCAGTTGTAATTTCCTCAGTGCGTCACTCAAGTCACTTTGCTGCTTCTCTTGAGGAGTTCCTGTTGATGCTGGGTGTGAGCAGAAGCATCACTCCTCCTTCTACCCTCCTGCAAGGACTCCAAGCATCGCTGTGGCTGTGGTGGCATCCTTGATGCCCTTCCAGCTCCCGCCTTTAACATGTTGGTCTTCTCTCCCCAGCTATCGACCTGTTGTACTGGCGTGACATCAAGCAGACAGGGATCGTGTTTGGCAGCCTCCTGTTGCTGCTCTTCTCCCTGACCCAGTTCAGCGTCGTCAGCGTCGTGGCCTACCTGGCCCTCGCCGGCCTTTCGGCCACCATTAGCTTCAGAATCTACAAATCGGTCCTACAGGCTGTGCAGAAGACGGACGAGGGCCACCCCTTCAAGTGAGTGCTTTACAGGCATGGCCCAGGAGCTGTTTGTCTTGTAAAGGATCCATTCCCAGTGGCAAATCATGTTTCTCTAGATGCTGCTTTTATACTGGATAAAATTCTTTTCTTGCTCACAAAACAGAAATTAATATTTTCTGTTGTTCTGTGTTCCAAGAGATGTAATGCTGTATTGGCTCAGATCCTGGAGAGGCAAAAAACAACACAAAAATCATCATCCTCTTAAGACATGGGATTTTTTTCTCTGAAATTCAAAGTATCCAGAAAATTTTAAGCAAACAGCAAAAGAGAGTTTTATTAGAGCTAATGCAGTATCTCTGCAAGCAGGAAGAGTATTGTTTCCAGGCACAATCTATTTGGCATAGAGGGAAGCTATCTGTATCTTTTATACAGCAACCCATTACCTAGGTGATGGTGTCAGTCCCAATGCTGGTGCCCTCTCCACCCTTCACAGGGTCTGTAGTGTTTGGTCCAAGAGAACAGTGATCCGTTCTCCTCTGCTGTGCCAACTACTTGGTAAACCAAGTCATGGAACTGATGTGGTTTTAAAAAACACGCACTGAAAAGAAAGTTGGGGTGCTGCTCCTTTTGCTGCACTTGGGTCAGTTTGAGCTGTGACTCACAGGCAGAGCCCATAGCACAGAAAATTGTAAGGAAACTCCCTGAAGGGAAGTTGTTGCCAGGTGGGGGTTGGTCTCTTCTCCCAGGCACTCAGCAATAGGACAAGGGGGCACGATGGGCTCAAGCTCTGCCAGGGGAAATTTAAGATGGAGATCAGAAAAAAATTCTTTGCAGAGAGAGGAATCAGGCATTGGAATGGGCTGCCCAGAGAGGGGGTGGATTCCCCATCCCTGGAGGTTTTTAAACTGAGATTGGCCATGGCACTGAGTGCCATGATCTGGTAAAGGGACTGGAGTTGGACCAAGGGTTGGACTTGATGATCCCGGAGGTCTTTTCCAACCCAATCCATTCTGTGATTCTATGAAACCCCTCAGCTAGGATTTGGATCCTTCTTTGGGTGGGCTAAAAAGACAGATCCCATCAAGGCCAGGCTCTGCATGGGGAGAGGGTGAACCTGCCTGGGTTTGTAACCTGACTTGTGTTTCTGGCAGAGCCTACCTGGAGATGGAGATGAATCTTTCACAGGACCAGATCCAGAAATACACAGATTGTCTCCAGCTATACGTCAACAGCACAGTCAAAGAGCTGAGGAGACTCTTTCTCGTTCAGGACCTTGTGGATTCTTTAAAAGTAGGATTGCTTTAAGTATTTTTAAACCCTCTCTAGAGGATCCATCTACATTTCAAAGAGCTGCTTCCCATGTTGACAGGGTTGTCATGAAACCTAGTTTTGTGTAGCTCCAGACATAAAAGTTGCTGTCCCTTCTGATTTAAAAACTTCTTTTTTCTGGCACTTTAGAGGTTTGGCACTCTGTATTTGAATGTATTGATGTGTAATACAGGATTTATAAATATGCAGAACGAGCTTAGCTCCACCACAGTTCTAGAAGCATCTCTGCATTATGCTTTCTGTTACTTTGTTACAAAATGGTGTTCCCCTTGTTAATCTGGATTTTCTCTACCTGTGGCATTTTCTACTGTGCGGGAAGGTCTTTTTTCACTCCCTGCTGAAAGAATTACTGATTTCCAGCTTTACACCCAAGCAGGTGTTCTTCAGAGCAAACGAAAAATCATTAAGAGAGCAGACATGGTTTAGGCTCCTAAGTTAGTAAAGATTTTTAGGAAAATGTACCTATCTCAGCATCAAGAGTTTTCAGTACCTGGAATTACCACTCTGGGGCTTTGATTAACCTGATGTCTCCTGCCATCATAAAAACTGGGTGCAGAAGTTTGCCTATGCCATTCTCAATGCAGAGTCCTACATATATCCAATTAAGACCTAAATACACATGAAAGCTCAGCTAGGAGGGTGAGAAGCAGTGAACAGAATGGAGAATGGTGTTTATACACCCAGAAAGACTATCTAGTTCCTAATATGCCTTATTTAACAACTCCCTTCCACACTAAAAAAGGCTAATGTACTGTTTTATTAGCTAGTTAAGCAACCTAATTCCTTCTTTTGCCAGCACTGGAGGTGATGTAATGATCCATCTTTAATTTAGTTTGCAGTACTAATGTGGCTGCTGACTTACGTGGGAGCCCTCTTCAATGGCCTGACTCTTCTGATAATGGGTAAAAATCAGCTTTTCTTTTAAAATCTATTTTTATCTTAAACTCCCTCACAATTTCAACTTAGACAAAACACCCTATCCTCCGTGAGCCTTCCCTGCAGTTAAACCATCAACATTTATTTCCCTTCCCAGTAAATATTCATTATCCCATTACGTTGTCCCTCCTACCAGAACTAATTTGCGGTTTATTGGCTTTGCAGCTAATAGTCCCAGAGCAGGGGGAAATTCCATATTTGGGAGGTTTCAGCCAAGTGCATTTTTAATACAAAGATCCCTGGTGGATCAGCTGACCAAGTGTCATGATACATGTTTGTCACTGAAGTAGGTCTCTTCTCTGGAGGCATCTGGTCTGCAGGAATATAACACTGTGCTCTTTTTCTCCTCAGCTGTGGTGTCTATGTTTACTCTCCCTGTTGTATATGACAAGTACCAGGTAAGTCTGTCCTTACAGGGCAGTTCGGGTGTCTTGGTGGTTCTGCCTTGTTGTTGCCTGGTTGACTTGGTGTCGTTTTGCTCTTTGCAGGCACAGATTGATCAATACTTGGGACTTGTGCGGACCCACATGAACACTGTCGTGGCAAAGTGAGTCCAGCAGCAGACTTGGCCAGAACTCTTGCTGTGAAGTTGTGGTGCACTGGGGGTGGCTGAGGCGTGGGTGGTTCCTGGGGACACCTTGTCCTGTCAATGATGTCCTTCCCAGATCCTGGAATGTGAGGGGCTGTGGGAGGGCAGATCCCTGTAGAAACACAGAGCTCCTCAGCTGAGTGCAGATTAATGCAGAGCTGTGACTCTACATCCTTGTCCCCCTTCTCCTGCCATTTGGGGGAACTGTGGACAGAGCAGCCCAAACAGAGACTCATTTCCATTCTTTTACCTGCCCAGGACAAATAGAAGGAATGAATTAATTCCCCTCTCCACTGCCCAATCCAGGCCTGCGTTTTTACATTCAGGCAGTTAATAGTACCATTAATGAAAAGGTGGGAATTAGAACACCACCCTGTTACAGAAAGAAAATTCACAATGGAGTCACCACGATTTTTAGTGTTATGAACCTCTATGGAATGGCTGGAGGACATGGATGAAATTTTAGATGCAGTCTGCTCTAGTTCCCTAAGCATTGTCTTTATCGAAAGCTTTTGTGGGATCTCTAAGGGCACAGTGAGGGTCTAAGCGTAGCTCTCCAAACTTGAGAATTACTGAAGCAGGGCGGCTGATCTGGAAAGTAGATCCATGGATCTCAGCAGTTTTTCTCCACGGCTTTGCAGAAGTTGGGTGAAAAACAAGGTATCCAGTGGAAGGCTACAAAATGGTGGGGTACAGAGAGCAAATGACTCATGAGGAGCTGCTGAGGAAACTGGGGTTATTTAGCCTGGCAAGGAGTGATTTCATAGGACCCTCTAAGTACGTGATGTGAAGTTATAAGATGATCGAGCCAAACTGTTCAGTAGTGGCAGGTGTTGTTTATAACAAGGAGCAACAATATAAATCTAGTTTAGGAGGTTGATGTTGGACATTAAGAGAAAGTTTTCCACTAGGAGATTAGGACTAGAGCAGGTTACATAGGGAGGATCCAGAACCTCCTGCCTTGGAGGTTTTCAAGATGCAGCACGACAAAGACATGGCCAACATGATTTAGCATTGGCAATAGTCCTGCCTCGTATAGAAAGTGATTCAAAGACTTCCAGGGTCTCCTTACAGCAAGTAATTCTGTTATTCTGCAAAATCCTCATCCCTGGGCAGAACTAAAGGTTTGTACTGATTTTTATTTTTTTTTTTTTTTTTTTTTGCAATTTAATTCCTGTCTTTCTATAGACAGCAGACTGTAGAGGAATAATGAAGTGGGGTAGAAGACATTGAGCACACCCCATGGTTATATGAATCACCAAAACCCAGGCCTGTAAGAACACACAGATGGGCATCACTTCTTTTTCTTACTACACTTTAGTCCACCTGTTGAGAGAACACACTGAGTGTGAGCTAGAGATTAACCCTGGATAGGAATCCAAGTGGGGATCCACTGGAATGGAGTAACTGCATCACCATATAAGCCTTCTTTTTCTTTTTCTACTTTATTTCTAGGATTCAAGCTAAAATCCCAGGTGCTAAGAGAAAGGCAGAGTAAAGCAAGACAGCAAGAATTCATCGACCACAGCAGTGAATAATGGGGAAATCTGGAGTGAAGCAGCTCTGTTCTTACACTTTACTGCAAATTTATCATTCTTTTTTTTTCCTCAACACCATAATCTTAGAAACATAAAACTCAGAAGCAGTGCTTTTCCCCTACTGCTTCTGCACTTAGAATATTTGCAATCACTTGTGTCAAGCACTAAAAGTATAGTAAAGAGAAAAGTGTACTAGATGTGGTTTTTTGTGTTGCTTATAAAGTGCATGATGGTGAGAGCCTAAATAATATTGACCTCTTTATTTAATTTTTTTTTTAGTGTTTTTCCTTCTTCTATTGGCATTGCTTCTATAACTTTTAATGTTACATGTGGCTAGGGGCTTTCCTGCTTAGCGCACTTGATGCAATAGTTAAAATTGCTTCTACGTCACTGGGTTGCTGGTTGGATTCATCTTTATTAACTATATAGAATTGTAGACTGATGTTTTAGTGTTTTCCAGCACAAATAAAATAAACAGTAATCGGTACTTATGGTAATCAGTTTTGTATAACTCAAAAAAACAAAAAAAAAGGAAACAAAACCCAGTACTTTTGTCGTAAAGGATTGACAGGCTGATTTACATGTATGGTAACTGGAAAGTTCCAGCATGTTCAATTTATTACGATTTGTATTACATTCTCTGTAGTTCCTAATGGACTTAATATGGACTCTGAATATTTGCACTTATGTACTTGATACCGAATGCAGAAATAAATGTTACTAAATGTAAAAAGATCTCCCTCTTGTTGCCACTGGGATTATCTGGACATTTGCAAACTGGACACAGACAGTGCAGAAAGGAGCATTTTCTGTCTCTTCCCCTGGACTTCTGAACACACTTCGCCCTCACAAAATGGTGCAGGCCAACGAGTAGTACACACCTAGCAGGATGTAGCTCATCTAATATTTTCACACTTGAATCTGGCAATAAAAGAAGAATCTTAGCACATTGTTTCTTTTGGTGGTGGTGTAGAAAATATCAGATAAGCGTCCCTTCCTCTATTTCCATGTTGTGCAAATCATGAGCAGCACACTATGGAGGCATCAGCACAACACAGAGGACTTTGCAGTTTCCTTATCACCAAGTTACTCTCTTATCCAAAGCTGTTCTTTGAAATCTGCTTTAAACTGTGGAATTGTTACTAAATCCAGGGGCTGGGAACTGAAATAAACATTTACTCTTGTTCAAAAGTGAAGGTTTTTAAAAACTGGTGTTTGGTGTTTGAGAACCATCAGGCAAGAGAAGAAACAACTGTTGAAAATTATCCAGAGTGCTTCAAAACAAACAATTGGTGAAGTGCTTAATTTGCCCATTTGTGGACCACACCTGTGGAATTTATTTTTTTGCATAAAAATGCAAACATTGAAATATTTTCAGCTAAATCACTGCCTTTTTCTGTCTCAAAAGTTTTTATGCTGATTTTTTCTCTACAAAAAATGGATTTTTAATCACTTTTTGAATTTTAAAGTATTTCTTTAGGTTAATTCATTAATTCACCATCTCATTTAGTCACAGACATGGGGACATCTGTCCTAGGTCTGGCTGCAGTTCTATTTGTGCAAAAGCACAAACCAAATGCACATGAGGAGTTGTTAGAAACTTTGCTATGGCTGTGGACTCGTTAATTCTTGTGATGAGTCTCAAATAACATTATTTTCACTTCAGCTTTATATTAAAAATTCTTCTTTGCTCATATTTAAAAATACTGGACTGACTTTTAAATGTCATCTGCAGCTAGACAGGACCATTTTTCCTCCATGAAAAACTGCCTGGAGCGATACAGGAACACTTTTCCTCAATGAAAAACTGAGTGCCTTGAAGGGGCAGAAGTTGCTTTTGATCACATGGAATATGTTTGGTTCAGCATGTGCAGTTTGCAGTCAGGAGTTAAAATTCGAGTTAAAAGTCAAAATTCAATTCAATGTACCTCCAGCTTTAACTGCCTTAGAGTTCCCTGTGTCTCTGAGGAAGGTAGTACAGACCACATAAACATTCTTGAGGATTGACCTTCACAATTCTTATTACTTACAAGATGAGTATATGGGACCAACATGTTGATTTTGAAAATGAGCCCATTTCGTGTCCCATTCCACAGGTCCCATAAACGTTTTCTTCCCTGACAACACCAGTGCAGTTATATCCAAGACAGGCCTTTTGCAATGCTGAATCCTAAGCATGATTTAAAGGCTGCATCTCCTGCATATTTGGAAATAAAGCAAAATAAAACCTTCTGGCAGAGTATAAATACTCTTAAGAGCCTAAATCAATAGAGACCAAGAACCCCTTTCTTGTCTCCTCCAGCATCACCCTCTCTCAAACCCCACTGTGCCCCAATCCAAGCCCTCATCATGCTGACTGTACCCCCACAAACCCCTTACTTCTGTTGATTCTCACATCCCCTTTTCCAACCCAGCTCCAAGATTTCCTTTAAGGCACCCTGACTTTCCATATATTCCATAATAACAACCTGCAAGTGCTGCTGAGCAGCTGGGGAGGGTTAATCTGGTGGGTGGAACCAGTTGGAAAGGCTATGGTGGGATATGGGACAAGCAGAGAGCTTAACCCAGGGTTTGGTTTGCTAACGCTGCCCATGGCCACTACCCCTTACTGGGGTCACAGCAGCACTTTCCATGATACCTTGGAGCATGGAAGCTTGGAGAAAGCCAACCTCTATTAACTCCTGCTACACAACTTGCAGTAACAGAGTCCTTGTGCATATGGGGAGTGAAAGCTTGTGACACCCTTAGTGTCCCTGGTAAGTCTCATTCATAGAGCAGCACTATGGGGAGGGCTTGTACATTCATCTTTTATGGTTTTCAAACAAGTGAGTGGAAAAATAACCAGCACTGAGCTCTACTTTTAAGAATATTTTAGTGTGCCTACAGTAGTAGATAGCTGAAGATGCCAGAATGACACATCCATGAGCTGAGCTGTGCTCTGAGATACACAGGCTGCAAAGCCCTTTTGTTGTGATCTTCATTTGCAATTAAAGTGAAGAGCAAGAGTATACAAGCTTACACAGTAAGAGCAGCAAACTTGTGAGGGTTTCTATGCAGGTGAGACCTGGGAAGCAGCTCACTCTGCCTGGGTAAAATGCAGTGGAGGGTATTAAATCATTAATTTCTCTTCAAAATGTTCCTTGGCTGAGGAACCTGGACATCACATCAGTGGTGATTCAGGAGTCAGCTTGTCCTCCTGGTTCAGAGGCTGCTGTAATCAGATAAGCAAGTGATGGATGTTTTGACGACCCACTTAATCAAGTGAGATTGTTCAGATGGTTAGTTAGGTGTGGTCTAAATACCTGGCCCAAGCTGTGTCTCTATCTCTGGAGTGTTTGCAATGTTGATGTTCCCTTTCTGGTGAGGAAGCTGAGAGGTCTCTAAGGTAGATGTCAGAGCTGGGAGGCTTGTTTAGATGCAAGGACAGATGCAGACCAGGCCTTTCCATGGCTGGGAACTGGCTGGCTAATGTAAATACAGCTGCATTTTGATCTGCTCAACATGGTGCTGCCTTTCAAGGAAGATAATGGGTCTACCTGCTGAGCTGACCTAACCTTTCAAAGCCAGCCCAAATGACTGCGCTAATTTGAGCTGAAACTAGTTTAACTCTGGTTTGGGGATAGAAAATCAGGAGTGGCTGGAGTGCTGGCAGGAGAAAAAATTTTGTTAGAACATCTACATGTGTCTTTTTTATGCTCTATGGCTTTAAAAGATCTTCTCCAGCAGAAATGTTATAAGCCCAGTCCTATACTGCTGCTTGTTAAGAAGAGGTTCAATGGTTACTTAAGAGTTCTATCAGAGCTTTCTGTCACTTAAATGTCTGTCCTTGTACCTTGAAATGAATATCCATTGGTAGTTTGCTGTGAAATGGGAACAGTCTCTGAGATCATTGGTTTTGATTCCCTGCTTCTCAGGGCCTAAGCAGTATTCCACTTTTTTTCTAGCCTATGTATTTGCCTCTGAGCTGTTACTGATCTCTTTTGAGCTCCCTCTGCTCTTTAATATTAATCTGGTAAGATCATAAAACACGTGTGTGTCAGGAAAACCCTGGAATTGGAGAGGAGATAAGAATGATACAATATTCTGTGAGCAGCTAATCCAGTTAAAGAGAGTTTGCTTCCCCATAGCTTTTGCTGTGACCCTGCATGCTTTCAGGTGGCAGCTGGCTCCCATCCATGTCCTGGTGGGTTACAAGTCAGTCAACTGTGAGCTTATCAGCCTTTCTTTCTCCATATGGATCCAGGGAAATATGTGGCAAGCTTGTGCCCATTGTTTGCCCAGTGCAGCTTTGAGAAGACCAAGTGTGATGTATTTCTTTCTGGCTCCTTTTAATATAATATTTTCTTAGGAAGAGAATTAAAATATGCTCCATTAGGGAACTTGCATACAAGCTTCCTGGAATGCTGGGAATCAGAGTCTGCTGGTGTGAGGGAGCCCAGTAAGACTGGCTGGCACAAGCAGCCACTGTGGGACATATGGTATTTGGATAAGGGTGAGATATGTCCACTGATAAGAGTCAAGAGCTGCACTGCCTGAAACAGAAGGAGGAATGGGCTCTATTAATTTCTGCCAGGTTTCCTTGCTGCTCAGCACCTTCATAGGAGAGAGTGGCTGAACCTTGCTCTCTGACACAACAGGAGAAAGATGCTGAGAGTGGGTGACCCTTCTGCACAGGTGCACAGGGAAATGGGAACTGACTGTAAGTAGGTACATGGTATTGAGTGCTTGTTTCAATTATCTGAGCTGTTGATTTCCTTTTCTTTGAGGTTTGCTTGCAAGGCAACAGCCAGCTCACTGTGGGAACTCCCCTCTGGTCAGCATCTGATTGAAGGAACTGCCAGCTGCCTTCACCACTTCTGTAGCTCCCCTAGAAAGTGCTAAATCAACATGTATGCCAGATGTATCATTTGGGGACGTCACCATGTGCGTGCAAGGCAAGGTGGAGTTACCTGGGCAGGCAGGTATGTGGGTAGGCTGTCCTGTCCAGCACTGGGGCAAGCCCTCTGCCACCAGGATGTGCTCATCTCTGCATTGCCAGTGTTCTCATCTTCCCTTTCACTCCTGATCTGCCTCAGCCAAAACACTGGGAGGGGTCCTGCTCCTGCGGGGACCAGGGTCAGGATTAGAGGATGGATAGAGCTGCAGAAGGAGTCTGTCTAAGAAAACCAAAAGCACAAGTACCCCTGTGCTGACATGCTTTCATTGCTTTTCCCTCCTGTCTGCCCCTTAACCAGCAAGTCAGGCTCATTTCTTGCGTTCATTGAGTATCAAAGTGTTCCATCCTCAAGGTTCCAATTTATGCCTCCTCATGGGTCTTTTTGTTTTAGATGAAAAAATAATTCAGTCCAGCAAAGCTAATTGTCATTCACAGTAAGGTCCCTCTGCATGTATTTCTCTTTATGAGTGAGCTGTAAAGAGGATTTAGGTACAATTTTACTTCTTTTGTACAGCCCTCTAATTTAGGTGAAATGTGATGTAAAGTAGCCCAGACCAGTCAAAAAAATCAGAGAATCAGCAAATCTCAGCATGATTTGGGTTGGAAGGGACCTTAAAGCTCAACCAGTTCCAAGACCCTGCCATGGGAAGGGACACCTTCCACTGGACCAGGTTGCTCCAAGCCCCATCCAACCTGGCCTTGAACACTTCCAGGGATGGGGCAGTCACAGTTTCTTTGGGCAACCTGTGCCAGGGCCTCACCACCCTCACAGGAAAGAATTTCTTCCTAAGATCTAATCTAACCCTGCCTTCTGTCAGTTTGAAGCCATCACCCCTTGTCCTGTCACTCCAGGCCCTTATCTAAAGTCCCTCTCCATCTCTCTTGGAGCTCCTTTAGCCACTGGAAGGGGCTCTAAGGTCTCCCTGGAGCCTTCTCCAGGCAGAACAACCATAGTTCTCTCAATCTGTCTCCATAGCAGAGGTGCTCCAGCCTTCTGAACATCCTGTGGCCTCTTCTGGACTCACTGCAACAGGTCATCTACGGTCTCATCAAAAATTACTGTAATGTTTTATAGGTGTGACAAAAAAAAAGAAAAAAAGATATATGACATTCAGGCAGTGGAGTGACTTGAATAGCAGATGTCTTTACACAAAATACTCTTCATTTGCCAAGTTAGACATGAGGCATAATTTCATTTCTCCTAATTCCACAGATGCTTTTTTAAAGAAACCACCATCCACACAATTGTCAGGCTGAGTGAAAAACTATCATTTTTGGCACCAATTAAACATAATTACTGAGCCATTACCAGCAAACATCAGCTTGTCAGTGATCAGCAAATTTTGAGGCACTTAGGAAGAGGTGGACTGTAACCTTCTTAGCACAACCTGTCTGGGGAAGCACCTCCTATATTCCTTTAAGATGGAATGTCCTGAAGTCCTGGAAACCTTCTTCACAGCTTCTCCCCCTAAAAAACTAAACAATTTACAACTATTTTCAGTTGAAATATAGCGATGTGATGATCTACGGAGAGCAGAACTGTCAAAAAGTAAACTCCATGTTTTCACATGCCAGCTTAGAAACACCCTTAAGGAATATAAAATTCTGATAGTACTACTGTTGCTTTTGAGCACCAGACTTTCAGGAAATCATCTTAAATTTTAATTCTGACATCATCATATAACCAAAAATCTCTCTGCATCTCGAGTGTTTTATCTCGCCCACTTTCCCCGCAGCAATCACAAGTCTGTGACTCACATCCTATACCAATAGTGCAAATTAAAAGAAAACATTGTTCCTACTGCCATTTAGCCAAAGTACTCCTACAGCTCTCCAGTCACAAGAGACTTGAGTAAGTCAGTCTTCTAGAGGGAAATGCTGCGGTCTCTGTTAAGCAGGATGAACTACAGTATCATAACTTCAGTTTTGAAAAAAAACTAACACCAAACCCAAGCAGAGAAGCTGCTAAACACCCATGTTCCTGGGGCTGAGGTGTCATGGATATGGTGCCACAAGAAAAATTATGAATGAAGCAGATAAAACATCAATTAATAGAAGAGAGCTCCATGAGAAGATGGTAATTCGCAGCTTTAAAATTGAGAGGTCTGTAGTGAACTTTCCCAAATATCAGCCATATCTCAATTTTTCACACATAAAATGAAAATAAAGAAGCTACTGAGCTTTGCTAAAGGTAAGAAGTCGTGAAGTATATAGAGGAAACCATTGGGGTGCCATATGAGAAGAAGCTGGATAGTCTTGAAGCCCATGAGCAGTACAAATCAGGTGATATTTTGCATCACAGGGTTCTGTCCTGGATTGATAACAGAAAATTCCCTGTTGTCTAGAAGGTTGGTGGTTAGAAAAATGTTGGTGAGGAAACTGGTCAAACATGATGTGAAAGTGCTCAGTGGGACAGAGAAGTGCTGTCAGGGGTATCCAAGGGAACGTGGGGGCTATAACAGGAATGGACTCCAAAAGTGTTCATCTTTATTACTTTAGCAAACCAAAGGCTGGGAAAGTGGAATATAATTGCTCTTTACATGTATATTAGACATAAAACCCAGGAAGGCTAAAATCTGTTTAAGCTGGTGCTTAATTAAGCTGCCAAATGATGATGTAGGGAAAAAAAAATTGCATTCCATGGGTTTCATTTGTAAATTAAAATTTATTATTGGTTGGGGAAATTAACACTCACTCCCAAATAGGAGTTAGAAATGAGCACTGTGAATCTCTGAGTCATTCAAGGTGGGAAATAATTGCAGACAATGCCAAGTGTCTTGATAACACAAGCAGGTGGCAATTCCCCATGTGAAAAATGAGTTTACAAAAAAAGTAAGTTTACAAGAGATAATGGAAGGGAATCACACACATTTTATCTCCCCAGCAATTATTGCACCAGTGCATTAACCATCAGAGAATTTCTGTGTTTATTTATCAGGAAGAGAATATTACATGGATATGGACAGGTAGGTCTGCTGAAGTCAGAGAAGCTCTCTCCAGATCACATGAACTCAAAATTTGGCCCCCTCTCTGGTGGAAGAAGAGATTACTTTCCTAATTTATTATTAACTGATAATCCTTGTGATCCCAATAAAGGTATTCCAGGCTCAGCAGAGACATCCAGGCACCAGTGATGCCATCATTAAACTTGTGACAAAATTTTAAAGGCTTTTTGTCAATTTTTGCAAATTCAAGTAGGGCTTCATTCCTCTTCCTGTTTCCTGGGAGTTAGGAAGGTGCTGCAAAGAAAGGCTGGTCCATGTCTCCCCCCATGAATCCTGGTTGCTGTGACACCATTTCATATGCAGGGTAAAGGGAAACCAGATTACATCTAGGTTGTGATGGATGGGTTAATAGGAATGAGTGCAAACAAACTCAAGGGGTTTTTTTGGCATAAGTAAATAAAAGTGGAAGAAATAGCCTAGAATTCCCTTCTTAGCTTTTACTCTAATAAACCTGTCAGGAAGCAGGTGATTCACGAGAGATGCAAATTTTCATTTACATTGATCATGCTTTGCTTTATCCGGGTTCAGGCTGGGAGTTGTAGCACAAGGAAGGAGAGAGCAGACCCTCCTAGACAAAACTACCTCTGCTTACTCAGGCCTAACATCCTGCTGGCTCTTTTAGCTGGCCCTGCACTGCCCAGCTACTCTCACCTAAGGCTGGGCAGGGATTTGTCTGTCCCCATCTGATGATCATTGCAGTAGCTAAATTTATTTCAGATACAGGGCAGCAATAAATTCCTAGAAATCTGGGGCTAGAAATCAGGGTATTTCTTGGCTTAAATGTCCTGCAGCAGCAGTAAAACCATCCCAATTCATGACTTATCCTCTGCTTATGCACTTTATATGTCTGTACCTTATTTACCACCCTCATCTTTGACAGCAGTTTGAAAGCAACACTTGCAGATAAGGTTTTATTTGACTTGCAGAGACAGCATGATGGCAATGGAAAAGGCATGTCTCTAGAAGAGGAGAGAGCCCTGTGGAGGGCCTTTCATGTAGGAGTCACTAGACTTCTTCATTTGAGTGTTGAAGGGTTTGGAGTCCTTTGCAACTCTTCAGAACTGTTTTAAGTTCTAGTGAAGCCCTGGCTTGAAATATCTGCTGGAAAAAAACCCTGTTACTGTTTCACATCAGAAGTCCTGATTTAGAGGCTGTTTTTCCACATAAAAAATTATATTGTTTATTAAAAAAGGGAAAATACTATTATTTTTCCATTAAAATCTGTAATTCCACTGATACATTTTTATAGAGGTATCTGTGCCACCTCGGCAGCAGAACTGCAATATATCCAAAAGAACTGGGAAGAATGGTTACGTTTTCTACCTAGAAATGCTTTATTGTTTAAAAAGGAAACAACCTTTAGTTCTTTCAGTTGAGGAGCTAAACTCACCAGGAGAATGAAGCACTTGCCCTCAGTATTTTGGCATTGTATTTCTGAGTTCATGGTTGGACTTGATAATCTTGGGGGTCTTTTAAACCATAAAGATTCTATAATTCTATGATTCTAAATTAATATTTACTTGGCCCAGAGGTGCCTATATTTTAGTCAGGTACACAACTGAAACCATTAACATCATGCAATGACCTTTTTTCTTTCCTTTTGGTTTTCTTTTGATTTTTTTTTTAAGACAGGTAGAATAGGTCTTCTACTAGTCCAGGTCTATGGGCAGGTCTTCTACTAGTCCAGGGATTATGATGTTCACCCAGATAATGGTGAGGGATTACTACTTTCACCCAGATAATGATATTCTGCCTGCAGGGACATGAAGACACCTATTTTTGGGGTGAACTGGAGATACTTTGCACATTTAAACTGCAGAAGAGTCTTACTACAATCTACAAGGCACTGGGTGCTGATTTCCCTCATCTCTTGCAAACATCAGGAGGAGAGATGGGATCAGGTCCTGTGTGTGTGCCCAAAGAACAGGTTTAAGAGCAGATCATTTAAAATGTGGCTGTTCTTGGCACAGTTCAATTTCCAAAGCAATTTCTTGGAGTGCTGGAGGTGAAGGATGGCACCACCTTTGCTGATTGTCCCTTGCTGAGCTGTAAATTGATACTGATTGGGAACAAAGGTCTCCAGGAACAGCTTGGCAAGGTGGCAGCTTCCATAAATATTATGTAAAAAATGGGACCATCTCCTGTCAAGCTGGTTGTCTCCAGAGGAAAGTTGCAGCGCATTTTCTGAGACTTTCTTAGATAATTAAAGAGGTGATGCTACCCTGCTGATTCTTTGTCTCTGTCAGCTTATTTCATGCAGAAACAATCAGCAGTTCCACCTGATATTGCCTCATACAGTCACTATTCTATCTACCATTTTGAATAGAGGATATTTATTCTTAGATGCCCTGATTTTACAGTGATAAGTGTAAAAAAGGCATTTAAACAGAAAACTTCAAAATGCAACTCAACTGCAAGGTGCAGGCTGAGAAAAGAAAATAAAGAATCTAAGCATTATTATTATTTCTCTTTTGAAATCGTGCACACTTTGAAAGGTTGAGATGTCAGCATAGTTTCCAAGGCAGGAATTATTTCATTTAACTGCTAGAACCTAGAGTTGCTGTATGCACTGTGTTTTGTAAGATGATGTTTTCCTTGTATTGTACATGTTTTCTAATGTGGGGATGTGTGGAGCCAAGGATTAATAAGGAAAATGGGTATTATTTTGCCTTTACTATTTTTTTCCATTTTAAATATCTGCCTAAGAAAATATGGCCAAGGTGGTCCCCATGGCTACAGTGGCCATGGACTGTCTTTTGCTGTTTACTGGGGTTAAGGTCAGAGATGTAAAATCCAAAGAGAAGAGTCACTGCGAGTGTTTGGTGGGGAAGGGCCATGTGTGTGCCATGTGTTTCTAATGAGATGGCTGCCATGGTTATTAATGCATTTCCTCCTTGTCTTTTGGGTTTTACTATCACATATGGGGCCATCTGGTTCCTCTGTGGGACTCCCAAGACTTTTTGGCAAGCATTTGTGTGAAGATGTCTGGGTATTTTTCTCTTTGAGCCTTTCTACTACATCTTATTTCTGGAAGCTGCACTTAAAAAAGGGTTTTCATGGACAGCTGCAGCCTCTACCTGTGACACAAACCTCTCTGTCACCACTGTTGATGTTGTAGGGCAGCACTGAGAAAAACTCTCCTTCACCTGCAAGTCTGGTGGCACATTAAGGAAGCGACTGCAGCTCACACGGTGGTTCAGGTGCTGTGGCAGGTGGTGCAAGAGAGATGCTTATTGTCCCCTCCGCCTCTGAAGTGAGCATGTGGCATGGGATCTACAGGCAGAAGGAAATTTAAAATATGCTCAAAGCACAAATTCATTCTTTTCAGGTCTTGAGAGGTTAGAAGCTCTTGAACTGTCTTGAATGTTAATTTTTTTTCCCTGTGCTGTATCAGACAAGAACCTGCCTATGGAGCTGTTGGGCTTTCTTGGAAGATAAATGTGACCTATAAAATCACATTTATCACAGGGACTCCTGTAAGAAATACAGCCTGCTGTCAGGGTACCTGGATGGATTACAGGGATGCCAAGCTGGAACAATTCACAATCAGCAACTCGGTGTGAAGGCCTTCGTGAAGGAGATGAAGTAATGGCTAAAAACAGAATAAATTTGTTTTAGAAGGCAAGATTAATCATTGTGCAGGAGAAGGATTTCTTCAAGGGAAATTGCTCTATGAGTAATATAGTTGCCCAGAGAAAAAGCACCAAATAAACTAAGTACCAGGAGACACATTTCAAACAAGTTTTATCTGGCTCTAAAATGCTCCTCTTTGAGATGTAGAGGCAGACGTGTATTATGAGGGAACAGTCTCAAGGGGTGGAATCCACACTGCCTTTGGTTATCATTCCAAGTAGTCCAATTTCAGAACATTCAAAACTTTCCATCACTGTCAAATCTGCTTAACTGTAATGGAAGGTTATTCTTGTCTAACAAAACTGGATTCTTACAAATAGTGAGGATTGGGCACAGTTTGTGCTTTTAGATGTTTATCACAAAATATTCACTTCTGGAGGCCTCAGCTATCAGACTAAGAACTGTATGGAATGAGGGGCCTGAGTTTCCCTGTTGCCTTTGAGGTGGGTTGCAGGGCGTTATCTCACCAGCTCCGTTTCAAGTGCTGTATGTTTGTAATGTCCCTTGAAGAGCTTATTTATAACCAGGAGGTCACAAAAAGCATTCTCACATGAGAAAAAATGGCTTGGGGTGACATGAGTTGGTTTATGAGATCTAAGGTGGTGTGGAAACACTTCATCAGGAAATGTCCATGACCTCAGCACTCTGCCCTCCTGGCCGCTGTCAGGCTGCAGTTCATCCTGTGCCCAGAGGAGCTGGAGGCAGGAGAAGGGATTGCAAGGAGGACAAAGCAGTGACCACTCTGCTGCGTGTGACAGTGATGGCAGTGGACAGGCTGCCCAGGCAGGTGATGGACTCAGCATCCCTGCAGGGATTTAAAAGACATGTTGCTGTGGCACTCAGGGACCTGGTTTAGTGATGGGCCTGGCACTGGTGAGGGAAATGCTGGACTTGGTGATCTTCAGAGTCTTTTCCAACCTAATTGATTCCATAGTTTTGGAGAACATGGTGTGCAAGATGTGCAGGGAAGATGAACTGATGTTGTTCTGAAGCCAGAAGTTTGTGCCTGTGGCACTCAGTGACAGAGTTCAGGAGGGATGGAAAAGGAACAGCTGACATTTTTTTGCATATCACCTCAGTTGGTGAAAACTTGGTTGTCATAATGCCAAGGTCATGGGTTCAATCCCCTGTTTGGGCCATTGACTTGAGTTGGACTCGATGATCCTTGTGGGTCCTTTCCAACTCAGAATAGTCTGTGATTCTGTGTCCTTGATTTTTTTGCCATTTTAGAGGGCTTAAAGGTTTGATTAGGAGAAAAACTTTGGCAGAGAAGAGTTTGGAAACAAAGGCTGGCTGGATTTTGGAGCAGCATGTAGTGAAAAATGGCAAGACTTTTCAGAGGAACTTTTTTGTTTTAATAAAACCCCTGCATTGGGAAATCCTTACTTCCCTAATGTTAGTTTACATCTGGCATTTAGTTTTGGTTTAATAACAGACATAGAAATAAACAGAAAATACCTGAATGCTTTGTCCTCATTTTTTTTCCAAAGGAGATGTTTCCTCTGGGACATACAGATCTTTGTGAAAGAAAATGTTAGTACATAAAAGGAGGAAAAAATCAAACAGATAAAAAGAAATCAAGAGGGACCATGGAAGAGAGATGACCTGAAGGACTGGAAGAAAGGTCTTCACAGGCAGAACTTAAGTCAGATTTTAGCATTTTCATTTATGCACAATAGGACTCAAATATTTTTATTTTGAGGAAAATGGCTCATAGGTCTGTTGTTTTGAAGGTGGTAAAACACTGTGATTTCAGATTGTTATTGTTAGAAAGAATTGCCTGGAATTGCTATGAATTGGTGAAACTGGTGAAATTCTGCCCTTAGAGAACAGTAACTGCTCTTATAGAACACCAAATCTGCTGTTTATATGGGTGTTCTTTCCATCTCTCCTGGTGACATTTCCCAGAAAATGCTGTGCTGGCAGGAGGTCATTGCCAGGGATGGGGATGGGGATGGGCAGGTAAGGCAGAGGTTGTGGCTGATGCCGGTCTCTGTTCCCACCACCTCTGGATAAATATCCCACTGAAATGGACAAGTTAGTAGGTGAGATTAAAAGCAGATCTCTCATCTCAGCTGGCCCAGTGCCTTATCTTCACTACAAGTTCACTTATTCACGGATTACAAATTTTCTTTTTCCTCCTCCTGTGAGGATTTAGACTCTGTTACAAAATCAGGGTATAAAAAAATTTCATGCTGCTGTAACAGGTACAATAATCTTTTGGCTGAATTCAAATCCTTCATTTATTATTCCAGCTCAAGATAAATTAAAATTTACAACACAAAGAGTAGCTCCTGGAGTAATGTAAATCTTGCTTCAGGCTTTGATGAATCCGGATTAGTATTTTTGGTTGGGAAGAGATGTAATGAAGACATGACTGCTTGGAAGAATTCTAAAGATTAGCTACACCCTGCTTAAAGGGAAATTATTTTGATCCACAGCTTTTACTTCAGTTTAATAACCTCTGTAAACTTCTCTGAATTACTGTTTTAAAAGATTAATATGGCAAAAGTTCAGTTGCAAGCATTTTGTGACTGAAAATTTTACCAGGTCCTGTGGACTTCAAAAGCCACTTGTGCATCTGCCTATTCTGTGCAGCAGGAGGAGTGTGAAAGATGCTGACCTACTTTACAACAAGGGAAAACAGCTTTAGCAACTAATTAAAAAAAATCCTTCTCTTTCAGACTCATTCTTGCAGAACAATAGAGCAGTATTTGATGCTTAAAAACCATACATTCTAATTTCACTGCATTTTTCATTTAGCAGAACACTTGGAAAATGAAGGCTCTGCATTCAGTGGGGAAATTGTGCAGTGTCTTGAAGACATAATTGCTTCTATTAAGAAATTGGTATGGAAAATTTAATATTTCGTTTCAAATATACAGGATTGAATTAGTCGGTAACCATGGAATTAATCTTTCATGGTTGTACTATTAGAAGTGGTCTTTTGTGTGAGTTATATTCCCCCACCAGAGCAAGAGAGGCAGTTTGGGGTGAAGGTGGGGGTACTTGCACACACTTTGCTGCCTGCAGAAGTTTGTCTGTGACAGAACAAGCCAAGCTGACTAGTGTGGATCACACACCTGGTCCAAGCTGGAGCTCACCTGCTGGGGTGTTAATGGGGAACAGAAATGTCATTTATAGGAGGGGTAGGAAAATTTGAGGTGTGCACAGACTTCTGTCAGAGTAAAAAGAGGAAGGGTCTTATGGTCACCAAAGTAAATTAGGACTGAGGATTGAAGTTCTTGTTTCAACTCCATAGTGTCTTCATGGTTTACTTCTGTGCAACTGTAAGCTCTGAATCCACAGCAACTTAGTTTGAAGCATCACAAAAATCATTGGAAGACAAAGGTCTTCTCATGTAGAGTTTTTTGAATCATAAGGACGTTAATGCTGTTGGGGAAAGGGAGAAAAACAACACCTCCCTCTGTTGGAGATGCTGTGAGGATGAACCCACTGATGGTTGTGGGTTCTGCAGATGCACATCATTCAGTAGGTGGGTGGTTTGCCCTATGGCTGGGTGCAAAGAGGTCTTTTTTAACAATTTGTCTTTCCTTGAAACCACTGCATTGTGTGATTTACAGATCCATAGAATCATAGAATACCCTGAGTTGGAAGGGAACCACAAGGATCATTGAGTTCAACTCCTGGCCTTGCACAGGACAACTCCCAGACTCCCACCATGTACCTGAGAATGTTGTCCTAATGCCTCTCGAACTGTGGCAGGCTTGATAATAAAAGACCTGACAGCAACTATGAGTTGAGGATGGCTGTTCATAGGGAACTGCTGGGAGACCATTGAAGCCATTAAACCCAGAATGGCCTCAAACTGAAGGTGTTTTAAAAGCATCTCCATAATGTATTTATCTAGGTTAGTGTAAACCTACTAAAACCTTCCTTTCTCCTGAATCACCTGCTTCAGACCAGCTCTATGTAAGTCTTATCAGATGAGTGTTTTATGTAATGTGCTGAAATCATAAAGCTGTTTTCTTTGTCACTGCTTCAGCTAATTGAGGATGTAACTCATAGGAAATTAAAACCTTTTACACATTTATTTTACACCTCTAAATATTTCACCTTCCCAAGGAAATGAGAATAATTGATATGCATGGATACAAAACTGGCTCTGTAGACAGCAAAGCTCAACAGTATCATTTCTTTCCGCAGTGTCTCAGCAGGAGATTTTAAGTGCCAGCAAAAGCAAAGGAGAAAGATGGGGTTGGTTTTATACATAAGTTGTGATGCCTTAAAGACCAGTCCTAACTTAATTTTAAATCCCTCTGCCATGGGCAGGGTCACTTTCCCCTAGACCAGGTAGCTCCAAGCCCCACCCAGCCTGGCCTGGAGCACTTAGAGGGATAGGGCAGCCACCACTTTTCTGGGAAGTTGAGCAAGGAGAACGACATAGAAAATATCCAGTATCAACTAACTTTAAAAAACCAAATATTTAGTTAGGAAAAAGTGCCTATTTGATCACTTGTGAATTTTTTTAATTATCAGGAATAAATTCAAAGTCATACACTTGAATGTCTAGAGGAGACTATAAATAACAGCAATCTTTGCTTCAGAATGCAGGTTTTTCCAGGAGAGATTATTGCAGAAATGACAGGTAGTATTGACTTAACCAGCAATGGAAAAAAAAGAAGCCAAACCACAAGAGAATTGGATTTTATATGCATTTAAAAAATTTGAAGTATTTTATAAAATAAATCTCAGTGCTAGAAGTAACTCACTTATTAATGGAAGAAGATAGGTGCTTGCTGATGATAATACTGAGGGGTTATTCTCTCACCTAAAAGTGTAAATGAGAGATCTTCACTGGAGACCACACACAAGCATTTTAGGAATGACTAGATATCTGCAGCACTCCGTTCTGATTCCAGCACTTGAGTGCTCTGTGCTGCAAGTTCCCTCTGTGGGAAGTAGGGATAGTAATACTTATGTGATGAGACATTGCTTCTGGGTGGGGTTCACCTGACCAAACACTTGTCAACTGTCTCCTTTAGACAGCAAAGAGGCGCTTCTAGACATCCTTCATCCCAGAACAGATGTTTACAGCAAGTCAAAAGAATCACAGAGTCATTTAGGTCAAGTCCAACCACTAACCCAGCACTGCCAAGTCCACCACTAACCCCTGACCCCAAGTGCCACATCTACATATCTTTAAATATCTCCAAGGGTGGTGACTCCAACACTTCCCTCAGCAGCCTGTGCCAGTGCCTGCCCAGCCTTTCAAGGAAGAAAATTTCCCACAATATCAAATCTAAACCTCCCCTTATACAATTTGAGGCCATTTCATCTTGTCTTGTCCCTTGTTGTTTGGGAGGAAGAGACCGACTCCCACCTGGCTACACCCTCCTTTCAGGGAGCTGCAGAGAGCGATAAGATCTCCCATGAGTCTTCTTTTCTCTGGGCTGAAGCTCATCATGAGCTGGAATTTCCTCATCCTCTCCACTGGCTATGATGGGAGGCTAAAGCCTTAGCTCAAATCCAGATGAAATAAAATTTGAGCTCTATTTCTCTTTTTTCTTAGGTACATCTTGACTTTTAAAATGGCCAAGGCATATTCTGCCACCACCTTTCTCTTTGCACTGTAGTCAGAAAACAAACTGGTCATGGAGCTGACCTAGGTGAATGTTAGGGTTTCTTCTTCTTGGAAGAAGCAAGGGAGTTGGAATTCTTTATCCCAGTTAACCATGAGGCTGCATGACTGTTCATGGTGGCACAGGACAAGGGATGAGATGTGGCAGGGGAGCCAGGGAGAGTGTGACTGGCCCTTTTGGAATACTATAGAGTTAGATCAGCTTGAATTTCATCAAGAAACAGATCTTTCCTTTTTTCTTTTATTCTTTTTTTTTTCCCTAGCTATGTTTGATGTTTGTTGTTTGCTTTCTTATGGGCAGTTCCCTCCCTCACCTCTCTCTGCTTGCAGCACAGTGGCTGCTTTGCAGTCAAACAGTTGTTTGGACTTGTTGCTCCCATCCTGCACTCCCAAAGTATTTTTGCAGTGCTGGATGTGCCCTAATGCAACTGTTACCTCCAAAGCAGAAGAGATGCTGTAGTACAATGCCCCTGCACAGAGGAGCTTCATCCCCAGTGCCTCCATGCAGGCTCTTCCCTTCCACACATCAGTGTCTCTTCTGGGAGAAAAGATACTGAATTTCAAGCCATGTGATCCTGCTTCTTGTCCCTGGCTACAAGAGCTGGTTGTGCAGAAATTTTTTTGGGGAGAAAGGAGTAATATTTTTCAGTTTACTGTATGTCTAAAGAGTTTCTTAGATAAATAGTATGAATAAGAGCAGTTTCTCAGTGAGAACAGAGCAGGCTTCTTCTCATTGATAAATGCAGATGACTCAGGGAAAATGTGGTAAGACTAAACTGCTGAAATGAGTGTGTGATTTCAGGGATATTACTGTCTTAGAATCACAGCTATCCCTTACCAGCTGACAGCACCAAGAGTAGAGAATTAAAGATTATGAATCAATCCCTTAATGCATTATCTTGTATTTCTATATGGGTTTTTAGAGCTAAGAAGCTTCTGCATATTTTTAATTTATTTTTTAGCCCTTTTTACTGCTGCACATGAAGATCAGCTGCATAAGATCAGCTGCAGTCTGCACTGGGAAGCATTGCTTATGGAATTGAATTCCTGCCTGAGAATCAAAGAAACCCTTTGGAAAGATAGAATCCTGCACCGTGGGATGTATGGAAAATCACACTGGCAAGGTGATTAAGGGCAACAGAAATGTTATCAAAACACAGTGAGCAGTGCTTGGCCCTCACCCCTGCAGGTAGACAATGATGTTTTCAGGCAACCCTCTGCTGCAGCAGCAAGCTGGATTTTTAGGATCTTTTTTGTGGAACAGCAGAGGCTGCTGCTGCTGCCTGCCCTCTGCAGCCCTGCTGAGCTGCTTGGGGAAAACTCTGCAGCTTTGCACACTGGCAGAGGGAGTTTCCCTTTCAGCATTTAATTTTAAGGACCTGCTGCAGACAAGGGTCACAGAAATGTGGATCTTTAAGGCTGGAGAAGCCCTCTAAGATCATTGAGTCCAACTGTCCACTGCCAAGCCCACGACTAACCCGTGTCCCCGGGTGCCACATCTGCATGTCTTTTAAATCCCTTCAAGGTTAGTGGCTCCACTGCTTTCCTGGACAGCCTGTTCCAATGCCTGACCACCCTTTCAGAGAAGATATTTTTCCTAATATCTAGCCTAAACCTGTCCTGCCACAACTTGAGGCAAATTCCTCATCAAAAATCATAGTTTGCAGTTAAAAAAGGGACACTAGAATAATTCTGAATCAGGAGCTGGGCTAGAGATCCATCTTTCTCTTTGAGAGTTGCTCCAACAGAGACTTGGGAGATATTTGTTTTCTCACTGCCAGCTTTCATGTTCCTGTCACCTTCTGCCATTCTGCTGGAGCTATTCAAAAATAAATCACAATGCCCATTCTTCAGGGAAGCCTGCCCTGCTTTCTTTGTTCTTCTAGTGCTTGCAGGCAGCCCTTCCATTTTTAATGAAACTGGTGGAAAAAAAAACCATATCAGAAAAAAGTAAAACTCTGAAAAAGTTATAATAGAAATAACTGAAAGGTTCTTCCTTGGAATGGAAGGTCTTAGATGGTCTTATCACAAGTACTGGTACATGTCATGCTTTATGGTGTGTAAATTACTATTGATAACGTATGGATGGGCAAGGATTCATTTTATTCAGCTTTTCCTTACCAAGCTGCATTGATTATTTTGTTAAACTCTTTTAGTCACTAAGAACAATAAATACAGCCTTAACCATTGTTCCCCAGTATTCTTTCTCTGTAGGTTGTAGTTTTTCTAATTTTTATAGTTTTGACTATGAAATCTCAGAGATGCTAGAAAACAAGTAGTCTCATAGAAATGTTAGGAAATCTTTTTAAAAAAGGAAAGTACCACCAGTGGCAGTAAAGGGATTCATTATCTGCTGTTTGGGAAATTTCATTTGTTTTCACATAGTCTGTTTTATTTTTATGGGCTGTATTTAATTCTCATAGCAAAACTGAAAGAAAAAAGCAAGCAACTGGGGAAAAAAAGAATTTAAAAAGATAGACACTCTCAGAAAATAAGTAAGGTGTAGTAGATAATTTGATTTGATCATTTTGCTAAACCTGCATCAGTGTTTGCTGGAAAAATTTTCCCCCAATATTTAAGAAGAGCCAGCCAAAATTTATAAAGTATGTCAAATATATAATGAAACTCTTCAGTGGGCACACAGTAAAGCCTTGAAGGACAGCTGGAATTAATCTGAATTAGCTGTCAGGGAACAAATATTCACAGCCTTTGGACTAGAGTTATATTGATGTTCTAGCAATCTGCATGGTAGGAAAGTCAGTCATTTCTCCCTGCACATGCTGTCACCATCCTATCAGCTGGAATACTTACAGGACCATTTGGGTTGGAAAAGCCCTCCAAGATCACCCAGTCCTTCTGTTAAGCCAGTGCTACTGAGCCTACCACTAAACTGTGTCCCCAAATGGCACATCTACCCATCTTCTAAATACCCCCAAGGATGGGGGACTCCACCACTGGCTTGGGCAGCTGTGCCAGGGCTTGACAACCCTTTCAGGGGAGAAATTTTTCCTAATATGTACTGTTAAACTCTAGAATGTACCAAAAGTTACCAAGTAAATTCCACCTTGGTGAGACTTTTGCTATGGCATAGAGATTTTTCTGTGTGTTACTTGAGATTAATAGCATCAAAAACTATGTGAACAAGCAAAATAATCCAAATATTTGGATGTGGCACTGAGTGCCATGATCTAGTAAGTGGACTGGAGTTGGACCAAGGGTTGGACTTGATGATCTCGAAGGTCTTTTCCAACCCAATCGATTCTGTGATTCTATGATTCTATATCCTATGGGCTTGTCTGTGTTACACCCATGTTGCCCAGTGTGAAGATCCTCAATTTAGCATTTTCCAAGCTGGCTCCACAGTTGCTTCTCTCCTGCTCTGCCACAGGCCATCTGAAGGGTTGTATGACCAAAGTCATGTGGACAAAGCTGAAGCTCTTCCCATGTGACCCATTTCCCTGTACAACCTGATCTAAGAATTCCTACTAAGAAGAAAACACGAGTTCCTGGAAACTTGGGAAAAATCATTGCTCCGAATTCTGCAATTTTTCTTGATGGCAGAACTAATTCATTAATGTCTTCCTGAAATTAATATTGCCATTAATTAACAATGTAATTACTGTAAAAAATGAGCTGCAGCCAGCATCCGGCCATGGCCCTTGATCTTGTAGGCAGTTATAAATGCCTTGGCTTTACTTTTCTGAGTAGTAATTTTAGCAGAAACATTTTTCCTAGGGAAGATGACCATACACATGTTTCAAGGATCCAAACAGTCAGAATGTGGTGATGATCAGAGAGCTGTAGGCCAAGAATTTCAGAGCCTGAGTGTAACAGAAGCACTGTCTTTCTTTTAGTTTTCTCCCTTTTTTTCTTTTTTTTTTGGTTTTTTTTGTTTTTGTTTTTATGTGCTGTATTTTTATAACAACTCGGTTGGGTTGAGTTAAAGAAAGTATCTGGGTTTTTTTCCCATCACAGGATTTGCCACATGCTCCCAAAGCCTGGTCAATATGGATTTCTGGTTCTGTATTTTCTTGCTGCAAGTCTAGTAAGATCTTGGGGCCTCTTATTCCTCTTTTTCTCTTTGATGTATTCTCCTCTTCTGTATCAGATTTCTTTTTTCAAATGCTTCTGTAAGTGGGCTGATGCTTCTTGCCTGACCACTGGTTTGTATAGGAGATAAAAAAAAGAAAACAAGTATCCCTTATCTGAGTGCATCCTGTAAAACACAGAAATACACAATCCAAGGAACAAGTATAAATCTGTGCTCAAGCTTCCCCATTTTATCCTGTAGACCTGCTGCTGTAAAACTTATCTTACTAAAAGCATCTACTTTCTTCTTCTGTGCTTTTTCTATAGAAAATATTACCTCTCCCCACAAACATTCCTGGGCTTGTCATTTAAGACCTGATAGTAGAAATCCTACTAGTTCTGTAAGTCCTTGACTTCTTTTCAGGTTTTATTCTCATCAGATATATTAGAGGCAGTTAATGAATAAAGATACCTGAATGGAATAGAGCTCAAAATATGTAGCTTATGTTCACATGAGGGACCTGAGAATAAGAACAGAAAATTTTCTATTAATTTTTATTTTTTCTTTTTAATACCCTCCTAAATATGTCTACATTGGCTTACTTTAGTTTGGATTCAGTTTAATTCTGAGTTATTGCTTTTACAATCCGAAATTGCTTGAGAGAAGAATTTCAATAAGAAACTGGGAAAGGTAAGAGAAGTATTTTTATTGTCTCACAGTTTTTACTACTGAGGCCGCAGGCTGATGTTGAAAGACTTCAGGAGCAATGAGAGGTGGGATGAGCTTGAGGGTGTGGTCTTGTGTGCTGGGATGCAAGGGAATAGTGGGAATGAGATTAGGATGTTGATTGGGAGGGACTATGTGAGCAGTAAGAGAATGGGGCAGACAGATGTGGGAGAACTGTGAGGGGATTTGTCAACAAAGATGAGGTTGAGTTTCTGGTCTGGAAAGCTGAATGTGCAGTTTTCATAGGGTTTTTTGCACTTCTTCCTTCTTTCCTTTCTTCCTTTGCTTTCTTGTTAAATTTTATTGCACATGGGGAAAATCTAACTAGTGGTGGCTCTACACACATCTGTCCAAAGCTGGTTTAACTTCATAACTTCTTCTCCAGACCTGTACATATCAAACAAGAGGTTGGTCCGTTAAAAGCTCTGCCAAACTGGCATTAGGCAGCACTGGGTGGGAGCCACATTCCCCCCATCCCATGGCCACTCCAGCTGCTCTTCTACAGCATTCCTACCATCCAAAGTCCTGACTCCAATCATCATGTACCACTTTCATCTTCCCACTCTTGCCTCCATTAGCCAAGCCCCATGACTCCTTCTTCCCTCCACTGATACTGCATTCCCACAATCCCAGGATTCCTTCATCATCCAGCCTTCCCCATTTTAGACACTGGTCTAAGTTTCCTCTGAGTTCTTGTTGTTGTAAATCTACTGGAGTGAGTGATGGTGGTCAAGACATCACCCAAGGCTACTTAGTGTTCCTTAAAACACTGATGAGCTTTATTTCCCAAAGAAAGCAGGGCACTGAAATGCTGGATATGAACTAAGCAGCTTTCAAAGATTCTGAGTGCTCCTTTGGTCTTCAACATATGCACTATCCCCAGGGAAACTGTCTGACTCCTGGTCAATAGTCTGATTTGAGGCAGGATAAACTGGGTGCCAGGAGTGCAGGAAATATCCTCCTTATACGTCTGACCTTAGAAAGGCAGATTTACAGCAGGCCCTGAGGATTGTTCTTGTTTTGCTGGTGGGGAGGTTGTGCTCCCACATCACACAGGGCAGCTTTGGTCATGTAACTCCTCAAACTTCCCTAAAAATCAGGGATGAGACTGTTCCTGCTAAGTGAACCATTATGCTGGACTCATTCCCATACTTTTTGTGACAGCTGAGCTGTGCAGAACATACAAAAGGGATACTAAGCATACCTTGGTATTCACTCTGTTTTTTCTTAACATGATCGATTCTAAAAGAGTTTTTCCCACATATAATACAGTGCAATCAGAGGATTGCTTTTTCCCTTGTGTCTGGGACAGAACCAAATCGAAAAAACAATTGTAACCTTATTTTCAGTCAGTGACACACTGTAACATTTTCTCCTTTTCTAACTATTTTCTGCTTTGGTTTTTTTCCTCCTATTTTGATGAAAAAATTGAAACTGCCTTTTGTTCCCCATTTTTCTTTCAGAGCTTTCAGTATTTTCTTGTACTTGCTCTGCACTATTTTCATCTTTGAAATGATTCTGGCTGAATGCTGTCTCATGGAGGTGGTCTGTGTGAGGGGAATAAATTCCTTTGCAGGAGTCAGATCAAGCTCATTGTGCTCTGTTTGTAGCATTACAATGATGCACAATATCAAAGTAGTCCATAGAAATGAGACTTAGATCACCTTTCTCTGCCTGCTTCACACACTTGTTTCTGCCAAGGGAGCCATTTCATCTGTTCTCCATATTTTACTTGGTTTTTATTCTTTTTACTCATTCTTCTGCAACAGTCCTTTAAAAAAAAAAGCTCATGAGAATATCCAAACATCTATACTTTACACTTTGAGTTTTTCTGATGTTTCTAGTCTTTGATCACAGGAGTGGATGTGACAGGTTTACCCG
Source organism: Pithys albifrons albifrons (assembly GCF_047495875.1). Lineage (NCBI taxonomy): Eukaryota > Metazoa > Chordata > Aves > Passeriformes > Thamnophilidae > Pithys > Pithys albifrons. The sequence continues at coordinate 5,543,329 of NC_092463.1, read as the reverse complement.
ACTTCGGAGTCTCAGAGGGAACAAAAACATGTAGTGCAGCATATTTGACATTGTAGTCCTGTACAGAAGTGGGTTCAGTCCTGGTGTTACGGCACATGCTGAGCCCAGTTTCATTCCTTTGTACAGATTTGTTTCCTTGGTATCATCTTGTCTCTCTGTTCTTCAGCTCTCCCAGTCTGTATAGATTGTTCCTCTTCTCCCTTTCTGTGTTTTTACCTTCTGCAGCAAAACAGAAGAGATGTATTTTTCCAGTGAAAAGTCATTTAATTTGTGACTTGTCTTTCCTTGGCCCTAATCAAGGTGAGACTTCATTATGCTGAGTGATGCACATACATCAAATCAGACCTTTTTTTGGCCACTCAGAGCCATCCATGATTATATTTAAGTGCACATCAGGAATAGGTGAATGAAGCTCAAATCAGCTTCAGTTCCCAAAATAGCTGTACTGGGTAAGACTCAGTGCTGGCCCTACCAGGATTCCGCCTTCTGCAGTGATCAATAGTCCTGCTGGGAGAAGTAATATAAGAACAGTCAAATATAGAATGACCCTTCTACTCTATAATCTCCATGACAAATGGGATGTCAGGAACTTCTCTGGCTGAAGATGATATCTGCATTTAAATAGCTTTTGGTGGAATTTTATGCTATGCTGGATCTTCAGTGCAATATTCTCCTATCACTGATTGATTCTTTTGGCTCACATACACATTCATCCTCCCTAAGAACTTATATAATTTATTTCATAATGATAATAATTCTCTTTTGTTTTAAACCTGCTGTCTGCAGTTTTTATGCTATGAGAAACAGTGTTGTCTTCTCATCTTCTTCTGCAAAAGATGTGTGTGATTTTACACACCTTTATTGTACGTCACTTCAGTTGTCTCTTTTTCAGGCTGAACAAAAGCAGGTGGAAAAATCATCCTGGGTAATTGTTACCTGTGCTTTACTGACTAAATAAAGTAATGGTTCCTGTTACTTTGTGGGAGGTCTGTTCTCATACTGGAATTGATCTGTTTTCTCCTTAAGGACTGAGATGATAGGATAGAACAAATGCTTATCATATGTGCAGATGACAAACATGATAAGAGCCGGAGCACCCTCTGCAGGGCAAAAGTGGATTTCAGAATTATTTTAGGAAGTTAGAGATTTAATTTGGGGGAAGATAAGCTAATAATATCTTTTTATAAAATCCACAATTTTGCATTTTGGTAGAAACGTTTGTACAAATTCATCATGAGGGAGATATTTAGACAGTGATAAATAGAATTAAAGCTGAAAAGTTGAAAATAAGTCAATAAAGATTTGTAGCAATGAAAAAGGCAACTGTCAGACCAGTCTGTTATGAAAAGACAGGTAGCCTGGAAAGGCTTAAGGTGTGAAGTTCTCACCTCTAGCTGGCTTTGATACAGGACACAGCTGGAGTCCAGTGTCTGGTATTGATCATCTCTTTTAGAAGAAGATGTAGATTCTTTTGAGATCCAGGGGTTCATTAAAAATTATTAAAAAAAAAAGAAAAAATGTGCAGTTTTTCCATTTAAAATGTGCAAATGTAAGAGAAGACATAGTAGTGTTGCCTATAATAGCTATCAAATAAATAAACATTCATAGCAAGACATAAGCTCTCCTCCTTGATCACTTGTTGAGACAAATAACTGAGAACAGAACAGATTTAATACAAAAAAAAGGCCCCAAGAAAGCATTGACAGCTCACACAGTAAAACCCTGGATACAGTTGTCTGAGCTTTGCAGAGACAGAGTATTTCTGCTACTGGGGTTTTTAAGGACAAATCAAACATCTGTCAGGGGTACTTAGGTCTAATTGATTCTGGTGTAGAGCAGAGATGGACTAAGATGACCTCTTGAGATTATTTTCAGTATTCTTTTCTCTGGTTTTTTTCTTTCCCATGGATATGTTGAATTATAAATGCATTAAATGCTGCTTGGATAGATTATTGATTAATATTTAGTTTCATTAAAGAATGACATCAAAACTGCAACTGAAAAACTACTTAAAGGAAAAGAATGAAATATAAGCAGGCTAACCTTGGAAGAAACCCAGAGAGAAACAAAAGTATAGAAGATTAAAATAAATAAATAAATAAAAAGCCAGACCAGTTAAACAAGCCACTTACTGATAGAGCCCAGTTTAATTTATTACAACCCAACTCTAATGTTCAGTCATTACAGTGTCTAGAACCCCTTTTCTCTACTTTGTAGAAAAGAAAGATGACGAGGTCAAAAGAGCCACTCAGCAGTCAATCAAAACTACTGGGGAGCTCAAGGAGGATGTGGTAATAAATTATGACTTACTACACTGCTTCTGCAAAGTTTCCACCACTGCCTTTGTTTCCTCACAGTAAAGACCATGGAGACCGGAGCTGGGCGAGACAGGCTGGGGGTTGGGGACACACCTTTCTCTCTGTTGCTGTGCTCCCACCTGGGGATACCCAAGGTCTCAGCTCAGCTCTAACCCAGCATTTAAATCAAGCTGCCCTTGTGTTTGGTTTTGCATTCCTTGGGCACGTGAGCAAATCAAAAAGAAGCTGTTAAGGGCATTTGTGAACCAGCTTCTATTCAGACGCTCATTTATGAGTAGCAGCTGAGGGGGTGAGGAGGCTCACCCTGGAGAAAAAGAGGCACAGGGGGGACCTCCTCACTCTCTACAACTCCCTGGAAGGAGGTTGTAGTCAGGCTGGGGTCAGGCTCTTCTCCCAGGCAAACAGCAACAGGACAAGGGGAAACGCTCAATAAACTACAAAAAGGGTTTTTATGAGGCTGATCAGATGCAGGATTTGTGCACCAGTGGTCTGATAATGGGCAAATCTCTCTGCTGACCTCCACAGAAAGCACATCAACATGGAAATTGTCTGTTCAGAAAAGGGAGACCTGTTTCTTCACTCCTGTTAGAATGGAAATGGCACAACAAACCAGTCATATACACCTGAGCCTCTGGTGGCAGAAAAGGGATGCTCCTGTCACTGGGTGACACTGCAGCAGCAGGAAGGTCACTGCATGTCAGACCTTGTTCCTTTCTCGGGGATCATAAGGAATTGCTTCCCCAGTCTCTATCTCTCCCTCCTCTCTGGTAAAGGGAAAAAAAGCTGTCTCAGATTGTTCTTTGAAGTTTTCAAATGAAATCTGCCACACAACAAACCCCTTTTCACTTTATTCTAAAAGATTCTGTATAGAGCTCTGTTAGCAGTGAAGAGTTTATTACTAAGAGGAATGAGATGTGGATCAAACATGATGCTGCAACTGGCCAGCTGAAAAGCCATGCAGAGACCATGAAGTTGCTGGACTGAGACAAATAGGAGATCAACAGGAAACCTGACACTGTGACCACCGAGAACTACAGATGGAAATTGGTGAGTACATCGAAGCTTGACAGTGTCCCTTCTCAGTATGAAATTCTCTGCTGTTTTTTCTTATACAAAGAACTAGCTGTGAAAGAGGATGAAACATAAACATCACAGAGCAAATCCACCCTTTGTGTGGAGTGTGTGTGTGTTTAATTTGGAAGGAAACAAAGAGGAATATCCAAGGACAAGGCACTTGCCTGAGGCATAATTGAGATCCTATGTCTGCTGAGCTCAGTCAGGGACTGCAGGAAAAGGCTTCCCTGCCACATGGAGGGGGCTGGGATGCAGGTGAGATGTGGAATAGCCTGTGCAGTGTGGGAGATACACTTTTGAAAATACACTGTACACCTTCCAGGCCCTGGGCTATCAGCCCTATCTGATCACATATCTGGAATAAAAGGGTCCCCTCAGGAAGAAAACAGCTGGGTACTGGCAGAGCTGATCCAACATGACTGAGTCTACCCAGTTTGGTGGGAGCAAAGAAGGAAGGGTTCCCCTGTTTGGGTATGACCTGTGCTGCTCAGGCTGTTTTCAGCACCCTCATCCATTTGATTTGGTAGCACAGACACAAGTGGTTTGTGATTTTGCAAAGGTTAAAATTTGTTCAACAAGGTGAAATGGATGATGTTGTTGAAAGAAAACATGTCTTTTTAATGTCAGAGGAAATGTCTAGAGGAATACATTAACCTTTGTATTTCTATAAGCCAAAACTCATTTTATTCTTCCTGATCTTTCTAGAAATAGTGAAACATTTTGGGAAATACTTAGAAAACTGTGGTAATATTCAGTTGTAATTATTTTTTTCACAGACAATGTGCAGATAAAAGATTTTTTTTCACTGAACTCTGAAGCAGAAAACCACAAGTCAGGAAAGGCAAAATCCTGAATGACATGACAGTGCTTAATGGTAACATGTTAACTATTTCAAAACAAAAAAGGTGACTTTCTTTTAAGAGTATCTTTTATGGTGCTTTTTTGGCACAGCAATCTGCCCTATTTTAACTCAACTCTGTTGTAGATCTTCTGAACGGATGGTCAGAGGAGAGCTTTATTCAAAAGATGAATTTCAATTTTCTGTTCTTCTTGTTTGCATAAATGTATTTCAGTTACCATATAAAAAGTAAAATTGCATTTTGGAAATAAGGCACTGCATTACTGCCACAGTTATTATAGAAATAAGCACTTTTATAGCAAATGATCCATACAGTGGGAAGAGTTTAATTTGGTAGGATCTTAGTACTCTTCCCCCATGTGTTTAGCCCTTCAGTGCTGCTCTGCATCTTCTAGACCCTCCAGAGCACCAAGTTACTGGTGATTAATATACAGGACACACACTTTGAGCATTTTCCTGTACAACAGAGAAAAGACTAAGTCTGTCAGTGGATATTTGGCTCAGCATGGCCAAACATTTCTGAACAGCCTCAGGAGCTTTAGCAATTTTTATCAAGGTGTTCACATTAAGATTTTGATGAAGGTAGAGCACAGATAATATCATTTCTTTAGGGAAACAAGGAGACTCCAATTCTTTTTCTTAACCCAACCACCAAGAAAAGAAAACCTTTCATCTAATCTACTTAATGCTCTCTGGTAAGAGGTCTCCCTACAAGAAACACACAGAGCATAAACTATAATTTATAGAGAACTTTATAATGCATTTTTTCTCCTTTTACCCAGCAGTCAGACCCAAACATCATGATGAATCAGGCACGTGTTTTATCTTTTGATAAAATGAAGACAGTCTGTTTCCTCTGGGGGGGGATAGAAGCTAGAGTATGTGATCAGAAAAACAAGCACTCTGGTATATTCGAGCTCTATTTTTTTTATTTAAAGTCTATTGAAAACCAGGCTCTGTTGTTTAATTCAAATTTGTATTAGGAAATAAACATACACAAGCAAACTGCTGTCTAGAGTGTGTCACAAGCTTTTTATACAGATTCACAGTGATAAATAGATACAAAGACATTCCCTTTGATCTATACCAGATACTTACAAGGGATACAAAGTGCAGCTTTTTCATATTATACAGTCTCACCCAGAGGCATTTCACCAGAAGTCTGGTACATCAACAACTTCTTTTAAAACAGAAGTTTCCAAAGCTTGACTAAATTGCTTAATCCATATCATTGGGATGGTTGACACAGCCTCCTTTTAGTGTCCATTTCCACCATCTGAGAGGATGCGTGATGGCTCCGTGTACTTCGCTGTTATCAAGTAGAAGAGGGCAGGGGCAGGAACCAAGGCAAGCAATGGCAGGTCCTGCTCAAGCTTATCCAGTTTGGAAATGGAGATAATTCCATAGGCATGAAGCAACCAGTGGCTGAAGAGGACAACAAGCCTTTTCTTTCTCACCAGGAGATCCTTGAAAGACTTGTAAAATAAACACAGTATCCTGTTAGTAGCCTGTTCCCCAGTTCCTGATATTTAAGAGATGTCATAGGTGGAGCACAGGGATTGTATGAAGGCTCTGAGGTTTGAGCCCTTCCAGCACCAGTGTCTCATAGGAGCTTCCTCCAGCCAAGAGAAGGCATAAAGGAAGAGGCTTAAATGCAGAATACACTACTCAGAAAAGGTAAGAGATAAAGCTGTCTCTGCTCATTCGAGTCTTTTATGCTCTGAGTTTTAACATAGGAAACATGTTTACCCACCTCCACTTCAGAAGCAGACATGTACACAGCCAGTGTAACCAAGGACAGCACCAGGATGATGTATGGGAAGGCATAATCTAAAGGCAAACATTAGAAAAAAGGGAACACATTAGAAAAAAAAATGCATGATTTACAGTCCAACAGAGGGATTTTCCACATATAACCAGAGGTATGAAGCAAGCTAAGCTACTCCAGCCCATCTCTCATCAGCACATGACACGTGCACAGCAGTAAGGATCAGCCAAGCACAGCTCTGCAAGTGTTCTCTGAGGTTTTCAAATTTCTCTTTCTTGGTGGAGTTATTCTACACTTAAATCACAAATTGAAAAAAGCAGATAATGAGAAAAGTAGTCAGGCTGAGAGGGGATTTTGTGGCATGTCTCCACACATAACAAGGATGTTGGAAGCTAAACCAAAAATAGCCAGTCTCCCCAAACTTACACTGCCATCCATCTCCAAAATCAGACAAACTCTGCCTTAGCAGAAAGTAGAATTAACTTCCTCTGAAGTAACTTCCTCTCATAACCCCTTCTATTCCTATTTTGGGAAAGAGACAGTCTCTAGCAGCACTGGCTGAGGCAAAGCAGTGCTGGTCAGGAGCCTGGTGAGGACATCAGCAGCCTTTTCAGGTGAGATTCCTCACAATAACCTTAAACAATGTCCCTATTCCCAAAGTGTCCCTTCCCTCCCTCCCATAATTATTTCTCAGTGTACATTTACAGGTATGTTTATGAGTGTTATTAGGAGAGAACTCACAGAGCAGACCTCCTCCCACAGCCTGCAGCACGGTGAGGATGGGGAAGAAGTACAGTGCTGCATAAATGCTTTTAAATCGATCAGACTTTCCTAAACCACAGGCAATTTTCTTAACCAGGAGAGGCCGAAGTAGCATCATTAACACAAGACAGAAAGCGTAATATATAAACACAATTGTGTACCTGGGGAGAAAAAAAAAAGAAAAAAAGAGAAATTCCTTAAAATGTAGTTTTTTTATGAAGATTCAAGGCACAACCAGAGAATTTGGGGTTACTCAGTGAAGTCTAAAGAACTTATAACCAAAGAATATAAACACAAAATTATGGTCTCACTTTTCCAAGGGGGAAATCCGGTCAAGATGTAGCAAAGGAAAACAAAAAGAAAAAAAGACGCTTTGAGCCTCATAGCTAAACTGTGCCAGGACCAGAGGACAGTCTTAAACTGTGCCAGGGGAGGTTCAGGTTGGACATCAGGAGGAATTTTTTCACAGAAAGAGTGATTGTAACAGGGCTGCCTAGGGAGCTGGTTGAGTCATCATCCCTGGAAGTGTTTCAGAAACGACTGGCACTTAGTGCCCTGGTCTGCTTGACAGGGTGGTGGCCAATCATAGGTTGGACTTGATCTTAGAGGTCTTTTCCAACCCAGATGATAGCCTGGACTATGCCACCTTCTCTGGTTATTCAGAAAATGTTGCTAAATGTTTCATGCCTGAAACAGCTCAATGCATGAAAGACTTCAGGGACTGATACTCATCAATCTGAGCTGTATCTGAACACTCTGAGAAGAGGCACGAACAGAAACACAGCTGTACAACAGGAAGGGACAGACAGGAGCACAAAAGGCTTCACACTCACAGGGGATAGACGGCCTCATGAGTGCAGTGCACTGTGGTGATGTAGTCAGGGCTCGGGTTGTAGAGCATCGTGTACCAGTCCGAGAGCTTCTTCACCCTGCAGGAGCGGATGTGCAGGGACCCCACGGGGTCACTGACCAGCAGGGTGACCAGTGCTGCAATGCTGCACTCCAGCAGGGCCGTGATGTGCTGCAGCAGCGCGCTGGAGCTGTGGAACAACACACAGAGTTACTGTTATCCTAACTCTACAGGAAATCTGAACACTGACTGAAAAACAGAACCTTCTGCAGAGTTAATATCCACTGTGACCAAAGTTAGTACAGCTCTGCTTCAATAAAGAGTTGAGTGTGAAAACTCATTTAGAATTTCAGATAATTTAGTGTAAAATACAATAGGTCAAAGAAAGCAGCAGTGAGGGTAACACACTGCATTTTTTTTAATTGATTGGGTTGGAAAAGACCTCTGAGATCATCAAGTCCAACCCTTGGGCCAACTCCAGTCCCTTTACCAGATCATGGCACTCAGTGCCACGGCCAATCTCAGCTGAAAAACCTCCAGGGATGGGGAATCCACCCCCTCTCTGGGCAGGCCATTCCAATGCCTGAGCACTCTCTCTGGAAAGAATTTTTTTCTCATCTCCAGCTTCAATTTCCCCTGGCAGAGCTTGAGCCCGTGCCCCCTTGTCCTATTGCTGAGTGCCTGGGAGAAGAGACCAACCCCCACCTGGCCAGAACTTCCCTTCAGGTATTTGTTACCTATGATATAACATTAATAACAGTGTTATATTGTTAGCTATGATATAAGCAACATTTTCAAAGATGCAGATCCTTTTAAAGACCATATATATATTAAACTCTCCCAGTCTCCCATGTTTTCAGTGTTCACAGAATCAAAGAATGGTTTGGGTTGGAAGGGACCTTAAAGATCATCTCATTTCAATCCCAGAACAGTTGAGTTTGCTCCAGTCATTACTTCTTAAAAGTTCCAGTCTAGCACCTAATGGCCACATGGCAGCTGTGGGTTTAAACTCCCTTTTCTCAGAAATTCCTTCATGCACCATGCTAATGTGAAGGTCACAGCAGCTCTGCTATTAAGACCAAAGCCCAGACTACATTTTCCAAAAGAGAGAACTCAAATCCATTCTCTTCCACTGGCCAGGGCCTCTGTGAGTGGTAGGTCTGGCCCAGGAGAGAGAGAGTGACACAACCCACTGCTCCTGCCTACTGGAAAACCCAGCCCAGCCCAAACTGCCAGACAGCCTGGGCACGACCACATTAGATACAGACCATGCCCCAAGGGTAATGACTGGCAAAAAGGATCTGCAGGACACTTTCTCAAAGCTTATATGCTACCATATCAGCTCAACCAACAGCCAGACTGGATGGGGCTTGGAGCAACCTGGTCTAGTGGAAGGTGTCCCTGTCCATGGCAGGAGGTGTAGAAATAGATGGTCTTTAAGGTCCCTCCCAACCCAAACCATTCTGGGGTTCTAAGAACTGCTGGTCAGATCAATTTATCATCTCTGACTGATCACTCATGGATACAAGACTTCCACTTTTAAACAACTTATCTGTAGCTGAGGCACACAAACCTCTTCTTTCCAGAATACCACTCAATAAAGAACCAGTGTAGCACCAGGGGCAGCATGGCCATGAAGCCGAGGTAGAGCCAGTCATAGCGGTCTGGGGATCCCACACACTCCCTGCAGATTTTGTTGTCATCAGTCCTTTGGCCTCTGGGACACACCTACAGAGAGCAGAGATGGTGTTTACAACCCTGGTACCAACAGCAAGTCATGGAAGTTCCTGGACAAACAGCTTGAAGCAGCACTTGGGCAAGAAACAGACTTGATTTTTAAAGAGATGAAACAATACCTCAGTAATTTCTCAGCTTACACTGGCCTTGCTCCCTCTAGCTCTTGATTCTTGATATAAACAAAGGTGAAGCATCTTTTAAAGGCTCATCCAAAATTCCATTTTCCTCTCCCACCTCCCGCTCACCCACCAGGCTGCTCACAAACACTGTTCTGAGCGGTTTCTTGCTTCCCCTTCTTCCCACCCTCCCTGGATCTTGCTCTCTCCCTTAGGAATAACATCCCATTAAACCCCTGGGCTTCCAGGGCCGCTCTCCACACCATCCCGTTCTGTTCCCGCTATCCCAGACCCTCCGCTCAGCTCGGGTTTCGCACCGAGCCTGCAGCAGCTCCTTCGGGCCCCGTGTCCCGGAGCAGCTCCGGTTCCGGTGGGGGAGCTGAGCCCGTCCCGTGCGGCCCCACCGCGCCGGTGCCGGGACTGGGCCGGGCCCGCGGGGCCGCTCGGGCCGCCCCGTCCCCTCGCCGAGCCCCGCACTTACCCCGCAGTCCCCGTAGGTCTCCAGAGAGCCGTTCACCGACAGGACGGTCCTGCCGCAGTACAGCCCGAGGCAGGCGGGCTGGATGTCCACGGCTGCGGGGAGAGCGCGGCCGAGAGGGGCCGTTACCGACAGAGGAACCGAGCCCCCTCCAGTCGCTGACAACCCATCCCTACCTCCACCCCAATCCGCACCCCTTTTCCCTTTCCCGTTTCCTTTCCCTTCCCCATTCCCGGCCTGTCCTACCCGCGCGGAACATCGCGGTTACCCGGCAACCGCCCCTCTCGGTACTTCCGCCGCGGCACTTCCGCTTCCGCCACGGCATCGGCTCCGCCTGGACTGTGGGCGTGGCAGCTGCGAGGGGGCGTGGTCATTTAATGGCGGCGGGGCCTCAGGACGGGGCGTGGTCTGTGCCGCGGCCGTGGGCGGGGCCTCACAGGGGCGTGTATTTGGGCGGGAAAGTGACGTCATGGGGTACGGCCTCTGTGAATAGTTCGAGCTCGGTCGGGGGCGTGGTCTCGGATGGGGGCGTGGCCTGCGGCGCGGTCCCGGTCCCGGGGTGCCGCCCCGGGGGCGCGCGAGCGATGGCGGCGGAGACCGGTGTCGGTGTCGGTGTCGGTGTCGGTGTCGGTGTCGGTGTCGGTGTCGGTGTCGGTGTCGGTGTCGGTGTCGGTGCCGCCGGAGCCGGGCGGACGCTGCCGCCTCACTGGCCCTCGGGCCCGGTGCTGCAGACGGTGGAGATGCACACTGGCGGCGAGCCGCTGCGCATCCTCCCGCGGCTGGAGGCGGCGGAGCGGGCGGCGGCGGGCGGGCTGTCGCTGCTGTCGCTGCGGCGGGAGGTGGCGGCCGCGCAGGACCACGTGCGTCGGGCGCTGGTGCACGAGCCGCGCGGGCACGCCGGCATGTACGGGGCCGTGGTGGTGCGCGGCGAGGCGGCCGCCGAGGGCGCGCACCTGGCGGCGCTGTTCCTGCACGGCGCCGGCTACAGCGCCATGTGCGGCCACGCCGTGCTGGCCCTCGGCCGCTTCGCCCTCGACTACGGGCTGGTGCCGGAGCCCTCCCGCCCCGAGACCGCCGTCCGCCTGCGCTGCCCCTGCGGGCCCGTCACCGCCTTCGTGCCCTGGGACGGCCAGCGCAGCGGCAACCCCGTCCGCTTCCACAGCGTGCCCGCCTTCGCCGCCGCCACCGGTGGGAGCCGCGCCTGCTGCGCTGGGGTTTGGGGGGCTGGGGGCCTGGCTGAGGGGCATCTGGCAAATCCCTGTCCGATTCCGATGTTCTTCAGATGTTGTCAGGGATGGCATAAGGTGTAACATGCTGCTTTCTGGCATGGGAGCACTCAAGTCATCATCCCTGTCCACTGCCCTTGGGTTCCTTCACTCCGTGTGCAAGCCCATGGATCAGTATGGTTTCCACTGCTCACCTCCCTCCCCTTTCTCTGCTCAGACTTGGCCATTGATGTCCCTGGCCATGGGAAGGTGGTGGTTGACATCGGCTACGGTGGCACTTTCTATGCCTTCCTCAGCGCTGAGCAGCTGGGCCTTGATGTGTGCTCCTCAAAGACCAGAGACCTTGTCTGTGCAGCGAGTGCAGTGACAGAAGCGGTGAAGAAACAGGTATGGGAGAGCACTGTGGCACCCCTGCACCTTCCCTTCAGGGTGGCTGCACCAGACTGAGACACTCAGGATGGTGGGGGGGGAGTCCCATCCCTCCAGCCCCTTGATGAATGTTAAGAGTCTTTACAAGGATGTGAGAAGGAGGTTGCCTTCCTGCTGCTGCATCTGCCTCTGCTACTAGAGAAGCAGAGGTGGAAATGCAGCAGTGTGGCCTTATCCCCTTCCTCTGGTCTCTTCATGAAAACTGTACTGCACATGGTGCTGCTGCACATGGTGCTGCTGCATATGACCCTCTCTGTGCTGTTCCCAGTTCAAGCTTCATCACCCTGAAAGTGAAGACCTGGCTTTCCTCTATGGCACCATACTGACAGATGGGAAAGATGCCTTTAGTGAGGAGCCCACCACAAACATCTGTGTGTTTGCAGATGAACAGGTACAGAAACAGGCTCTTTGCAGTCACATGAGGGACCACCTTTGTCCCCTCTTGCATCCACTGCAGAGAAGGACAGTTCTGCTTTCAGTTTGGGCAGTGATTGTTTCTCCTGCTGTCAAATGTCTGAAGAGCCAAGTGTCACTTCATACGTCCTGTTTTAATTCCTAAAGGCAGAAATACTTCTGCACATCTTAGATGGTGGCATTTTAAAAAGGTTTATACCTATAAATCCATTGATGGGAATTTCCCAGGGATTCAAGGACTGAGGCAGGATCCCAACATAGTTCATGTCCCTAAAGTCTTAATCTAAGGGAGGAGTTTCTGGGGATGACCAGAGCCAAGAAATGGGATATAAAATTCTGTCCTTGTCTGCAGTATCACATAAATGGTGGGGGAAGTTGGACTTCCCAGCAGTGAGGAGTATGGAGCACTGGGACAGGTCACCTCAGAAGTTTTGCAACACTCTGTTTTTGGAGGTTTTAAAAACCAAACTGGCCAGCAGCTCTCTCAGTGTAAGAAAAACTGATCCTGCCTTATATAAGAATGGTTCAGGTGGCTTCTGTCCCTCTCAGTCTTTCGGTTATGATGCTGGTAAGCTTTCAGGTGCTTCCTAAATAGCTTCAATAACTATTAGATCATCCATCCCTATAAGTGTGCCAAAGCTAATCACAAAGCTAATCACAATCCAGAAGTACCCCAAAGCTCCTGCTTCATTTTTTCTCATTTGTTACTGTGGATCCTGCACAAAACCCTGGGCTAGAGGGGTTTCCCCCAAGCACAGTATAAAGGTGGCAGAGAGATCTGAGTGGAGCAATACTGTTTCCTCTTAAACCCCAGAATACTAGAGCCTGATTTATCTTCTCCACTGCGTGTAGGTTGACCGAAGTCCCACAGGTTCAGGTGTGACAGCTCGCATTGCCCTGCAGTACCATAAGGGACTCATCCAGCTGAATCAGACCAGAACCTTCCGAAGCAGCACCACAGGGTCCTTGTTCACTGGGAAGGCAGTGAAGGCAAGTGGCTTGTGCTGATCTTTCCACCTCTCTCAAGGACTGCTGGAAAACTGCTGTTGCCTTGGCTCAGTGTAGAAGCAGAAAGACCTTTCTGTGCCTGGGGAAGGGTGTATGGAAGGGAGGAGGTGCTTGGGGGGTCTTTCCCTTCCACAAACCTCACACTTTCAAGGTTTTCAAGGAGAGAAGCAAATAACAGTAAGACCTCTTTGTCTTGCATGGCTGCTGCACACTTTGGGATGGGCAGAGTGCTTGGGGAGGGGTATCTGCATAAGTACTGGGTAGCACTGGCATTTTGTGGAGTTGAGAAATGGAACCACTTATCCCCTCTGTCCTGATCCTAATCCCTCTGCAGGAAGCCAAGTTTGGGGACTACAATGCTGTCATTGTGGAAGTCTCAGGAGAAGCCTTTTACACTGGCACAGCCACCTTCACTGTTGAGGAGGAGGACCCACTGAAATACGGCTTCTTGTTCAAGTGACCCGAGCCATGGGTGATGGCAAAGTCTCACTGATGGTGCTGCACCTCTCTTGCCCATGGATTTCTGTTCTGCTTCTCCACACAGCTCACTGTGATGTGCCAGAGCAGCAGGAACAGCTTTGGATGGTCTGACAGCATCTGCAGTGCTTCAAGATAACAAGCTGTGTTGCCCTGTTGTGATTAGCATATTGGGTGCACAGTGATTAGCATAAATGGGCTGCTCTGAGAAGCCATAACATTTTTCTTTTTTTTCCCCTCTAATAGTAATTCACAGTAGTCGGAGCTGATCATGGAGAGTTGTCTTCAAAGTTACGTGCCTTCTCTATGTCTGCAAATTATGAATTTCAAAGCCAGATTCCTATTAAATGCCAGCTGAAAACACTTCCTTTCTCCTCACGTTTTCCCACATTTCCAGGATTCTGCTGAGTGTCATGGCTGTTGGATTGAATTGCCTGGCCTCCTGCTCAGCCAGCCATGCTGCTCTGTCTCATGCCCCAGCTTCCCTTCTTGGGCCTGTCCAGATACCCACTTTGTCAACTAGACTTGCTTCACTCCACCAGACCCCTCCTGCATTCCAGGGCTGGATGCAGGGATTTCATCAGAACTCTCCACTGTCCTCACTGAATGTCCATACCATGCTGCTTCCCTAAGCCTTCCTCTCTAGCTTATCTCAGACCACTGGCTGCAAATACCCCGTGGTTAACTTTCAACAGCAGCAGCTGTATTTGAAGGTCTGAGCCATAATGACTTTTGCTAATTATTTACTGATGATTTTGTCTCAGTCCAAGGCCAGCTTGTGCAGTGGAGTGCAGTCAGTGTTTGCTTTGCCAGAATCCTTCCAGGGAGGATTGCCAATGGAAAAGCCAAATCAAGCATTAGCAGTGGCAGGAGCAGAGCTTTAGACCACTCATGGCCTGTGATTTTCACCGTGTCTCTGGACAAAATGGTGCTTGTTTATGGAAGACACTTGTGGGAGTATCTGGGTGCACTTGTTAAAATGAGACATGAAAATGAGAATGATCATCTCCCAGTAGCTCATCCAGCAGAAGGGAGAAAGTCACACTGGTGAGCTTGGCATTGAAATGCCTGGGAGGAATTTCTTCTGCCAAGTTGACAATTACAATGTTGAAATGTGAAGAAACAAAAATCTCATTCTGAGAATGAAGGTTTTTTAGGATAGTGTTTGGGGCTCTTGCTTGCAGTTTTCTTGTAACCTCTGGGTAAATCCTGTACAGCTTCTGGTCCAGGGGAGTAAGAAGTGACATGCACATCCTCTGTGCTTGCTGGAGCAAACTCCACTATGTGTTTTCAGCTTCTGGGCATCTCCCTTGTGATCAGCCACCAGCCTGGCTCCCGGGAAAGAGCTGGGAGAGCAAGTTAGGAAGCCTAGCACAGCACATTTGGAAGCTCCTCAGCCATGAACTTCTTTAGCTATTCACTACCCCCATCCCTAAGAAACTTTTCAGGTAGGGTCAGGCAGCTCCAGCATGGCTGAGAGAGGGGGGAAGGGTCGTGCTGCCCATTTAGGAGTCCCTGACCTGATCCCTCAACGGTACAGCTGGTGATCCCTCAATCCCGTCTGGAGAGTGGGAAGCAGGGTGGTCCCAGCCTCTGCCAAAGCATTGGGGGGGGGTAGCTGGTCCTTCGCGATGGATGGGGACAGGAGGGGAGAGGGATGTGAGGGAAGAGGGCCTGTGAGGGGAGAGGGGCTGATAGGATCTGGGGGGTGAAAGGGTCTGTGGGGACCTATCCCCGACTCTGGGATGGGAATCACGCCGGTGTGGGGTGAGGTAGTCCCGGCTCCTGCCAAAGTGGGGGTAACCGGTTCTTCGTGGTGGAGAGGGCTGCGGGGACAGGGGCCAGGAGGGTAGAGGAGCTTACAGGGTCTGTGTGGGGACGCCGGTGTGGGGCGAGGGGAGGTCCCCGTGCCCATCCCAGCCGTGCTGCCCGGCGTGCCCCGGCCCCGCGCTCGGCTGCGCTCCGCTCCGCTCCGCCGTGTCCAGCCCGGCCGGTTCCCCGGGCAACGGAGGCCGAGCGACGTCAGCGGGGCCGGGGCGGCAGCGCCTCCGCAGCCGCGGCGGGGCCAGCCGGGCATGAGGCTGCGCATGGAGCCGGCGGCGGCCGTGCCGGGAAACCTCTCCCGGGGCGGCGGCGGCAACGAGAGCGGCGGGGCGGCGGCGGCGGCGGGGCCGGCGTGGTCGGCGGCGGCGCTGGCCTCGCAGGCGGCCGCGCTGCTGCTCATCTTTGCCCTGTCTGCGCTGGGTAACGGGGCGGTGGTGCTGGTGATCGCCCGGCACCGTCAGCTCCGCACGGTCACCAACGCCTTCGTGCTGTCGCTGTCGCTGTCGGAGCTGCTGGGCGCGCTGCTGTGCCTGCCGCTGGCCCTGCTCAGCCTGCTCGGCCGCCCGCCCGGCGCTTGGCTCCTCGGGCAGCGCCTGTGCCTGGCCAGCGCCGCGCTCCACGCCGGGCTGGGCATCGCCGCCACGCTCACCATGGCCCTGCTCTCCTTCGACCGCTACTGTGCCATCGTCCGCCAGCCCCGGCACAAGATGGGCCGCCGCCGCGCTGCGCAGCTGCTGGCGGCCGTCTGGCTGTGCGCCCTGGCGCTGGCCGGGCCCTGGTACGGGCTGGCGGGCGAGGGGCACCGCGAAGCCCGTCCCGGTGCCTACAGGTGCATCTTTGTGCTGCCCTGGGGCTCCTCACGGCTGGGACCGCCCTACGGCGCGGCCCTCATCGTGCTCTGCTACCTCGTGCCCTTCGCCGTCATGTGCTTCTGCCACTTCAACATCTGCCGGGCGGTGCGCCTGGCCGAGAGCCGCGTGCGGCCGCTCACCACCTACGGGCACCTGCTGCGCGCCTACGGCGAGATGCGCACGGCCACCACCGTCCTCATCATGATCGTCTCCATCATCTGCTGCTGGGGGCCCTACTGCATCCTGGGGCTGGCTGCGGCTGCTGGCAGCCTGCCCTTCTCACCCACCATGGACGCTGTGGCCAGCGGGATGGCCTGGGCCAACGGCGCCATCAACCCGCTCATCTACGCCGCCCGCAACCCCAACATCTCTGTGCTGCTGCGGCGCAGCCGGGAGGGCGGCTACAGGACTAGGAACAACGTGGTCGCCTACCTGTCGGTCCCGAGCCGCCAGCCAGAGCCACGAGGCCGGGCTGACCGTGTCCGGGAACGCTACATCAATCGGCACAGCGGCACCCCGGGCAGCGCCCTGTCCTCCTCCAGCCCGGCGAGCAGGGGAGAGGTGGCCATGTGGGCCTGCAAGACTCCCGCTGTGCTCTTCTGTCGGGATGGGCAGCCAGACACCATCTCTGAGACCACCTTGAAGGCCAGAGCAGGCACCATCGACACCAGCCTCTGAGGGGATGGGGGTCTGGGATGGAGGCACTGGGCAGCGCGTTTGTCACGGAGGAAAACGGGGAAGCCCCAGGGATTGGAGCCCTTTGCAGCCAGACTACCAGAAAATTGGAGAGATGGGACTGCACACAAGCCATAGTGTGGTTTCTTCTCCTGTGTGTGAGCTCTGGTTTGGTGGCCCAGACTGTGAGCAGCAAGAGCTCCAGAGGGAAAGGAAGCCCTTTCCTTTCAGCAGGTCTGACGCACTGATGGCAGTTTCTGAGCCCAGTCAACGCAGGAGCTCGACTGCAAGAAGAAAACAGTGTTTGCTCCAGTCCTGCAGAAAGTGCCACAGTGAAGCTCAGAGGCTGACACACCAGTGCAGCCCAAACTGACTGACTGTGAACTGTTTAAGTGCCAAAAAAGCAACTGAAAGCTGAGCACTGGCAGCTGGAAGACACTCTGAAAACACCACACTGTGAAAAATGCATTGTGGCAGGAAAATGTTGCTTTAACCCATTATATGTGGAAGTGCCAATAGTCATGAAGTCATAGACTGTAAGACAGGCTAAAAAAGTTGCCTGTTAAGGCTATTTTTTTAACTTAAACTGAAGCATACCAAAAAAGTAATTTTGAAAGGGAAGTCGTAAGATACTGGTGGGAAGGAAAGGAAAGTGAAATGTCAGTTGTCAGAATTTCAGTGCCCTTTTCTATTTTTTTGCAGGTACAGTCAACTCAAAATATTATAAATATAAGAAACGTGAGTTCCTCAGACAGACTGAGGAAAAGGACGTGACCGTAGGCTGTGGTGTCACTGAGTTTGTGCACAAGCTGTGTTTTCTTTTTGAGCTCATCCAAAGTGTCTCATGTCTCTAAGAGTTTAGCTGTGTTTAGAGAAGTCATGTGAGGGAGGTATCTGAAGGGGAGGTAAAGCAATACCATGTGCTCCCTGTGTGCTCTTCATCATGTGAAAATGTGTATATGCAGAGAGCAGGTATTACTGTATTGATGGCAGCAATCCCCCGGAGTATAATATTTAAAAACCAGCTCTGTTTGCCATTGAAAAAAAAAAAGAAAATAAAACAATGGAAGTGTATTTGCATGGCATAAATTTGTATTAATTTATCAGTATAACCTTTTTGTTTGAAGGCCTAAAGCCTTAAATTAGTATTTTGAACCAGAAACTAAGATTGGGCCTTCCTTTGTTTTGCCAGAGTTAAGTGTGAGAGACAGGCAGTGTTTTTCCTTGTACAGGCTTTAAAAATACAATGTTTCAGTTTTATCGAATTTTTCAACTGTTTGTGACGCAAATGAACATACTGTCATTATTTTGTGAGACAAGAAATAAATTGTCTTCTGTGCAGGAAATGAAAGTGTCTCAGCCTGGCATCATTCTCAGGCCAGCCTTGGGAAGGGAATTCCTGTAAAACATTGCCAGATGAATGATAATACCTGTTTGTTTGTGAAATTTTAATGCAGCTGGTTTCCATGCTGTAAGCATTTACTGTAACTTCTGTCATGCTCCTGAAGTCCACTGGGAAAAGATTTGACCTTTGACTACTCAGCACTGCTACTTTGCCCTGCAGCTACTGGATTTTGCAAGTTGAGCAGCGTTTTCTTACTTGTTTAGACAAAACTCATATCTTTCCACAGTGATGGCTTATTGGAAGGGTGGGACAGGAATTTCTGGCATACCTGTCCTTCCACAGCAAGGTATGGCTAGTGTAAATGAAAAAAGGGGGTTGTGAATGGTGAGATTAGATTTAACTCTTACCTAGGTAGCTGCAGGAGGTAACAAGATTGATGTGGGATAATTTACAATACAGATGTGGCTAGAAGTCCCTGAAAAGTGTGGTTCTGCTTCCTTCAGTGCTTGGGTCTGGCCATCTTTCTTCTCCCTTCAGTCCCCACCACCCCAGCTGACTCTTGCTAACCAGCTCAGGCACTAAACAACCCTCTTTTTCCTGCTGGCTTAGTTTTCTAATGATTTGATGCCCTCATCAGTGCACCTCAGGCCAGGTAAACATTTCTGTGAAATTACTTCCAGCAAGAGCAGGGCTGGGGATGCCAGGACTGAGGTCTACCATGAAGTACCCTGGGAGCTGCATCAGGAGTGAACTAACAGAGCGAGAAGGTGTTAGTGAAGCTGGAGTAACACAGATTTCAAAACATTTTTATCAAGTGTTGGTTAGTGCCATGTTAGTCTTGTATGTGAAGAGTTGAATGAGTGCAGCAGGCTGCAGTCTTTGAGGCCTCACAAATTAGCACATTTCTGTGAAACACTAAATCAGGCTGCAGCAAGGGGAGATTCTTGACCAGATCCTTTTTGACATGGACCTGCTGCAGCTCCAGTAAAAAGCCAGCCTGTGTTTTAAAGCTGTGCTTGGCCTGTACTTCTCATAATCACAGAATCATTGAATCATTTCAGTTGAAAAAGACTTCTTAGGTCATTGAGTCTATTACTCCAGCACTGCCAAGCCCACCACTAACCCATGTCCCCAAGTGCCACATCTACACATCTTTTAAAGCCCCCCAGGGATGGTGACTTCACCACTGCCCCGTGCAGCCTGCTCCAGTGACTGACAACACCTTCCATGAAGAAAGTTTCCCTAATATCCAATTTAAACCTCCTCTGGAGCAATCTCAGGCATTGTGTTCTTATCCTGTCACTTGTTAAATGGGAGAAGAGATTGACACCCTTCTGGCTACATCCTCCTGTTAGGGAGTTGTAGAAAGTGAGAAGGTTCTCTGGAGCCCCCTTTTCCCTGGGCTAAACACCCCCAGCTCCCTCAGCCTCTCCTCCTATCACAGCACTTATGAACAAGTGAGGTAGATAGGTCTCTAAAGCCACATTTTGAAAAGTATGCTTTAAAAAACACAACTACAGAGTGAGGGGTCTTAAATAAACCACAGACAGCAGAGAGGGAGACACATAAACCACACTAAAGGCTGCAGGTGCCTGCCAAAATGCTGTTGTGTCCCAGCTGTGCTGAAGCTTTCTGCCTCTCACCTGACATTACAGAGTGTGTGAGAAGGCCTTGGCCATGCTGGCACACAAACCAGCGTGTCAGTCTGTTCCTGTACCTAATAATAGTTTTGTGTGTTCATCTGTGAGAAAGAGACCAGAGGATTAATTCAGTGTTTAACTGGCACTCTGAAAACTCTGCCCGTGGTCACAGCTGCTTGTTCCCAGGTAAGAAAACATTGTATTAATTGCCTTCTGGCCAAGCCACTCTTGGACATCACTGTCACATCTCTCACATGCTCATGTTGGTGTCACCCTTCAGCCCCTTTGGGCTGAAGATGTCAGAAGGCAGCAAGACACTCAAGTTTTAGACACTGTAAAGCCATCTCTGAGGCTCCAACCCTCCAGCTGTGGCTCTTTGCTTTTTCCTCCCTTGAGATGAGCCTGGACAAGGCAAACTGCAGTCTCAAGGATATTGGGTCACTTCTTAGAACCCCAGTTCATAAAAAATCCCATGATTTATTCAGTGTAGGATGTTTGTCATTAGAAACAAAGCAGTTAACATGATTTGAAGATCAGTTCAACCCTGAATACCAGTCACAATGTTAGTCAAAGACAAATTAAAAATGGGCTCTTTAGTCCCCTGTTGACTTTCCAGCATATTGACTTTCAGTTTAAGGGTGACCTATTATTTGATGATGATACAAATGCCACTGATTGTATTAATGCATTATATTTTACAAGGAAAACATGAAGTCTTGATGAATGACAAGCATTTTAGAAGGTACTGCTCCAACTACAGGCAAGTGGTAGTTTTCCTTCTGGTTTAATCATCAGATTCATTCAAGTAATTATTTTCCACTCTCTTCCCAATTTCTGTATGAAGTCTCCATTAAAAGCAAATGCTGTGTGCATAATTTATGAACTGTGAACAATTAGCAGTCCAATTAGCCGTACTTTTAAGTGACAGCCTGATGGGTTATAACACCTGTCATGCATCACCAGAACCGGAATAGCTTGGGTGTAAAATCCCCAGTTACTGCTTCTGTTTCAGCACTGGTGTTGGTTTGTGTGTCCAGTAGGTGTCAGCAGAGACCTGAGCACAGCTTTTCTGCTAATGATCCTAAGAAAAACCTCTTTCTGTTAATGAGATCAGCAACTCTGCCTCCAGGACTGCAGAATCCCAAATAAAAGCATTCGGAGTAAAGGTTGCACCTGATGCAGTGCAAGCCCTAAGAGCATCTCTCTGTAACCTCGTTTGAAAGACAGATTCAACCCATGCTGCTCTTTGAAAGGTTTGTTGGAGAGTCTGAAATGAGTAATTTGGAAAGCACATCAGAAAGCTTTAATTTTGTGCAACACTGGCTGATTAGTGGCTGGGCTGCTCATGTTCCAGAGCTGCAAAAGCTGCAGCCTGGAGGCCTGGTGAGATCAGTTCTGATGCTGGCAGATTGCTTAGTTCAGCAGCAGAACTGCCTCTTCACTCCAGCTGCTTTTGTATTTTTATGTGGCGACTCTGACTATTAATAATAAATGATGAGTGTGCATCTAGATCTGCTTTCAGAGTTACAGAGCCACAAGGTAGTAACTAAGCACTGGAAGAATAAAATTATCACAAATTCTGCAGGAGGAGTAACTCACAATGGGATCTAGGCTTAGGTGACCCCATGCCCAGCTGTGCTGTGCTGGACGTGGGAGGAAAAGGCTCTATCCATACTATGGCCAACCTTCTTGCTGTTCCAAATTTGCAAAGAAGCGATGGGTTTCTCATCCCATGCTCTATCCATACTATGGCCAACCTTCTTGCTGTTCCAAATTTGCAAAGGAGCAATGGGTTTCTCATCCCATGCTGCTGGCCATGCACTGCCTGAATCTTGAAGCATGTACAGTCACCCCAGCTGAAGTGCTTAGGGAAGAGCTCTGCACTTCTAGATATTTTTTCCTAGGAAATCAACACTGCTTCCTGCAGGAGGAAAAGTGACATGGAAAGATGGACTGTAAATCCCCCTCAGTGGCATGAAATGGATGAGTCACTGGGGAAATCAAAGTGAAAGTAGCAGAAACCTCAGGGCACAACACAAGGGCCTGCTTGGACTAGCTGAGGAGTGATGGATGATCTCAGTGAACAGGATCCCAGGAGTCTGTGACCAGAGCCAGAGAAGGTTTAACAAGGGGAACTCAACAGCTAAAGGAATTCTGACACATGATGTGTGCTGAGGGTCAGATCCAGCATGGGAGTCACTCAAAAAGACCCCCTCTCGCCAGGCAGCTCTACCAGAAGGAATGCAGGTGGTGACACACTCCAGCACTTCTGTCCCAGGGAGCTGGAAGCGCTGTGCCGTGTTGCCCTGGGCCAGGCTGGCATGTCCATGCAGACTTATCCTGCTCCTGTCCCCATTACTGTGGACATTGCCACTCTATGCTCAGCCCTGCACACCTCAGGGTGGGTTTTTTGCTGAGCCTTAAACCCAGAATCTTTGAGTGCAACCTGCAATAGACACAACCACAGAACAATCTGTGTGTTTTCTGCAGGTTTATGGTGAAAGATGAGCAGGATACAGCTATGATTCAGTAGAATAAGTGAATTCACTGAGAGAAACCACTTGTTATTTGTGTTATTTCTTGCCTTGCTGGCACTGAGATCCTCAAGGTTCCTCTGCAAAGCCAAGCACTTCCAAAAGCCCACAAAACTGATCAGGGAATATATATAATACTTGGGATCTTTAATGTTTTACACCCATTATTCCTGCCTTTGTAAGCTATTTTTAGCCTTATTTGTTGCACAGTCAGCTCAGAAGCTAATAAACAAGGGGAACATCTAAAGGGATTTATGATTTTTTTAATAAAAAGTGTTGCTCAGAACAGAGGATTGCACCTTTCCTCAGGAGGTTCTTATTGTTGTGTGCACTCAAGAGTTAAAGGAATTTGCAAAGCTTGGTGTTCTACAAGTTGTGTGCTTTCCCTCCTTGCTACCATAAGGAGAAGCAGAAAGTTGCAGCAGTGGTGACTTTGGGGACATCACTTGGGAAAATGATATTCTTCAGTTTCTGGGATTGAGATTGGGAGTGGAAACACTCAGTGCACTGATCAGCCTTCCACATCTGGAGGAACATCCCTGTTTCTCCCAGAAGGGCAGAGCAAGTCTGGCTGAAGGCAACAGGAATATCTCCACCTGCTTCTGCCATCAGTACTGATGCATAGGCTTAAATATTTTGGTTGTGCTTGGGGCTTGACCAGAGGGATTCACTGAGGGGTGCACACTCAGAGCAGGTGAAAATTGCCCCCAGGTTGGGGCTGCACATGGACACTAGGCTGGCTGATGGCCAGCACCAAGCTAGACCACCCCACCCCACTCCAGTGGAGGGCAGCTGGGAGGATGCTGGTGCTGCAGCTGATGAGGAACCAAACCCCCTGGATGAGCCCTAAAAATCAACACCCCTCAGGGTCACAGGTGTGGACAAAAGCAGCAGGATAAATTTCTCTTAAATACATCTTGCTCTCCCAGCAATTTCCCCATGACCACATAAATGTAATTTGCTTACCTGATTTAGCATCATACTCTGAATTAATCTCAGCATCAGGGATAAAAAGTGCTCTGAGTAACCAGGTCACTTATTTTTGCCAGTGAAATCTAATGTGCTGCAGCACTTGTGCTTCTCCCTGACCTGTGCCTGTGGCTTCTGTGCTCAGTCTGGTGCATTTTACAGAACATTTGGTAATATACTGTCCCTGAGGTCATGTCAAGTTCTGAATACAGCGTCTGAATTGTGGATTCTTTCCAGAAAATATAACCCAAATGGTGATTGCCTCCTGCTATTAAATGGGAAAGATTTGCCATGGAAACTACGTCTTGCCTGAGTGCTTCTTACTGATTTCATGGTAAAAAAAGGTTTGAGGCAGAGATCAAGAGCTGGGTGAAGCACAAAGCTGGGATTTCCTCATCTTTCCTTGAACCCAGGGGATGCTCTGCACAGAGCTTGGCAAGGGAAAGCTGTATGAAGGTACACAGGCACGATTTGAAGTAGATGGAAAAGCTCGTGGTAGCCCTCAGCACCCAAAGTTCGTGTAAAGCCATGGGCACAGCCCCAGCCCATCTTACAGCAGTGTCCTGGAAGGCCAAAGGGCTGGCTTAGGCAGCAGGAACACAGCTATGTCCCCCAGACTTGCTGTGTCCAGGATAATTGTGGCTTGGGTCAGCTGTACTTGACATTGCCCAAATACACAGTGTGTGTGTGTCCCGCGTCTCCTGCAGAGTCATGTCTGAACTGAGAACATATAAACAAATGCTGGAATATGAGCCAGTAAAGAAAGTAATGGAAAACTGGCAATTCAATGACTTACCTTTACAGAATTACCCTGAGAACTGGCAAACTCCATCTTAATTTCAAGTTTGTGCAACATGACAACAGAGTGCAAGGGGAGCCCGCACAAAACTGGCTCCCAACACAGACCTTACTGGGACATGGTCTGGAGTGGGGCATCCTGTGATAATTTCAAAAACCATGGAACTGGGTTCAAATGATCCATGAAACTATTTTGAGTTCATTTATCTTACATAAAAATGCATTTGTGTTGCCTGCATGTGCACACATCGTGCAGCAACCTGAAGGTCAGGCATTGCCAGAAGTCACAGAGAAGCCACAGGTTGTGACCTTCGGCTATTTGACTTGAACTACGATGGACAGAATTAAAATCAGCCCTCCTCAATTGTGTTGGGGGAAACTTACAAAGAAAATTTAGCATTTATCTGAAGAACTTTTAAGACCACACTGGAGGTCACAGAGAAAAACAAGAAGCAGAATTGATTTTGCACTCGACAAGTCTAAAATACTGAAATTAGAAAGTGCCAGCAGATGGTGGTGCTGCCTTTGCTAAGGATCTGCTGGGGCACAGGATTTCTCCCTGGCTCACCTGCACACTCATCAAGCCTGATATACGGTCAAAAATAATGTAAAATGCTCAGAGCTTTCAGATCAGAGCACTTCTGGTTCAAATGGACAACTCTTTTTTTCACATGCATCTATTGGAGGACCATGAGCAATGTTAGGGAGAAAGCTCACAGAAGAGGTGTCTGGCAGGATTTGCTGCAGGAGACAGGATGGAGATGGGGCTCATCACCTCCTTCCTGCATCCATTGCCTTTGTGTCAGCTTGGCCTTCTCCTGTCCCACCTAGAAGCAAAGCTTGTTCACGCATAGCACAGGCTGGTACAGAAACCTTTTATGGGGTTTGAGAATCACGGAATTCTTTAGAATCACAGAATCATTTAGTTTGGAAAAGTATCTCAGATCATCAAGTCCAACTGCTGGCACAGCACTGCCAAGCCCACCAATAAACTACGTCCCCAAGTGCCACATTCACACATCTTTTAAATACCTCCAGGGCTGATGACTACACCACTGCCCTGGGCAGTCTGTGCCAGGGCTTGGCCACTCTTACCATGAAAAAATTGTTCCTATTATCTAATCTAAACCTTCCCTGGTGTAACTTGGGACCATTTCCTCTTCTCCAATCCCTTGTTACCTGGGCCAATCTCCACCTGGCTAGACTCTCTTTTCAGGGAGTTGCAGAGTGAAAGGGGTCGTCCCCTGAGGCTCCTTTCCCTCCGACTGAGCCCTGCCAACTCCCTCAGCTTCTTATCATCAGACTTGTGCTCCAGACCCTTCTCAAACAACATTGCTTTTCCCTGGACACACTCCATGCTACACTGGTCTCTGCATTGAGGGATAACCCTGTTCCTGGGGTGCTCCAGTAGTACCAGCCCAGCACAAGGACTGCAGATCCGGTGATAGGACTGTGCAAGATCATGACAATGGCAAAGTGCAGTTTTACCCCAGGACATCTGCTTGAGCTGTGACACAGGCACTGGCCGTGGGGACAGAGCCAGATCCAGCCACAGCACAACTGGGAGCAGAACTGGATACATCCCTGATTTGCCTACCCTCTCCTGAGGGTCTCCAGCAGGGATATCAAAGTCTGACAGATACATTTGACCCATTGTCCCCTTCCTTGGGAGGAAATAAATACTTTTAGATGTGAAGTCCACCAAGCTCCTGCTGTCCCAGCATCCTGCCAGTGGCACAAAGCAGGATTGGGAGCCATGCCTGTCCTACTTGCTGAGCTGAGCTTTGCATGTAATGGTCTGCCTGCATCAGGCCATTGCCTCAACCTCTTGACTCATCTTTTCCAAGCTGGGGCATGATGCCAAGGATAACAGGTTGAGTGCAGGAGATGACACCTGACACTTCTCATTCAGGTGGGACTCCCAGTCACTCCAGACTTTGGCAACAGGGAAAGCCACCGGGCTGGAGTGGAGCACAGCCAAGGCTGGCTCAGCAGGTTTGGTGCCACCAACTCGGGTGGCCCCATGGGGCAATTCCTCCAGGAGTGCCATGCCCGGCAGCTCCCCTGGCACCGGCGGGTCTGAGCAGGTTTGGCTCATCCAGCACACAAAGGTGTTCTGGCTCATGGCTGCAACTGGAGGGAACAGCCAGGATTTGGGACACACAGCCTTTTTTCACATGAAAACCCAGACAGCCAGGACATCAGTGGACATGGGCTCACATAGCACACCCATGCCAGCCCACCACATCACCCACCCTGGTCCTCTTTCCTCTGGGATAACACACGTATCTGAAATTCATTTTCTTAAGCCACAGATGTTGCTAATCCAGCTCTGTGGAAGGGTTTGAAGGCTATGAAGTTTGCAAGTTACTATGATGGGGTTTTTCCCCCTCAAATATCTTGGGTGAACAAAAAGCTATGCCCTGACATTGCTCCTATCTCCCATGGCCACCCCATTCCCACCCCAGGGACTGTCCTGTGTCAGACACACTGGTGTGGCCCAGGAAACCTGCAATCTGCCATTTACCAGAATTTCAGATCATCATCAGGTTGTGGGGTTTGGCCAGCTTGTTCACATCCATTTATGGATGAACCCACATCAGCCCTATGCTAGGGATTTATGATAGGAAGAGCAGCTGAAGCCATTCCTGTTTTCCTTGGGTCTTTTCACCACAGCTCAGGGCTGCTTTCCCGTGGCATCACCAGCTTCACCATCTCCTTGGGCTCCCCACCTGCTGAAATCTGACCAACACTGGGGCATAAATACACTCCTTGATGGGAAACAGCAGCAATGGGATATAAATAGCAGAAAGCTGCAGTGCCTGCCAGTCCCAGTGCTGAGTGGGATTGCACCATAGGGAATCCCCAAGAAGCCCAGGGATGTGTTAGAGGCCCCATCTGTGCTGGCTCAGTGCCAGCTTACTGGTTATTCTGGAAAAAACTTGACCAAAGGGGAAAGCATATGGGTCAGAGCACGATGCAAATGCTCTCACTGCTACAGACAGCGGGGTCTGGGGGTATTGGGTGCTGCAAGGATCACCCATGCAAAGAGCATTGGAAAAAGAAGAAAACATGGATGGGAAAGTGTATGGGAAAGGCAACACTGAGCAGAAATAGGCCAGGAGGGGTTTGGGCTACTGCCAAGAAAACATCTCTGCTGTGTCTAGATAGTCTTGCTAGAGGTACACTGGCCAGCCCAGCCAGCACTGTCCCCCGGAGAAAGGGAGGTGATCCAATCCCATGATGCAAAACTGGCCGCTGCCTCAGTGCAGGATCCCTGAAAAGCCCAGGTGGGCTTTCGGAAAAGTTCCCACCAAGGTGGGAATAGTGCGGAGAAACGAATGGGGCTGTTAACTGGGAGGTGTTTCAGAGACCACAGCTGGGTGACAACATGGATGCTGCAAGCCTGGAGGGTAGAAAAAACCCTGACTGCCTAAAACTCAGCAGGGGGAAACACCCCCAACAACCCAAAACTCAGCATGCAGGGAAGGGATGAAGTGGGGTTATAAGCCAACCCCACAAACGCCCACAAACACACCTGAAAAAGAACAGCCTTCATAAAGCCTTTTCTTCAACATCTGTCTCAATCCCCAATTATCCCATTATTTTCCCTTAGGAAATAAACCATTCCTCTGCCATGTACACTCACTGAAATCGTTTTTTCTTTATTGCATATTGCCATCTTAGAAAATGTACAGTCTCAATACATTAAACAGCATTTCCCACTAGCTAAGACTACTAACATCCTTGCACCTAACAGACTACCTTGGTCACTACAAAGCTAATAAGGTCCAAGACATATACTTTAGTTTACAAATTATTATGGATTTTTTTTGTTGTTTTTGGCATTATTAAAAAAAAATCATCTTTAAAATACACACCCAAGAGAAAAGAGTGGCTACTTACACCAGCACCGATCTAAAAGTAGTTTTCAACAATGGCACATGGAATTACCTGCACACAGCCTTTGTATTTATTTATAGAGATATAATATTTTTTACTTTTTTCCTTTATTTTTTTTTTTGAAAGAAAACAAAGAAATGGCAAAGTCAGCCTGATAACCAGGCTGTTGTAAAACAATTGAAAAAAGAAACCCAACAGGTTTGGAAGGGCAAGAGGAAATCTGTCAGGAAAGGTCCTGATGTGGCACTGGGGTTGTGGAAGCAGGAGCTGAGGTGGGTGCTCGCACCCAGGGACCCCAGGAGGGGATCACCCTTTCCAACTCCCACTGCCTTTCGAATTAAACACGTGTGACCAACCATTCCTTAAACCATCAGAGGCCAGACTGTTTTTTTAACCTTTTTTTTTCTTCCTTCTTATTTTTATATATTTTCAATTCCCCCCATAGTCCGTTCCCTCAATTTTATCAGCCCCATTTTATTCAGCCATAAATAAAAAATATAAATAGAGGCACTTTAGTTAAGGAATAGTATTATCATTACCTTTTGTCTTTATTTCCCCCTCCTTCTTAAAGCAAAGTGCTTAACTCCACCTTTGAACACAATCTGCAGGTTTTGCAGCTGCTTGGATACGAGGTGCTGGACTTTATTTTTGCGCTTACCTGCTTTATTTATTACTGCTTTAAATGCTACTCAGAAAGTCTTTTTTTTCTTTTTTTTTCTTTCTTTTTTTAATCTACAGTGCGTTAAAAGTTGCAATGAAGAAAAGAACAAAATGGTAAAACCACAGCTCTTGACAACTCTGCTTCGAGAGAGATTTCACAGCTTTCACTCAGCACGCAGACCCCACGGCCTTCAGGTGCTTAGAACCATATTTTTTATACAAATTAGTTTAAACAGCACTTTTGCTATACAGTACATATAGTTCACTGACATCCCATACCCCACCAGTAATACCGATTATCTGACAAAAAAAAAGAACAACCAACCTTATTTCAAATAGTGTTAATATCTAGTGCAACAGGGACAAACTCATCTCTCCACAGGAAAAAGAACAAACAAACAAAAAAAAAAATCACAAAAGTATTGGTGGTATAAAAAGGTTTTGTTTTGCTTTCTTAAAAAACATACCACAAATAAATAGAAGTAAAAAGTAACAGTCCTCTATATACTCAGCATAATTTAAGAATAGAAATGTTAATATGTTAATGGTGGTTACTTTTTATTCTCCAATTCTTAATTTTCTAAGCCTTTAAATTATTACTCCCTGAGAGCTCTGAATTATTTTTATTATTGTTTTTTTTGTCTTTTTTTTGGACTGACAATTGACAGGTAGTTTTGCTTACAAATTTGCAATGACAATGAACAGCAAACCAGTCGAAAAAGGACCTGGCTAAGAGACGAGTGTTTCTTGGCATCGCTGCTTCTGTGTGTTTGAGAAAGAAAAAGAAAAGAAGGTGGGTGAAAGCTGGCAGGTTTTACCCCAACCCCTTTATATTTCAGACCTTCAGTCCTGACCCACCTTGATAGAGGATACGTTTGTCCCATTGAACAAAAAGCAAGAATAAAAATTACAATGCAAAGGTTTATGCTCTTTGTCTCCTCCGAGAACTGACCTTTCCCACTGTCTTGGGCCAGAAAATGTTGCAACAATATAAATACATCTGTGTGGCGTTACAGCGAAAAGCACTTTGGGATAAAGTTTGTCCTTTAGCAAGGTGGTGGTAAGAGGAAAAAGAGCATTCCCGAAGGATGACGGGAAGAGCATCACTGGGAACGCCTGCGGCGCTGAGCTCGGGAGCCAGTGCCAACACGTGGATCTGCGAGTTCTTCGGAATAATCACAACAATGAGGAAAAAAACCAAGCAAACAATGGATTAAAGTTCAGTCAACTTTGCTCTTTTTTTTCTTTTCTTCTTTAAACCGCTCGGCTTGTGTGCAAGGCGGCCCCTGCAAATGGCCTGGGGTGGTCCGAGCAGGAGAGTAGCAGGAAGCGGCTCCTGTTGGCTTTGGGGGCCATGGGGACTGCCGGCGGCTCTGGGTTGGGTCCTCTCTTGCTCCGCGGATGCGGCATTGTGCTTGTGCATGGGGAGAACTACTTTTTGGAGTGGGGAAGAGGCGGTGCTGGACTTCACCAATGTGAGCTGCCCACCTACCTCCACCCGCACCCCCCCACCCGACTATATACACAGTATATACAACACACACTCGCCCACGGGAAGAAAGAGCGTGCCACTGTTTCGCTTTGTATCGCAAGGCAGTGTAATGGAAATAAAAAAAAAACCTTAGCCACTTCAGAAAGACTAACCCGCGGGGTTTTTTTGTTTGTTTGTTTTGTTGAGTTTTTTGCTGCTGTTTTGTTTTTTCAGAAGTTGAGCTTGGTGACGGGCCTCTCCCGGCCGCTGTCAGCCAGCTGGTTGGTGATGCGCTTGCGGTTGCGCTTCAGTTTGGTGAGGTCCTTGTCGAAGACTTCGCCCGAGCGCAGGGCCGACACAAGGTCGTCGAACTCGCCGCTCTCCTCCCCGGTCTCCTTCGCTTTCCTTGCCTTGCGCTCCCGCTCCCTCTGCTCCTTCAGCTACAGGACACGGAGAGGCAGGGAAAGAAGACATCTTACTCTCTCATGCAGGTGATTATGGGGTGCCCAACACACGCATGGTGATCCCCAAACTCACAGAACAAGAGCGGTTTCCCAACCCGGTGCTTAGCACTCAAGAGCTGGTCAGAGTTATTGATACACTCCTTGAAGTGTTCAAGGCCACACTGGGTAGGGCTTGGAGCAATCTGGTCTAATGGAAGGTGTCCCTGCTCATGGCACAGGGGTTGGAATTAGAACTAGGTCCCTTCCAACCCAAACCCTTCTGTGATTCTGAGATTCTATGACACAACCCATGGGCTGAGGGTCACAGCCCCATGGGTGCTTATTACGGGTCCCAGGAGCCCTCAGTCAGCAGCAGCTCTGCTGCACATTTCAGCTCTAAGACCTAATCAACACAGTTGGTCATTAGTTAATTAAGCAATCAACAGTGAGAATTCAGTGGGTCTAAGAGCACAGAAGCTCCTTGCCCAGTCTTCAGTGCTGCCCCTGCCATGGCCAGCATGGGGACAGCATGACATGGTTGCCATCCCCAGGTGCCCCAAGGATGCTGCCAGACTTAGTGGTGTCCACTCACCTGCGCCTCCATGCGTGCCCGGCGCTCTTCCTCCTCCTTCTTCCTCCTCATGTTCTCATTCTCCTGCTTGGCCTCGGTCACGGCTTGAAGGAACTGGTCAAAGATGCCAAAGAATTCATCAGGCTGAATTTTGTCCGTATCTTCTCCAAAGTGCTTCACAGCCTTGGAAAACTGGAAGAGAGAAGACAGGGTGCACTCGTTTTAGATATACCTACTGATGAAACTGATGTACTGATGAAACCTCCATGGGAAACCTTTGACCTGATGGAGCAGAGGGAAACACTTCCAGCAGCCATGGTGGAGAACAGGGCTTTGCTTCATCAAGCCTTGACTTAAACATGAAATTAATCATCTGACATTTTACCTGCTGCCCTGAGAGAGCTAAGCTGGATCACTCTCAAGCCCCCTCTCCCCATCATGCCTCTGGCTCTGCTGAGCCTTCCCTGCCCCAACTCCACTTTATTAACTAAGCAGCAGTAAAAACAAGGAAGCAAAATATTGTAGGACCAAAGACATAAAACTAATAGTAAACACGGCAGGGGAAGGGAAATTTGCACTTTTAAGTTTTTCTTTGAAGTATTTTTGGGGTATTATTTATCACTGCCACATGCTCTGCTATTGAAACCAAATGTGTTGGTGAAACTTCTAAAAGAGATTTCTGCCCAGGCTCAGGCACAGCCCTGGGCAGGGAAAAAGGGAGTTTTCCGGCCTTTTGTGTTTGCACACCATTAATGTAGGGGAGTCGAATGAGGCATTAGCAAAGGTCAGGACAGGACATCCATGATCTGCTGATGCGTCCCAGTCCCCAAGCAGCCTGTGACTTGTCCTTGGGACTGACACTCTTTATTCTCACTTCCAGTTTGAAGGAGACTCTTTGTGCACAGAAAGTTTGTTCAAATTGTGATGGCACATTCAGGAGATAAGCAAGCTTTAAAGAAAAGAAAAACTAAATCAAAGCATAAACAGATTTATTAGTTGCTTTGAATTTGCAGGGTGGACCAAGAGGAAGACTTTTAAAGTCTGCCTGTATGATTGAGTTTTATTTGCAGGGGTGCCCCAGGCTCTTAAAAAAACATTTAGGGCATTTTTATTTCTTTGTTTACTAAAGAGACTTAACACTTCAAGATGCAGGGAGGAATCTGAGAGGTGACACTATATAAGTCAATATAATTGAGGTTATTCTTGTTGATTTAAATCAAGATATTAAATTCTCTGCCATGTTACAAGAGATTCTGGTGGGGGTGGAAAGGCTGAAAATGTTTATCCTCCTGGGGTATAAAGCTTACAAAACAGGGAAGTTTGTTTTCCTAAGAGAAAACAGTAACACAATTTGAATCTGGACATGTGCTTAAAAAGCAAAGAGCTAGTGCTCTCTGCACAGCCCAGCCCATCCAATACCATGGGAAGAGCTGCAAATTGCTTTAGAGTGCACTTCCATGGACACTGGGGACCATGACCAGAGCTCCTCCTCCAGACCCAGCCAAGTGACCAAAGATGACATAGTTTGCAAAGCATTCGTCACCATCTCCACAGTCCTAACTCACTAAAGGGAGGATCTGCCAGGTTACCTTCAAGTCCCAAAGGGTGGGTGGGTTAGTGAAGGCCCCAGAAAGGCAATGGTCCATCATAACGCCCAAGCATGGGTGGATGGTCAGAAGGACAGTGCCAATTAGACACTGGTACAGCCAGGGAGAAGGCGGTGACACACAGTAACTTCTGTCTTTGGAATGTAGCTGATGCACTGGGCACAGATGAAACCTCTAAAATGGCCTGTGCTGGACTATCTCCCTGTCACTTCCATCAAGATGAAGGCCAGGCCAGGGAGGAGATACTGGAGGACTTGGAGCAAATGGGAACAAGCTGTGTGTGTCCCTTTACTGAAAGAGGGGAAGTGAAAAGTGCTTGGGAATCACAGATGCCATCTCGTGGCCACCCCTTTGCCATAAGTTAAACCAGGCTGGTGGGGAGAAAACCAAGATGTGGCAGGAGGTCACTGCATGTGACTGCAGCCTCTCTAACCAGGTCTGAGTTTGGCCTAAATTATGTCACTGAGCTCCTCACTCTTCTCTGGAGAGAAGAGGTGGGCAGGTTCCAGATCAGTTACCCCTGTAGAAGTGGAGTCTCTCAGGCAGCTTGGGTTGTCTCCAATATCACACTCTGGGAGACCTCACGTCCAGCTGAAGACATGGTTGCATTTTAACTCCTCTTCCATCAACTCCAGATGGAACAGCCTGCTTTCTTGCCACCTTCAGCCTTCACTGGCCAAGATGCCCCAGCAGCCACACTCCTAACTCTAAAGCCCCCAAAACCGGGATATTCCCATTTTGACAGAGAAAGCAAAACAAGCCCTTTAGGTTTGAATGAAAGTTCTTCACCAAAAGTCAGACGCTCATAAATGACCTATTATCTCCTCCACTGATGGACACAAATCTCCCATGCCTAACCCTTGCCTTGCACTTCCAAAAGGTAGACAGGTATCTTATGGCTTTATATACATCCTGCATCCTAGGAGCCATCTGCTATAGCCTGACCTGGGATTCCCTGCCATGATGGGTTGTGAAGCAGGAAAAAGGCCCTGCCCTGGAGTCAGAGTGTTCACCCACTCACTCCAAACACAACATGAAGAGCAGCCCCACAGCTTTCTCATCTGAGAGTCTGAGCAGGACACTCACATGACCTATGGGGGAGGTATTGGAGATATTCACACACACGTGCTCTGGGAAGGCTGAAACACTACCAAGATCTCAAGGACATTGTTGGCCTTACCAGCTCTTTTGCTTCCATCAGAAGATCTTCGACATCAGAGAAGCTGAAGCTGGCTAATGTGATGAACTGGCTGACGACAGACACAAACTTGTCACCCGTTTGCTGAACCTGAGACTTCTGGAAGTCCAACTCCTTTTGGGGGAAAAAAGGATGTAAATCTGGTCAGGCCCTGGCTGATGAGGGACATGAATAGCATCAGTCTGTGGCAGTGGGCAGTATGCCTGCATCAGTGCCCGAGTACTGCCTGCACCACCATTATTGCTCCCCCGTGCCACACATGATACCCTGCATTAACCTTCTTTACAGTGCCTGCAGTAAGCTTTTAAGCCAAATCCTGCAGGAAAACTTGTGGGAAGCAGGATAATTTAGCGAGACGGCGAGTCCTTTGGGATACCTCCACCATTTCATCACCATTCCAGCTGGGCTGCAGAAGTGCTCCCCAGCCCTTTGTGGTTTTACAGCCAAGAGGAGACCCCTCTGCACATCACAGGTCCTCCATGGGCATCATCACTAGGCTTACTCACCCTCCCTTGATGTATTCAAGATATAAACCATGCACGTGCCTAAACACACATGGTAACTCCAGTGCCAAAACAGCCCTGAGAGGACAGGAGCACGTGCAGGGCAGGAAGGAAAGGCGAACACATCTCCAGGATGTGAGATAAAAGCAGCTTTGCTGGGAGCTCCCTTGCCTGCCTCCCCAAGGAGGGATGCTGTGCTGCTTGGAGCCAGGCTGGACTATATTTTATTTAAGTAATACTTACAGTCTCCACCGCTCTCAGGCCACTCCTCAGAGTGTTTATTTCTTTCTCCAGCTCAGTCATGCTGTTGGAAATAGCAAGATGTTAATTTTCAGCCTTCCCCAGAAAATTTTACAGCTCTCTGACCAACTTGACCAGGTTTTCCCACTGAAAAGACCCCAACACTGCACACATTGCCTCCTTTTTGCAGATCAGCATGTCTCAAGCAGCAAGTCAGGCTGACAGCCTCTAAGCTGGGACTATCTCAAAGTAGCTGCAGTTGCTGTTTCTAAAGCAAAGCACTTTTTTGTATTTTTAATCAAGGGGACTGTGCAGGTTTTGCAAGCTCAGCAGCCTCCAGCCCTCTCCAAGCAAAAGGACAGCTCAGGAGAGGGCTTTGCTGGGCACAGATTTCTCTCCAGTGCCAGCAATATTTGGGCTCACTGTCCCAGTGCACAGAGGACAGTTTTTCAGGATACCACAGTTGGGTGAACACCAGGCAAAGCATCCTTCCTAGCAGCGAGGCTTGCATAAAGGGAGACAGCCCAAATATAGAGAAATAAAAATAAATCATCACGTCTGGCGCTGACTTTGTTTACACAAGGCTCAAGCCCCTGATGAGCTTCGAATTCAAGTGCTTACGGGTTTCTACCACTACATCTGAGGGAAAGCTTTCTCACAAAGACTCGATGACCACAAGCTTGATGCCTTTCCAGGGGTGTCTGTGCGAGGGCTGGGGTCCCTGGAAATGCTGATGCTGGGTCATGGGGCAAGCATTCCTGGCAGGTTTAGTCTGGGAAAATGCAGTTTTGGGAGCCCTGTGCTCCAGCAGTTCATTACTAGCGGTGCGGATTGACAGAGGCGGCAATTTTTCCTCCACAGCTGCAGGGCTGGAGGGAATTCAGGGTTTTCCAGAACTTTTTGGTTTCACTCTAGATTGGAGCAAACCCAAATGTTACATATGGTGTCCAGTTTAGAGCAAAATGATAAAAGTTTAGGGGGGTAAAAAAACCCTCTCTGAAGACATTTTCTTTCCCATCCGTGTGTCTGTACAACAGCTGCAGATACACAAGCATGAGAACGCTGGAGTCTCCATGGGTGAGGAGCAATGTCCTGCTCAGCCATGTTCTTAGATGATGCCACCACACACTCACAGAATATCCTGAGTTGGAAGGGACTCACAAAGATCATTGACTCCAATTCCTGACCCTGCACAGAACAACCCCAAGAATCCCACCATGTGCCTGAGAGCATTGTCCATATGCTCCTGAAGCTCTGACAGGGTTGGTGTGGTGACCACTTTTCTGGAGAGCCTGTTCCAGTGCTTGTGCACCTTCTGGGTGAAGAACACTTCCTCACATGCCAAGATTTGTCCTGTCACTGTGTTTAATCTCAATGGCTGATGATTATTTTACATTTTAAACATGAGGATGCTTATTTTGTACATTACCCATCTTCCTTGGGAACCCACCATCACTACAAGAGATCTTTGAAACCAGAAATACGCTCTAGAAATACACTGTAAACATTATGTATATTTCATAGAATTACAGAATGTTTTGGGTTGGAAGGGACCTCAAAGCCCATCCAGTTCCAAACCCCTGCCAAGGGCAGAGACACCTTTCACTAGACCAGGTTGCTCCGAGCCCCATTCAACCTGGCCTGGAACACTTCCTGGGATGGGGCATCCATGGCTTCTTAGGGTAACCTGTTCTAACTGCATCCTCTCTAAAAAGGTGCAGTTTCAGGCTCTTTTCATGTCCATGGCTAACAAAAACACACGCTGGCTGCAGAAACGTCTGATCTATGCTGCTCACGTCCCTGGAGCAGCAAAGCCCATAAGCTCCTGCTGAACTTTAAAACCGAAACAGAGCCTCATTGATTTCAGAGGTACTTCAGCACATACTTGAGGGCTTTGCAGGGCAACAGCAGATTCCTCCTGCACTTAAAGGTTCAGCATGTGTTTAAGGGTTTTGCTGAACGGGGGCAGCCTGCTCCCAACAGGTCACCAGACAGGGTTTAAAATGTGATTGCACACACCAGAAGCTCCATGTTGGTGGTAAAATGAGGAGCAGGCAGGACCTGGAGGCAGGAGAACCCCTTGCAGGGCTGCCTGGTCCTGCCAGTGCTGCAGGCAGAGCCTCCCTGCCACATGAAGATAAACAGCTGCCCTTTATCTGCAGCCACACTGCAACCGCTTCCTCCCAGATTACTTAACGTACCATTAGAAATTAATTAAATGCTTCTGCGGTGAGATAACAACAGGAAACGGCTGCTCCAAGCAGCTCTCCTCCCTCAAGCTCAGAGGTTTAGAGCCTTTGCTGTGAGGTTTGTGATTTAAAGACACCAGGTGATGTTTGCTTCTGTGTCCTGGGCTGCTCCTGCCAGCATGGCCAGGGCAGGCAGGGGGTACAGCCCAGCAGCCGGATCTGGCCAGGAGCATGAGCTGGGGTGGGATGACATGGAATGGCAGGCTGAAATGAGAGAAGAGGTGCTCCCAGAGCTCCTAAGTGCCAACTTAATTCCTGCTTACTTGACTTTGGCTGCCTGTGGGATGTCTCGCAGCTCCTCATGCAGGCCGAGGACTTTCGGATATTTCTTTTCAACAACAGTGATGAGATAGTGCAGAAGGGTGATGTTCCTAGGAGAAAGAAGCAGTGAGGTTAGCGTGGTGGCATTTTGGGGAGCTCACAGTTCAGTCAAAATCCCTGGTTAAATCCCAACCTCGGTAACTAATTATTTGAGCATTTCCGCAAGGATGCTCACTGTCTGTCTGGGCACATGGGATGGATTTGTCCTATGCACACACACAGTGTGGTCTCTGCACACACGCAGGCTGGTCCCTGCAAGCAAAGGATACTCCACAGGAGAAACCCAGGGCAGGTGACCTCAGCATCACTGCTCCTGTTCTCCACTGTCTTTAGTGATGGATGAGACCAGACAGTTTTGAGACCTGACCTAGCTCCACTCTTGCATGGAGCTTGGAAGGAGACAGTAAACCAGGCAAAGGCTGCAGCAGCTTGTGGGGGTGGCAGAAGCAGCTACCATGGAGAGAAGCCTCTGAGAAAACTTTCTCTGGCTCCTGGCTTCTCAATGGGGTTTAAAAAGCATTTGGAAGATGATCTTTCTAATCAGCCTTGGCTGAAGTTTTAGCCAGCCCAGGAAGGAAAGTCCTCATCAATCCCTGTGCTGATCTGCAGTTCAGTTTCCCTCAAAAGCTGTCGTGCTTAAAAAGATGGACACACATCACTGGATGTGTCAAACTGGGCAACAGGAGGAGGGGACTGCTCCCACCTACCCACTTCCTAGAAGTAATGCTTATGGCCCCTCCATTCCCTCAACATCCCTGGGGCCCACAGATGCTACCATGGCTAAGGCTGCTCACTTGTCAATGCTGGATTTGGTGTCTGCGATCTTGTTGAGGCTGGAGATCTTGAAGCCGAAGGCGTTGCCCCTCTGGCCCTTGTTCATGTAGTTCCCAAAGGCCAGGACCACCTCCAGCAGCTGCTGGAGGCTGCTGCTCTGCAGCACTGCCTTGGAGCCAGCACGGATGGCTGAAAGCAGAGAGGGGTGGGACATTACCTTCTGCCACAACAGCACAATGCTTTTCCTGCAGCAACCTCTTCAGTACCCACAAAGAGAGACCACAAATTCCCTCCCTTCCCCGATGTCACTGCAACCTCCATGCAGACCAGGCACAAAGGGATGCTTTTCCTGCAAGTGCTCCCAGTGCTGGCACAGAGTCCCTTAGCAGGCCTGGTCACTTGCCTTCCACCTTGGGTTTGACTTCTGCAACTCTCTCTGCAAACTTCTTCTTGAAGTAGAGGGACTGCAGCCTTTGCTGATAATGGTTTATCCTGGAAAGAAAAAGGAGGTGCAGGTTGAGCTTTCCTTGCTCCAGGCAGAGCTCTGCTGCTCTGCTGCTCACAGATGTGCTTACAAAGCACACTTGAGCCACAGTGATTAAAAAATAATGACCCCTTTTCTCCCTGAAACTGTGCTGGGATGGGAAAAAATGACAATGAAGCTACAGATGTCCTGGGGTCGACCCAGGTGGGTTCTTAAGCACAAGCCTATCCTTAACTCAGCAGGTTCGACAAGTGGATTTTTACACCTTATTGGCATGAACAAATAGTTCTTTTACAACCACTCCTTAGGAAAGGTGCTGCTGAGGTCTGTGCTCCCCACGGCTTTGTGATGAGCTGCAGCTGGACAGAGGCTCACCAATGACCAGCACTAAGAAAACTGGACCTTTAGATCCTCAAAACAATGGCCTGTGCTGGAAAGCCCCTTTCCTGGGCAAGTCAAGGATGACTCTGCTCATGTCAAGTGTGTTTAGGCTAAACAAGATCTCACTTGTACACACATGGCAGTCTGATTTGAGTCATTTGGACCAGGGACCCATGGGAGACATGCTCACACAAAGGCCAAGGGCTACACTGTCATTGCACTAATCAGAGGTGACAAAGACATCACACTCAGTTACAGACCACAAGGCAAATTAAAAAGCTGTGCTGAAAATCAAGGAAAATATTTGCATCAGCACATTGTGCCTTCCAAAGGATGAAGGAATGGGAGCAACACTTGGTTGAGAGACTGTGAAGAAAGGTGACCTGCGACAGGAAAGCTAATTCTGAGCATCATCCAGCCCCGAGGGCTGAGGTCTGAACTTCACAGCTCCATCCTGCCTGCCTTTGACACTCAACAACTACATGGTGCATCGCCCCGGTGTTCATCGGCGCGTTTCTCAGGGAGGGTGGGAGCATTTCTATTTTTGATCTCCCAGTGCGATCTCAAATTGTAAAACTCACTGACCTTGCCAACAAGTGACTTGCTTGAAGTTCAGCTAAGAAATTCAAAGGGCTTAATGCTCACTTTGATTTAAATAAGGAGCTTCAAGATTTTAAACCAGCACCTCTAGAGGATGTGCATGCAATAGATAAGGTTATTCATCCCTGAAGACTTCTAAGTCTTAAATGATTGCTACCAGGAGCAGAAGAAATGACATTTCTTTTCCATCTCATATATTCTCAGGAACCCCAGGGATGAGTCAATCCTGAGGTGAGGAGTGGGACTCATCTACACAGTAGGGCAAAATGTACATACATCAGGCTTGAGAATTCATTAGGATATGACTGTGTGAAGGGGAAAAGGACCATCACGTTACCATTCAAACAGTACTTCTCACCCAGGCCATGATGCAGATCATAGAATCATTGAATGGTTTGGGTTGGAAGGGATAAATACTCATCTAATTCCAACCCCTCTGCCCTGTAAGAACACCTTCCACTAAACCAGGTGGAAGAGAATCACAGAATCATCGAGGTTGGAAGAGACCTTCAGGATGATTTAGTGCAACCATCAACCCAGCACCATCACAGTCACCCTTACATCATTTTCCCCAAATGAGAGGGGAAATGTGTCAGGACATAACCTGGGAGGGAAACACCTCACTCAGGAGGCTCCCTGAAACAGCTACCTCCCAGTCAGCCCATGCAGCCACTGGCCAAAACATGTGTCCCCTGAGCCACCAACCTGCTCATTTCAAAGAGGAACCGGTCAGCCTTGGCCATGCGGTCCAGCTCGTGCTTATGCTCTTCCAGCAGGTCAATGTCACCCTTTTCAGGAACAAACTTCAGGAGCTAAACAAGAGAAAGCACAGCGGTGGACATGAGGTCCATGCACGATTTTTCAGGAGCCAAATGGTGATTTACTTCCTTGAATCTAACGCCTTCACAGCATGTACAGACAGTGACCTCAAGGCAGCTGTGAAATCACATTATCACTGTCCCTGTGACCTTCCTCCCTTTACTCCATCACATTAGTGTCTCTTGCCTCTGCTCTGCCATCACTCTTGTTTTCCAGCAGATGCACTTTGTCTGCTCCAAGTTGGTTTTGACACCAGCTCTGCCAGAAAAGATGTCAGTCAGGGACATCCATTTGCTTCAACTCAACTTATTTGCAGGTGGAAATTTTGTGCAATGAATCCTCCCATGTGTCTGCTCAAAGTGCAATTACCAGCTCAGCTTTAAGGACAGGTGAATAATATGCCTCCAAAGGGATTCAGAGTGGTTGAAAAATGGTAAATTCCCCCTTTGAGAATTGCACAAACACTGAACAAGATTTCAAAAACAGACCTTCACGGAGCACAAACGTCAAGCTGCAGCCACAAAACATGCAACTGGTGCAGCCTAGAGGTCCCCAGGGCAGACCTGGGTACAGGTATAGCACATGGAGGCCATGCTTCTCCCAGCACTGATGCAGCCACTGAGCTGCTTTCCTGCTGCCCTGACTCACCTAGGTGGTTTTTCAACATGTGGCTGGTAAATAATATGGGGCTCGACACACTCAAAGCCATGCTTTGGTCTGGAGTGCCTTGCACAGCATCATCTCAGCATGAGGTGACCACAAAGGAGCACAAGACACGTTGCCCACCTGTTCCAGCATGTCTTTCGGGAGATCCTCCTGCTCATCCATCGTCAAAATTGCTCGTTTGATCTCCTCATTCGAGAGTTTCAGCCTGGAAGGTGGAGGGGTAGGACAATTATTCCCAGCCCAGCAATCTGGGAAGGTTTGGGAGTGTTTCCTTACACACTCGTGCACCATGAACAGCTTAATTCCCAGCCAGCAGCCGCATCACAAATAACTCTACATAGCATATTATAAACAAGGATGTGTGATAAATGTGGTGGGACTGTGCTCTGCCAAGCACACACAGCACAGCACAGAGCAGCCCTGGCCCTGCTGCAAATGAGGGGCCAAACCCCATCAGCCAATTCCCTCTCCCCACGCTGCGGCTGCCATTTCTTACTTCCTTATTTTATAGTATTTTGTGTAAGTATTCTAAGTAGTACCTTGTACACATAGTGAAAATATCCATCTTTCATATGTAACTCTTGCCTGTAGCAGTGCTGCTCCTGCAGTGTCAGCGCCCCTAAAGGACACGTGGTTAGTGGGGTCACAGTCCCACTGGCAGCACAGCACAGCCTGCAGATCTTGAACCCATTGCTCTTGAACCCATTGCCACAATCCCTAAGAAAAACCTGGCCAATTTCCAGTGCTGTCCTTGGATTTAAGCATTGCCTCTACCACTTTCCCACCACCTTTGGTTGGAGTCATCCTCTAGGAAACAAATGAGAAAGAAATCCAAAATTTGAAGCTTATCATCCCAGGAAACCCCTCAGTTTGGGTTTTTTTGGAGGGGTGTGGATTCAGTGTGCTTCCAAGTGCAAGGAGCTGGAAACCAGCCTCCCCTGCACCTTTTTCTTCCTCTACTTCACACAACAGGAATTGAACATGTAGCCTCAAATCGGAGATTTCTAAAACCACAGACCACTGCATCACAGCGAGCCCCACCAGGCTGGGCTTCTCTGGTAGTTTACCTGGCAGCAGCCTGCACTGAGCTGAGGTAACAGAGATTGAAAGACACCCTCAGCTTCTCCTGGGCTACAGAGCCATTAATTACAGTTTAATTTGTCTGCAGCACTCCCTGCAACCGCTCCCTGCGAGGACTTTGATTGCAAAACCACACATACTCTTCTTCTTTGCATTGTGGTTGATAAAATAATTTAAATTCAAAGGAGGGAAAGCCCAGAAACTCCTGCAACTCCATTTGCCAGCATCTTCTCCCTCACCGAGCTTGCTGTGATGGTTAAAGCTATTGCAATATTGGTTTTAAAAGAAATTAACCTGCTTCCACAAAAGGAAAAGTCAGAGTTAAAAAGACCTCTCCATGGGCTTTAGGGAAATCCATCAGCCCAGTCTTGGTGAACTGTGCTGCCAAGGGATGCTGAAACACTGGATGTGGCTCAAAGGAATGAGCTGAAACCAGAAATGCACCCTATGGTGGGATGTGAGACCTTGGAAGTCAACCTGATCAGCAAATCAAAAAGATCAGGAGCTGACTTGATCACTCTCAGCAATTAAACAAGGAGGGTGTTTTTCATCCCACTGTCTCTTCAGAGAGCATACTGAGACTGTGGAGCTGGCTTTTGGAAGCTGAAGCTAAAGCAGGAAGGGTGCTGGTCTCCAAACCAGGATAGCAAAGGCTTGGTTTAGCTTGAAATATTTTGCTCAAGACTAGAAGTGACAGATTAGTTTTATTGAGGCAGGTGGATCTTACAGACCTGGTAAATAAATACTCATCCCTTATAAGCCCATGATTCTCATCCTGTAATCAGTCCTCTTTCACCTCCTGCTCAAATGAGCACCCTAGAGATGGTTTGTTAATTAAGGGGAGAGTTAAAATCTTCCCAAGCCAGGGGAGGAAGCTCAAAGATTGTGCTGAGCAGCAATCAGGACAATTGTTGTCATACAAGGAGCAAACCCAGGATTCGTGGAAAATGTCTCCTCTGCTTGCAGGGATGAGCAGCCAGATCCTGGTTTCACCCAGCCTGTCCCATATGAGGGCAGTGGCTGGCATGGGACACGACCCAAGACAAAGCTGTAAGAGGACTTCTTTTACACCCAAGAAGCAACAGAAATGCACAAACCACCATCAGTATCTACTCCAGTGAAAAACAGACACTGTCTAAGTCTGGACATTTAGAGGGATCCCTGGGAGGCAAAAATGCTCCTGGTAGAAGAGGGTGGGCAGGCAGCTGCCTCTGACCCATAGTTAACACCTAGAGCACACACTTTTACCGTGACTGTCTCCAGGAGGGTGGTGAAATTGTGGGTGACTTTTTTAAGCCCAGCTCATTGAAAGCAAGGCCAACAATAAAATACATTAAAAAAAAAGAGGTCAAACCCAAACTTTTCTCAGGAATCATCACAACCCAGTGCCAAGAACAAGAGCCTGCCCCAGCATCGGCAGAAGCAGGCGCGGGGCGCCAGAAGAAAACAGCTTCTCAGACAATATGATGGGAAAGGGGCCAGTGAAAGCTAGAAGCTTATCTATAACCACAATAATTATCATTGTTGGCAGCAGCTGTCGAACGCGAGCCGTCTGAGAGGAACGGGGTCACAGGACTTGCTGTCACAGGGATTTAGAGCCAGCAGCCCGGCAATGCGAAGTGACAGCTCGCCAGCCCGACGGGAGCGGGGCTATTTTGCGTGGCTTTTGTCAAATCCCGCAGAGGACGTAATAAGTGTGAAGGGGAAAAACGAATTCCGCCGGGAAAGGGACGCGCCCTCCTGAAAAGCCACATTCATTTGAGGAAAATGCTTCACATCGCCTCGCAGGGAGAGAGGAATCAAACGAGCCATTCACCGCCAGCACAGGCGGAACGATGGAGCAAGGGGTGTATTTGCATCTGGCACAACACAGGGCTAAAAATACACACCCATACACAGGGAGCAAAAGCAAGGACGTGGTGGGTTCACAGAGGAAGACACGATAAGGCACTGACATCGGCAAAGCATTCTCCAAAAAACAAGAAAAAAGCAAGTGTTAAAAATATTCTTGTGCTGCATTACAAGCCGGAGGAAAATCCAGTGATCTCACTGCACAGTAATTTCTCCCAAAGCAAGGGGAACAGGCAAAAAAATAAATCTACAGAGAGAGATAAAGTATCTCACTGGCCATAATCTTTCCACACTGTGAGCCAGACAATGCCTGGTGAGCTCACAAATGTCTGGGCTAAATCAGGGGCCAAGCTTGCAGGTCCTTTCACATGTGAAATTCTGCTCAGCCCCATGGTGGCTGCATGAGTGAGGAGGGAGAGCAGCAACCCAGTGGCCAGACCAGTCTCTTTGGAACACTGGGACCAGGGACCCACTGGTCTGCCCAGATTTGGGATGGACAGAGATGTAAGGATTTGCCCAAGGATACAAGGAATCTGATGGAGGGGCTAAACCTGGTACAGTAGAAGGATACTTGGTCTTTATCCCTATGTCAACCTTCCTTTTAGCCACTTAGCATCACGAGTAAATCACACTGAAGGATTTTTGGGAGAGAAGCTCAATTATGGTCCTGGGAACACCGTGGGAAGAACCCCAAAGCACTTCCAAAGCACTGTCTGGTAAAACTCACTGCAACCTCAGAGCCACCTGTCCTTGCAGGGCCCTCATGCTGTGGGACAAGCCTGGGAAAAGCT
Organism: Pithys albifrons albifrons; assembly: GCF_047495875.1. NCBI lineage: Eukaryota > Metazoa > Chordata > Aves > Passeriformes > Thamnophilidae > Pithys > Pithys albifrons. The sequence continues at coordinate 5,498,565 of NC_092463.1, read as the reverse complement.
GTGTTAGAGGCCTGGGGACCACCCTGCAGAGCAAGTCTGATCCTGCTTCTGCCCTAGGAAACGACCCACAGGGGAGGGCAGGCAGGCAGCAGCCTCTGCCATGCCCTTTTTGTGGGATTAATTACTGGCGATTCGTTTCCAGCCATTGCTTTCTTGGAAGAGAAAGGTTTGCTGGTGAGATGAAATTGAGACCTTTACTCAGTGGGATGTGCAAGATGCCCTTTGAAGTTAAGTGCTTGGGTCTTTCCCCTTCCCACTGAAGGAGCTATTTGTGTGCTTAACTTTCAATTACACACTGAAACCTCTGGCTGAATCACACCTAAACCCACTGTGACTACGTTCAGCCTGTGTATGCCCGGAGCACCCCAGCCAGTGCCTCGAGTCCCATCGTTTTACTTGCTAATAGCTGGCTGCCACAGACATACTCATTTGCCTGCTGTTTTAAACTCTGCTTTCATCGTCATCCTTTTTATTTGGACTGCTAGGAAGCACAAAAATCCCCAGAAGCAGCCCGGAGCAGAGCCAGCCATAAACACGGCAATTTTATCCCCAAATGCTGCGGCACATGGCTCACTGCACGCATCACTCCCGCTGCCCACAGGGCTGCCAACCACCTCTGGGAGAGCTGGAAGAAGCACCAGGGACTGTGAGTTATCCACCCAGAGGTTTGGTTTTTTTCTTCTTTTTTGCAGATGTCAGCCTCTCTGTGCTTTCTAGGGAAGGAAACCAGCTGGGCTGCCCAGACAAGGCACCATCTCCACCAACCCATGGTCTGAGAGAACACAGAATTTGGGTGCTGTGGCTGAAAACACAACCTGCCAATGACACTGCTCCATCCTGGCCAGAACTGGGTAGTAGAAAAGCTTTTGTACTTCCAGGCAGCACTGTGAATATATCTGAATGAAGCTAAGTTTTTCTGCCATTGGGATATTTTCCTGGTAAGTCAGAAGCAAGTGGCATTTTCTGCTGCTATTTGGGTGGGTTTTTTAAAGTAGCTGCAGTGATGGTTCATCCTTTCAGACCACTGCAGCCTGGCTTCCCTTTTCTCACGAGTCAGTCTTATTGGTGTAGTTTATCTTGCCAGAAAAAGGTCGCTTTTATCCTCTTGGCAGCAATCTGGGAATTGGATGAAATTGCTGGTAGCAGTGCTGAGCCTGCCTGGCAAGGAGTATGTGAGATGCTGTCATCCCAGTGGGGCAGGGCAGATATAAGAGCTGAACATCCCCTTCCCAAAATCCAGATGTGGCACAGGACATTGTCTGGGCAGCACAGTGGCTAGCTGAATTACTGCTGCTCCCTGCACCCTGCTGATACCCAGTGCCTTCCCCACACCAATAGAGACCCTCTTCAACCACCAGCAAAGAGCAAGCAAAACCCAGGCTGAGACAAGAGGTGAAATCAACTCTCTTCCACTCCCTATGATGGCTCATGGGGTACCCCAGCCCCTCTGGGGCTTTCCAGGGACAACCAATTGCCATGTACCCTGCTAATGGCATTGTCCCTTACATGTCACCGCACCACAATGTAAGGCAATAGCTGGGTTCAGGTGTCACTGGCTCTCCTCCTGTCCTTAACCCCCCTCCAGGTATAAGGGGCACCCCCTCAACCCAGGGTAGGGTATCTATCATCTCCCCACTCCCTGGCAGCCAAGGAGGCATTAACCATACCTGGAGAGGAGGATGTTGCAATTCTGAGCTCTCCGGCCGTCTATGACTGAAAGCTCCTTGACTTTATGCCGGGAACTCAAAGTGTCATCGATAGCATCTTCCTTCTACAAAAAAAAAAAAAAAAGAGAGAAAAAACAAAAAGCCTGGAGAAGAGCCACGGAGCAGTAACGACATTTAGTACTCTCAGCACATAGCAGTGTGATACACAATGGGCCTCCATTAATCAGGAGTGTCACCATGGGTTGTGGGTAAGACCCATTGCCTGTAAGTGAAACACAGTAAGCCATCTCATAAACCAGAGCTGGCTTTGAAGCCACTGGTTAGAAATGTAAATATTTTCTCAGACAGGGAAGATTTAAAAATCTGCAAACACACAGGCACTGCTGAATAAATAAAGCTGGGCTTTCTTAGCATACATACTTGTGATACTTCATTAAACCCTCGCATGAAATATTTCATTATGGGCTGCTGCACACACTCAGAATCACTCTTATTCCTCACCCCTGCTCCAAACATCTGTAATCACCCTTCATGCATCAGTCCTCCTGAGCCAGCTAACCAATACAGGCTACCAGACTTGCAAAAGCAATCTGCTGCTTTTGCAGTGAAATCCTCCCAAAATAAGGGATTTGGAAGCTGGACTCAGCGTGGCATAAGCACCTACATCTCCTAAGCAGCTTAAGTACATTACCTTCAAATGAATAACAGTATTGTGGTTGTGGGCAAATGGGCACATCTACACAACAGCAGTTTTGCAGTGTTGCCCAAGGGGTTCATGTTGCCCCAGGTTTTAATTTACCATATTGCATATTTTAGTAAGGTTAATCAATTAAAAACTGGCTATTCAATCCTTCTGGAAGGAACACAACCTGAGCTGGAAGGTCCGGTGCGTTACAGATCCACACTAAACATCCATGAGTGTAGGAGACCTGGCACATGGCCACTGCATGGGTTCAGAGTGGGCACAGAAATTCCCACTTTTTTATTCTTTTTCTTGTTTGAATGAAAAATAACCCACACCTATAAGAAGCAGGAAGTTGCGGGGACAGGCAGCAGAGGCAGGTGATAGTAGGTGAGCCCCAAGTCATCTAGCACCAGCTGACCCTCTCCTGTGCCTTGCCTGCCCAGACCACAACCAAGCAGAGAGCTTCAACCCATGAGTTTACTAATTTCCCTCTTTCAAAAAGCAAAAATGCTTACGGGTAGGAGCTTCTCTGTGTTCACCTGCATCTAAAAATTCAACCCCTGGAATCAGACATTGGCTTTGACCTCAGGTCAGGCAGCAGGGAGAGTGGCTTCTGACTTAGCAGCCTTCCCAGCATCAACTTTCAAGCTGCTCCTCCTGCTGATCTTTGTACCTCTCCAATTCCCCGTTTACCACACATTAACCCCCTGCAGAAACACCACATGCCCTGGTGTCCCCAGCCCCGCTCTCGCCCTGCCCTCACCACTCACACGCAATGGGATCCTGCAGGTGCTCTCTTACCTGTCTGGAGTTACCATTCACAAAGAAGTCCTACAGCCATAGCAGAAGCATGGAAAAAGGCAGTAAAAACACATGCAGTTCAGTGATCTCGGTGAAACCAAAAGGAATTCAAGCACAGAGAAGTGCAGCATGCAACATGGGGACGCTGGCAGCACAGGGAGACACTTGAGGGTGCCAGTGCCAAAACAGGGAGGATGCAGGTGAAAATGTGGATTAGAGGATGTGCAGAAGGGGACTGCTGATGGGAGAGGTGGCTCCATGAATGGCTCAGGCCAAGGTGCTGGTGTGCACAGAGGTGAGGAGGGGACATGGCTTGAAGTGGGAGGATGCTGGCCAAGCCCTGCCACTGGCCCAAAGGCACAGCACTGCTCAGCTCACTGTGCAGGAGAGGAAAATTGCTAGTTCTTGCACATGTGAGGGACTAAAATGTCAATGCGACTGCCAGGGAAAACAGGGCTTTCAAGTGGAAATAACGAGAGGCTCATTTCACAGCAAATCTGGCCACAGCAAAACTTTACTATCTGTCATGGCAACATGTTTTGCTTTGACTTCTCCTCCAACAGAGACACTCCTGCTTCTCCAGCCTGGCCAATGCCACTCTGATGCCCTACTGGCACCGGGTTGCTCCAAAGAGCTTGTTGTCCTGCTGGGCTCCCCCCACCAGACTGGAATCGTGTGCAGTAAAGCTGGCACCACACATGTGTGCGTGCACACACACACAGACACACACACAGACACACACGGAGGTTTTCCCTCCTCATTCCCTCAGCTGAGCTGTGCCTATTATGAGCCTTGTGGCTAAAAGCCTCTACTTCCCAGCAGTCTCCTTTGTGGGACAGGCACAAAGCAGAGCCACAAGCTGCAAAGGCTATCTTCTTCTTCATTTAACTGGTCACTAATTAGCAAGTCTTCCTACCATTTTAATGCTCAGACTTGCTTCAGGCTCCTGGAAAGAAGAAGGACATGGTGGCTCTCCTGTCTCCTGATCCAGGAGGGCTCCTCATGTATTAAGGTATAGGAAATGCTCATTACAAACCCCTCTGTCTCAAACCAGCCTCATCCCTTCCCCCTTCCCTCTCAGGAACCATGATCCAGCCTCTACTGCAGGGCAGTGTAAGAAGGAGCAGCTTTAAATCTGTTGTGACCATCCTCACAAATGTTTCTCAGCCCTGCTGTCCCTGGCCCCTGCACAGGTCACTCTCCCTTGCACAGCAGAGCTGGAGGCTTTCCTTCCTTCATCCTTTTTTGGGAGACGAATTCTTTCCCAGCTCACTGCTAAGCCCCTGGTTCAACAACACGTATTTTTTCCACTTGGCCTTGACTCTTTCACATCACTCACCGCTGCAGGACTTGCCAGAACTGCCCTGGCTGTGTCACTGCTACTTATCAGCATCACTCCCGGCCTCTACCCCCTTGCAAGGCTCTCAAGACATCTCTGACAGAGGCACAAATCCCTGTGTAGCACATGTAAGCCCTAATGGCCCTGGACTTGCTTTTCTCCATCTACAACATATGTACATCCTTACACAGCTCCCTCCAGTCCTCATGCCACAGCCTAAAACTCACAGCTCCTGTTGGTTTTTCTGCTACATCTGAAAAGACTAGGAAATGCTGGTATTATACACAGCTACAGGGCTGAGCCCTTCTCTGGGGACAGGGACATCTATAGAGCCTTGGCAGGAAGGATGGGGCGGACATGGGCTCTCCTGACAGTTTCACCCAGCATGAGGCAGAGATGCTCCCAGGCTGAGCCCAGGAAGTCCAGAGGGTTCCTGTCCTCCCCACATGGAAAGGGCCTTTCCTGAAAGCTGCAGAACTCACTTTATAGCCTGCATTTACATCCCAGCCTGTGATGTGGGAAAAGCACTTAAAGAGATGCTTAAAATTAAGCACATCATTAAGTCTCAGGTCTGTGCAGTACTTAGGGATTCTCAGGCACTATGGCAATAAAATCAGTCAAATTCCAGCAACAGCTGTCCTATAAAAGCCACCTGGGGGTGGTCAGAGAGCTCTCTGCACCATGCACACCTCTGCACTTGTCTCAGGACAAGTGAGAGGCATGATCACTGAGCATGTGCCTCAAAACAGGGAATGCAGGCAGGAGAAATCCTTGCTCCTCCACTGCTTGTTCAGGACAGAAACCAACTTCTGCTAGAGCTTGATAACTCTGTGACTTATTAAACAATTAGTTCATTGACCCTCAGGGACAGCCTGTCACTCCCTGAAGTCCCCCACCATGTACAAAGTGTCTGTGGTTTGCATGTGTCATAGAATCACAGAATGATTTGGGCTGAAGGAACCTTAAAGACCATCTAGTTCCAACCCCCCTGCCATGGGCAGGGAATGTTCCACTAGACCAGGTTGCTCAGAACCCCACCCAACCTAGGGTGGAACACTTCCCTTTATCTCATGGAGCACATCTAACCCTGCATGCTGGTGCATGCACTGCAGCCACCTGCAGAGCTGTGCTGCCAGCAATGCTGAGGCACGCAGCCACCCTGCCCACCCTGAAAATACCAGTGGGAGCACTCTGGGGACTTGCAGTTAAGCAACCATGTCCTTTAGGTCCAGGGAGATGTGTCCCATGGCTCCACTCACACAAAACAGTGCTACCACAAAGCCTGGGTGAGCCACAAGGAACTTGTGCATCACATTCCCAAGGGTGGCTCCAGCCTCAGTAGCATCTCACAGGTGGGACTTCACCTTGTCTTTCCCGTATGTCTTCCAGATGCTCTTGCAGCATCTTCTGCCAGTCCCAACTCAGACTCTGTCTCCTACGTTCAGCTCCCATCCCATGTCACAGCTCTCCTTGCAGCATCTCTCTGCTCCTGCTGCTCCCAAATCAAACCAGCTACTTCGCCCATCAGGACTTCAGCCAAGCCAAATTATTTTTAAATTCCTGCCTGGCAATAATCCACATCACACCAGGTGACTCAAGGACTCGGGCAGGCAAGCTGGAGGGCAAACCGTCCCGCTGACACACAGGTTTCTATTCTTGCTCCTCTTCCATTTCTTGTCCTCAGACGTGCCCTCCAGTCAGCATGAGTCAAACTCCAAAAATGCTGGGGGAACAACAGTGCTGTGGTCACCTACTACCAAAACACTGGGGCAGCACGTACTTCTGGTGGGTTACTCTTGATATTTGCCCTGCTCTAATCTGCCCTGATCTTTCCCTAAATTAGCCTATGGAAGAGATTAAACTCTCACATTGCCTAATGAGCTTATGGGTCAGGCCCACTCCTTCCCAGCACTGTCCTTCTGTCTGAGACTGGCATGAATGAGACAAGCTGTTCTGTCCTCCCAGTAATACAGCCAGGTGTTCAGCAGGTGAACATCCTTTTTCAGCCTCTCTCCTTGTTCTTTCTCCTGCCTTCTTGAAAAACTCGTTGCTTATGCCCATTTTCACCCTGCCTGAGGTAAAATAAGCATCTAATTTTCTTTGTGTACTTTGATGCCTTCCAAACTGGGACTATATTGCTTGACCAGGAGATTAAAAAGCAGAGACTCTTGCCTAAAATGACATTATTTTGGTTTGGGATTTTTGTTCAAAGCTCACATTTTGCTCTTGGCTCACTACAAAAATAAAAGAAGAGATCCACCCATGGTACATGTGGGCAAAACTTAGTCCTTCTTGGCCAGAGAGGGATAGAAATTTTCCACCCAATACAGAGACATGGAGCAATTGCTGTTAAGAGCAATCCAAAAATATTACCCAACTGTGGCCACATCTGGGGCCTATTTTCATACATTCTCTGTCTCCTTTTTGTGTGTTTTTCTGGTGATCCATCTTCATGACACACATGGTCAGGTGTGTGGGCACGGAGCTGTTAAAAGACACCTCACCACAAAGGCTCTGGCATGTGATGAGAGGATAAAGTAGATCAAGTCGATCTTGCAAACACAGCACTGGTATGAAATAATGATGGGAGATGTGTTTTTAGACATGAAACCACATGATCCTGTAATGGTGGTACCTCACCCAGGTCCCCATGTGTGCCCACTCCAGGCCAAACATTACCTGCTGTCTTTGGTAGGCAGAGAATGTCCTTTCCAGGTCTTCAAGGTCCAGGATTTTGAATACTTTTGTGTCATCTATGTTGGTCCACACGGTGCCTGCCAGCTTGTTCTGCAAGACAGTGGGAGCACTGCAGGCTGAGGGTCCCCTGCCCACCTGGCCTTAGATCACCAGGTGGCCATCCAGCACCTCCAGTTTCACTGCCGGAATTATTGCCCAGCTTACCTCTGGCAGCTTGGACCAGTTGAAGGACTTGAGGGCGTTTGTAGGCTGAGGGATGCTCTTCTTCTTGAAGGCCACACCTGGAGGTGCTCCAAGGGAAGGCATCCCACCCAGGGGTGGGGGGCCAGGGGGAGGCGGAGGACCACCTGGAGGGGGTGGTGGAGGAGGTGGTGGTGGACATCCCACTGGGAGTGGTGGTGGTGGTGGAGGGGGAAGAAGAGATCCAGGAGTTGGAGAAGGTGAAGGGCCACCAGGAGCTCCTGGTGGCATGGGAGGTCCTCCAGGGCTGGCAGCACAGATCGCCCTCTATGAGAGAAAGAGGAGGGGGAACGAGTCATATGGGGCTGGCGGATACCACCTAAGAAACATGCTGATATTTAATAGCTTTGGCTAAAATTTAACCAACAGAGGAAGCCATCAAAGGCTTCAGCACTCCTGACTGAGGTTTAGTGCATCTGGAGAGACAAAATCACCGCATCACCAAGGAAAGACATCTTAGTGGCTCTCCCAGCAAGCATCTTTCTAAGTCCCCCCGTGCAGTTAGCCTCCTGAAATCAACCCATAGTGTTTGCAGGGAATTTGGGACTGAGTCCAAAACAGGGAGTAGGTTTGAGTTCTCACCCTGCTCATCTCGTGGAGCTGTGCCGTGAGATCTGCCACTTGCTGCTTGACCTGCTTGTGCTCACTGGATTCCTTCTCCAGCTTCTCCTTCATCTTGTTCAGCGTCTGCATCATCTCTTCCTTCTCCTGGGCCTTGGCATCACATTCCCGCTCCTTCTTCTCCAGCTTCTGCTGAAGCTCAGTGTGCTCTGAAACAGCCCCATGAGACCACTTTAGGGTGAGAAACACTCCTTTTGTCAATAGAAGCCCATAGGGGACTAAACTCCACACTGCCCTGAAGAGAAGCTACACGGTTGAGAAAAGGGAGACTGTGCTGTGCCTTAATATCCCATTTAGGGCCTCTCCATGAAAAAATTCTTATTTGCTTTGCCCATTTCCCTTCTCATCCCCATGGTGTGGCATTTTCTCAGCCCCTCAACAAAGTCTGCAGACATGTATAAATAGATATATAAATGCATGTATATGTTAACTGTTTAACTAAGGTTTAAGCTGGCATCATATATCTCTCCATCACTCACCTTTCCGCATTTTTTCTGCTTGCTCTTTCCACTGTTTCACTTCGTTTTCATTGACTAACCTGAAAGGAAAACAGATGTAGTAGCACATGCGACAATCCTACTGCAGCAAACAAATGACCATCACCACCAAGAAACACGACTGACCAAGTGGGATTTAATGCTCCCAAAATGGTACGTCTAACCTCTGATCTGCCTCCCCCCCAGCAGGGTTTTGCAGTCTGGGATTCAAAATTTAGCAGTGAATATGTAAAAACTCCTAAATCTCAAGTATTGCTTGCAAGTGCTACCTAATGAAATGGATATGCTTCATTCACTAAGGTGGGGTTGTAGTGAAGTCAATTGGGAAGTCACCAGCTCCACAGATGCTGTCTTGTGACAGGCAGTGATGAATAAGGAACAGCGACACTTGAGCACTTACATTCGGACAACATTTTTAATGTTGAAGTTTTCCAGGGGAGTGGCGTCAGGGTCCTGCCCTTTGTCACTCTGGATGACGATCTGCTGCACGATCCTGTCGAGCAGCAGCCAGTACTGGACAGTGTTGCCGCTTCTTTTATCTGCAGGGGAAGATGGGAAGAGACTGAGGTGAGCAGCAGGGAGGCCATGGCACCCCTGGGTAGGACGTGTGGGCTTGCCAGGTGGGTTCCTTTGCCTCTCCCAGCACTCACAAGGCATCTGGAGACAGTGGTGCAGGATGGACATAAAGTGCGGGTACGCCTCGCTGTGCGTCAGCCTCTTCCTCGTCAGCTCGAACATCTGAGTCGCACTTTTGGTGTCAATGTGGACCTGTGGACATGAGGAAAGTGAGGTCAGGCCACTGGACCAATAATGGCATCACCTGTTTCCCAAGACTCAGCTCCAAACCCTACAAGCCATCCTCACCCCACACTCAATGAACAGACCAAGGGCCCCTGCCCTGCGAGGGGCAAATAGTGCTGGTCAGCAGCCAGAGGAGAAGAGGGATGAAGAAGGCTTTAGGACAGAGGTTGCAACACAGCAGGGCAACACGAAAGATTTCCAGCTTCCAGATTTTATCCAGAAGACCACACTTTCTCCCAGGGCCCAGGGGTGTTTTTAAAAGGAACTGTAACATTGACCTCTGCTGTTTTCATTAGTACTATTCATACTCACTCACCAGCTCAAATCTTTTGGCAAACTCCAGTTCGTCTTCATTTCTAAGCATTTCAAAAAAATCTAAGTGCCTGAGGAAAGAAAATGGAAAGAAAAAAACCACTGTTAAAAGCAGATACAAGTGTGACAATAAATTTCAGGCAGCCGGTCTGTCAGTGGCCCACAGACAAGTGGGGATTGAACCATCCACTGGCTCTTCAGTCTCGAGTTCCAAGTCACCACAGATTGTCCAAGAAGCCTTTTGGGATGAGGAGGAGAAGGGCTGGCAGCATCCTTTGGATTCCTGATAGCACATCCTTCCCAGCTCAACCCTATGTTAGAGTATAACAAAACCACACTGGGGTTTTCCCTTCCTTCTTGGGTTCTGTAAGAGTGGTGAGTCTAGAGACACGTGCTGTCCCCAAAGACAAAGTTCAGAAACCAAAAGCAAGGGCACAAGGCAAAAATCATGAGTGGGCTGGGGGTCACTACTCACCGGTCAAGGGTTGAGTTTTCATGTTGTCTTAGTTTATCAATGACTGGCTGGATCCCAAGCATGAGGAATTCGTATCTTAGATGGAGTCTGAAATCCAGGCTTTCCTGCAAGGGACAGTTGTCATGTCAACACAGCAAGGAGCACATCCTCAGAAAGCTTACTGAAATAAGCATCCCAAACCCCTCCCTCTTCAAGAGCCCCAGTGCTCACCACGCCTGCTCCCTGACTCAGGACTGCGTTGATGAAGGACATGATGGCTGTCTTGAGGCTCACTTCATCTCGATACCGCCCCGTGCTCTTGTCCAAGTCATTGATCAGCGTCTGCCAAACACACAGTATCAATTAAATGCCCTGTGACAGCCCCAGCACTGCACAAACAGCCCAGGGACACATGCAGGAACAACTTCTTATAATGCTCCTACAGTCACTGTACCTGGTGATGGACTATCAGCTGCACTCCACCCCAGCACCCATTTGGGCTAACATCAGCCCATCCAGACGTGCTGCAGCCTTGCAGAGCTGTAATCCCAGTGACCCCGCACAAGCAAGCTTTTTTTTTTTGGTGGGGGGGATGTTTCCTTAAATAACTGGTTCCTCCCTCTTTTCCCAGCTGCAGTTCTCATCAGACACAGTTCCGTGGTAATTCCCAGATTTTTTGAAGTTGCAAACATCCATGACAAAACATTTGCAACAAGTATTTAGCTATCCAGGAGAAGGAAGGAACAAGAATGCCGAGTTTCAGGAGCTTTGGAGGGGTAAGTCGAGACCCACCTACCTGAAAACGAGTCCGTTCACTGGCGTATTTCTGGTAGTGCAGCATTGCCTCCAGTACCTTCTTGTGGCCCCCGGGAACCAGGCACACAGCGCCCATGATTTCCAGCACTGCCACCTTTGTCTTAATATTCTCCGTGCTCAGACTCTGAGCGATTACGTTAATACTCTCCAAATGGGCCAGGACGTGAGCCCGGCCCAGGGAGTTGTTCATTAGTGCTTTTATACATCCAATGAGCGAGGTATGTATTCGAGACTCTGCTGTCTCATAGTCCATGCTTTTGAGAAAGTTCAGAATACATGACAAGCCATCCAGGTCGATGAAACGGGTTACAAACCTGTCAAAAAGAGGAGTTTTAATGTTATAACAGAATGGTAAAGGACCATTTTACCCTCAAACAGGGCTAACTTGTCTGTTGATGTAAACCCAGAACCTTCTTATATACTTTTTCTTGGATAACAGAAAGCCTGAAGAACATCTGTGGCCCAGACACAGGGATGGGGTTGCAAAAATCAATTTAATTGGTGTTCAGTTGTGTAGGCAACCAAGTCGTGAACAGTGAGAATATCTGGTAGAGGACCAGCTAAGCCAGCCATCAGCACAAGTCCCAGGGTGCAGGTTGGGAGTTTGCAGCTACATTGCTGCAAAATCTTACTGGTTTCCAACTTGTGTCTTAAATCTCATTCACTCAGGACCAGTTTTGCACAGGACTGGAAAAAGCTCCCAACCCCTGAAGTCTCCTCCTCATGAGCTGCAGCCTTTCTGCCTTCCATAACAACATCATCATCCATATCCCTTTACTCTCTTAGGCACATTTCACCAATTTTAAGAGATTTGTGATTTTTATGATGACTTAAAACACCCATGAATAGAAAACAGACAGCAAAATGTATGGAAGTGCCCCAGGCGGTTGCACTAGAGCAGACACAACACTTCATGCTGCTCAGGCATTTTAGGACCTCCCTGCCCAGTGCCATCCAGGCTGGGTGTCCTCTGGTTTGGCAAAAGACATGGGCTTGGAAAGCAAATGAGCCAAGAACAGACCAGTACTGGGATGATTTTAATTCGAAACAAGCCATGCTGATGCGCAGCAACAAAAGGGGTAATTGTAGGCTTGGGAAAAACTGATTTCTCTGCTTCAAAGCCTGCTCTTCTTCTAGCCAAAGTCAATAGGAAAGTTGATGTTCACTTCCCTGAGTGAAAAAGCAGGTCCAACAAGTAAGATTTCCTATAGAGCTTGCTGCATCCCTTAAAAAAACTCAAACCCCACTTTTAAGGACTTGAAAAGTTTCATGCCTGGGTACCAGCCCTGCTCACTGCAGGGCTGGCACCCATGAGGTCCAGGTGTCACAGAAATCAGGTGCTCACCCTCAACCCTGGGAATTTCTTACCAAGAACCATCACCAGAACCATCGAAAGAGAAATGGAAGATGGGAATCTATTTGCAAGCAGTAGAAAATGTGTTTCTTTCGTAATCAGAGCAGGTCAGGCATTTCCTAATGAAACACATTCCCACCAGAATGTGTCAACCTGAGGCATCTTAAAGATTTTGCAGATATGCAAGTAGACTCCAGAGAAAACAAAATTAGGAAAAACTACAGACATTCAGAAAGAGTCCCACCCTTCCTTTATCCTCTCCATCAAAATACTGGAGCAACATTTTTATTTTTGCATTTCACAGAAGCCTGAAGACTGATGCAATTTTTTTTCCTTTAAAAAGTACAAGAGAAACTGAAGTTGAAACAAAAGGCCTGGCTGACCAACAGAAATTGCAGCATTTTTTGTTGTTTTTTGTGTTTTTTAAATTCAACCTGGAAGGAATTTTTACATTCTCTTATAGTAAGAAAAAAGGAAAATTTGGGGAGGGCGAAAAAAAAATGGGAGGAGTTGCCTGATTTGTCTGAACAGACAAGAAGGTGCTGGTAGCTCTTGGTCACAAAAAGGACCAAGAAAAAGAAACAAAATGACAAGAGGTAAATCAAAAAGAGCAATTAGAGCCTCGACTCCCTCATCCTATGCAGCTCCCATTTATATTTCTATTTAAACCCCTTCTCTGACAGAGAACTCAAACCCAAAGCCACAACTGTAGTGATAAAGCCAGGAAAGGGAAGGGAATTGCCTCATTGGTTTTGTCCGCAGTGCAGTCTTCAGACTTTCGATTGTTTTATTTCTCTCCTCCTCATCTTCTTTTTCCAAGGCGATCAGTGATTTTCTCTGTGGAAGGAGGAACACAGATATTAGAGGTGGAGTCTCCCTTCAAAACACATTCCCAGGGAGTGGCAGAGCCCAATTCCCACCATGCCAAGTCCTGGGGATGGAGCTGGGATCCTAAACCAACTCTGGAAATCTAAAAGTCCAGATTCTAAAGGCAACCACAGGACTTGGGAAAAGAAGTAGTGAGGAAAACCCCTGTGCTGTGCAAGGAGACAGCTTGGACCAGGGACAGCAGGATGAAGACACTGTCGGCAAGTGCCCACACAACTCCTGCTCTGCTCTGCACTGGTGTGGTCTCACCTCAAGTCCTGGGAGCAGCTTTGGGCCCCACAATGTAAGAGAGACATTAAGCTATCAGAAAGTGTCCAAAGGAGACCATGAGAATCTGAAGCAATAGCTGAGGGCACTTGGTCTGTTCAGCCTGGAGGAGACTGAGAGGAGACTTATCACAGTTACAACTTTCCTTGGGAAGGGAAGCAGAGGCAAGTACAGATCTCACAACTCTAATGACCAGTGACAGGACTTGAGGAAATGGCAAGAAGCTGAGTCAGGGAAGGTTTAGATTGGCTATCAGGAAAAAGTTTTTCACTCAGAGGGTGGCTGAGCACTGGAACAGGCTCCCCAGGGAAGTGGTCACAGCACCAAGCATGTCTGAGATCAAGGAGTGTTTGGACAATGCTCACAGGCACATGGTGGGATTCTTGGGATATCCTGTCAAGACAGAGCCAGGAGGCGATAGAATGTTGAATCCACACTTGGGGTCAGCCAGGTGGGTCCTGCCAACCCTGTCACTCCCAAGTCTCCCAGTGAAACCCACCAGTCTGCATCTGGGTTGGGGACAGTGGTTGTATGCATGGGATTTTGCTCTCCAAATCATGCTGGAGGCCAGGATTTTGTCTCCTGCACCTGGCTAGAATGGCTGTTTGCAGCCCTGGGCACACATGGGTATGGCTCACTCAAATTTATGCAACCAAGGCCACAGCTAAAGCAACACCCTGGGTGCTTCCTGCGCCACCCGACAGAGCTGGGCCCTCAGAGGTGTCAGGGTGAGCCCTGCCAGCACCAGCTGAGGCTAATCCAAAGCAGAGGGAAAGGGTCCTAGCAGATATAAGGAGATGTGCTGACCTCTGCATTTAACCCAGCTCCTCTTCAGCAGCACATCAGGGAGATCAAAGCCACCCTACAGGCATCTGGCAGGCTTTGATCACAAGCTCAGCTCAGGCCCAGGGCTTTGACTGGCTGGCAGCCCATGGCCAGCACTGCATGTTCCTGCCTTCCCGGAGGGGAGCAGCACATTCCCTCCCAGCTCACAGCTCCCTGATCACCCCTCTGCCCAATCCCTGGAAGTGTTCAAGGCCAGCCTGGGCAGGGCTTGGAGCAACCTGCTCCAGTGGAAGGTGCCCCTACCTGTGGCAGGGGCCTTAGAACCAGATGGTGTCCTAAGTCCCTTCCAACCCAAACCACTCTTGATTCTGTGGTTATATGAAATGCCCTGTGTGCTATAGGAGTCTCTCCATTTTGCAGCTGTACCTGTTGATCTAACAGATCACATGATAGTGCCTCAATAAACACTCATCACCCTCTCAGGCACAGCACTGACAGTTACCCCTGTGCTGCTGCCCCATATGGGGTTCACAAGCATCAGAGCATTGGGGAAATACTTACTGCAGCCATTGAATTCAGCTGATCGATATAGAACTCTGGCCAGCTGGTGGCTCCTTTATTTTCTTCCTGGTCCTGGTGGGGGATAAGAAAGTGAAACAAACCCATAAGATTAGAAATAGTATTTAATGTCCCTGGCCCTTCATGAGCAGCCACCTCTAAAGCGCCCTTCAGCTCTTGCATTACTTTATAGCAATATGTGTGACTTTCTAACATTCTGAGCTCACCCCTGACAGCTCCAGCTATGGGAACATTATCTGATTTATTGAACTAGCAAACTTTATACATGATTACACCATCTGCCTGTGACCAAACATTGCTCCAATGATTCTGCATCAGTCTTGTAATTATCAGCTTCAGAGAGATGACACTGAAATTTTACATCCAAATTTCTTGTTTCAACTCCACAGTGCCCCTGAAGCTTTGGCTGTACAGCCTTGATGAATATGCTCTGGGGTAAAAAAAGATCTTTTACAAACAATGAAGAGTGTTTAAATGCAACATGAACTAGGCTCCACTCCTGGAGCAGGATCAAGGCTTATCAACACCCTAAGAGAGACTCCAGGCACAACAGATAATTCCTCTGTGGGCTTCTTAAGTCACTAGGAGGGAACACATACCTGGGAATGTCTCCTGTTAAAGGATGTCACCCCTAGGCCCATGATCTATTACACAGAATGATGCAGAGCCTCATTTGATCATCCTGGTCTGTGATGCCCTGCATCTGTCATGACTCATGAGGGGTTTTCAGGTTCTCCCTTGTTCCTGTAGGACATCACTGAAGGATCTCTGAGCCCATCTCAGGGAACTGATGCTGTGTGTCCCCAGGGATTGCATAAAGTAGGCAGAATTTGAAGGAATACTTCAAAATCAACCCTTTTCCCCACCTTCTTTTCCTAAAAATGTGTATCGAAAGAAGAAGAGGGTTTCACAAGAGAAACGTCACACAGGTCTAGGCTGAAGTCAACAAATACTGCACGAATCCCAGATATTTCCCACTGGTAACCCTCTTCAATTCAGAGTCTGACTCTTTCCTAACTTTAAGAGATGTTTGCACTGCTTATCCTACACCACCATCACCTACGATGCTGGACGACCTTCTCCTCTGCCCCCACGTCTGTGCACGCAGACAGCTACTGATCCCCTGGCTGATTTCAGCGAGCTTCAGGAGCACAGTCCCAAATATTTACTGCAGCTCAAGAGGTGTATGTCGAAAATGTTTGTGCATACAAACTTCCCAAGCTGCAGCTTGCCAAGATGAGGACACATGGAGGCAAGGATAGGTAATTTGGATGAGATTTGACTCACCCCCCCTGGGGCAGCACAGCCTGACCCTTGGCTTTTGCTGTGCCTGGCTCCAGGATAGGGACGGAAGGAGCTTGAGAGCAACAAGGGGCCTGGAAACCTCTGCCCTTTGCTTTCATCCTTCTCCTGACCCCACAGTCCCTCAGAGGTGCCAAGCAGCTGGGGTGAGGCTCAGGCCACCTGTCTGCTCCGTGTCGATCCTGTCTGACATGGGCAGCTGGGTCTTTCCAGCTCTTCAGCTGAGCCCTGTGCACACCTCTCTGAGCTGTCTCATGCTCTGCCATGGGAAGGCTCTGCACAAAGCTTGTGGGCATTTTGGTTTTCCCTGCTTTTCTGACCCGCTTTAGAGACTGGCATGCATATGGTATTCCAGTGAACAGCAGAGCTGGGGCACCCACACATGCCTTGAACATGGTCCTGGAGGTGTCAGTGGAGGTCCTCCCAATCACTCCAGGATACCATCAGCATCTAAGGAGCATCTTTGTGCCACAAGTGGTCACAACAAAGGTACCAAATGGGAAGGGTGGGAAGGTCCCCACCACAGCACAGCACTGCACCAAGAGGTGTCCAGGTGCACCCAGCCAGGAGATTTGGGCAGGGAGCAAGATCCCTGCTGAGCAATGGGGAGGGAAGGCAAGTCATCCCGTATCCCAGGACCTTCCAACATGCTGTGAACACCTGCAAGGCAGGCAGGGATCTGGACCTGCTGCTCGTTTAGGGTTGAAAAGAAGCGGTGGAGCAAATAAAGGTCTCCGGGGGGCAGAGGGGGAGGCTGAACAACAAAATTGGCTAAACTGCTCATTTATAATTAACGTGCTGCATTATAAATATTTCCCTTTGCTCGGCTCCCTCGGGCTCTTGCATTTCCTCCCTGAAACCCCCAATTTAGAAAGTGCTCTCAATTAAGTGCAGCAGAACCTCATTAATTCCGATGAGCAGCTGGGCAGGCTCGTCGGAAAACAGCTTCCCAGCAAAGGGGGACTGAACAATAAAGCAGGCAAAGATCAGGGCATGGGCTTCCCTCCCCTCGGCTCGCTGCAGGATGTTGCTCAGTGGTAATTACTGGGGCTAATGGTCTACAGCACACTGATAAGTGTCCTTTAGTGTATTCCTGGTGGTAAAGAAATCTCCTGACAAAGCGACAGCCTGGAGGGAGGTGAGTCACAAGGCTCTGCTCAGCCCAGGAGGAGGGAGGAACTTCTCCAGGCATCAGGGTTTGAAAGGATGAGTTTGTAAGACGGTTTCGCAGTACCCAGGGTGGGTTTTGGGGATGTGAGTTTTGCAGCCTGCTTTTGGTGAAGGATGCCCAGACATAGAGCTGAGCACCTCCAATGTCAGGATGCTCCATCACATCCTGCCCAGCTGACACTAAGGAAATGAACATCTCCCAATTCCTTACTCGCTGGGCTGTGTTTAGGTCTTTGCTGTGGTTGCTCTCAAGCAGCACAGACATGAGGGCTGACCCAAGACCCTCTGGCAGCCCACTGTGAGCTGCTTTTTTAGAGGCAGGCTGATGGCTGTAACTGGACAGTGCAGGGACAGGTATCCCTTTTCTTCAGTAACATTTACATGAACATCCCTCGCTGTCTACTGGGAAGCAGCCCTGATGTGCCACCACACACGTGCTCTGCTGCAAAAAATTAGGAAATGCCAAAGTTGTGCAGCCAAGAACAAACCTTGCCCTGTTCCTTGCTTTGTTCCCACCTGCTTACCCCCTACCTACTTCTTTCCAGGGACCTGGCAAAAATACAGATCCCATCAACTGCAATCCTGGTGTCACCATGCCCTCTCCCCATCTCTTGTTGTCCCTTTCTATGTGTGTGGGGCTGAGGGATGCTGTCACTTGACTGTTTTGTTCCATGGTGGCAGAGAGGCAGGGGGCCGTTGTGATGTGAACCCAATAAACAAACAAGCTCCATCCCCTCTGTCAGGGCCGGGTGCCAGGCAGAAAGCAGTGGCCAGTCAAGATGCCTCATTAGCAGGAGCTTTTCCAAGCAAAGGTCACAGATCTGCCAGATCCATACACCCCTTTGCTCTTCCTGGGGAGATTTTACGCTCCCTAGCCCTGTCATGTCTTGGTTACAAGTCTGACACTTCCACAACCTCTGTGCCTTCCCCTCAGAGTGCCAGCAGCTTCCACAGCCAGACTGTGCTTCACCTCCCAATGACCAGCCATGGGACTGAGGAGGTGGTGGCTCAGCCAGTGGTGGCTCAAAGGAATTTTCAGGCTGGTCACAGGCCTGTTTGGGCACAGTTATTGACATCTGGAAGGTGCATCTTCATGAGGTCTTGGTGCTCTGACCTGCAGGAATGCAGCTGATGAGAGCAATGCAACCTTCTGCTTGTAGTATGTGCCCATGCTGCTGGGAAGAAAGACACTTGTGATGCTCCTCAGGGCTTTGTCACACTTGTTTTGCTTCCAAACCAAGCTTCTGGTGACATCTTTTAGGTGCCTAGTCTGCAGGTGATGTCTCCATCTGATCCATAAGCCCTTCCCACACTCAGAGCCTATGGTAGTGCTGATGGATCTGGAGTTGCTTTGGGATAACAGCCTTAGACAGTGGTAGGCTGAGTACCCCACCCACCTGATGTCCAACACACCAAGTTAGACCCCAGAAAGTGAAACCAGTCAGAAGGAAAGGGCTGGCTCACAGCAGTCAGCTCCAAGCAAACCCTGGACAGCCCTTCACTGACTTTTCTCCCAGGTGGCTTTTCTGTCAGGTACCAAGTGATAGGACAAGAGAAAATGGCCTCCAGTTGTACCAGAAGAGGCTTAGATTGGATATTATGCAAATTTTCTTCACTGAAAATGTGGTCAGGCTGTTCAGGGAAGTGGTAGAATCACCATCCCTGAAGGGTTTAAAAAGCATGTGGATGTGGCACCTATGGCCAAGGTTTAGTGGTGGACCTGGCAGTGCTGGGTTAATGGTTGAACTTGATGATCTTAAGTCTTTCCAACCTTAATGAGATTATGATTCTAAGACATTGAGGGTTCACCTCCCTCTTGGCATCACCTGCAAGGCTGGTCTGCCCCAGGAGAATGTCACTCCAGGAAAGTCACAGCAATGGGTTAAAAAACCCCTCCTCTGTTAGTACCTGCTGTGAACACAGAAACAACCCCCTTCATTTTCACACATTGTCCTGACATAATTTTTATTTTGCATATTCCCCATCCCTCCTTCTGCTCCATAAGGGCAGAGCAAGGGAAAGCTGGCAGCAGGTGGAAACCCATCACATTTTGGCAATCCCTCTCTCTCTGTCTGCTGCAAAAGATCCACTTGGATTCTGTTTGCAAGGTCAAAAAAGAAGCAGACAGTGGCATGGATGGGTTTTAAAGCCAATGGGTCTGCAGCATGCATGAGACATTTAAATCCAGCCCAGCTCCACCAACACAGCCAAGCCTTTGTCAGGCATGTGCTGGTGGAGGTTTGGGCCCACAACATCCCTTTGGGGGTCCCTCATCCCTCCAGCTGCTCAGCTCACCCACCTAAATGATTTCAACTAAAGCTGCTTCCCTGTGGAGCCATGCTGCAAACAGCTGGAATTTCATCACTCTCCCCAAGTGGGGATCTCAGGGTCTGAACCAGCCCAGCCCACTCCACTTTTCCATATGCTAACATTTTCTATACCCTCTCCTCTACAAATACACACATGCCCTCATACACTTTTCTCAGGGTTTAGAAATTATGCTCCCCATAAGCAAATACAGCATGACCAGATGCCTTTTGTAGTCAGCTGGTTCATTGTTTGAAAAGCTTTGCTTTAAAATCCAAAAAGATTGCTAACAGATGCATTTTTTGGCTGGAGAGGGAGAAAAACCTCGTTTAAACAAAAGTGTGTTGTGATTGGAACTAAAAAGGGAATTACCTTGAAAGATAAAAACTATAAACATTTCCTAGTGAATACCCCCAGCCATGCAAACAGCCAGTTTCTCTAGGTCAGCCCCAGAAAGTGACACCAGAGATGGTATTTCAACCTGCTGCTGCAATAACAGCAGGTATATCTGGATGCTCAGAGGCCATGAAATCCTTCTCATCCATCCCAGGTGACCCAGGAGCAAGGCAAAATGCCAAGCTATTTTATCCTACTCCCCCTGCATGCCATCTTAGCTTTTGCTCCTAGTTCTGCTACTGCAGCAAGAATACATAGAATTTATCTTTTTTAAATGATGGAAATAGAAACACAAGCCCCATGAATAAGATGCAGGGCTGAGCAGGACAAGTGGAAGAGAGAGCTGGAAAGAGAAACTCTCTGGAGGGAGTGGGTGGAAGGCACAGTTGGAGGGGAGAGAGACTGTCTGGCTGGAAAATAGAGGATTATTGGAGAGCTATCATTCATTTCCCTATTTATCACATTTTCCCCCATCCTCCCCTGCAAAAGCACCACTGCTGCCTTTTCCTAATGCAAAAGGATCCTGTTTTATGCCTGACGACTGAGGAAATTTTAGAAGCAAGTTCTGCTTGCAGGGGACAGCTTAACATGTCTGAGAGCTACACACCCAGCGTTAGTGATGCCAATGGGTTTTCAACACAAGCTTAAAGAGCACAGCATCACCTGGCATCCCTGTGGGTCATTTTTCCCCTATGGTGGCTTTAGAGATGCTCAGCTGGATCCAAAGGGAGAGGGGCAGAGCCAGACACTGTATTCACATGAGCTGGTTTTCACTACCGATACCTCCACCTGGTTATTTATGCTGAGCTTCTGCCTGAACACCCTGTATCCACCCATATTTCCAGGCTCATAAAAACCATCCATGAAGCTGCTTTAACAGCTTGACATGACGTACATGGGCTGGCAGGAGCCAAATCTCCTGCAGTTAAGAGATCCTGCAGACTAAGCACAAAGGGTTAATCATTAACTCCCTTTGGAGGGTGGCCTCTGGAAAAAAGGCCATCCTGAGTAACCTCCTTTCACTGAGGCAAAACCACAGCCAAAGAAACAGTAAATTTGGAAACCTCCTGCTTCCTCCCTGCACTTCCGAGCAATATCCTCTCCTGGAGAGTGGGGCCAGCAGGGAGCAAAGTATTTTGGGATGAGGTATGAAACGAGTCATCATCCAGAAATACCACTTCTAAAAGCAGATTTCATCCCACTGTTAATGCATCTCCGCCTTTGCATTTCCCTGCTGTATTCCAGCCATAGAGGGGGCTGATGACATCAAAGAAGGTCTCTCCAATAATCTTTAAATCTGTCTCCTGACCCCGAGCCCTGCACAGCTGCTGGATTTAGTGGACCTCAGTTCCTGCTTGGGTTGTCATTGACAGACTCACTGGCCCTCATCACAAGTTGCTTTTCATCTCTAAGCCCCCTCAAGCATCACAGGGTGATGCTTGAGGGGGCTTGGCACCATGAGGAGTTCATCTAGTGCAACCCCCTGCTCTGAGCAGGCTCAGGGCTGGGATCAGACCCAGTGTCTCCATGGATGGAGAGAGGACAAAGACCCCACCCTGCCAAGCCAGTACTGTGGGCTGGGTTGAAAACAGCTGCTAGCAGGGCAGAGAAACCAGGAAACTGCAGGCCAGGGGGAAATATTCCAGGGAAAAAAATATGCCTGGGGAATAGCTGGTTTTCCCTTATTTCCTCTCAACAGGCACTGCCAAGGCCAGGTGCTGTCAGGTCCCTCTCCAGGACAACCCAGCAGAACAAAGTATTTCATTTTTGGTCACCTTTTATGAAATATTGCCCATCCTGGGAATATATAAAGCATGCAACATCTGGGATGCACTCTGGAGAGCTGAGTGTGGTGGATGACACTGATAGCAAAGCTGAAACATCAGCCAAAACTGGCAGCAGAGGAAAGAGCAAAAACTGCTCAGATGACAATTTTGGAGCGTTGGTAAGTCAGGCAACTGCCTGTGATTGATGCCCACCTTTGCCAGCTCACCATGTTGACCCACCTGCTGGGACCCACCACATGAAACTGGGTGTTACCAACATCTCAAGCAACAGGTCGGCCAAATGGTTTGGGAGCACCCTGGACATCCTGAATCACCACCACTCAGACTGCAGCCAAGCCAGGGATACAGGACCACTGTTCTGTCCCCAGGTCCACTGCTCTGGCCAAAATGCAGACACTGCTCTCTGCTAGAGAAGTCCAGCCTCTCTCCTTCATGCCAGGCTACCACGTAGGTGATTTGTCCTCATAAAAACACAGGAACATGAGTAAGGTTTACCACAACAACATGCCAAGATAGCCACTGGTGTTTCTGCTGCTCACCAGTTCTCATTACACAGGGGCAGGACAGCCTAGAGCCCACCATGCACACAGATAAATTCTTCAGCCCATGTAATTCCTGGTTTCCTCCACTGCTGGAGCCTTCATTGATATGGTCTTGCTTATTTAAAAGGAGAAAAGAATTTGTCTCCACAGCACATCTCCATCAGAGGAAGCAGTGGCACGTATGTTCCAAAGCTCATGGAGACAGCATCACAAGTAGAGAAAGAGTGGCTGAGACCAGCCAGAGGCGTAAGGATCAGAGCAAAACTGGAGCCAGAGTTCAGCCTGAGATGGGTGCCCGCTCTGAGGACCTCTGAGGATGCCACAGGGCACTTGCATGGCTCCTTCCTTCACACCATCCCATCAGCAGGGAGTTTCACAGCTCAGTTTTTAAAAAAACATGAGTGCGAGGAGGTTCTGAAACAGGAAAGAGTCACCATCAGCTCCATCTAAACCCTTCCATGGAAGATTAGATAGAAGGTAATCCCCACTCACAATAATAATTACAGGGCTTTGCTTGATTTAAGTCTCTGTTGTCTCCCATTATCCAGACACAGTGGAGCACAGCTCCGCTTATCCGCCAGACAGTGACGAGCGAGCATCCCCTGCCCATTTTCCTGTTGATCCAGACCAGTGCCTGTAATTTGTTAACATCCCTTCTCCCCTCCGATTTAAATCTCGGACATGGCAGGCCTCTGTCTAACAATAATACAGGGATTTCAGGGGTATTTATGAGAGGCTTAAAACTTAATCCTACATGAGCAAGGTAAGCCTGCTCTTGGCCTAAAACATGGCTGGAAAATCTGGTGCCATTGCTACAGCCGGAGAAAACAGACATTAATGCCAGACAGTGAGTGCCCTTCGAGTGAGCTGGCACTGCTCAGCCACCTCCTGCAGCCAGGTGAGGGGCACAGCAGCAAATCTGGGAATGGAATCACAGAATACTAGAATGGTTTGGTTGGAAGGGACCTTAGATATCAGTTGGTTCCAACCCCCCTGCCATGGGCAGAGACAGCTTTCACTAGATCAGGTTGTTTCAAGCCCCATCCAATCTGACCTGAACACTCCCAGGTAGGGAGCAGCCACAGGTTCTCTGGGCAACCTGTGCCAGTGCCTCACCACCCTCACAGTCAAGAATGTCTTCCTTTTATCTACTCTAAATAAATGTTCAGCTTAAAATGATTACCCATTGTCCTGTCCTACTGCCCTACTATAAAGTCAGTCCTCATCTTTTTTATAATCTCCCTTTAGGCACTGGAAGGAGCTCTAAGGTCTCCCCAGAGCCTTCTCTTCTCCACACTGAACAACCCCAACTCTCTCACCCTGTCCTCATAAGGAAGGTGCTCTAGCCCTTGGATTGTCTTCGTGGCCTCCTCTGGACCTGCTCCAACTGTTCCACACTTACAACTGGGGCACACAGATCCATGACACATCAACCCCTATCCATCCCAGTTACACCAGGCACTCTGCATTACCCCAGGGGTGACACAGCTGCACCCTAAAAGAAATCCTTGTGCCACCAGACCAAATCTTTCAAAGGCTGTGCTGCACAGCTTCCCCAGCAGCATTTTCCACGTGTGCTGGAAAGAGCCAGTGAGAGGACAAAAATGACACGCAAACCTGTTTCATGGCAGCAAACAGGAAGCCTGGGGAGGTCTTTGAGGAGGCTGTAATCAGGCCCCCAGACATCAACAGAGAAGAGCAGGGCCATGACAGATGGTGAGTGGAGCAGCCTCTTGCCCTGCAATGCCAACCCGAGTGTCCATGAAGTTCCACATGGCCCTGCTTGTGCTGGCAGGGATCAGAATGAGGAGGGAGACACCTCTGTGGAGTGTGGTGGCACCTGCTCCAGCCTGAATAGGGCTGGGCAGGAAGCGCTCTGCATTCTGGAGACCAAAGACTTTACTTTCCCAGAGTTACCCTGGGGAACCAACACAGTTCTGTGACATCCAAATACCACTTGGCATCCCAAGAGAGCTGTGTCCTTCTCCACATCTCCTCCCCACCCTGCATGAGAGGGAAGAGGCTTAGCACCAAACAAGTCTCTTACTTTTTTCTTGCTGCAGTAGATCTGCCACTTCTTCTCTGCTGGCAGCGCAAACATCGCCTCTCTGTGCTTGTCTGTGAGGTCCAGCTCATCCTGAAAAAGAAAAAAAACCACAAAACATGTAACATGAGCACACAAAGGAGTCACAGCACAGATACAAACCCCCAGATAAGCAATGTAAACCAGTGTGGGTCCACACCACGGTGCAGCAGTGATCCCACAGCATCGCGCTGTGACTCTTGGTTTGTCAGGGCAATGATGCCAATTCTCATCCTCAACTGTTGCTGACCTTCCCCTGACTATGGGCTACTGGGAGGATGGGGCTGCAAACTTCCATGCCTTCTTCCTCCCAGGAATCACCGTAACTGCTTTTAAAGGCTACAAATGTTTTGGAAAGGGCATCCACAAAGCATCACAGCTGCCCACAAGGCCGTTTTACACAGAGGACTGAGACTCCAGGTGACTGACCCCATCTAAGACACTTAGAGCAAAGAAAAATTCAAACAAGACCTTTCTATTTTACCCTCACTGCTTCACTGAGCACCTCACCCTGAGTGGTCCAGTCCATTTCCATCGCTGACACACTCATATCATCAAAAACTGCAGGTGTTTTGCCTTTTGCTTTGTTTTCCTATAACTAAAAATAGAAAGCTCTTTTCCTAATACCTACAGTTCATAAAGGGGTACATTCTCTCCATCAAAACTGGATCACGTACTGCCTGGCAGAGATAAAGCTGTTTACTGACTGAAGCCATTATTGGTTTATCTGATGTTGTTTTAAAGGGCACATCCATTTTCAGCTGGGAGGCTTGGTTAGCAGCGTGCCCTCCGCCGGGATGCCCGAGTATTATCAAAGCCTCATTGCTTCCTGGTGCTAGATGTAGGTCAAAGCTTTTATCAGGGAACTAAATAAAACATTCAGGCAGGGCTGAGAGGCTTGTTGCTAAAGCCAACATTGATCTTTAAACCATGGATGTCTCTTAAAATCACCACTATTGATGACAAACCTCATGCTGGAGGGGTTTTGGGGCAGCAGTGAGATGCTGGAGATGCTGCAGAAGGGCAGAGGAGAGCCCTGCCATGGCCTCCAGCCAAGTCATCCCACACACACAGTGGACTCAAGTAAGAGGATTCCCATTAAAAATTACACTCTTAATTCCAGCAACTAAAAAGAACCACATGGAGACCTTTAAAGCGTCCCTGACTGAACAATAACACTTATCAACTAAAGCTGGTAGCTCCTGTACTCCCATCAAAGCGCCATTTGGGAAGGCTGAGCAGGACACCTCTGGGGAAAGATGGGGCCCTGAATCAGCAAGCCCACAGGCCATCAAGAAATTCAGCTGATCTAATCCAAGCTCATATTGCACACAGTAGCCAGGGAAGGGAACCTTCAGCTACCTTGTAATCCAAACCCAGAGGCAGCATAACACACGGTGAGAGAGGGCTGCAACATCTCAGGAAGGCTTATATATCCTCTGCAGGTATTGATTTCATTTCTTGATGAAATCACTCCTCAAAAGAAAAGGTGTTGTGGAGCTTTTTCCATCGTGCATTCATGGAGAAGCTCTGCCTCTTCCTTAACTTTTTTCCCCCCATATTGACTGACTCTTCAAAACCACTGTGCTGCACAGAGCTGATGGAAGCAGACTTGAAAGTCACCCTTCTAACAGAAATAAACATGCTGCTACAATAGAGACTGGGAAAAAGGCAAGGACTGGGAAAACCTGTGCCCAGTATGAGATACACCTCATCCTCCTAGACAAAGGAGGTGAACCTGGGTTGGGGACTCCTCCAGTGAGTGCCACTTTCAACCCTCATGTTGTTACACAGAGATTTGTATCAAACAACCAACCTTCGCCCCAGGCTCGGGCAAGTCTCAGCCTTCAATGCCTCAAAATCAAAACTGCATCTGATATCCTACACTGCTGTCTCCTCAGGCTACAAGCTGGTCAGCCATCCAAACTCTGCTTCATCCTCAGTTCACAGAAATCACAGAATGGTTTGGGTTGGAAGAGACCTTAGAGATCATCCTGTTCCAACATCCCCCACCGTGGGCAGGGATACCACCTGCTAGACCACGTTGCTCAGAGTCCCACACAACCTGGCTCTTTTCTACATGTTTAAAGGTGGCCAACAGGCTGACACTTACACAAGGACCCAGCCAAAATTCAACTCACTGGAAAAGTAAATCTGGGAGTGTGGGAGAGGACAAGGGTCTCCTGATGAATAGTCATGTCTGTGGTGAAGGTTTGAGTGAGTGCAGGAAAGTGCTTCCATTTTGACCCCACTCTCTGGCCACCTTAATCCGTCATGAAAGCACAATCACACACACCTGTACATGGGTCCTTAGGAAAATGTCAAAACTTTCAAAATACACATACTCTTAAAACACAACTTGAGCAAATGCAAAGATTTATTAACCAAGGGAAAAAACAATCCAAATTGAGCTGAAGCCTAAGCGGGAGCAAGAAGGGACAAAGCAGAAGAACATATTAGGTATGGGTACATGACAACGTGCAAACACAATCCAAAAAAGGTGCAGAAACACTTCTGAGTCTCACGCAGTACATTTCATTGTGCTCCAGCTCTAACATGTTCAGTCATCGCAGCCCTGCATCACTCAACAACACCTACCTAATGATATCTTGCAGGATGCTTGGGAGAGGTGTTTAAATAAATACTACATGGCACACAGTGAATATGAAAATCCTCATAACCAAAGTGACTAATGACTGTTATTCTGAGCCCTAACACTGACTCAGCCATCAAGAGTCAGGTTGTTGCTGGTTTTATGTGCATGGGGATTCCTGCAGCCACCTCCAGCCCTTTGCTTATGCTCACTGATGTGTATCTCAGTGCTCCTTGGCCTCAAGCAGGCTGCTCAGAAACTGCCTTTCAAACTCCAAAATACCAAGAGAGGACAGGAACATCAGCTGTCTTCTGGGGGCTCACAGCTCACCGTCCAAGTGCAGCTCCAATGAAGCCTTTAACAATTGCACAGTGGAGCTGTAGCATGACACAAGCTATGCAGAACCTAAAACCCATATGTGCCTTCAATTAATACTCACAAGCTCGATAATTAGGTGATTCTAAATGGCAATTCATTTTATGGGCCATTTGCAATCCATGCACTCCCTCTACAGCATGAAACATTGGCAGCTGTTGAAGAGTGAGACTATAACCAGTGGGTTGGTGTCCATGACCCTCACAGCCCTCACTTCAGCCTCACCTTTACAGCTCTGCCCCTTCCACCTGGCTGCCTCCCATGTCAGGATCTGCCAACTTCACTATTTTAAGTATTTTTTTGGAATCCAGTCAAAGGCAAATAAGAGCCTCATTTTGCTACCAAAAGGAAGTCTCTGCCCAGAGTGTTTTTACTGGAAAGAAATACACTACTGTTAAATATTCATCCCATACAGTTAAACTATTCACCTTTACATCAGGAAACATGTTTCCACATTAAATCTTCATTTGAGTAAGTTTTTTAAAAAATCTAATAGGGAAGCTTTGAGTCTCTGCATGTATTTGCTGTTTCTAGAAGGTACAACAGTTCCATGCAGTTTGTTTTGCTGACAGCTTTCTATTCCAGCCAGGAAAACCTCCCCCTCTTTCTGAGCACAGCCTCAACTAAACTTAAGGTGATCCCACACCGTTCTCCTAAAGCTACCTTAGAAACGTGTGGCTTAGCTCAGCATGCTGTGAGCACAATTCCATGGGCCAAACAAGTTCTCATCACCTGGTCTAGGCCTTTCTCCTGGAGGACACACAGTGGCACTCAGAGGAGGATATGCCAATGGTCTGTACCTCCATGAGCTGGCAACTGGGGGCTTAGGGTCATCGGAGTCCTCTGGTCTGAGTGCCTGATCAAGCAAGGCCAACAGAGCCATTGCCCAGGACCACGAGACACCACCACCCCTCTGGTTTGCTGCCACCATAGTCACCCACCACCTCCTGGTAACGTGAGATCAAGCCAAAAAGTGAAGCACTGCCACTGGAAGAAATGTTTGACCCTTCCAGTAGAAAGAGCATCAAGTCCAGCCCCAGACTCACAGCACAGTCCTCAGTGCACACTCCTGTCCCTGCCAGTTCATTCATGGCATGGTGGATGTTTTAATCAACATCTCCCATGGGCCGACTTTAATCAAGGCAACAACAGGAAGCCAGCAGGATGCTGCAGATCTCTTCACTTCAGAAACAACCTCCAGGAGGGGCTCTTGGAGCTGAGTGAGCCCAAGTGCTGCCCACTCATGTCCACAACACCCCAGAGTGACTATCAAGGGTTGTTTTTCCCCTACATCCCACAGGTCCTTTGGGCCACCAAACATTCTGCAAGAAGCAGCTGGGGAGCAGAGATTAAATATGGGACAACTTCCTAGACAGGGGTCTGCAACCCCAAAATATCTTTAGAGGTTGTAGGAAAAAAGATGAAAAACTTTTAAATCTAATGAACCTTTATGGCTGATAAATTCTGTAACCAAAGTACATAGAGGAGAGGGAGGGTCATCCATTGCCGTAATTGAAATAATGATTAATTAAAATTTGCTGGCTTGTTCTGGGTTTATAAATACATATATATACATATATGCATATAGAATAATAGAATCATAGAAAAGCTTGTGTTGAAAGGTACCTTAAAGATCAGTTAGTTTCAAGCCACCCACTACACCAGGTTGCTCCAAGCTCCATCCAACCTGGCTTTGAACACTCCTTGGAATGGGGCATCCACAACTTCTCTCTCTCTCTGGGTTTACATACACATACTGTGTACATATATATACACACATGTACAGAAAGACATCACTGGGTCAGTAAATAACCAACATAATAAAGAGCAAGTGAATTTACTCCTGATAGATAGATGCACTAAGTTTAGAAACTTCTGAAAAAGAAGGATCTCCTGCATCATCAATTAATGCCTGAGAGATCCAAGATTGTTCTACAAAGAGAAAAATGGAAAGAAAAAGAAAAACAAGTGAGAACTTTTTGGCAACATTTGGCATTAACTGGTCCAGCATGGGAATTAAAAAGTCAATAAATAATGGCCTGTTGAAGCCTGCACTGGCTTCCTTTCTCAGGGGTCATATCACTTTTTCACTCTCTTCCAGGCATTCTTCTCCAAGTTCATCAATTTGATTTATCCCAGGACACTGTGGTGTCAAGGGAAATGGCCATCAGCATTTCCCCCCCATTCCACATCTAATCTTTATCTCCTGTGGGACAGCACTGCCCGCACGGTCGGTGGAGCAACTGCCTTCCTGCCCCTGCCAGCCCTGCAACTGGCACAAAGCAAACCTCAGAACCCACATTACTTAGCTCGTTATTTTATTTTTAAGCTGTTCTCTTGAAAAAGTAAGACATACTAATCAGTGGCTGTCACAGTGCGTACAAGCATCCGCCTTCACACGCATCCTGTGCCACAGGAGGAGCTCCTCTGGCTGCAGCTTTATTTAGGCAATTAGAATCCTCAGTGTATGCAGATTTATCTCAGTTTTTTAAAAAAAACTTTTATTTTTAGTATTAGTAATAAAAACGCCTCTTCCCTAGCACTAGAACTTAGAAACAACCCCTCAGACAAACGAACCCCTGCTAATATTATCACTGTGTATTTTTAATTTACCCACGAGAACCTGCAGCTGCAATTACAGAACATGAACAAAAATCAACTATTCATATTTCTTAATGAATAAGCATAACAGATAGAAGATTATTATTCATTTTGCCTTTACCATGTAATGAATTTCCTGAATAAAGGAAATTGCTTACAGCAAGGGAATGAGCAGCAGCACAAGGAATAAATAACACAGAAGCACTTGAAAGTGCTTATGCCTAGTCAACCTCTTTCCACATTCAATTTTTAGTCCCAGATTGGAGAAAACCCTAATCCACCCTGCTCAGTTATTGACCTAAAAGCACTGGACAGACATAAATAAAAAATGTATTCCTTTCTTCTTCTGCAGAAAGATTATGGCCATCAATAGCTGATTTAACTCTTCAGTAAACTCCAACTGCAGCTGGTTCACACTTCCATCAGTTCAAACATCTGAGGCAGACAGCATGTAATGTTTTAATATTATTTAATTCAATTATTTTAATAGGCTAGAGGTTTTAAAGGTGTTTATATTTTAATATTTTAAGAGAAGTTCCTACTTAGGTTTCTCATTCTTTTTTGATGTGATATATATCTATAACCTCATATATACTCTTTTTTTTTCGCTTTATTTATTGAGCTTGGCCTCCTCTGACCTTTCCACTGACCTCATCTGGTAAACCTTTCTCTCATTTTAATTAACCCAGGGTACTTTTCCAGCCTGAGTTATTGATCTATGTAGTTTTACCCCACAGAGAACTCTCAGATCTAGAAGCCCTGCAGGTGCATCACCAGTGCACTTTTTCCACACGATTGTACATAAATCCTGAAAACAACAAAAAAAAAAAGATGTGTATCAGCCCATTATGCACTACTGTGATACCTAAAGTGTATTAAATCAAATCAACCAGAGGTGGGGATGATTGTCCTTTGGTGGATGCACTTGTTACTGTAATAAAGCACGGAGCTGGCAAATAAACCAGATTTCAGATGCAAATTTCTCACCTACTTACAGAACCAAGGCAGCAGCTCCCTTTTCAGTCAGATTTAGATCCTGTCTCTGCTGCAGGCATTCCTGATAGCTACTGAAACTGGCAGTCAAGCCAGCAGATCAAGTGTGGCTTCGGATGTCCCCTGACTGGCAGGGATGCTCATGTAGGAAAGTTGTGCATGGTTGGTTTGGGGCTACACTGTGCTAAGGTTTCCCCAGATAATGTCCTGTAAAGGGCTTCAAAAAGGAGTTGGATGGGCATTAAGAGGCTGCAAAGCCCCAAGCCAACTTGAACCTGAAAGTTTCCCATGATGTACCACTCTGTGCATAGGACCCAAAGGATGCAGCCATGGGGAGCAGAAACCAGCTACAACCTGATGCTGATGAGCAATGGAAGATGGAAATGGACTCCTTGCATACATATGGCCTAGGTGGGACAAGTGGTCCTTATTTCCCCACAGCCCTGGCTTTAGTCTCACCTGGCATCCTAAAGCCATTTTAAAGAATTTGCTCAGGTGCAAAGCAGAGTCATCATGCAAAGAGCTGATTTTTGACCAAGGATGGATGAGACTTGGAGCAACCTGGTCTAGCAGAAGGTGTCCCTGTCCATGGCATGGGGGGGTGGAATGACATGATCTTTAACGTACCTTCCAACTCAAACAATTTTGTGATTTCTATAATTTCAAGGTCTGACATCCAGCAGGATGCCTAGCACAAAGCAGGCATCAGATTGGCTTGTAGATGTTTGGTGTTGTTGGGGAAGGGAAGCTGATCCCTGTAAATACGAGTATGGACAT
This sequence comes from Pithys albifrons albifrons, assembly GCF_047495875.1. Lineage (NCBI taxonomy): Eukaryota > Metazoa > Chordata > Aves > Passeriformes > Thamnophilidae > Pithys > Pithys albifrons. The sequence continues at coordinate 5,466,835 of NC_092463.1, read as the reverse complement.
CAACACTGGAGTTGATGGGAATTAGGATCACTGTGGGCTCAGGCAGGATCCTGCCTCCAGGGCTACGGAAGACCTCAGCTGCCAAAAGCTGACCTTGGTGATCTTCCCACGCTGAGGAACATCCAGACTCTGCCAGCACCATATATTACAGCAGTAGGAACAGATTCCATTTGTATCTACAAAGGGATACAAGGCAGGCACAGACTATTCACAGCAGGAACACTTCCAGCTAAGGTTGGTGATAAAGCACAACTCATGTGCTGCTCAATCCTGCTCGCAACTCCAGCAACACCACCAACCATTGAGCAGTCAGGAAGAAGAATGGTGCTGGAGAAAATTCCCCATCCAAAGAGGCTGGGACCCTCCATGGTGACCTGTGCCAGAAGAACTTGGAGTGAGTGCAAGCCAAAAACCTAAAATGCCCCAATTAAGGTCACCCATGCGATACAGAACAAGCTGCCCAGGCATCTCCCAGGGATGTGGCCTCCTCTTTTACGAAGTGCAAAGTGGAAAGCATTTAGCAGGTAGACCATATAATTTTTCCACTTCAGTTGTACTTCTCCTGGAAACAAAAGTGTTCCTTATGTGCTCTCTGCCTTCAGCTGGGGTTCACATTGTGCTATAACATGGTTCCTTTGTGAAGTTATGAGTTGGGAACAACATGGGTTTTGGGCAAACCCCCACATTAGTTTGTAGCTGTAACAGATACTGCAATTACAGGAATGTTTCAGCCGAAATACAGAGTTCCTTGGTGGATTGCTTCACTCGGGTTCGGGGAACGTGTGTAGGCAGAAAACCCTTATTTTCTCACTGAGTAGGTGTGTGACTTCTCTATCAGATGCCTACCTATCAAAACATACGTTTAAGAGATTATCGTTGAGGGTGTTAACACCATGAGGTGATGAAAACAAGTGCCGCAAGCAGCAGGCTGGGACGGGAGCATGGCAGGTCCAGGCTGTTCACATCTAAAGAGCAGAACCTGGGTAGGCCAGTAAAGTGTCTGTATGGCATATGGTCCCTGCAGAGTGAATTTAAAAGCAGGCATTACCCAATCATTTGGTTTTCCTCCTTAAAAGTGATTCACAAGGCAAGGGAGCTTGGTCCTGGGAGACAGCAGTGGGATGGGGTCAAGAGCCCCATACTGAGTGTCTGGCTCTGGACAGACTCTGCAGAAAGGGGTGGTTTCCCCAGGACTCAATGGCTACTGCAATTGTAATTTTTCCTGGGTACCAAGCACACTGTTTTCTTTGCAGATATAGGAGAAATGGCTTTGGTCACCATTAAACAATTCTCAAAATCCCAAAGTCCTTAATGCTGCAAGGACCAGGCAGCAAAACACAACAGCTGACCTGCAAGCATGAAATGCAAAGCTTGGCTTTGCAGCTGATTCCTCAGCTGCTACTTAAAAGCCGTTTTGTTTTGCAAGGCCCAAAAGCTCATACTTTCTCCTTACTGGATTAGAAACCGGGGAAAAAGCACATTACTGAAGTTCCTAAGTACAACTGGATATCTGTAGCAACGAGTTCCCAACCTGGTGCTGCTACTGACATGTAACAACACTCACACTGACTGCACCACCACTTTCTCCTCACATTGGGGCTGTTCCCTGTTCCCTGTTTAAGCAGCATATAAAATGGCAATCATCCTGGCACGCCAAGAGGAAGGGATGGCATGGCTCTGTGGGACAGTTATTTGTGTAGCATTCTACCCAAGCACTGCACATGGTGAGCCACAGACCCATTGCCCACCACGAAGCATTTCAAAGGCAACAGAATTTTGTCCCTGACAGGGGATGCTATTTCATAACTATCTCCCTACTGATAGCATCCAGAGAGCAGCGAGGATGAAATCCATTAGTTGCCCCAAGTACAGCAAAAACAAATGCTGTGATAAATCTTATAAGCTGCCAGAGACCTTTTTATTGTTCCTCAGGCTCCCAAGTTTCCACTACTTCATAAAGCAGCAGGGAGGGGTAAAGCAGCTTTCCATACTGCAGGAGGGGAAGGCATGAAGCCCAGCAATTTGGAGACCGCGTGTGAGTATCTCCCCTCCAGCAGATACCAGAAAACATCAGTGAGCAAGGGTCTGCTCCCATCCTGAGCCTCGGGGGCCAAGGACACTGCACAGCCCCTTAGCTCCTGGACTCACCTCCCCAGGTCTCTGAAAACTTGTCAGCTGCTGGAGTCTGGGTGGAGGGACACAGGGAAGGTTACCTGCTACTGCTTTCACAGGCTAAAAATGGGCTGCTGCACATCATGGGTGGGAAGCAGGGCTAGGTGAAGGTTGCTCTAATTTCTTCCATATCACTAAGTCTGAGGTGAAAAGTCTGAGATGCCCCATCGGGAGCAGTAAATAGAATTTCCTCAAAGCCTGGAGAGGACAAGCCACAAGGACCGTCTGGGGCAGCATCTCCTCTGAGCCCATCCCTCTGCCAGCAGTGATTCAGGCTGGGAGCAAGGTGTGGGACCAGGGAGAGGCAGACCCTTGTGCTCCAGGGGCACACCAGACTCAGCAGTTCCTCCAAGCATCCAAGCTACCTGAGGAGTCATCAGAGCATCAGTCTCATACTGCTGGGATGGAGATGCCACTGTGACACACCCCACCGTGAAGAGAGTCAGTGAGGGGTCCTCAGTCATGCTGGGGCTCCTGTACCCTCTCCAAACCAAGCCATCCCACCCCCCTGCCTGGTGCAAGTCCCATGGGGTCAATGCACACCACCACACACAGAGCGTTTCATTACAAACCTCGGAGTGACAAGGAGTGTTAAGCAGATATAAAGGACATCAGTCATTTACCCATCTGGTGGAAAGTCTAGTTGGTGTTGGAAAATAGGGAGGGATTGTTACAGCAAGATCTACCATATGGCTCCATTATGCGGAGCTTTGCAAGTGCTTTCTCTGAGCGTGCAAGCAAGATTTCAGCCTTTGAAGAAATGCTGTATTGTTAGCCTGGATACGCAGGAGCCTCTTGAAAGAAGCTGTGGCAGATGGCACAGCTTTGTTTCCTTGGTTCGCAGGCAGTTCGTGCAACCCCAGATTTCCTCATCACCAGGGCTGAGCAGCCCCATGGCACAGCGACCCTCCTGGTGTGCCCTACAGGAGGACTGATGGCTCCTGAAACTCCTCAAATCCAATGGCTGCTGACTGGCAGGTGTAACATCTCCGCACAAGGAAGCAAACACCACCAACCTGAGCTGGCAGGACACACCGGTGTCAAAGCAAGAAAAGCTGCACAAAATCATAAAGCCTTGCCCCAGCCAAAGGAGTTGCAAATCAGAAATCTTGCTGAAATATCCTGCTTTTGTTTGTGCCAGCACCTGCTCCTCCTTGGGTGGCTGAGCCTGGCCGAAGCCCCGGCAGGACAGCGGACAAAGGAAAGCCTTTCAGACGGGGTCGGTGTCTGCTTGAGCGACATCCCAACAATACTCCAACAAAACCCATTCAGCCCAGGCAGGGGAGAAAGGGAGGGAAAGGAAAAAGGGTCCTCTGGGAGGAAGCGGTGATCAGTCACTGACCACAGCAACAACATCTGCATCTGACCCAGGCCAGGGAAAAGCCCCAGACTGCTGCATACGTATGGCTGGGACAGAGAGCATCAATCCTGCAGCCTGGGATGAAGACCAGGCACTTCTTACAGGTTAATTGCTACATATTGCCCAGGCAAAAAAAAGAAAAAACTAAAACCAACTAACAAACAAACAAAACAAACTAAAAAACCCAGAAAGACAAACGAAAAAAACTCCCATTTCCCTCTTGTTCCTCCTGAAAAACACTTTCACAGCCACAGAACAACCCCTCAACTTAACTATTCTATTTATCTATTCTAATTAAAATCCTAAGTGTCCATCTAACATAAAGCAGGTCGAAAAACAGACACCAGGAGAGCCGCCTGAGCCTTTAGCTGACCTTGGAGTCACAGCTGCTCCATGTCTCTCTGCAGCTCAGGCCCTCATCCCCTGCCGCTGGCACAGGACAGTCACCGATTTCTCACACTACAGATGTTTTCTGCCTCAGATGAACAGGCACACTTAAAAACACACGAAGCCTAGAGAATATTTTACAGTATGGTTCAAAAAAGAAAGCAATTTTTCCCTTTGAGTAAGCAGCAGGCTGGAATTTGAAGAACAAGGATCCCACTTCTGTTGTTGGTGTCTGTGGGAGCATTGTCCATCCAGGTGATCAAACCCTCTGCTGCCATGTCCCCAGTGACACCCTGCATCTCAGGCCTGATATTCTCCATTCCTGCCACTCCAAGTCCCTAAAGGGAACAAATGGGGCAGAAATGTCACTATTAAGCTTCAAGAGAAGAGTTGGCCAAGCACCAACTCCAGCTGGCAAAGCCTCAGAATCCCCTCCAACCGCTTTGACTTCCCTCAACCCAATTGACTGAGACAACCAAGGACTTTGGAGGGAGCCTTAGTCCCACAGAGCAGGCACAAGCCATCCCACCCCGGATGGCCAAGCATGGCAGGCCGAGTGGCACGGGGTTCCCGCAGGCATAAAGATCAGCCCAGCACCTCTGAGTGCTTTCTCTGTCTCTCATCCAAATGTTACACAGTGGGTTTATACAGGAACAGTGGGATGTCTTCCAAACCATTTAACTAATGCTGAAATTTAATACCAGACACCAACAGGTTACTGAGAGCAAGAAGGAGCTGTTGTAAGGAAGGGGAATTTGTAACTTCACTCCCCTAAATGGGAATCTGCCCTCTTGTGACCATGGGGCAGAGCTTGGGTTCACCCTCCCTCACACCTGGTGCTGGCTTGGGTCAAAATCTGCCTGATGGGTTTTTTGGGGAGACAGGGGCTTGCAGCTGTTTGCAGGGGAGCACAGTGGGGACTCGCTGTCCCCCTCCCCATATGACTTCAGTCCCCAGGGAGCCAGCGTGGCTCCTGCTGCCAGCATGTCCTGGAGAACCAGGTGCCTCCAAATCTTTTTCTCACCCTTGGCTGGGGGGAAAAAGTAAAAATCCAGGCAGTACAGAGCAAGGGCTGGAGAGCAGAAGGGCCACACCAGTGCATGCCCCAGGGTGGACTGGTTCCTGCTGGGACTGCAGGACTTCTGCCTCACTCCACTCACACTGATTTCTGTGCAACACTGCCACCACACAAAGCATCTGGATGAATTTAGGGGAGATGCTTTGACAATCCTGTGCTGAGATGAAGTGCCACAGGCTTGGTGGAGCTCCAGCACATGAGCCTCCACAGATGCCTGCTTCAGCGTGGCTGGTGACACCAAGCCACAGCCCAACAAGCTTTTGGCTGGGGCATGGGAAGACTGATCCATGGCAAAGAATTTCCCCAGGAAAACCTGATTTGGCCAAGTTACCAGTGGAGAATAACATGGGACAGAGGCAGTCACTCAACTTGAACAAACCCAACCTGACCAGTGGCAGTTTGCAGGGCAGCTTCAAGAAGAATCCTCCTTCATCCCCATCATGCTGTGTTGGTGTTCTGGTCCGCCAGGCATCTCATCCTGCCCATGGAGAACGATGCCTGGGCAAAACCAGCTTTTATAATACAACCTGGAGCTGTCCTCATGGCTCACTAGAACCATGCTGCCTGGCATCTGATGGGATGTGCTACACCATCAGGTGTGACCAACCAGCATCATGACTCCCAGGTCTCTCTGTGCATCCCACCACTGTAAGAAAACCCCATTTCACTACTGAATCAACTCAAAGTAGAGTATCATCCAGCATGTCACACTAAAATGTTTTAACTTAGAGGAACTTAAAGGTATTTTGGCTGCCAATTTTTTTCTTAATCCATGTTTTTCCAAGTTTTTGAACTGCAGCATAAAGAAATGATATCTTGACTCTCCACATCTCAATTTAGCCTACACCTGAAGATTTCTGTGAAGCTGAGTGCCCAGCAAGTAAAGCCACTTTGCACCTATAGGGGACAATCTGCTTTACCAGCTTGGACTCCCCTCATTAGAGCCCAAAGCCCTGCTCTAAGAAATTAAGGCTTTCTAATGAGAAACCACCTCAAACAGGCAGGACTTCAAGGAGGAGCAGAGCTCAAGGTTCAGCAAAAAACTGCTTGCAGCAGCATCCCCTGACACTCCCTTCATGCCAAAGTTTGCCTGAGAACTCCAAACCAAGGCTGGGGCACTGCAAAGATGGGAGTCCGGGGGAAAGAGGGAGAAAAACTAAATCTAGAAGTAAAAAGTATCCTACTTACCACCAGCTCGGTGAACATGGCATCCAGCTCCTCCACTGGTGGCATGGGCAGCGAGGGCTCCATGGTCTGCAGGGCGAAGTTGCTGTCATTGCGCAGCCGGTACGTGATCTCAGGGTGGTCGCTGCTGCGGAAGCAGCAGAAGATGAAGGAGATCCCCCGACTGCTCCTCTTCCTCGGAGCCATGGCCAAAATCCTCTGCGTCCCTCCCTCCTGGGCACTAGATCCTGCAGGGAAGAGAAGAGAGGAGGCTCAAGCAGCCGCCCCGGAGTGCTGCGCTCCTGTCCCGCGGAGGGGAGGAGGAATCGAGCCACCCACGCGCTCCGCACGGAGGGGAAGAGCGGAGACAGTTTCGTGCCAAATATTTCTGCTCAGATTTGACGTTTACAGTCCTGGCAACCTTGACGACCATGCGAATTAAAAAGATGCATTTGCTTCGCCTTGTGCCAGAGCTGGCAGCAGCAGGAGGGTCACGCTACCATCCCCGTGGGATTAGGAGTCCTGGACTTAAAACTGCTGCTCCCACTCCCAGCAGATCTGCACCAACCTTCCATGCCATAACAGCCAGGCCAGTTCCTGCCTCATATGCCCACCTCATACCCTCTCATTCCAGCAGGATGGCAAATTTAGGAGGCTGCTGCCAGGAACAGCTGGATGTATTTGGGGCCACCAGCTTCCTGCCACAGGTGACTGGGTCCTTGGAGACCTCATGTAGCTCAGGATGCCTTGAGCCACAGACAGCAGCAGAGCTGAGAAAATATCCTGCATGCAACCCTCAGCTCTTAAACGTGTCCCTAAACCAGCAACCACCGGTAAAGCGGCTCTTCTTCATGGAAAGTTTTACTTGGCTTTAATTAGATAAGCCCTACTTGAAATTCTAGTAAATATTTACAAGACGCAACTTCAGCTGATAAAAATCACACAGTGCCAGTAGCTCAGATTTTCCTATGCAGTGCTGACGTTGGGCATCGCTCGCGCCAGTGGACACTTGAGTTTTGCTGATTTCTGAAACCCAGGTCGGGAGCAAAGCTCAGGGCAGGAGTCACATGTCTTGACTGACTGATAACAGCAAGGACCAGGCAAATATTGCCCCAAAACTGGGACTCTCAAGTCAACAACACAAAAGGAGGGCCACCTACAAGGAATGAGGATGGTGGAGAAACACTCTAATATGACAAATCAACCAGCAAAGTAGGGAATTTTTGAAAAGCCTAAACATTTGTCTTACAAAGTTACACACCCACATATTATCTCTGCAAAACAAGACGCTGAGATGTTAAGAGACAGGACAAACAGCCAAGGTTAATGCAGAAGGTTGAAATATGGATGACTCAGGTTTATAAATACAGAAATGAAGAGACTGGGGGAAAAAAGGTCAGCATTTGGAGAGGAGTGTCTGATCTCCCTTGAGCTAACCATTCCCTCCAGCTGTGGATTTATACACCCAAATAAACAGCTGCTGTGCCCTGTGAAGAGCCAGGGCTGGGGGTAGACCTGAGGGCAGACCCTGCACCACCACAGCATGGCAAACACTGCCCTCTCAAAATAGGGACCTTGCAGAAAATTCAGGCTCTACCCACAGTACTTTAACAGAGGATCCAACCCTTGAAATCATCTCAATCGTACATTTTTAGCACATGGTGTAATCATCTGCTGAGCCACGAACGATGGGAAACAGCTACTGGGCCTTCATGCAGGATAATCCCAGGCTGTGCAACTGCTCTGTGCCCAGTCCAGAGGGTCCCCCTTCCTGAAGGGCCCCAAATCTCATTTCACATTTTTGCATCTTGGATGTAGAAATACACAGCCTGGAGGAATTTCAGCTGCCATGAAAGCTCTCTCATCACGGCTCCCCGGCAGGCAGCACCGCAGCAAATCCATTAGCAGCCTGCTGGCATCCCTTCAGTGTCAGGAAGGTTTGGGGACCTGCTGGGGAGTTTCTTTCCTAAAGAAGAGAAATGAATAACCAAAGGCACACACATCTCTTTCCCTCCAATGTGGAGGAAGACATTGCAGGTTTGGGTTTTAAAGAGCCACAAGGGGCAGGGCACAAAGGGAGATGCTGGTGGCTGCACAGCATTTTGTGCCTGGCACAGGAGCTCTGTACCAACCCACGTGTCCTCAGCTGTGCAAAGTTCAGTTACTTGGTGATTCCAAGTCCATGGGTACAGCCACACTATTCCCAAAGCAGGGCCTGCTCCTCCTCCTGCAGCTGGTCTGGAGCAGAGACCTATTTCTCCTTTTTCACGGGGCATTTTCCATCCCCTTTTCAATACCACGTCAACCTTGTCCTTGAAACCTGCTGTTTGATACAGGCTCTGATTTGGGATTACAAAAACATATGGAAAGCTTTTATCAGAACAACACCTGCTCTTCAGAGATACGCACTCCTGACAATGTTCTATGAGGAGTTTGAACGACAGACCAAAAGACAAGGTTTTATTTCAGGTTTTAAAGCAGACAGTCATATAGCAACCAAGACAAGGTATTTTTGAGCTGCTTCCAGCTCTGGAGCTATTGAGGTTCCTCATTTTCATCTATAAACAATTTAAAAAACCAAACCACCCAATAATGTAGACTGAGTGGGCTGTAGGTTATTAGCAACCAAGGCTAAAAAAAGGTTAGAGAGAGAATGTTAGCTACCAGGCAAATAGCATTAAACCTTCAGAAGGCTGATGAATATTCATTGACATGATGGATCAAAATCAAAACACAGCTCCCTGGCAGGTCGTTGGGAGCTGCAGACAGCACAGATTGCATCGTCAGAACAAAGTCCAGCTACAGAGCTTTCTCCCTCTTTGCAAATCCTACAGAAATTGGTTATTCAAGGAGAAAAAACAGCAGCCTCTGGCAATCTGGAGGCCTGTGTTAAGGAGAACAGAAGGGACAAGTTCTACACAGCATCATATGTTAAGTGTCCTGCCCCCACCTCCTGCTTGTACCTTTGACCGCTAATTAGATCAATAAATTTAAGTCAGATTGTGATCTAATGGTGCCTTCTGGCCTCTTCTATTGAACGGGCCAGAATAAATTAAGTTTAATTGCCCCTGTATGTACAGACCCAGGGAAGATAGGATGGAAAGGGTCATCGAGGGAACTTGTAGCCAAGTCCCAAATCCCAAGGCAGGACTGTTAGGGCTGAATCATTCCCAAACAACTTCACTTTCACTGAACCAAGGGTGGAAACGTGTGTGTAATGGGCTCAGCCTGGAAAGCCAGGGAGAAGAGGATGAGGAGGAGCTTAGCCCATGTGTGTGACCAGGACAGACTGAGGTCCCCATGCAAGACAGGTCACAGGCTCACTGATGCACAGAGATACAAGTTTTGTTTTCCCTAGCCCTAAAAAAAAAATAAAGCATCAAGCCTACATTGCCCTGAGCAGTGTTTAAATGAAATCAGTCATTAGGAGAAAATTGGACCCCAGTGTCGCTTCCGCCTTTGCTTTAAGGGAAGAAGAGCAGCAATTACCACTTGCATATTCAACAGCCACCTCAGCAAGCTAAATTAAACTGTGTGGAGCAATGTGTTGCCAAAGCCTGTCTGTGACCGATGCCCCAACAAGCTGGTTTGAAGCCAGCACTGGTATTGCAGCATTGCGGTCTGCAGCCTAAAAATACCCAACAAGGGTACAAACACATGCAAAGGAGCGTGTGCGCTCCCCTTCACACCCGCCTCCTCTAAACCCACCCAAGAGCCAGGAGCTAAATCCTCAAACAGGAATATTAGCATGTTGTTTTGCTGGCTGCCCTCCCATCCCCTCCCAAAATGAGGATGCAAGCTCCTGAGTGAACTCTCTCTCTCAACAGGGAGCTTTATTCCAGTGCACTGCACAAGGAGGGAGTGTTCTTGTGCAAGTATAATAGCACTCACTGACAGTCTCTGCACAACCCTGGACTGATTTTGGCATTTTAGGCCATCCCAAGCTTTGCCTCCCACCACTCCACAGAGGTTTGGCACAGCCTGGGATGCTCCTGACTGATGGAAATATTCCAACTCTCTTCCATCCTTGCAAAGTGATCTCCTTGCTAGTGATGGTTGGGAGGCAATTTGCCTCAGCAAGCACTTTTGGAAGACACTCACCCCAAGTGCTAGAGCCAGGTGTCCTGGACCCCTTTTTACAGCATGCAGAAGGCAGAAACTTGGCATTCCACGCTTTGCACCCTGTACTTGTCACATCCCACCGCTGAGCAATGCTGCATCCTCCCACAGTGGTTGCCCCCACGAATATAAACACCCAGCACAGGGCATAGTCCTGGGTACACATCAAACCCACAAACTAAGTTTTTGAAAAAAACAATTCTAGATTATTTCCCTCCCACTGTAAGTCACGTCCAGACCTCCACAGTAGTAACAACTGGATGATCCCACAGCATTTTTCAGGTCAGCTGTGCATTTGTGGCATCCCCTGAGAAGTATCAAAGCTTTTCCCAGGCACATTCTGATTTTTCACCTTACAGATACAACACAGCCAGCATCCTCCCTGGCTCTGCTCAGTAACCTGACTTCTTCTTGAATTTGGTCCTGTGACTGTGAGCCCTCCAAAGTGTGTCAATGGTGCTCTGCCCAACTGATGAGGTGGCAGCATTTGGGCTCTCAAGAATAAGACGTGCTGCTCTGTTTCACATTTGCACTAAAGCTGGCACAAAGAAACACTTTTTAGTGGGGGGGGTGTCTAAGTATTACTCAGTTTTAAAAATAAAAGTTTGACATTGAACCCTTCCATGGATGAAATGGTCAGAAACAGGATTGCCTTCCCCTAAGCAGAAGCCACCTTCCCTCCAGAAGCAGAAGTTCAAAGAACCTGAGCCTATCACCAGCACCTCCAGCACAGACCCCGTGCTGAGCATGATGCTGCACCCCAACGCAGCTGTTCCTGTTTAAAGTAACCAGGCTAAATTTTTGGCCACAAATTCCCATGTTGATTTCCAAAACTCCTTTTCTCCAGTGTAAAGCTGTTTTCAGGCACAGGCTGTACAGGAGGGGAGTGCTTGTATTTGGTGGAAATCTTTGCATATCAACAGGAGGGGGCAAAAATCTCAAAACACTTGGCTAAAAGGCTTTAAACTCTTTGATGGTTGCCTTTTCTCCATCCATCTGGCCTCAAAACAGCAGCTACAAAAGGGGATGGGGACCCTTCCCATGATGCAGCTGCCAGGAGGATCCTGAGTCATCATGACTACATCACAAAAGCCATAATTCTCAGCGTAAGCAAATCTTGAAGACTTGGGTTTCACGGATTTATAAATACATCCACCAAATCCCGAATTACCTCAGGTCCTCCTTCCTCTTCCCCAAAAGCCTGTTATACTCTGTGAACCCAACAAAGAGTGGTTTGCATCTCCAAACTTTGCTTAGGCTACATGATACCCCAAAAAATGCCCCTGATGGTGACTGGAGCTGGCTGTAGTCACAGCTTCTCGGCGTGCTCCCAGAAAGCCCCATCTATCAGCATCACCAAAAACCCAATGCTTGCCTAAAACCTGTCACCTCCTCTTTCCATTCTTTCCCTTTATCATGGCATTTGTCACATCCTGAAGCAGACATCTGTGCCTGCTGTCTCACAAGAAAAAATTTTGCTATGCTCAAGGGCAGGTGAGCTTTGGGGGCTTGATGGTGACATCCGGGGTGCAGGAACAAAATTCAGACCAGCTTATTCATAGAGTCAGTAAACATTTATACATTCACCAGTGAGGGGAAAAAATAGTTTCACAAATTTGTAACGTGCCAGAAAAGCCCTCCTTTTTCCACTTAAAACTCACACCTACCAAAAGCAGCAAAAGTGTTGGTAGAGACTTTTTGGTGTGTCTGCATGGGGCTCCCACCTGGAGGTGTTGATGCTATTCAGGGAAAAGCACAACAACCTCCACTGTGCTGTGAGAGTGTCACAGCCCGGCTTGCCAGTCGCCTCTCCAGCACACGAGTGAGGTCCCCGCCAAGGGAAGCACACACACTGTTGACTCTGTAATCCAGTTTTCAGGGGAAGAGTGTGGCGCACAGCAGGGTGAGGCAGGATCTGTCTTAACCCTCTCCAACTGAAATCAATCCTCAGAGCAGCACCACTTGCTTTGGCAAGCCAGCAAAAATCTGGAGCAGGGGGATGGTTGATGGTGTGTTGCAGAATCACGTCTGTCCCAAGGCATGGAGATAAGCTTGGACGCAAGGAGAAGATGCTGAGGGCTTGCAGGATCCACCCTCCCACGTCAGGAGCTGGCCCAGGGATACCCACACAGCCCATTACACCCCATGGTGCACAGCTCAGTGCACACATCGAGGGAGGATGCTGCTGGAGAAAAACTTTGTTCAGCTTCTGAGGATTAAAAAACAAACCTTGCTGGAAGTTTCCCAGTCAGACAGACTGTGAGTGACGCAGTAACACCAAAGGTAGTCACAAGTTCTCCACTAAAAGGGTAAATTTGATTGGAGAAGAACTGAGTGCCAGCACCAGATCCTCCAAACCAATACAGATTGTTTCTCACAGGAGCTCCAGCAGATCAGCTCAGGCAAATGCCATTTATTTCAGGAACAAGGACAACAAGCATGGAACCACAGACAAGACCCAGTTTGAGAACCTATATAAAAAAATATATTTCTTAATACTCACTAGGGTGCTGAATGACCCAATTCTTCAGACACACACATGTCTGTTTTTCCAGCAGCCAGGAGGATTTGTGGTATGCTTTTTTCAGAAGCAAACCAAAAAAGCTGGGTGGGTTGGCAGTGGGAGGAAGAGTTTTCAAGTCACGTATTGCTCCCTTACACGTACTGAATGATTTGCATCCTGTAACCCAGGCACAACATTGCTGAAGTCCAAGAGACTTCTCAGGAAGGCGGGGGGCTCTCCAGGAAGGATGCTAGGGCAGCCCCTGCCCTCCCTGTGCCCCAGCCCAGCTTCAAAAGGCAGCAGAGAAAAACAGCAGAAAGGAAAGGCGGTGGGAGGGGCCTTTGCTCCCAGTGCTTCCCTCACCCCCTCTTGTTTTGGGGCGGCAGCTGTCAGTGCTGCATTGTGGAGGGGCTCAAAGGGGCAGAGAAGGCCTTTTCAGAGCTGAGGTTACACGAGGGGATGGATTAGCACCGACCCGGGGCTCTCCTGAAAGCCTGACGCCTTTCAGAGAAGAGCCTCACAACACTTCTGCTTTGCCATTTGAGCCTGTTCTCTCAGGGATCCTTTGAGGGTGTCAGGGCTGACTGATGCCAAGCCTTGTCAAGGCAGCCCTCAAGGACAGCACCCATCAAGAGGGAAGGATGCAAGACCCCCTTGGCAGCTCAGGGGGCTCCTGCAGCCCTGCTGAGCACTCAGGGATGAGCATCCTCTTCCATCCTGGCTCCTATAACCCGGCACAAGCATGAACACCATCCAGTCCAAATCAGTTTCCATCACTGGTTTTGGCCCCAACTGAGGGAAAAGGCTCATGCAAAGCACAACACACCTCCAGAGGATGATAATACCAGCTGTGAAGCCCAGCCCAGATATCACGAGCTCTGACTACTCCTTTTGACAATGCAAATGTTGTTAACACAAACTCACCAGCGTGGCAAGGGAGGAGAGAGGAGTTTTATTTCCCACTGGAGGAGTATATTTGTTTGCCAATTAGCCTTTTCCTGGAGAACAATAGTTCAATCAACCTTCCTTTATTTTAATTCCTCCTTTTATTCATTCCCCCAGCCTCGAGCCCTGCTCCTCCAATGAATATTTGGGCTGTGACTGATTTATCGTATGCAAAGCCTCACTGCTGAGTTTTCCATTTCAGAGCTCCCCATTTCAGCAGTAATTCCCAGGGTGAGATGGGGATATAACACGGAGGGGGGAAGGCAAGCAGGATTTTCCTCACTTAAAGCCTCTTAATTTGGCTTCACAAACTGGAGTTTCCAAGTTGCTCAGCAGCAAACACTTCCAGTCCAACAGCACAGCAACATCTGCCATGGGGCCAACCATCACAACAAGGCTACCACGAGCTACTGGCTGAGTCCTGAAGGGCTCATTTTGGGTTGTGTTTGGAGATCTTTAGCATTATCAATGCTTAGGGTGAGGCCAGTGGAACCCCAGGTGTTCATGTATTTTGTGGTGAGTACCAAGCTGGTTTCTTTCTCTTTGAAAATGGAAACTGGGTGGAGACTTGTGTAAATAGAAGTCCTATCCAGCAGGGACCCTGATGGGTAAATATCATTAAACTTCAAGATATTGTTGAACTTGTGGTCCAGAAGGTGCCCAAAGCAAACAAAACACACTTGTCAGATCTCTCAGACTGCCTACTCATCTGCAATGCTGATTTCCTTTTAAAGGTTTTAAATTCTGATGTTAATCCAGAGTGATTTTTCCCCCTGAAGTACAAACCTGGGGTTGAGAATTCCTTGATAAATATGTCTAATGGCAGAAAAGGCCCACTGGCTGCTTTCCTTTCAGTATGACATTGATACCTTCCTGTGCTTCAGCAGATGAACACCAAAAACCAATGTATGTGAGCACACATCAAGCACACCACCACCCCAAAAGCTCCAACACGACGCTCCCACCCAGCCTGGGAAAAACCAGCAACTTCTAGCACATTTCACTGAAGGACTGTTTGTATTTAAACATAATAAAGTAAAACTGGCATGCACAGCAAGTCAGATTAATTGGAAGGCTTGACTGTATTGTTTTTATGTGGATACAACACAATGGAGTTTATGGCACAAGCCCTGCTCTGACCAGGACAGAGCTGCACCACCCTGTGCCACAGGGCAGCAGGACTCCAGTTTCCAGGACAGCTGCTCAAATCCATCACCTTCAGTTCAGAGTACCTGTCTTAATAGAGGCTCATGATTTTAACTGCCTAATTATCCAGCCTCCCACAGAAGGCAGGGAACAAGGAAGGACTCACACCTAAGTCATCCAACACATTGCTGTCAGGGATGGACCAAAGGAAGGTCCCTCTTCTCCAGCTGGAGCATTCAGAGGAGAATGTCAGTCCAGTGGAGATCCCAAGGGGATGCATTTAAAAATCAATAGAGGCTATTTTAATGTTTAATCCGGGAAAATATCAGCATCAGCAGCATCAATACAAACCAAATTTAAACACACTGAGTACACGCACAGGATTGTTACTTTTTCCTTTGTGCATTGATTTAACCAAATCTGGTTTTCCCCAGAGAGTTTGAACTCCAAACAGGGCATCCAAAACATCCCTAGTCCTCCAGGCATCTTGCCTGCCTCCATCTCCATATACTGTTTAAAAAATGAGCCTCTCCACCTCACTGGAGCAAATGTTTCAGTGAGGAAACCCCTTGAAGGGGCAATATCACCACATAGTGGCCACCTCCCTGGCAGGGCTATATACAGAGTGGATTTCTTATCTTTGCAGGTTTTCACACGGCACCCATTTTGCGATATAAGTTTCCCATCCCTGCAGATATTTACACAATTATCTCCCTTTTCATTAAAAAAAGCCTTGGAATTGCGAATAACTGCTTTGAAAAAATTACCCAAGGGGATCCTGAAAGGCTCAGACACCCTGAGAGAAGATAACTGTGTTTGATTTTTAAAAAATTAATCTCATCTGCAGCAGGAGGGCAGACTGGGTGTTTACATATCTGGGACTAACCACACTTCACATGCACCCACAAGCACAGATGCACTTTCCCAGAGGCCACCACAGGCATGACCTGGGCTCAGAGAGCCACAATGTCACCCCCTCCTGCTGGGGTGCACACCATGCCTTCAAACCCACCAGCATCTTCTGTGCACCCACTGCTCTCAGCAGAGGTGCTCCATGGCTCAACACCATCCCTTTTCTCTCTTTCCAGAGCCTTCAAACCACTTCTGGCCCTTTCCAAGCTACATTGGTTTTGGCTGCAGTACAGGTAATTTTCACTGTATCTGGAATGGGGCTGCATTCTTAATTTGTGCTGGAAACTTGTTAATTCAGAGATGTTTTAGTTCTTGCTGAGCAGCACTTGCTCTATCAAGGCCTTTTCTGCTCCTCACCCCACCAAGGAAGGTGGGGATGCACATGGAGCTGGGAGGGGACACAGCGGGGACACCTGACCCCACCCGACCAAAGGGATATTCCAGACCATCTGGTGTCATTCTCAGCAGATAAAGCTGGGGGGCATGTTTGGGGAGATGGCATTTGTCTTCCCAATTCCTCACTACACATGATGAAGTCCTGCTTTCCTGCGGGTGCCTGAACACCTGCTTGCCCATGGCAAGTGGTTGATGAATTCCTTGTTTTGCTTTGCTTGTGCATGCAGTTTTTGCTTTCATCGTTAAAGTGGCTTTATCTCAAGTTTTCACACTTTAACTCTTCTGATTCTCACCAGATTCTCCACAAGCCACCAGGGGAGAGTGAGCAAGAGCCTGTGTGGGGCTGAGCTGCCAGCTGATCTAAAATCACAACACAAGCTCGTAACTCTTTGCAACTGGCCTCTTGCTTGGGGTTGGAGGTCACCACTCTAGCCAGCAAAGTACTTCTCCCCATCGACACCAGTCCAGTTTACTCACAATACAAAGAGATGGAGAACTTCACCTCTTTCAGTTTGCTAAGTTTTGGGGGTGGATGTGTCTTGCAGAGCTCTTCGCATCTCTCACCTGGGCAAGACTTCAGGTACCGCTGGCGATGAGCACCTTGTGACATTCCTACAAAGATCACTCCCTTTCCTGGCTTCAGGTGATGTATTCGACTGACAAAGCTCCACCAGCTCTCCAGTAAGAAAGTGCATTGTATTAGTGTCATAAAATATTATTTTAGTCCATGTCTGGCCTTGCCGCCTGCAAAGTTATAGAAAAACCATGAAAGTAAAGAGAGTACTTTTAATTTAGATGATCAATAGAGCATAGAAGGGTGAGAAAGTAGCTATAACATGCTGAGAAACCAGGCAGATTATTGTACAAAGTAACTGTATAACACTAGATGTTCTCTATTATCAAGGCTGTGTTCCTCACTGACTTGGCTGCACTCGTCAGGATAGATACAAATACCCTGGACACACAATGGTGAAGGTCATGCAGGAGGGTGAGGAAGCTAATGATGGAAGGAAGATAATGTGGGCAGGGGTGGCACAACCACTACCCAACAGGAAAGCACGCACAGACTGTTGCCACTTATGTGATGAACAGGCGGTGTTTGGCTGCCTCTCAGGCATCACCTTATACTGCGTCCTGGCCCTACATAGTATAATGGATAGCTGATAAATAGGGACACTCAGGGGGAGCTGAGCAACACTCATCCTTCCACTGAGACCATGTTGGCTCCGTGGGGATGCCTGCTAAGCATGGATGCCGTCCAGCTTCTGCCCACCCTGGTAGCCCTGGCCTGTCTGCTTGAGTGAGCATCAGTGACAGGAAGCAACTGCTGCAGCATCAACTATTTTGTATCCTTTTATTAAGTTTTAAGTATTTTACCTTTTTATTCTCTTTTGTGTTAGGTGTTTCATCCTTTTATTCTTTTTTGCTAGCTGGTATTGCAATAAATGCTGTTTGTAGTATTTTATGACGGTGATTATCTTTATTCTGGACATGTATCCAAATTAACTGATACATGCAGGCCCAACACCCAGAAAAAAACCCCTATTCTTTTAGCAGCTTTGAAGCTGAAACATCTCTATCAGCAAAGGTGGCGACTGAGTTGGCTGAGAGAGGCCACTTGGGGCTGTAGCTTTCCATTCACCAGATTGTCAGATCTTACAGCCCTGACAACATCACTGATAATGAAGTGGGGCCCAGCAGGTATAGCAAAGCTTGAAACCCAGTGCCATGACCCTATTGCTCAATTCATGCTTCCCCATGCCCATGCTAAGAAGGGACACAAGCAAAGGCTTCAAGTGGGGCGAGCCATGGTCACTGGGCTCCCAAAGTAAATAAAGCAGAGCCCTGACAGCAAAAAGCCAAAGCCAAGCTGGCTCAGGGACCACAATGACACCAGAGCAGCTCTGCTGAGACACCCAAAGGTACATAGCTCAACATTTTGTCACAAGCCAGAGGTCGCCTCAGGAATGGGCTGGGTAAGGCTGTTTTCTGTTTAGCTCTTGGCACAAGCACATCCACTTCATACACTCCCTGCAATGATACAAGAACATCCAGAACCTTCAGAATTCAGAACCTCCATCTCAAACCCCTCCCTACAACAGAGAGCCTGCAGGTTTGTTGCCTAGCCCACCGCTCTGAACATTAAAAAACATTTTCCCTTGTGTCTAACCTCCAAATCCCATTGCCCCAGACTGCAATTTGTGTGCCCTAAACACATGGTAATGAAATAACTGAAAACAAAACTGACCCCGAGATCATCCACAGTCTTGTGACTGTCCACAAGGCAGGAAATTAAATGGCTTTTGGATAACAAGTATTTGCAGCATTTTCCAGCATAAGACCTTGTCACATTGCAGTGAAAGCTTGAAGAAGCTGCAAATTGGATTTAGGTACCTGAAAAGTCCAGATTCACTCCACCATTGCCAGAGTTGTCACAGGAAGAGAAAACACCCTGAAATAATTGCCTCTTGAGGCAAAAACTTTCAAAACACCATTAATGCAGATTTTTAGAGCTGGCAAGAGCTACCTATTCTCATTGACTGCAACATGAGCCATGAGAGCAGGCGGAGAGGAGAAAAAGCATCTTCCAGGCAGTCACAGGCATTTTTTTCCCAGCTGAGTGCATAGTGAGGAAAGCAACCCATGCATCAACAGGAGCACTTGACGCATGCCAGCGCTTTCTAAATTCACTTTCAGTAGATTTACCAACACGTCCTATGGAAAAGGAATGTGTGCTATGCAAATCCAGCCTCAGACTGCTCCCTGCCTAATCTAGCTTTAGATTCAAATGCTTATTACCATGGCGTCTAATCAGGTCATGTGTAATAGACAGGTTTAGTTTGGGCTTCCAGTACTTCAGCTGTGTTCTTACTAAGGCACCAAAAAAAAAAAAAGAAACAAAGAGGGGAATAACTCCAACACTGCAAAGGATTTGAGTTCTGGTGGAAACCAGGCATGGAAAGAAGTATTTTACACCTACCAGTAAAAGCCAGGCTGATATGCCAACATTTGGCAGCTCCCCAAGCACATACTGAATGTCAAGTCCTGTTTGCACCCCATCCTATCCCTGCAGGGAACTTGGCAGGTGGTCTTTCAGTGTCTCTCCCCTCTCCCCAAGACATAAGGTACGCTGCTGATCTCACACCCAGGTAGGGCCCATCTACCAGCAGCACCAAGCCCAGCTGGTCACACCATAACCTCCAGATTATCTTATGGATGCTTCGAGCAGCCATGTCAGGACTTCCAGAGCCTGGGTAACATGTGCCAACCAGAAGCTGTTGCTGGTTTGGGGAGGAAAGGAGTCCCTTACTGCATCAGGGTCTGCAGCAGGACACAGGGACCATGGGAATGTCATTCCCAGAGGCCACCACCTCCTTGTTTGCTGGCACCAGCCACACAGCAGGTTTCATGACATAGCCAAGGTAATCTCTGTTCTAACCTGCACCAGGCAAGATGATTCATTTCACTTCTGAATTTGTCAAGTACAGTTGGTCTGTCCAAGCCATACGTCACCCCTGGTACCTCCAACGTATGACCCAGATGCCAGACTCTTATCTCCACCATGCAGGTACAGGTCAGCCACTGTGCACCAGAAATAACCTTGGGGCTGGGACCCACCATTTAGACTTAACAGGTTCTCCCCTCCCTCTGCTGCTCATCTGCCACACTGTGCTTCCCTGCAATGGAGGACAGGCAGGTTTCCAACAGCATTATCCAGCTCCCACCCTCTGGATGCTGAGGGAGTCCCAGAAGCTTGGTCTCCCCTGCCTCCACAATGCCAAATGACACACAGACTGGCAACCAACTCCAGCAAAGGGTCAAGATGTACAAATGTTGCCACCAGCCTCTGAAGACACTACAAGACTGCGCTGACTCTGCTACACTACAGAAACTCCTCTTGCTGGGTAAAAAGCAGTAGGAATACCAAGAGGAAAAAAAAGATTTCCCTCTGTGAATCTAAGCAACATAAGCCACTTTCATATTAAAGCTGCAGGATGAACTGGCTTTTATTAGACAACAGGGAATTCACATAGGTGAACGTTCCCCCAGCAACACCTATGTGTCTGTTCAGAGACCCACAGCCTGGGCTCTCTGGTGTCTCATAACATGGTAAATCCAACTAAAGCACCCTTTATGGTTTGGATGTTCATAACATTTATGTGTATTCCCTGGTCCCTAGTATGGACTGAGGTTTCATTGCATCCTATAATAAAAAACCTCCACAACACCCTTCTAACTTGGTGACTGTTTTGACAAAACTTGAAGCAGCTCCAGATATCTGAAATGAAAACCAACCTGAAAAAAAGGACAAAACCAGCCAATGGACCTGATGAATTGTCAGTAGGAGAGGAGGAGGAGCAGACAGACAGACCAACTTTAAAGATTCCTGTCATTAGGAAACTAAACTCAAATCATGGTTTGACTTTCAATTATGGATGTTATTACTGAGGTTGATATTCTGCCACAGACGTGTTCTTTGCTTCATCATTTACTGAATGAATATTCAAATGCTTTGAAAGGAGAGGGGGGAAAAATCCCAAGCAAACCAGAGGTAGCAGTGTTCTCATAAACCCGTTCAAAGTCCAAGCCAGATTTACCAGTGACTCTATCAGTGCCCAGCTGTGTAGGCAGCTGGCTGGGCTCTCCCTCCATCACCTTCCCAGCTCACAGCTGCACCTGGACCTGATCTGGCAGACTTTCTTCCTCACTCCTGTAGCCAAAGAGACAGCAGGGATGGTTAAATTAGGTGTAAGGATCCCTGTTCCCATGCAGCCCAGCCTGTGGCACAGAAGGAAGAAACTCTGCCAGACTTCCTGTCTGAGGACATGGATGGAGATGCTTACGGAGGAGTCCCTCCCAGCACTGAAGGAGCCATACAAACAGTATTTACCAGGTTACCCAGCAAAGTCATACTCACTTGTGAGCCAAAAGCTAAAACTCACATTCCTGTATTTACAGCCACTACCACTTCTACAACAGTCTCCAGGACCAGGTCGTTCCCAGTGATGACTGTGACGAGGTCCCAGGGGAAGAGGTCCTTCATCCTACCATAGCACAGGGACTCATGGACAGCTCATGCACATGTACTTCCAAGTGAAAAAGATATTTCAGAGCCTCAGAAGCAGCATCTCTGGAGCTGTGAATAGCACACAGGCAATGAGCATGGTTTGCTTATGATAAGCCAGGATGACAAGTCACTGGAAATGTAAAAATAATTTAATGAATAAGTATTTTTAGATTTGTAACTCCACAGCAGCTTTATTTATAGGAATGCCAATCACTTTTACACAGATATAAAATTGGCTGGCAGAATGCCTTAAACTAAATCCAGAAACCCATCTGTAACAAATCTAAGCCGTGATATCTCCACATACACTTGGCCAAACAATAACGCTAATGCCAGTCATCATCACTTTAAACGTACAGATGGGCTGGGGGGGGGTGTTGCCAAGCCTTCCACATGGCCAAAGATGGATGAATTCCACTATTGCCTACTATGAAATGGTTGGGAAAACGACCAGATGAAGGAAAACCAGTCACCATCTGGGCTGTGTGGATTCTAATACCAACGTAATACTGGCTGGAGAGCAAGCACCCACCAGGCTGGCTACAGGTGAACTTCTTTCAAAACCTTTCATCACTGAAATAAGGAGCTACAAGCAAGGAGAAAACCCCATGGAGCTCTGCAGCACCTTTAAAAGTTGGAGAGATTACACTAGGGCTCTTGCATAGCTTTTTTATACATTGCTCAAGACACAAAGCTGGGATGGAGGCAGAAGTTAATTCATAGTCATCACTTGGCACTCGATCTCAAAGCACATGAGGATTTCTAGTGATCCTTGCCCAGGATCTCACAACTTTATCCAAACCTGCAGATGTCAAGGGGAAAGGTTGCTATGGATTTCCACAGGGCTGGCGACCACCTGGAAAACGAAAAAGTCACAACCTATTCACATGAAACAAGGAAAAAAACTGCTCTTTGTACTATTGAGGCTTCTGGGGTCTGGCTGTATCAGAAATGGGGCAAAACAGGGATGACTCCACATCAAATACAGACAAAACTGCATCGTATCCATGAAATCTGCAGCATTTTGGCAAATGCCAAGATGGAAAAGCTTATTCTGAAATATTGCTTTGAATGGCTCTGGGAACAAACGCAGCATTAATTTTCAACACTTATTCTACAAATTATCTGAATAAACTGAGAGAGGCTCACACACACATACTGACAGCATTATTTGGTAGATGTTTGCCTCTGCTCCTGAGATAATTTATGACAAAACAACTCCCAGCACAGATGATCACCTTCCAGGCCAATGCATGGATTCAACTGACCCTGTTGACAAAGTAACCTCTCCAGATCCCTTCCAGCACAATTTTAGTACTATTTTACACCACAAACTATTTTCACAATGGCATTTGCTCTGATTTATCCTCAGAAATAAGTATGTCTAAAAGAATAATTGATGGAAAGATAAAACAGAAACCTAACAGCAGCTTTCTCACTCAAGGACAAAGCAAAGGAAAACAACCAAGCTCAGAGCTATGACATCCTCGATCCAAATGTTTTCCAAAACATTTCCAAATGTTTCCCAAAGCCTCCAGATAAAGCTTTCATAACTAGGCTGCAACCCCACCAAAGCCTCAGACATTGAGTATAGCACCATGGTGCACTGCAGTGCCCACCAAGGAGATGGTTAGTGATGACTTTGCCAATGACACACCTGCCAAAACACAACCAAGACCCTTGTGCTGAAAACACAGTATTTCCAAGAAAAACTGCCTCTGCTTTCTCAATGGGGCATCTTCTACAGCTCAACAGCTGCGTGGGCTTTCAGGAAGAGTCAGTCCCTCTGTACTTGTCACTGTGAAGCCACACCTTGACTACAGTGTCCAGTTCTTGGCCTCTCACAATAAGAAAGACATCGAAGTTCTGGAGTGTGTCCAGAGAAGCGCAGTGGAGCAGGGGAAGGGTCTAGAGACCATGTCCTACAACGACTGGCTCAGGGAGTTTGGGGGGCTCAGCCTGGAGAAGAGTAGGCTACCTGACAGGAGGTTGTAGCCAGGTGGGAGTCAAGCTCTTCTCCCAGGTAACAAGTGACAGAACAAGAGCAATTGGCCTCAAGCTACACCAAGGAAGGTTCAGGTTGGACACCAGGAAGAATTTTCTTCAGTGGAAAGGTTGTCAAGCATTGGAATGGATTGCCCAGGGAAGTTGTGGGGTCACCATCCCTGGAAGCGTTCAAGAAATGATTAGACATGGCACTCATGGCTATGGTTTAGCTGACAAGGAGGTGACTGATCAAAGGTTGGGGACTCGATGATCTTGGAGGTATTTTCCAACCTTCATGATTCTATGAATACATGTAGCCAGATGCCCTCACCTTCATGGCAAGCTTTTGAGTTTATTCCAAGCACCTAAGGAATTTCCTCCTTTGCTTCTAATACTTTGGAATTATGAAAAATAATAAAATTAATAATAAAATAATACAAGAATTTTTGAGAAATTTTAAACCCACATAATTATCAAAAGGTAAAGAGAGAAAACCATACATTTTCTACACTTCAGCAAAAAATGCTGAAGTTCTGTCCAGACACCAACAAATGTGGATATTTATGGTTATCACACAGCCAAAACTGAGACAGTTGTGGGAGATGCTGGTCTGAGTCAACCACAACCACAGCAGCCAAAGGATAAGCAGTGAGGTACCAGCAGTGCCCAACTGCAAGAACTGATTTGGGGACTGGGTGGATGGCACACAGCAGGTCTCCATCCTCGGCCTCCTCACCCCACTGCTGGCACAAATTCCATCCACGCAAACAGCCTCATCAGAAACAGCAGTGTCTGCAGGGCAAAGTCTCTGAGTCCTTCAAAGCCCAAAGCTGATCTCCACCTCTTTCAACATGCTTCTGGACACAATCAAAGCCCAGAGCAGGCTCCTTTCCAAAGAAGCCCTCCTATCAGCTGTACATGGGCTTTGGATTAGACCTTTTGTAGAATAGAAAAAAAAAGCCTTGCTCAAGGATGATAAAGTCTAGACACTACAATATATTTTCCAGCTGATGCAGCAAACCTAAGAAGTCCTCCCTTGATCTTTGGACTGCCATGATCAAAGCCATTATCCCATTCAGAGCCCTTCTGAAACTCTAGCTTCCAAATGTGCAAGTTATTTTTAAAATCTAAACCAGGCCAAGCCTCTTGTTTGGAGTTTTATGAGGAAAATGGGATGTGCTCCTCCCAAACCCTCCCCCACCATGTCTGGAAGAGATGGTGGGCACATGGTGGAGGATAAGAGCAAGGAAGAAGTCCCGTGTGTGGGGGTACCTCAGCGGCATCTGGTTGCCATGATCTGCTTGCATGGGGGGACACAGCTGGTTTCCCCAGGATGGCTACAGTGTGGGGGATATTCTCCACCCTTGACTGAGATGGAGTTTTTTCTTAAGCAAGCATCCTTTGCATCCCCATCTTTGGGACCTATGTCTGCCTTTAGCATCCTCCATCATGAAGGAGGATTATTCTGGAGCCCAAGAAAAGGAAACAGCTTGAAAACTTTTCATTTTCTACAGAAAATAAATAAAACTAAGCATTATGAATTTCCTTTACCAAGTAGCAGGACGACCAAACGTGCAAATAACATCCAGTTCTGCACCAAGGGACAACCAGGGAAATAAGGTATCTCAGGAAAAAAAATCAGTCTCTTGGAGCAGTGTTTCAGGTGGCTGAAAGAAAAGAAGAAATACCCTGCAAAACAACAGGAAGGCCAAAGGGGCATCAGCCCTGCCTGAAGTGAGATGCTCATAGAGAAGTGGATGGAATACCAACCAGCTCATCCCAAACCAGCTGGTGCTGTGTGATGAGCAACAAAGCTCCTGGCATGCCACGGCCTCTGTGGAAGAGGGTACCCATGGTCAGTCCCAATCACCAAAGCCTCCAGCAGCCAGATGAGAAAAAGTCAAAGGATGGATGGTCTGAACTCATGACAAGCTTGGGGAGAACTGGAAGGGCTTTCTGAAAGCATGTGGCCACCAAGCTGCACCTCCCATGACCCAAGATGGACTTTTAACAGGGGGACACTTATTAAAAGAGCGATGGGGACAGGAGGTGGCTCCCGCCACAGAAAGCAACACAGAGCATTCACACACTTTAAAGTTATTTAAAAGCCAAATGAGGCTCCCCAGTAAATGCTTAATTTAACTGAGCAATTTCTAAGGCACCAGGCAAATAAATGAGCTACGTCATCTCCTTTTCCTCCCAGCATTCATGTCCACAACTCTGCCCACCTCCCCTCCCCTCTGTGCTTTCACTCTCCTCAACTCCCAGCAGCTCTGCTCCTCCTCTCCACCTCTCGCTCTGCCCAAACCAAACAGATCCACAAGAGGCTGAGTGAAGGAGGCAGACACACACCAGCAGGATGGGGATTAGAGACCTGCCACCCCCTCCAGCATCCATCAGTGGAGGTACCATGCCAGGCAGGACCTATGGCTGTGCTGCACATCACACATTCCCACCGCTTCAGGAGGTGTCGTCTGAACCTTCACCAGCTTTCCAGATGGGTAAACATCAAGGAAAAAAACAGGCTGACAGACTTTCTTAAGAACATTTCCATCAAATCGGGCTTTTCCCACCTCCATGCACACCAGAGCAGAAAGAGTGAGGGCCATGGGCAACCCAGCACTGGCTGTGACAGCCACATCAGTCCCAGAGGGGAAAGAGGATGTGCCAGCATCTCTTCAAAATGTTTCTCTGGAGCTGGGTGAAGTGGACAGGATGTGGGAAATACACCCAGCTTCAGCTCTGCCTCAGCAGAGTCCAACACAGGTCCCATCACTGTGGCTTGTCTTTACTCTCCGAAAACACAGAGAGAAGATGAACTCCAGGCTCAGCCTGCATGCAAGCACATTTCCCTGGGTCTACTGAAGTCACCCATTGCAGATTTCATTGGTCCCACCTTGTCCTTGTACTGCCCCCCTCCATCTCACAAGCTTCTCCCAGGGAAGGACACAAAGCCCAGAGAGGCTTCCCAGCCATCCCATCCTCCTCTGCAGTGATTTTTTGTGTCTTTATCATCTCCCATGTTAGAGGTGGGAAATGTGTGCATTGCCAGCTCCCGTTCCCAAATCAAACATCCAAGTACAAGCTGAAAACACACAATTTCCAATCCTGGTCAACCCACAGTGCTAACTTATTTCCAGACAGAACTGTGATTTTTATAAGGGATACCACTGGGTTAAGGAGTCAAAGCCATAACTGCACAAGTGAAAGCAAAATCCCTTAATTTCTGTGAGGCCATTTTTTCCCCCTCCTCCTGGAATGCCACGGAGTAACACAGCTCTTGCCGGTTTACTGGGGTATACACCAAAGCTTGGCTGAAAGCAGCCTCATTAAACTGGCTGGGTCATCCAGCACCAATCCAAACTCACAGTCCTCTGATCTCCACATGACGGGCTGGGAACCAAAGACAACTCACAATTAAACCCGTGACAATCAGGAAAAATCCTTACAACCCTCCCAAGCAGAATCCACGAACACCAGCCCCACCCTCCCTGCTTTTTTTTTTATTTATTTACTTACATAAGCAGCATGACAGATAACTTGGAGGAAATCAGATGTTTAATGATTAAGCGACACTTAGGCAGCACACTGGAAGATAAATACGCCCTTTGGAAATCCTGCAACAAAAACAGAAGGTAAAAACAGACAGTAACTAATTATTCTGATGAAATCTTGGAAGACCTGAAATACCCGACTGCAGCAGAACAAAGCCAAGTGTGCTCCAGAGCTGCTCACAAAAATAAGTCACACCCTGTTTTAAAAGAATTCACCCAAATAAACCTAAGTGCTTCTGTGGTGTTTTTGTTTGTGTGCATGTTTCTTAAGGTCTAGGCAGCTGATAGGAAACCTCTGCCGTACCCTGGAGGGATCCCGTCGCCTTCAGCTAAAATTAGACTTCAAGGGAAGCGGGTGAAGGTGAGTTTCTCCAACCTGCTCCGGCACGGTGAGGCTCCCACCGCGCACTCAAGGAGCGGCGCGTTGGGGTTTTTCCTCCCTTCCCATCGAAACCAAAAAGAAAGGTATTTTGGCATTAGAAGAAATTAAGGAAAATAAATAAATAAGGTGTGCTCCTAATGAGAAGGGAAAGGGGCAGCAGATCTACCCCACTGCCAGACTTAGAGGGATGAAAGCCAGGAATGGGATGTGGGCAGATGAAGATGCAGCTGAGCCACAGGAATGGGATAGGATGTAATGGGATGCTCAATACAGCAATGAGAGGAACTGGCAAAGCCCACCAGCAGCTCACCCACCATCACGGATGCAGAGTAAGGCACCTGCTTTGTTGTGGCCCGTGATACCAGCACCAGAAGCCTCTGTTACAGCAGACCGTTTGCAGCACAAGACAAGGGGATGTGCTCTGAGTAGACACTCCCATACTCTTTGCCTCGGAGGAAAACCATCACTTCCCTCTGCCCCTTCTCTCTGCCCTCCCCCCATCATGCTAAATGCCAGCAGAGCTCAGGGGAATATTTAATCTCAAACCTCAGTAATCAATCAGTTCACCCTCACGCATGAGAAAGAGTCACAGCGGTAAGCACCAAATCCCATTTCCATCCAGCAATACGACGATTTAATTACGTACATAACATTTCCCTTTTAACATAAATCCTGAGTGGATTCAGGCAGCCCCAGGTTGTGGGTGGGGAAGGACACGGTGACAGGGAAAAACATGGGCATGGGGAGGAAGAAAGGGAGGAGAAATCATTATGGCTATTATTTAAAGTGACAACTTTATATGGCTGCTTCACTTTGCCGTTAGCACAGTGATGCCTTGACCTTGTGTTGGCTGTCCCAGAGGATGGGCAGCAAGCCCACATCCAGCCCTGCCACCAGCAGCTGCATCTGTTTCATCTCAACACACCACCAAAGCATGCAGGAAAAAGAGGATGAAAAATGCAAGATGGGCACACATGGAAAGGCCTGCCCAGGCTGTGATACAAATAACAGCAACAGAGTCTCTCCACTGGTGCAGCAAGACTTACTCCAAAGCCTCTTCACATCAAAGCCTGTTCACCCTTTCTAGCTGGGTTTGAGCAGGTTTGGGATCATTACCTTCCAACACCTGTTATTTCCAAGTGCAAGAACGGCTGGACCAGCAGGACCATCACACAGCTGCAACAGGTAGGCAGCTGTGAGCAACACCCCTCCTTCACCCAACCAGACCAGTCCCAAGGGGCATAGCTCACAAATTGCCATGTTGAAATACATACTGTTTTTAAATATAAACACATGCACAGACTTTTCTAATATAAAGGAACAAAAGAGGGGACACCCTGCTGAAACCCCATGTGCAGCTCCACTGCTCTCACAGCAATGAAGGAAATGAGAACCAGAGACCAGGCACGCACCCACTTCCCGTGGCGTGTTTTGGCTCTGGGAATGTTTTGGATTCTCCAGCATAAGCTCTGACCTCCAAGAGATACAAAATCCACTCACAGCCACCGTGGAGGAGTAGTGGAGGAGTCCCTGGGAGCAAAGCCAGGCAGGTGCAATGGGGTGGAGAGCTGGGCTCTAGGTGATCGTGGTGACAGCTGACCCCAGTCCACACCCCACCAATTCAGAGATTCCCAAAATGACCGTTGTGCCACAAGAACACATCAGGAACTACCCCAAATCCATACTGCATAGCTGAAAGCAAAGTCCCCTCCCAGGTCTTGGCAGCAGGATGAGCCCATTCATGACCACAGTTCCAGCCTCACCAGATCACGGTGATCAGACAAAGCAAGGGAAACAAGGTTGGGTGTGGGCATTATCTTTAACTCCTCTGTATGCAGCAGAGCTGTGTTTCTGAATCCCCTTTTTTCAGGCAGATCCAGTGACAGGCTTTGTAAACACATACGTGCATTTTTGTCAAGGGGGTCACAAAAGCAGCTTTTGGAAGAGGAGGTGGCAGGGAGCAACAGGAGTTCTTTAATACCTCTTCAGAGGAAGCACCCCGTGGAGATGTGAAAGGGAAACCTACCTGTAACCCAGTTTTCTGCATTGTGGTCTCCTTCAAAGGCCAAGCCTCACTCCTCTCCTTTCTTTTTGGCTTCTATTTCCCCAAGACCTGTAACATCAGGAACTGCTTGGCATAATAGACTAAGTCCTCAAACTTCACACATAGGGCAACTATTGCCCTTGCACCCTCTCTGATCTCTTTAGCCCACACCAGGAGGTGCACAATTAAGAGGGATCAGGCACAACCAGATGCTGGCAGCAGGTTCCCAGAGGATCCAGCCGTATCCCTATCCTCTCCCAAAGAGCAGAACTTCACAGTGCAATTCAGGACAGAGACAGCCCGTGCAGTATCTAGAGCAAATTAAACCTCCCAGGCACAGCAGCAAGCATGGATTTATCGATTCATGGAAAATGTCCTTATAAATTACTTCATTCAGATCAACGGGACAAGACAAAATGAGGGCTATCCTCAGCAGCGAGAGGTTGCAGTGCCATCACTTCAGTTCCACACTCCAGAAGAAAACAATTTTTCAGAGCAGACAGTTCTTACAGGACTTCAGGGGGCTGGCACAGGACGATACAGAGGCAGAACTGTCACATCTCACCCGGTCACCACCTCTCTGCCCCACAGCAGGCAGAGCCTATGGATGATTTTTGTAAGCAAGCAGGCAAAAATGCTGCTTGACATCAGTTTCACATCCGCAGATGCTCCATCCACACCTGCTTGTTGGCTTACACAGGGCTGGCTGCAGCCACTGCATGGGACGGGAGATGGAGGTGGGGCTGCCGGACTGGTAAAATGTGACACAGATCCCTGCAGATTTCTCCTGCATGTCCTCCCCCAGCCCTGTGAAGCTACACTAGAAGTGTCTGCTCTGAAAGTGATCTCTCCTAGAGTATGGGGCTCCCAAATGTTGCAGCTCATTAATCTTAACTGCTTCTCTCGCTAATGATGGTTTAACATGCTTTCATCACACTCAATCCCCCTTCAGGGCTACCTGTGGACTGGATCCAGGATGCTGAGCCAACGCAAAGGCCATTTTCTGTAAGTGTTTTTTCCAGTGGTTAAATGCAGCTCATAAATAGATAAATATCCGGAGGTTCCCATGCCTTGTTCAGAATGGCATCCATCTGGCTTTGGCTTCCAGGTATGAGTTTGCTGGACTGAAGAGCTACAGGATGCCCAATATCACCTTCCTAACAAAGCAATACACACTTTCATCTGATAGTTTCTTGATTAAAAGGTGAGAAGAATGTTCCCATTCACCAGCACAAAGCATCTCCCCAGTTTTTATGCACTTGGCAGCACTCCCCCACACCCTCATCAGCCAAACCAGGGTCAGGCATTGCCCTTCCACCATGGGTTCAGCAGCAGCCTTTTGCAGGAGCAGGCACAGCTAATCACAGCTCAAAATGCTTTCTATAGCTCCAAATCACCTCCTGGGATCAGTTCCTCGGTTCCCCATCTTCAGATCATCTCCTAGTTTTTAAAAACCAGTGCAAATTTGAGACCCACTTTAAAACACCACCAGCAAAGATGCTGAGTCACGTTGTTAGATGCCTCTAGGACGGTACCCACAGAGGTCTTCTAGGAAAGCCTACGCCTCCCGTGAACTCCCCGCTGGAAACATTAAAACTACAATTATCTCAGCAGATTAATAAAGAGTAAGGCATCTCTGGCAGCAATCTGAGGCAGGGACTCCCAGCAGCGATAAGCAAGGTATAAGGGCACACACAGCTGTGTTTGTGGTCCCCACTGATCACACTCACCCACTCCCTGACACACTTCCTCACCCATTCCCCAAAACACACCCCATTTCCCCAAGCACTGATTAGTATTCTGATAAATAAACATGTCTTCTCACGCCTTTTCATTTAACTCCCATCAAGGGGTTACCGTTCCCACGTGCGTTGGCTTTGAAAAATAAAATGCTAATGGGTTTCACATCTCCGGTGTGATGTGGTCTGTCACCTCCTCCCAGCCCCAGGGCACAGCTCCTGGTTCCCCAACATCTTCCTGGTGCTCCAGCATCCTCCTGGCTCATGGACCAGGAACTGCTGCCACGGATGGACCACCTGCTCCCACCCTCCTATTTTGGAATGGCCGCTTTACATGGTGAGAATTTAAAAAATAAACAGGCTTGCACCACTGCAGCGTTTGCAAATGTCCCCTTGCAGCAGATGAGCTGTGCATGGCACTGGGGGGCACAGGTGAGGGAAACAGAGGGTGCCAGATGCCACTCACAGCACATGGGGTCACAATAAATAACACTGTAGTGGCCCAGAACTCAGAGTTGGGAAGGCTGCAAGCTCTGTCAGTCCTTCTCAGCACAGATGAGAGGGAGAGTGAGCCTAAATGCCTGGCTGACAGATCCAAGCACTTTCTGTTTGTGCCATCTCAGAGATCACCCTCATTGTGAACATCTTTGAGGTCAGGCACAGCAGCATTGGTGACTGTCACCCTCCACTGCAGTCCTAAAATGCTGCAGTCTTGCTGTGGCACAGCCTGTGGGCATTCCTGAGCATTGCATGCTTCCTTCAGCTGCTGGAATTGAAAAGTGAGGGAAAAGGAGGAAGCAGGAGAAGGAAGGCAAAAAACTCAGTCCTTTTGACAGGCTTGAGGTCAGACCATCACTGGCAAGCTGTGAATATCCGGTTGTGTTGGGCACTGCATGACCTGGAGCTGGCACTGGGAAAGCATCAAACATTCCACAAGCTCAGGTAAGAGACCACCCTGCTCCTCTGCCCAGAAGTGTGTCATGGGCTCACCAACACCACAGCCCCACCAGGAGCATCACATGCCTCTCTTCCCTGCCTGTACCCACCTAAAGTAATACAGAACAGTCAGTGTCACTCAGGAATATACCGTCCTTCCCTCACTGGAAATCATTTAAAATGGCAAAGAGGAAAGGCAGAATGTGGGGCTGGAGCTGAGCCCAGCAAACACTGCAGGGATGAAGAGGCAGAGGACATGCCACCACCCAACTCTGGCTTTCACCCTCACCCAGGGACCTTCTTCCAACGGTACCTGTGGAAACACCTCTGCTTTCAAAGCAGCCCAAGTGAGGGCAGGGAGGTGAGATCTCACCTTTCTGAGCAGAAAGCTCACCCCATGGTGGAGTGCTGCTCTGCTCCTGAGACACCAGGAAAGCACAAACTGTCCTGCCCCTGGAGAGTAATTCTGCTTCTCTGAACTAACAAACTTGGGCATCGCCACAGAAGCCAAGTTGACCTTTCAAGGGTAAAGGTGATTTCCCCCACTTTTGTCTAAAATTCAGGGCAGGCACTGATCTCTTCTCTCTGGTGACTACTGACAGGACCTGAGGGAACAGCATTAAGCAGCGTCAGGGGAAGTTTAGGCTGGGTATTAGTAAAACTTTTTCATCCAGAGTGTGCACTGGAAGAGGCTCCCCAGGGCAGTGATCACAGCACCAAGTCTGACAGAGTTCAAGGAGCGTTTGGACAACACTCTCAGGGACATGGTGAGATTGTTGGGCTGTCCTGAGCAGGGCCAGGAGTTGGACTCGATCATCATTGTGGGTCCACTCCAACTCAGGACATTCTATGCTTCTGTGATAATTTTCCTCCCCTCTCCATCTGTAAGCCAAATTAGGGGTAAAGCAGGTCAGTGGCTCATTAGTTTGGGGACCATGACAAGATATATACTTTTTAATTAAAAAGAAACTCATTCAAACACTTCAATCAGCTTAATTATCCCAATCCAGGAGTTTGTTGGTTTTGGGTTTTTTTTGAAATAACAGAAGCAATCATTCCAAGGAGTTCCCACCTCCAGCTGTGGCTACAGCCACCTGGACTCTTTCCAGCACTCTGGGAGTGGGAGAGTCCAGTGGGTCAGCACACCACACCGCCAGAGGAGAGGTGGATAAGAGGGTTAAATCCAGCTGCTCAGAGATAAGCTGGTCACATAGTGCAGGTCAGCAAATAGAATAGAGGTTTGCCAGCCTCCAGCAAATACCTGCACAAGGCACTTGCATGGCTGACACAGGGTATTTAACTCAGGAGTTGCCAATATTGGAGACTCTGATGCCACATTCTGCCAAAGCTTTCCTGATGAACTGCTTTCCTGAGTCCTCTGAAGGCTGCAATAGAGAAGGCTGAAAAGATAAAGCAACTCTTGGCTTTGAGGCTGGCACCCCAGGGAAGATGCAGAAGCCCTTTTTACCTGTTGTTGGGACTTTGTGGTCTTTTGAGGATTCTCATAGGGCCAAATGCAGCAGAATCTGAGATGCTGTCACACAAGACAAACCTCAGGAGATATCTAAGCAGTAGCTCTGGCAGAGCACCCACATAGAAAGACCAGGGTGCAAAGAGGCACCAATGGCCACAACTTCCTGATCTTAATCCCAGGCACATAAATTCCCTGGTGACACCTTTGGACTAATACATTACATTACACCACTAGCATTTAATTGTCCTTTTGCCTTCCAAGACTAAAACTTCTTTCAATTTCTGCTCAAGCTGACCAACAGCTTTTTATTCCTTTGCATCTAGAAATACTGAACAGCTCCTGGGAATTATGCAAAGATGGAGAGGGCCCTGTTCTCTGTCCTAAAGCCACCACCCATGCCCAAGCAGCTGCAGCAGCACCACTAAACTTTAAAACCTGTCAGACAATGGAAAGGTTACAGCTGTGCTGGAAGACCTAGTGCTTCCAAAATCTGCGTCACACAAGAGCCAGAGATTCTGCATTCCCAGAGCCAGAGACCTCCACGTAGATGCCTATTAAGCATCCCACACCTTGGCCATCATCCAAATACAGGTAAGCAGGAGGGAGCAACATGAGTCTTGGCCATGGGATCCACCATCCTGCTCTCCTCCTGGCTCCGTTTGGAAGCAGCCAGCTGCATCCCATGTTCCTGTGTTTTCAATAATCAAAAAGGGAGTTGGCCTCACACAACTCAAAGGGTATATTTAGCTCAACTGGAAAACAAAGGAGATTGGGTCCACCACAGATTAAATCAACTGAGCCCGCTTATGCCAGGAGGGCCTGTCCACCATCCACCACACCTCCCACGGATTTATTCCTAGCTCCACAATTTAGTGGTCCCCCACGGAGGAATGGACCTGCTCCATGAAAGCACTGAAAAGGAAAATACATAGCAAAGAGGCAGAAGAGTGGGTCCAACAGGTTCCCAAAGCCTTGGGCAGGACACAGTCTAGCAAGGGTTTGCATCACCTGTCTAGACCCCAGAGCCACAGCACAGGATGAGGTGCAGAAACCCATGTGGTGATGCCTCTCCTTCAGCCCACAGGGAGGAAGAGGATGACAGGGGACAATGGGAGGCCCCCTCAAGCTGCCCCAGAGTCCAGCTCCCGTGTGTCCCCTGCACCCCAGCCCAGTATGGGAGGAGGGTGAAAACATTTCCCTCATGGTCTTCAGGATCTTCGCTTTGCTTAGGATCTGCCTCCCAGGGAAAGGCTCATTTTTCCTGCCTAATTTCCATTTCTATAATTTCACCCCCCATCTCCCTTGCTGCAGTCTCACGCAACTCAAAAGACGCAGCCAAAGACGTGGTTATTTTTACATTTTCCTCCCAGGAGAAGGCATCTCCACGGGGCACGGCTGCCATGCCATATCAGATCATTGCACCCAACCGGCTCAGTCCCACGACAGCAGGATGAAGTCTGGGGGAGAACCTGCCACCAGGTATTTTTCTGTCTCACTGGCATTAAAACTCCCCATCTTTACAATCAAGGGCATCCAAAAAAAAAAAAGAAAACAGCCCCAGGCAAGGTGCTTTCTCAGCCCCTCTCTCCACAGCCCCCAACCAAGCACCAAAACCATCTTCCAGTCATCCCAGTTCTAGACTTTTCTGAGGCTTTTTGCATTTGTCATGGGACCCTGCAAGGGACTTGTCTCACTCAGATCCAGGTCTTTGTGGATTCAGGATTTTCAAGTTGACCTAAATTTCTCCAGCATAGGAAGGGACCAGGTTTGGCAACGCCAAGACGTCAGGGGCCATTAAGATGATCATCCTCCTTGACCTGGCACATGGGCTTCAGCACAACATGGATTGTCTTTAGACCCACATCTCTTATTGGGTACTATTATACTGGGAGAAGGAAAAAAGCAACACTTCCACAAACAACCTAAGAGCTTTTGGAATTTAAAGAGTGGGGAGATGGAAAGCAAAGTGTGGGGCATGCAGGGAGATGTTGGTTTGTACATTCCGGGGAGAGGACCAAGCAGGGCAGGAGGAGGGTCTCGCACATGCTACAGCAGCTACACCCTGCAAGTTCACCCAATGTTTTCCTTTCATCCTTCCCTTGAGATCGCTCTTGCCATCATTTGTCCCTAGAGCAAAGCCAGGCATGCAGGGAAGAAGGCATCAGGTTGTGCACAGCTTGTCAGTAGTTACTTTACAAATAAAACTGATCATAATAAATTTGTGCACCCTGAAGAAATCCTAGTGCCCTTCCCCCTCCTACACCTCCAAAAGCAGAGCACAAATCCAGCTGCTCTGCAACCTTATCTTGATGCAGAAACAGTCTGGGACAGAGATAGAAGGGTTCCCCGAAGGCACGGCTTATTAAAGGCATCTTTACTTAGTAGGTTCTCTTCAAAAGCACCGCACTGAAGTGCTGTTCCCGGACTGGTTTTCATCAAAGCAGCAGCAAACACCACTCAGGCAGAGTCCCCCCAGACTGGCCATGTAATATGTCCCCTTGCAAAGCCACAGGGGTTTTCCAGGCTAAAAAGCAACGTAAGACCAGACAGATACACCCAGGCCAAGGCACTTTGGGGGACCCACAACTAAGAGTCACGAGGAGCTCCCAAACACGCCCTGCTCTCGCCCCAAGGATATTACAGGAACAGGGACCAGCACAGTAATGAAGTCCATGGGATGTTCCCTACTTATCCAGCAGCTTTTCCTCCGACCCCACGCCCGCTACCGCAGGAGATTGCACACTTGCAGTCAAATGCTCCTAATCCCAGGTTTCAAGAACCGGAGCTACAAAACAACCACACAAAGAGGCAGCAGTTCACACGCATCCCGGGAACCTCCCCGCAGCCAACGCCTCTTATTTATCCAACACGCGATCTTTCCACGTTCAGCTATTTTCATCCCACCCTGCTATTAATGGATGCAGAAGGCGGTTGGGTAAGGCGTTCGACAAAAATCTCATTTAGAGATCAAGACAAGCTTAATTGGTTTCCAGCCAGACCTGCACAAAGATGGGTTACTCCACAAATACAGTTGCTAATCTGCCCATTATATCCCTAAGCTCCCACCCACAAAGAAAAAGAAAATGAAGCAAAGATGCACAAAGGAACGCAGGATTTTGAGCATGTTACTTCCAGTGAGGAAAGCATCACAAGTGATGAATTCTGCAAGAACAAGGGCTTTGCTTTTCTTTGAAGGAAAAGGATAACCAAGTGGTAAACAAAATAACAAAAAGACCTAATACAGATTAAATCTGCATTTTCCACAGGCAATCCCCAGCCGTTTCGGGTTCCTGAAGAGCATTTCCAACAACTATTGTTTCTGTGGGCAAGCAGAAGCAGAGGAAAAGCTTAGGCAGTCAAGGAGACATCATGTCACAAGTGACAGAGGAGAAAGGATGGGGAACCTCGTGATTAAATAGCACAAAACCCTGGAGAGCTGAATTCACTTCTGAATTTGGCTGTGAAAAAAAATTGCGAGTTTCCTGCATGATCACATCCTAGATGATTTATTCAAAACCTGGTGTTGAAAAGCAAGGGAGGGGGAGGAAGCAGGAGGAGGAAGGGGAAGACTTGGTCCTGTGGGCTTTTAATAGGCTTTGGGTTAGACCAGCACTGGCAAACTGTGAACATCCAGCTGCACTGGGCACTGCATAACCTGGAGCTGGCACTGGGAAAGCACCAAGCATCCCTGTAGCTCAAGTAAGAGACCACCCTGCTCCTCTGCCCAGATGTGTGTCATGGGCTCAACCAACTCCACAGCCCCAGCAGCAGCATCCCGCAAGCTTCAGTGACATGGAATCCCAGACAGAAACACAGCCATGTGCAAAATGGAAAGGTTGATTTGCCCTCTTGGAGCTACACAAGAACACGAGAACACAAAGCTGTTCTCCCAGCGCATAAATTAAGCAACAGCCCAGTTCCAGCAGGGCAGAGCAGCTGCAGCAGTGGCACCTGCAGAGAGAGGCAGGTGATGAAAGGGTCGTTTGGTTACAACCTTCTCCCCTTGTGCAGCAGCCTGGGACTCCCAGCTCCAGCACACAAGGCCTGTTTATTTTCCCAAAAGCAAGCCAATTCTGCTAGGCAGGAAGCACTGCACCCAAGGGAGAGCTGAGCTGCGGATCCTCCAGCAGGACAGAGCCAAAAACAAGGCTTGCACTGGAAAGTATGGAGGCTGTGTGTTTTGGACCTTTACAGCAACACCCCTTGAGCTCCAGAGCATCTTTGCAAGGGCCTTTTGCAGCAGGTGGGTTCACTACAGTGCAGAGAGCCAGAGAGGAGTTTTTCCAAGACCTTCCTCAGCCACATCGAGTGCTCACAGACCCAGCGTTTGCTGCAAGCAAAGGACAGTCCGGTCCCTGGCCTTGGACAAGGACTTCCAGGCATGGAGATATGGAGCTGGTCCTGTCCCAAAAAGCTGCTGTGGGAACTCCAGGGTGAACAGATTCAAACTTTTCCTTTCACAGCGAGACAAGCTGTAATTAGCAGCACTGAGTCCAGCCCAGGGGCTGGGTAAGGACATCCCCATGACATTATCTGACAAGGCGACTGTTGGATGTGTTTGCTTTGGCTTTTTTGCCCCCTGGAAAAATGAGCAGCCATTTTTCACGGGTCTTTTTGCCCCCACTCC
Source organism: Pithys albifrons albifrons (assembly GCF_047495875.1). Taxonomy (NCBI): domain Eukaryota; kingdom Metazoa; phylum Chordata; class Aves; order Passeriformes; family Thamnophilidae; genus Pithys; species Pithys albifrons. The sequence continues at coordinate 5,428,843 of NC_092463.1, read as the reverse complement.
TGGAGTCGATTTCCCAGAGTAAGGACGTGCATTTCAGAACACACTGGAGCTCAGCCACAGCTGGACCTCAGCTCTTGGCATCCCCAGGGAAGGGCCCCTCCTTAATTGTCCAACACCCTGTGGCATGTCGGGGATGCCAGACCCCAAAGACACAGTTTCACATGCTGCCTTCCACCAAAGTGAAAAACATAGTCCAAAACACAAGGCAAAGGGAAAAAACCATGAACATGAGGCAACAGAGTTACAGCTGCGAGACACATCATCACCACTGTCTCACACGTCTCTCACCTAGTTCAGCCTTATCCTCAGAGCAAAACCAACAGAGCTTCCTTCCTCTGATGCAACTACAAACGATCCTTTGGAAATAAATTCAGAGTATTTTGAGGTTAAAGTCCCTCTTTAATCTCTTTTTCTCATGCTGAAAGCTGTCACATGATAGGATGGCTTAAAAGCTCGGATATAAGGTAAGACCTGGTGTGCCAACTAAGGGAACAGCACAATTTTAGCACTAAGTAACCCAAATCACAGCCCATCGCTGCAGTTTGAACACAACTATATGATCACCACTGCATCAATTAAGAAATGATTAATTTTGTCGAACCCAGTGAATGGAAGAGCAGCATTTAATATAAAAGTAAATGGGAGAAAACATTGAGCATAAAGGCTCATTTCCAGCCCCAGACCCAAGAGCAGACTCACTGTAGCGATTACAGTATTTGGCATGCTCCAGAAATTTTCCTCAACATCTCTTTGCTCTATGTGACAGGTAGAGATTTCTCATGGCTCCAGAGATACCTGCTATTTCACATGCAATTTGCCAGGCAGCACTCTCCATGGAAAAGGAGATGGAGTTCATAAATGGATCCAAGATGTCCCCAAAAAGCTTCCACTCTCTTTGCAGGATGTCTCCAAAACGCAGGGATGAGGAGATGGCACATGGGCTGAGGTCTGAAAAACAATCTCTCAGACCCACAGAGCTTTGGTAAGCAAATGGCTTGCGTAAAATATCTGTCAGAACACCCATTTGAAGCTCTGGCTGCTGTAAACAAGGTTGCTCCAGAAGCACCAGGGATTAGCACAGTTCAAACACTCCTTGGCATGACTTACCGGAGCGCCCAGGAACAGATTTGCAAGTTCAGCTTTTCTCCTGCCTGATGCTTACCCAGCCCCACTGAACAACACCCAAGCTCCAAGAGCCTTAACCCTGCTGTCTCCTGCAGGGAGGCTGAGACATAGGCATGGCAGAAGCCCTGGGACTTGACGGAAAGAGAAAACCCAAGGAAATATCACCATGGGGCTGCTTTTTCCCCATGGAGCTGGAGGAGATCCAACACCAGGCTGTTCATGAGCAAGCTGGGCAAGTATCCCTTAGCAGAGGCATGGTAGCTGAAAGTTATGCATGGGATATGCAAGGAGAACAATGCCAAGCAAAACAGGGCAGCTGAAAAACACCAGGCACCCGAAAGGCTTACCCTGACATTAAGGCAGCGAGCAGCCTCTCTTCCCTGCACTGGGCACACAGCCACAGCCAAGACACTCCTAGTGCCTTGGGGGCAGAGGGAAGGAAACCTCAGTAAATCGAGCATCCTTTGCATTAGATTCCTGTGAAAGCCAGGCATGGCAAGGGTATCCACATTCCCAGCTGCATCTCTGCCATCTCATCCTTAACTCTAGCAAGAAGGGGCTGTGGTTTCCACGAGCAGCAGCATGAAACAATGGGAACATGAAGGGTGACTGAAGTCACAGGAGAGAAAGCTTTACACAAACAGATTTACAGTCACTCACATCCACACAAGCATCCTTGAAGGAAACAGCTGCACCGGACCACTGCTGACGCAGACTCTCCAGGATGGCACACGTGTTCACAGCTCCTCTAAGCACTGTTTATTTAGAAGATACTGAGGCCAAGTAAGAAACAGGCACCCCAAAAAGCCCCATCGTGTGACTAGGTGAAAGTCAGATGGATGTGCAGCTCCAGAGACCTGCCTTGGAAAGGTCTGGACAAAAGAAATATGCACGAGCAGCAGCAAGGCAGACCCACCACAGCCTAGGCTCTCTATGTCATGCAACACATCTGAGCCAGAAAACGTCCCTCTGCGCTGCCTCCGCTTGCCACAGCAAGCAATTCATCGTGCCTGTTTGGGGTGGGGAAAATTGTCTCTGGACTGTTCCTCCATCCTCCTCTTCCCTGCTGGAACTGGGAGGAAGACCTGCTAACAGTGGTTGCCTTAACAGGCATAAAACTGCTAGAAACTCACCTGAACAGCATAAAACTGTGGGTCTTTCTGCTCCCTTGACACACTGCACTCTCCCTCTTACACCCCAGACCCGACTGACTGCAGGTGCCACCCTCCAGGACAATGCCCTGCTGCATCCCCTATTTTCACACTCCGGTTTTCTTTGATTTTTAGTACAAGTACTGTCCCCTTCTCCCAGCTCAAGCAGTGCAAGGCTGACTTCCAGGTGCAGAGCACAGTTCCAGCTCTCACGCCCTGCAGCCTCAGCATACAGGTAACTGTGTTCCTGTCCAAAAACCGTGTGCACTTTCCTGCTTGGTGACAGTACACCCTCAGACGCTGGGCTCTGAAATCTCTGAGGATTCCCCACTTGCTAGAAGGGAAGGCAAGCTGATCCTCCTCCTGCAAAGCATGTAAGGAACCAACACCCTGCAGAGCCTTCCCCAAAAGCTGCCAAGCTCCATAGCTCAGTTTTGCATATTGGTACAGAGCCCAGCTGCGGGTGTTTCACACACCACCCCCCAAGTCAGCCTCTGAATGGCACAGTTTTGAATTGCTTCCTCCTGCCACAGTGCCCCAGGGCAGGATCTGCCAACAGCCCAGCCCCTCGACACAGGAGACAGGATGAAAGCCCCATGAGAAAGAGGAGCAGCAGAGAGTAAGGAACACCAGGAGGTCCCACTGCATTCTACTCTGCTCTTCTGAGGAGGGGCATAAATCAGGTGGATTAATTGGGTCCTTCCCCTCTCTTTATCTCACCAATCTCTGGCTGCTGCTAAGTTGTTTTGAGCTTTGGCGTGGCTGCTTTCCACCCAGTGCCCTGTGCAAAAAGGGATGAGGAGCCTCAGTGCAAAACTCTTGGCAACAGTCCAGATCCAGAGGTTGGTAATTGGGTCACTGGGTTCAGCTTCTGAAAACTGTCCCTTCAGGAGGTGTGGTAAAAGCAGGAACTGCCGCCTTCACCACTGCAGCCAGAGCCGGACACTCCTGTGGCTCCTCCACACCTTATTTCATTTACCCTCTCATAAAAGCTCTGGCAGCTGACGGAGCAGCTGGGAGAGGGAGAGCCCTGAGTTCCACGCAGGGAAGCTGCGTGCACAGGGCAGACATGATTCAGGTAAGCAGCACGTAGGTTAACAGGTATCGCTATGCAATGCTCACCCCGAGGAATGCAGGAGGGAAACATGAAGGCACTTGTCTGGCACAGCAAATAACTCTTCAGTCATCCACCAGGCCCTGCAAATGCCGGGAAGCTCGGCACTCCGGGTTGAGAAAGATGAGGATGTCTCCAGCAAGCAAGGCACCAGCTCTTACCAACTGCACTGCTGTATTTCCTCCATGCCCAGTCCATGAGAGCTCCAAAACAACATAAAAGGAAAATCCAAACAGCAGCGAAGCAACCGGAATGTCCTCCATGAAGACAAGGCTGAAGGAGCAGCCCTGCTCCAGTGGTTTGACATTTCACCACCACTGTGATGACCAGCTGGTGCGTGTCATGGTGGGTGACAACGTGCCTGTTCACCAACATGGTCCTTCCAGAGGGTCAAGGCAGTATTTTGAACACAGACTCTCAGGGTAACTCTGCCCATGAGGAGTAATACGTTTACTGAGTCATGGTAACACTGACTCATCAGTGACTGTCTCTGCGCTGGGCAAACCCAACCGTTTGGCTGATTTTAGGAAGAGGCCATGAACAACCTCCTCGCCCAGGTGCTCCAAGCAGCACAAACCTCTTCCATTTAGCATATTTACAACAAACTCCTGCAAAGGGCTGGGAGTGAACGCTGCAAAGAGCACCAACAGGATGGGGTTGTCAGAGATTCAATTGGAGTGCAGAGAGGTTGCTCCAGACCTGGGCACAGCATGGAATGAATGCCCTTGGTAATGACCCCACCCAACCTCACCACGAGGAAAACACAGGCAGATGTTCAGACAATTTCAGGCGTTAATTTGGTTAATTTGCTGTAATTCAGGTGGCTGGTGTTCAGGCCACACCAATCATGAAACAAAGCGCTGTCAGCTCAGATCATGAAACTCTCCAGTACACTAACCATGTCTTCATGGTGTGCCAGGCCACTTCTCTCATTTCCATTCCCTCTGGTTTTCTTCTCTGTGGCCACAAAGATCTACAAGCTTTATGATTCACTGAGATGAGATTTTCTATGATACCCCAGAAGTCCTGGCTCCTCAGTGTATTCCAAAACCTCCTGACATGCCACGAGGGCAGGAGATACCAAGTGCAAATGATCTCCTGAGGGGGCAGGAGGGTAAGTAGGCACCAACGTATCTTTTCTTCCAAATTCCGATTGAGGAAGTGGCAGGAGAAAAGAACAGTCAAAGGCAAACAGCAAATCACAACCAGCATCTAGCAAGGAGTGAGGAGCCTCTGATTTTTGCATTAAACAGAAAGTTAGAAATCATAGAATCACAGAACAGGATGGGTTAGAAGGGATCTTAAAGATCATCTAGTTTTAATCCCTATGTCATGGGCAGGGACACCTTCCACTAGACCAGGTATATCATTAAGGATGACGGAGCTAATGCAATAAGCAGAAGAGCTTCTGCTGGAATATTTAACTACTTTCCAACCCTTTACTAGTTGTTTCTCTCATCCCCTAGTATGGTAAGCACCAGAGCGAGTAAATGTATATGCCTGAGCATCTAGATTAACCAACACACAAGTGAGAATCAGACACGCAATATTTCTTCCCCAATTTACAGCCCTTTGTTCAGATCAGCTCTTTTTTTTTTTCAGCATGGTGCTGATGTCTGTTGTGGTGCAGAAGTGAAAAGTACACATATGATTATCTTGAAAGGGAGGGGGAAAAAAATCAATATGGACATGACTTGAATTTTATGGTATTCAGCTGCCACGACATGCAAATAAACAGCTGTCCCAGCAGGTCCATGCAAGCTTAAGAGCACAACAGTAAAACACAAGGTTTATCTTCCCCCTTTAAAAGGGTTTTACTCATATAAAAATGTGTATTTTTATAAGAAAATAAATTGCAGGTTGAAGAATTGTAGTTAGGTCACACTCAATTCCAGCAGAACAAGCGCATCCTGCTCCACACAAGCCTCACCAGTCACTCCACAGCAGTGGCAGCTTTCTGAAGCCAAGTTAAGATATTTAATTACCAGCATCAAGTCAGAAACCAAGGCGTCCAACAAAATCCTCATTTGTGAGCGAAGCCTGCAGAAATGTCGTTGAGCAGGCTTTGGCAATCTGCAAAGCTGACAGCTGGATGCCCTGGCTTATCGACTGCTGGAGCACACACACAAAAAAAGCTCTGAAGAGTTGCAGTGCCGATCAAGCCTTCAAGGCAGCCCCGCCAGCCTCTTAAAAAGGCTCACAGAAAAAGGCAAGCTCCATTTATTAATACTTCAGAGATAAAAGTGGCCATGTAGGAGCAGCTCAGTCCATGTCTGTGCCAGAGGAGGATGGGCAGAAAACCACCCGCTCTGGTGGTGCCAGATCTACCAGTATCCCCATTCAACCGGCTCAGGTAATAGATCCAGCAGGTACGTTTGCTCCCTGTGCACACGGTGCACTGCTGTCAACTGCATCAGCCAAAAACCTTCAGGCATTGACCAAGCATGGATGGTCAAGGCACGGAAAAGTCAAAGCAGGAAGATGGAATGCAAGGAGCCACTCTTGGCTCGCTGACAAGTAGTATTTGTGGGAAGCCCAACCACTCAACAGCTCCATGTCTCCCCTGTGCTGGGTTCCTCAGCTGTGACATGACAGCGCGGGAAAAAGAGTAAGAAACCAAAACAAAGCTCAGAAGCAAAGGAAGATAAACATGACCCAGTTAGACCGGCTGTCCCCAGCTCCTGCCCATCCTCACCGGAGGAGCCTGCCCGCCATGGCTGTCCCTTTCCTGCTCCCTCCCGCACCTCTGCCACAAACAAAGGTTCAGATAAGGAGCCAGCTCAGGTCAAGACCGGTTGGACTCCGTTTCAAGCCCAGGGGAGCGGATTCAGCGCTGATTTTACACCTCACCCATCCTGTTTGCCTCCCTGGGGCGGAGGCCAGGACACAGAGCAGGGTGCACGCCTGGCTGGCTGGACCCAAAAACCCCGGGGCCGTGGCAGGGCACCACCGGCAGAGCCACACGCCAGCTGAGCGCCGGCCAGAGCCAGGAAGCGTCAGTGCTTCCTCCTGTCCCCGTGTCACACAATGTTGGGCGGTCGGAGATCACGGACTTTGGCTTTTGCTTCCTGCTCCCAGCAGAGCAGGGGCAGGTCCTGGCTATGGCCATGGGGAGAGCAAGCTGAGTCACTCATTAATCGAGGAACAGCAAGGTGGTTGTCTGACCCACAGGTCTGGAGGCCAGTGCATGCCACACCAAACCCCAGCGCCCATGGAAAAAGGTCCAGATGCTGCAGGAACCATTTACTCCTAATGGGACCCAAAGATGGGCAGGACAGGAATGCCAATAGCTTTGGTATACCTTGTTTTCAAGCACGGGAGGATAACGAGGTTGCATCGTGGTTCACCACGGGAGGCATTAATACACACAAGCACTCGATTTTGCAGGCAGCATCAGAATTAACCTCTAGAGAGGGGAAAAAAAATGAAAAAGCCAGCTTCTCCCTCTAGGTGCTGCTGGGAGAAGCTGGCTGGCTGTACAATGCCGGCTGTCTGCAGTGCTCAGGCCTGATGGAAACCACTGGAGCTGCCTGTGCCATGGGCTCCCCTCTCGCCAGCACCTGGCGGGGGGGGGGGGGGGTTGGCCACACCCCATGATCTTCCACCCACCTATGATTTCCTCAGGGAACCCCTCGCCCCTGGTTTGGCAGCACAACCCCACCAGTTTTGTCAGGGGGCAAATCATTATCTGTATTTGCCTTAAACTAACCTTGATCCCTTAAAGATGCAAAAAACCTGTTTCACACCAGCACCAATGTATGAGACAGCTCAGCCGCCCACTAGCAATGCAGACCCCAAGGATGAAACGCCACTGTTCACACCGATGACTTTGTGACTCAAGATCAGGATCTGACCACAGCCATTGCACAGCCATGGCAGTGGGTGGGTGCCAACCTCTGAGGCTCCATGCAGCAAGGGCATTGTCCCTCCTACAGGAGCCCCCTGTCCTGAATCTCCCAGAATTTTCGGACGGGTGCAGCCAATCCCAGACCCGATCTCCCGGCCTGGGGCTTGAGCCACAAATCTGCTTGTACCCAAGCCACAGCCCAATACTGGGACATGCCAAAATCCTACTCCCATCCCGGCTCCCACATCAGAGCAACGGCGGGACCAGAGCGCGCCCACAGCCAAATGTGTGACTCCAGCACCATCTGCTCGGCTCATACAGACGATGAGGGGAGCCCCAGACTGCTGTGCCTGTGGGGAAACACTGGGGGGGCTGAGACCCCCAAAACATGGGGAAACCCCATGAAGGGCGTTGCGGGTAGCAGGGCGTCACATCGCCGGAGTGAGAGCCGCCGCAGGGGTGGGAGCCGCCGTGCCAGCCGGCGCCGGGGCCGCAGCAGCCCCCGGAGGCGTTGCCATGGAGAAGGCAGCGCAGCAGCATCCACATAACACATCCCACATCCCGCATCCCACGCCCGCGCGTGGGCGCCCCCTGCCCGGCGCCCACAGGGCCGGGCACCGCCCGGGCACGGCGGGGCCCCCCGCCCGGGACACCCCGGGACAGCGGGGGACATGGTATGCCCCGGGGGCCCGGGAGCGGAGCGGGCGCCGCGGGGGCCCCGGCGCTGCCCCCGGGGAACAGCCCCACGCAGCGCCCCGGGACGGAGTGGGACGCGGGCGCCGCTCCCGCCCTCCCCACGGCGGGGAAGGGCAGAGAAGCCCCGGCCCCACCGCGCTGCCGGCGCTCCCCACCCACCCCCGGCACGACCGCGGGGTACGGGAGAAGGGCAACACCCCCCGCCAAAAGCGCAGCAAGCCGAGAGGGGAGGAGCGCGGAGGGGCTCTCGGGACTCACCGCAGCGCGGCCGCCGTTCCTGCCGGGGCGGGGGGCTCGGTGCCCGCGGTCCGGCCGCCGTTCCTGCCGGGGCGGAGGGCTCGCTGCCCGCGGTCCGCCCGCCGTACCTGCCGGCGCGGCGCTGCGCTGCGCGGCGCGGAGCCCGCCCGGCCCCTGCCCACAATGGGCCGCGCCCGCCCCGCCCGGCGCGGTGGCGTCACCGCCCGCCCGCCGCCGGGAGTTTTAGTGACGCGCGGGGCGGGAGCACCGCACTGGGGCTGTGGGACTGGGGGTGCCGCACCGGGGATGTCGCACCGGGGTTGTCATACCGCGGATGTCGTACCGGGCGTACTGCACCAGGGCTATCATACTCGGGGTGCCGCGCCGGAGCGGTCGGACTGGGGGTGTCCTACCGGGCGTGTCGGACCGGGGTTACCGCACCGGGGTTGCCATACTGGCGGTGTCATACCGCGGGTATCATACCGGGGGTACCGCACCGGGGGTGTTGTACTGGGGATACTGTACTGCGGGTGTCATACCGGGGGGTACCGCGCTGGGGGTACCATACTGGGGGTACCTCACCGGGGGTATCGCACTGGGGGTGTCGCAGTGGGGGTACTGCACTAGGGGTACTGCACCAGGGGTGTCACACCGGAGGTACAGCACCGGAGGTGTCATACCGGGGGTACCGTACAGAAAGTATCGCACCAGGGATGATACCACATTGGGGTACCACAACGGGGGTGTCATGGGGAGGATACTGCACTAGGAGTACTGCACCAGGGATATCGCACCAGGCAGTGAGGGTACTGCACCATGGTCACGGCACCAGGTGTATCGCACCTGGGGTATCTTACTGGGGGTACTGCACTGGGGATATCACACCAGGGGTGTCACACCGCAGGTATGGCACTGGGGGTCATACTGGGGATACCACAGTGGCATCACCGCACGGGGGGTACAGCACCAGGGGTACTGCAGCAGGGTCACTACACCGGGGGTATCACACAGCGGACACGGCACTAGGGGCAGCGCCCTGGGGTTCTCACACTGGGGGTATCACACTAGGGGTATGGCACCAGGGGTACCGCAGTAGGGGCAGCGCACTGGGGTTGTCACGCTGGGGGTATCAGACTAGGGGTATGGCACCAGGGGTACTGCAGTAGGGACATCGCACCGGGGGTACCACAGTAGGGGTACCATGCTGAGGGTATTGCACAGGAGATACTGCACTGAGGGTACCGCACTAGGGACACTTTACTAAGGGTACTACACCAGAACAGCCCCGTGAAGAGCACTCTGGATCCCAGCAGTGCCCATTCTGCAGAGGAGCCACATGGATGGGAGGCAGGAAGGAGAGTCCCCCTCCCACCAAATAGCAAAGATAAAGTTTCACCCGACTGGCGACATGGGTGACACAAACATGTGGGACCTGTATCCCAGCTGCCTTGGCAGAGGCCTCCCAGGCTGCAGCATTCTCCGCTCGGGTTTAGGAAATCAATTTTCCAGGGGTTCCCATTTCATGTGAATCAGGGCAGCAACTGGATACATGGTTGGATTCCCACATGCATGGGAATAACCTCACTGCATGAGATGGCAGAAGGAGCAGTTAGTGCTCTTGGTGCAAATCAAAACTCTGATCAAATTAATAGTGTGTAACATTTTACCTCAAGTAAACATTTTTTTTTCTCTGGATAAGAGGTCAAGCTATTTAAATCCTCTGTGATTATTTTTTTTCTCAGCAACAACCATATGGAAAGGCCTGAAAGGCTGGAAGGGCTTTATAGGGATTGTGTTTCCTTATGGAGTTGGCACAAATTGATGCAGAGACAAAGGAAAACCAATTATGGGAAAGCAAAGAAAGAATATCCTTAGAGGAGTTAGTACCAAAGAATGGAGTAAAATCATAGAATCACAAAAGGGTTTGGATTGGAAGATTATCTAGTTCCAAACCCCTGCCATGGGCAGGGGTATTTTCCACTAGACCAGGTTGTTCAAAGCCCCATCCAACCTGGCTTGGAACATTTCCAAGGATGGGGCAGCCGCACCTTCTGTTAAACAAACTGTTCTGGGGCCTCACCATCCTCACAGTCAAGAATTTCTTTCTAAGATCCAATCTAACCCTGCCCTCTGTCACTTTGAGCCCCCCTGTGCTCTTGTCGAAAGTCTCCTATGGTTCTCTTGGAGCCCAAATAGGTACTGGAAGGGGCTCTGAGGTCTTCCTGGAGCCTTCTCATCTCCAGGCTGCACAACCCCAGCTTTCTCAGCCTGTCTCCAGAGCAGAGGTGCTCCAGCCCTCACAGCATTTTCATGGCCTCCTATGGACTCACTCCAGCAGGCTGATGCCTTTCCTGTACTGAGGACCCCTGAGTTGGACACAGATGGGGTCTTACCAGAGCACAGTATAGATGCAGAATCCCCTTCCTCATCTGCTGCCCACTCTGCTGGTAATGCAGTCCAGGATGTGATTTGCTTTCTGAGCTGCCAGCGCTCACTGCTGGCTCATGTCCAGCTTTTCATCCACAAGAAACCCCAAGACTTTCTCCACAGGGTTGCTCTCAATGACTTCTTCTGCTAGTCTGTTCTCAGGTCTGGGGTTGCCCCAACTCAGGTGCAGAACCTTGCACTGGAACTTGTTGAAATTGATAAGATTCTTGTGGGCCTGTTCCATGTGTCCCTTAGCTTTCCTGATTGCATCCCACTGCCTTTGAATTGTATTCCTGTATTCTTCTCAGGCCACCTGTCACTGCTTCCACTGGCTGCACATTTCCTTCTTACTCCTCTGTTTGAGGAGCAGATCCTTGCTGCTTTCCAAACTGTGTTGCTTGATTTCTTATACATCAGATGTTGAAGCAATGGGCAGCAGCAATAACAGAGGTTGTTTTGGGATAAAAGGTGTCAAGGGCAGGTTATTTGGAGCAACAAACCCAATGATGCTGTGAAGCTGGTGGGACATGAGAATAAGCTTATCTGTACTGGGGCAGCGCCAGCACAGCTTTTTGGCAAGAGAAATTGTAACTCACAAAGTCTGCCACAGTCCTTGATGGAGCCAAAGATGTGGCGGGCAACAGAGATCTGATGAATGTAACAGTGATTTCCTAAAGGCTCTGACTAAATCCTTCATCAAGTATTTTGATAGTGGTAAGGAGCCGTGAAAAATATTTCTGTGGTTTATAGACAGAAACCACAAAGGCCAGACTCAGATGGTCAGTCTGCCCACTGGAGGAATGACTAGGGGAGTTTGATGGAGATTTGAGCAGGAGTCTGTGCTGCTCAGCATCTTCATCAGTGATGTGGAAGTGGGGGTGGGTGGAGAGGTGGAGATGGTTATTGATGACACTGAGCTGCTTGGAAAGGCTCATGGCACCAAAACACAACAGGACCTCAGGACACTCTGTGACAAAATGACAGATGAAATTCAGTGGAGACAAATTTAAGTGATGAGCCTCACAAGGAGCCCTCCTAACATTATGCACATGGTGATGGGCTGTGAACAGATTACCACCACACAGGAAAAGGATCCCGGGTTATAACAAGGAATGTGATGGAAGCACCAACTCATTGCTGAGAAGCAGTAAAGAAAGCAAACAGAAGGGTAGGAGTTTGTGAGAAAAGAGGAAAAAGTATTGTCAAAATTCCTGGTCTGCTCTCCCCTTGAATACTGTGAGCAGGTCTGGTCTCTGTTCTCACTAAAGAGCTAGTGATCAAAGACACAGAGCATTTTTCACTGGGGTAACTGGCTAGGTCAGGACTACTCAATACAGCATTTCTATACAAGCCTAGGACTCAGGAAGTCCTGGAGCTGCAGCCTGCTGCAGGCTTAGGGAGTTTATGAGAAAATATTCCTGAATACTTCTCACATCCTTGGCTTGTTATACACCATTGGCTGAGAGGGAGAGGATACCAGGCAAGATGGTCCCTGCATCTGACCCAGCACAGCTTTTCTCTTGCATCCATCTTTTTCCTCCACAAAATGCCTTCCCAGGACTCCCGTTATCACTCCCCTCCTCAAGGACTGTTGTTAACCATGTAATGGTAGTTTGATCTGGAAGCTCTCAGCCTGGGCAAGCAGCTGCATAATGGTTGGCATCTGGAATTGCATCTTCCTCATCAAAGTGGTTCAGCCATTTTCTTGTAATTGCCTCCTCGGAGCTTGTTTGGAGGCTGCTTATCAAGTCCCATTGTGTTGCTTTCCTGCTTGTTTTTCCAACAGCCGTCTATTAAATTAAGCTCCTGTATTCAGGCAGGAAAACCCAATAACCAGCTGCCCAGAGCCTCTCTGGATAAGTAGGACACATGCAATAGTCATCGTGTAAGACTGATGAGTATCCAGCCCTGTGAAGAGGAAAGCATGGGTACCAAGCCTGCCTGGAGAATAATCCCTGTAATGCCTTGTACCAGGAGGGGTTTGATAGGGTTTTTTTCATTGGATGAAAACCTAAACCAGGACTTTCTCTGAGCTGAGGGAAAGAAAATGGGTTTCTTGTTCAAAACTGTAAGAATATACTCAGTGTTGTTCATTGTTAGTTGCTCACTAGACCCTATAAATGTTCTCTGAGATCAATCTGTGTCAGATCAATATTGTCTTATCCCAGGGGGACAGTTTTTATGTGTCTGCTCCAGTGAAACTTAAAAGGACACTCTTCATTCAGCTGGGAGTAATGGAATATGGAACCCATACCCTTATAAAAATTAAATAAAATCGATTTTGGAGGAAAAAAGCCCTCTCTTCTGGAGGTTTTAGTCTTTGATGTTGCACAGATGATCTGCTCAGCAGAAAAATGGGCTGTAGCTTTTATTTCATTGTTTCAGTCTAAGCTGAAGACTTGCACCAAATGACCAAAACCACCACGTGAGCTGTTACCATCCTCCCAGTCCATTGGAGCTTATGTGAAGATTCCCATTGACTGCAGCCAGGGCTGCTTTTGGCTCAAAGGTAGGAGTGTAACAGTGTTATGCTTTTTGCTCTTTGATATGAAGTTTTTAGAGTATGCAGAGAACCTTTTGGGGCTCTGTATGAGCTGGGAGGTCCTGCAGGAAAACAAACCACACCCTAAGCCAGCATTATCTCCAACAGCACTGAGCCCAATCTCACCCCAGGATTCACATCAGCTCCCTGCTGCTTGCAGAGGGAGGCGAAGCTTCAGCGTGATGTTTCATAGCCTCAAAAGGGAAAATAAATGCATTCCCAAGGCAGGACTCAGCCGTGCCTGTGGTGGCTGGGAGTGTTAGCAAAGACTCAGTGGATTTAGGCCCTGATTCTGCAAAGTCCTTAAGCTTGTAAGGAATTTGTAATTTGCTTGTAAGCAAATTCCCATCCGCTTGAATGGCATTTAATCACATGCACATAAGTGCTTTATGGCGATCGAGGGAGTTGTACCTTGGTGGAGGTGGGGATACTGAGCCCAGGCGACTGAATTCTTTTACAAATTGTTCAGAGAAAGGTAAAATTGTAAAATCATATCACAAAATCTGAGAATAATTTGGGTTGGAAGGGATCTTAAAGATATTCTGTTTCAACTGCCCCTGTCATGGGCAGGGACACCTTCCACCAGAACAGGTTGCTCAGGGCTGCACCCAGCCTGGCCTTCTGAGAAATTAAAAATGTAAGAAATAATTAGAGAGTATATTGTGAGACTTCTTGCAAACAGCTACTGCTTCTAGTGAGGTTTTGCTCCAGACCTGCCCTGTCCAAGCCCACTCTCTGCTGGGAGACGTTGGGAGAGCACAGACTGCCAGCTGCTTCCTCTGAAAAAACACCATGTCCTCTGGGGAAGGGATGATTCCGATGAGTGGCAGAGAGATATAAAGCATTAGGAAGCCTGCTGGGCATGTGGGAAGCCATTAATAATCTCAGTGCCTTGGACAGGACCTGCCACCCTACACCTCTCTGCACTCCTGTGGTTGCCTTCCTCTTCTCTCCGCTGCTTCCTGCAGCTGCCAGAAGCACCTTGTGCTTCCCTTGCCATCCATCCTCCCAGCTGTGTCCTGTGAGATGATGGGCATGTGGCCATGCCCTGGTTTGGATCATCTTGCTTGTACTTGGTCTGTCTTTGGCAGGCCCTTGACATGCAGCTCCTGATTGCTAAAGAAGCCAAGGATGAATTCTCCTCCCTGGATCCTCCTGCCACTGCTGAGCTTCATCCGTAGTCTTGTGCCAGCCTCAGATGCTGGATCTGGGGGAAAATGTATTGTTCAGGGTGGGTTGAGGGCTCTGTCTCTTCCCACTCAGACTCCACAACCCTGCTAGAAAGGAAGCCATTCCTGATTAGGGATCTGTAACTTTGCCCAGGTCCTTTTTCTCCTCCCTATTCCTAGAGACGACTTTTCTTGCACTGAGTTGCTATAGAAGGTATCAAACCAACAACAAAAAAAACCCACAACACCTCTCAAAAAAACCCTGAAACAAAACACACAAACAAACCCAACAACAACAACAAAAAGTCTAAACCAAACCAAAAAAACCCAAACTCGACAGAGCAAATTCTCAATGGATGAGAGTTCAGTACCCCAATATCTTACTCACATCCATGGTTATTTATCTCCTGAGAGCCAGGAAAGAGGTAAGATGAAGGGTAGAAGTCAGTGAAGAGATGAAGCAGGAGGAAGAGGAAGAGGAGCAAAGGGGTGGGAGGGGGGTGTAAATCAGTGCCTGTCTCAAGGCCAGAAGCTGCTGTAGATTTATACCAGCTGTTGCTGGGGCTGTCAGAGAAGGGTTTAACAGGGATGCGTGCACAAACAGCCTACAGGGAGAGCTGCTTTTATTTGTTCACATCTAGCAGGGGTTGAATTTATTGCCTTTGCAGAGAGGCCAGCAAAAAGCCAGAGCATCACTTAAATCCCACTTAAAACCTCAGATTAAGGCTTTGCAGAAAGGGAAAACGGGGAGGTGGAAATGGCCTGGCCAGGTTCTGGCTCCATGGCTTGGGAGAGCAGGCTATAAACCCACCTGGCCACAGTGGCCAGGGAGCCAAGTGAGGCCACTGCCTTAACAGTAGAGCATCCTTTGCTCCAGAGCTGTAGCAGAGACAGAATAAGGAAGTTCCAAGTGACCTTATGCTCATGATGAGTCTCCATCCTCTCACTGGAGCATAAAACAGTTGAGCCCCAGGTGGGTCCCACCACAAATCTGCCATCCATTAGAGAGAGAAGCTTATCCAACAGTAATTAGGAGCCCTAAACAAGGGCCCAGCTGCATTTGGAGTATCTTAGTCCTCCTGGTCTTTGATATTATTCAGTCTTCCAAGCACCTCACTTACTTTTACAAGACACCTAAGCCAATTTTTGGCAGAATGTATCCAAAGTGACTCAGCCAAGGTCACACACTGAGTCTGTGGCTGACTTGGGAATGGCTCCTGGATACCCCAAGTCCTGGCCAAGCACATTAAATCATAAGATTGTCTCTCTCTTGCTTGCTATTTTGGTCACCCTGATTTGTCCTGCATCATTAAAGTTTTACAGTCACTAACTCCATAGGACTTAAAGTTTGTGCCTCCTGTCTTCAGTAACTGCAGAGCTAAGAAATTTTGTTCCTCCCAGCACAAGGGCTGAAATGTGAAGACTCAGCGACCAGCACAAACAGGAAAATTTCTCCCATCCCTGACAGCTGTGTAATTGAACATATATGCCCCCAGTATCTTTCAGAGCATCAGTGTGGCTTTTCCAGGTCCTGGTGCAGCATTTCTAATAAGAAGAATTCAGGATAGATCTGTTACAAGACCTGAGCAATGATGCTACACTCAGCAGAGCAGCAGAGTCCTGTTGCATCCCTGTCAAGAGATCACATCCTGCATGGATGGAGCAAACACAGAACTGCTCCAGCCTCTCTGCTCCATCACTGGGCACTCCTGGGGTAACATCAGTGCCCTGAGATTATCTCTCTTGACTATATTTGCTTACAGGTTTTCCCTGGAGGGCTTCTGGTTGCTCTCTGGTTGCAGTTTCTCTGCTGTGAGGACTTTCCACAGGCTCGTGTTCCCTTTTCCGTGGTACCCAGATGTTGCTCCACCCCAGGGTCTCCATGCAGCTGTAGCTCCATCAGCTGCCAGAGCAACTGTGCTAGAGGTGTTTGTGATGGGGAAGATACTGAAGCCACCTCTGGCCGATTCAGGCTGTACCCCAAAAATACCCTACTAGAAATTTTTCCTGGCTGGGCAAGGGACGGGACAATTCAGGAAAGCTGGCTGGGTGATATCTTTATATACTGATGTCCTCAGTATCTAAAAGTTGTCCATGGTTGGTCCTTCTCAGATGTCTCAGTCTCAGGTTGTAGGCTTGGGAGAGTACCACCTCCCCAGCACAAGAGAAGCCACTGGGAGTGCAGGGATGAGCAGAGACAGGGAAGTATCAGCAGCCTCACTGCATCACTGCCCTGGAGACGGATGGACCCCGGCCATGCTCTCATGGCCCTGGATTGCTGGTGACAAAAGGGAGTTGCCAGAGAGGGAAATCATGGTCACAATGACAGCAAGAGGGATCTCTCCAGTTGCAACCTCCTTAGTCACAGCTGGATTACTAACCCCGTGCTTATATTTTCCATGGGGGTGGCTTGAGTAAGAGCTGACTCCTAGCGATGGTTGTTGCCTTCAGAAACCCTGAAGGAGAGAAATGCTGACAGGACTGTCAGGCTTGTTTAGGTTTCGGGACACATCAGGGGAGCTGTACTGGGGGCAGAATGGTGACTCAGGTACAGGACAGAGCCAGCCCAGAGAGGCCAGGATGGAGAGGGCTGTCCCAGGCATCCCCCAAGGCAGCATTGCTAGGAGTGGATGGGCATGCATTGCTCAGCCTTTTCCACAAAATCTGCAACCCCTCAGTCCCTCCAGAGGTTATATTTGGGACACGGACTTGCCTTGGAGAAGAGCCCCCAGCGTCTGCAGCAAACCTGGTTTGTTCATGGCTCTCCCAATTTTGACTGATGGTGAGCTGAGGGTGACTGATAGTGAGTTGGGGGCATTTCAACATCTTCCAGATGCTGGCTGATGTATAAGGGACAGCACAAATGATGAGCATAGGTTTCAGGGCTCAAACACAGGCCAAGTCTCACACATCTCCTGCAGCTTCCAGCTGTGGGTATCTCAGAAGCCCCAAGATCCTGGTTCCAGCCTCCCTGCAGCCAGCTGGTTGGAAAGCAGGAGAGGGAGATGCCAGCCCCTCCAGCAGCCCCCGGGGTTGAAGTCAGGGTTTGGACCCAGATCCTGAGGTGATTCCCCTCCCTATGGAAACCTGGGAAGGGGAGGGCTCAGAAAAAGTACTTTCCTACTTGGGCTGAGCCGATGGGAACGAAACCTTGTTCCCTCGGCCCTGACTGCCGAGGTGGTGGGAATCTGAGCTCAGCCCCTAGGCAACTTAATGGGCTTTTTAAAAACCCCTTTGTATTGGATCCATTCTTCTTCCCAAAGCTTGCTGGCCCCGCTCCAAGGGGAAACCTTTGATTCCGCAAATACACCACAATTATCATCCCGAGGAGTCTCAGCTATCAGGCTCCCTGCCTCCAAAAGACCAGCAGGATGCCGTAGAGGTGCTTAAATCATTTCATCCCAAGAAAGCCTTGGGCTGTAACAGCTTCCCTGTTGCTCGGAAAAAGCCAGCCCTCTCCCAACAGCTTGGCTCCATTTTTCTTCCAGTGATACCATCCCTAGTGGAGGCAGGGCGGGCAGCGCTGCAGAAACCAGGCCACCAGGCTTCCCGGTGATTTCAGCAGTCCTGGGACCCAGCTTGCAGAGATTTACGGGCTCGCAAGAATCTCGCCTTGGAGTTATCTCCCCCTCCCTGCTTTTTATGGCTGTGCAGATAGGGATTCGGCGATAGAGCCCTGCTGGGTACCATAACAAGCTCCTCTGTTTGACAATTGCAAATATTTTTCTCCAACACTGCACAGGTCCATGTGCACAGGCTGCTCTCCCAGCGTTGCCGCCACCCAGCACTGGAAAACTCAACTTGGAGTGGGGGAGCCCAAAACCAAAACTTTGCCAAGCACAGCATCCACTCCCTGACTCCTATCCCTTGCTCATGACTCCCCTAAAAGCTTTCTGATCTCCTCAAGGTAGGTTTTCATAACTTTTAAGTTGCTCCCTTTTTTTTTTTTTAAGTATTTTTATTTTCTTCAGTTTATACAAATCCTGCCCCCTTCTGCAGTTCTGTCCGGTCTAATGCTGAGATTTTTGAAGGGGATTGAGGGGAGTTAGGTGCTCTACTTCCAGTGGGAGCCCAGCTCTTCTTTCCTTGTAGAAAACTCCCTTTAAAACAGGTCGTCAGTATTTTTCTGCAGCTGTTTTTCTTAGTAGTCTAAATAAAGCTTTCAAGTTACGACTCCTTGATGTGAGGCCAGATTCAGAAGCTGTCAGTTCCTTTGTATATCCTCAACTTGTTCGGGAGTGTTTTGTTTTATTTTGGGATGGCTGCTTGTTTTTGGGGCTTGCTGCAAAGCTGTGCATTTAGCAGCTCCCTCCTGCCACATTCTCCTGCTTGCCAGAGACAGCAAAAGCTCCAAGCACCACTGAGTTCAGTCCCTGCAAATCCCTTGCACTGTGTCAGCCTTTCTGCAAGGGCAAAGGATTTTGCAAGCAGGAATTTGCTCTGGCCATGGGTTCTCCCTGAACCATTGCAGGAGCCCCAGGGACAGGTGTTTCACTCTGGCTGAGCAGCCAGAGCCAGTGTCCTTACCAAGCTGCAGTCACCAGAGCCCTCACGGTCCTGGGACACACATGGAGCTTCTTCCTTGTGGAAAATAATTCTATAGCAAAGACTGATCCCCTTTGATAACATATAGGTGTTGTCATGTTGGTCCAGCATTTCCATTGGGGGTGGCATCCCAATCCTGCTCCATATGCTCTGTGGGCATGTGCCACTTCCTTGGTCACACTAGTGTGGCCAAGCCAGCCAGTTCCCTAGGCCAGCCCAAGATGAAGGTGATGGGAACACAGGAGACTGAGCCAGCTCTGCCACCTGGAGAAATGTGGACCCACAGCTTAGGAACCAACACAGATCACCTCAGAAATCTACAGGCAAGCAACAGGCTGAAACCAAAAATCCACTCCTATCCTTTATCAAAACCACTGCTGCTTACTTAGGATGCTCCAGGCATGATTCTACACTCATTATCTTCATTAGGCTGGAGATTAGGCTGCAATCTTTCCAGATAACAGCTTTATTAGCTCTGTATTATTCTTTTTACATTATTTATTTGCACTGACTTCAGAACACTGAAAGCTTTCACTGGAACAGTAACACCAGTTACAACAGCAGACAACATTTTATACTGTGCTTTTGGCAGTAGCAAAGACCCTGTGTAAAAGGAGCGATCCCAGGCCAAATGTGCTCTTGCCAGTGAGGGTTTTTTTTGGCTCAAGCAAGCTGTAGGTGTTATGGATGCCCCACCAGATGCTAATAGTGTGGAAAAGTCATTTCCTAGGGCTTCATCACAGGCAGTGGACTTTCGTGTCCCGTTACCTGCTGTGCTGGGCAGATGCCTCTGCCAGGGCTGCTCCTGGCCAAGGGACAACTGACATCCATGGCATGGGTCACCAGAGGCTTTTTCTTGAGCTCCCATGACCCATCTACCTCCAGCTATCCATCCTGCCCCAGCAGAAGCTGGCACCAACCCTCTTTTGGCTGGGACAAGATTTCATTCTCCCTCCCTCTCTCCTGAAGCAAGCCTGGAAAAGAAATTAGACTGCACTAATTACTGATTTAATGATAATTGCATGGGCTACTGTTTTGGCCTTGGTCATCAGCCAAGACAGCACATGGGCCACTGAAAACCTGTGGCAGTCCAGAGTACTAACCCTGGGTATGAGGGCGGGCTGGAGTTTGCCCTGGGAAGGGCTGTCTGGGAGGTCCTGCAGTATGTGCTGGCAGTGTTACCCAGCCCACATTTTCCTCTGACTTGGTGTCACTGCAGAGGATTACTGTGGGAGATGACAGCAGATGAGTTGTCCTTAATGACTTTGCCATGAAAACCAGGAACTGACAACCTGACCCTCTGAACAACCAACTCCTCTCTGGGATGCAAGGGACTTTTTTGGCAGAGTACTCAGCATTCTCCATTCCTTCCTAAGTGACTGTCTTTGCAACCATAGCTGCCCACCATCCTATTAGCACACCTCTCAGTCTGGATTAAAGGGCTTCACATGGTTGGTTTTTTGGCTTACACTCTCCCTATCAGCTCTTGGTACCCGTTGCTTCTGGAGCTGAGCACTGCCCTCCATGACACCTGACATGCTCCCTAGGGAGCAGCCACCTGAGTTCAGTGAGTGCGAAAGCAGAGCTGGGGACAGGCTCAAGAACATGCATGTTTTTTATAGACTTGGATGACCCCAATCTTCCCAGTTCACTCCTGGAAGAGGGATTCCCACTCAGGGAGTGACCACTTGCAACATACCCACCACACAGGTGCTGCCGCTCCCCAGCAAGCCTGGCAGATGCTGTGGGACAGCTTTGATGTGTATTTCTTTTCTGTTTCAGTCTCTCCTGGAAGGGCTGTATATAAAAGCTGCTGTTGTTTTTATTGGGATACCATCCATCTGTTTATAACAGAGATGCGCTGAGTAATTCTGCTGGTGGGAAGCAGAGGTGAAGGGGCTCCTTTGGATGTGCTCAGAAATCATCTCCACATCCAGGCCTGCTTTTAGAGATGTTTAATATCATCCATCTTCCAAGCCTTTCAAATCACTGCCATATCTCTGGGGTTTGGTATAAACACTCAGCTTCAGAGGAGGTGAGAGAGAGTGGGGCAGGCAGCACAGTTACAAGGTGTCCTGCGTCGGAAGTGGTGCAATTTGCAACTGCTTGGAAACGCCCTGGCAGAGAAACAGGGAATCTGGGAGACGTGCCTCTCCATGCCTGGCCCAGCCCAGAGGCAGCCTGCCAGCCCCAGAGCACAGGGACGAAGCACTAACGGAGCTACAACAGAGACTGTGCTCGTTTGCCTGCTGTTTGTCCAGAAGAAGCTCTGGATAATATTTACCTGGTCTGTTCCTCTTCAAAATCCCAGCTCCAGCTTTCTGGAGGTACCAGCAATGACCTGCCCTTGCACTGCCTCTAACTGAAGCTCTAGTCAGCCAAAATGGGATGCGTTTGTCCCTTCTTTTGAACCACAGAATGGGAGCCTCCATCCCTCTCCCCACCTGTGGTACACCCACATATATCCTACCTTGGACTCTGCTACCCAACAGCCACTGCCACCACCCAGGACCAGCTGTGTCACCTCTCTTCCTTACCCATTCCTTTGCCATCGGGACACACCTTCCCTGGGAGTAGATGTCCAGGGAGGCTGCACAGCAGCACAGAGTCCTGGTTTCATTTATGAGTCCTGGTCCCCTTTATGCTTCCTGCAGCCACAGCTCTTGGGACTCAGACTGCTACTAGATGACTTGCCCAAGACCAGAGTGGATCACTGTCAGAGGAGGGATGTGGACATCTCTCCCTGTGCTGTGCCTCCAACCTGGCCTCATTCTATGAGAAAAGCACACAAACCGGACATTCAACTTACCACGTCTTTGCCCAAGGCTGGCCACGGCTGGGGCTGCCAGGGAATTATCAGATGCTCTTGTGGCTCTGCAGGGAAGTCAGGATTCTAAGGGAAGGGTTACTGATTGCGGTTTGGCCCTGGGGAGGTGTGTTGGACAAACTGCTGTATAATCACTGCACAATCCAGACTGCAGAACAGCAATGTAATATTTTTCTCTTATCATCCGTGCAGCTTTGGAGGCTCTTATTTGATCTCCTTTATCCATGTGAATGTGTTCAAGAATGCAGCAGCCTCTGCCTGCAGAATAGCTCCTATTGTTCCCTTTGTTCATGTGTCTGGGCTGTTCTTCGGCCTCCTCTCTCCCTTCCTGCAAAGGGACACACTCTGCATGGTCAAAAAGTATCTTTACAACTTGATCTTAGATATGAACTCAGCCATGGGAAACACAGAGCACTTATTTTCCTGCATATTACAGCTTTTTGTTATCCAGAGGGGAGCATGGGGAAAGGTACCTTGAGCTCACACCGTGAATTAGCTGCTTTTAACTTCAGCCAGGATCTACTCACCCATGCCCTCCGCAAGCTGCTCAGAACTAATGCTGAAAATAGATGGCATTGGACTGGGCATTTTTGGCTGATCTATCTGTTCCTCCTGAAGTGCTGACCCTTTTAGTTCAAATAAATCCACAGTAACACAGCAAATCAGCTTGGAAGAGAAACAAAGAATCTGAAGGCCATGGGAAACACAGATCTGCATTTCAATTTTTTTCTCCTGGTTTTTTCTGATAAAAAAAACTTTTACATGCCTTCATGCTGAAAACAGACTGGAATTGACTTAGATATTAAAAGCATTTAACACTTAGAGACTTTCTTCTGTGAGTGTGGAACTGAATTCAGTGCCTTTTCAAAACCAGACCTCCAGCTTTGCAATAATGTCTCTGCAATTTCTAGATCAGCCCTTTTCACTTCTCCTTTCAGACAGGTCTGCAGCAAGTTATCCCAACATGATCTGCACAGTCTTGACACCCTGTCAAGTGCACAGTTTCAAAACAAACCTCCAACAAACTGAAGCTCCCTCTGAAAACCCATCTCCTCTTCCTCCTCCTTATGGAGAACCTGTAGGAAGACATCAAATTATACAAAAGATAACTTTGGCACAGCTGGGTTAGATCAGGCCAAATTAGTCACCAAAGCTAGAGCTGGCGGTTCTTAATCTATTGGTGACTTCTAAGCAAATTAATTTTATTTTCTGCTTACAAAATGAGAGAATTGAGATTATTGGTTAAGCCTTGAGGTGTGATGCATCACTAGCCATGAAAAACAAAGATGATGGGGAGTTTGCTTGTACACTGAGGAAGGTGTGCTCCATTATTAAGCCTGAGTCATCACTTCCATTAGGAGCAGGATGGAAGGATGGCACCAGAGCCACTGGCTGCTGCCACAGGGCTGATGGCAGTGGCCAGAACCTGCTGAGAGCCTGATCCTGCAGTGCCTGTGGCACACACACACGACTGGTGAGACAGGTTGGAAATCACTGGCTCAAGGCTGGATGCATGCTTTGGATTTCCCACCTGCCTCACTGGGAACTCCTTTCGAAATCCTTGCTGGGAATTGCTCTTCCAACTGAACTTATGTTGGCTGGAAGCCAATTTTTTTTTTTTTTAATTTAGGTCTTGTTACTTTTTTGTACTGAATTAAGCAGGGGACATTACTGTTGTTCAAGTCTCATGGATGTACAGTGCTGTTGATTGCAGACTCCATAAATTGTAACTTAAGCTTCCTAAAATCATGAGACTTGTATTTTTTTTTTACATAAGAGAAGTTGGCTCTTTTCATTGGGGTTTTGTGCTTTCAGGACATGACATGGCTTCTTTTCCCCTCCGCACGTAGCAGCAGAAACAATCCTTTCTGTAAAAATTACAACCTGGAAGACAATTGCTCGACCTCAGAAACAGGAATTTAGAAAAACACCCCCTTCCTAAAGACCCAAATGAAACCTTTGAATATGGGCAATGCAGGTAGGGACAGCCATTTTGGTGCAGGGACCAAGTTCTTGCTACCCTGATCTCATTGCTTTTAGCAGAGGACTCTGACACTGCCATTGCTGAGCACACATTTTTTAATCTGCAGACTGAGGAGGAAAAAACCCTAAAGAGCAGCTTGTTTTCACTGTGGTGTCTCCTCTGCCTTGTGGAGTGCAGAAAGCAGTAAAACCCTCCCACCCAGCACTTCTATTCTCAGGCAATGTCAGTGTTGAATGGTACTGCAAGAGAGCCCCGAGTGTCTCTTTCCTCTGCTCAGCTCACAAAGCAAGAGCAAAGAACAAACCTCCTTTCCTGTCCCTCCCACCTCCTTGAATCCCTCCTCATAAAGGAAAGAAAAGGTCAATATTGGCAGTATTGAAATAAAGCACAAGGACCCAAGTGCCTCCTGTGCCTGGTGCAGGGTGCTGAAAGAGCCAAGTGTGAACCAAAATTTTCCAGAGCCTCCATCAGCTCAAGGGGCTGGTTTGGGTTGCTAGTGTGCAAGGAAGCAGCCTGATTTGAGGACACAGTGTGCAACCAGGCACTTAGGAGACTATGGGTAAAAAAAGCATTTGTGAGTGGGTCATAAGTTGGCTCCAGACACAGGTTGGAAAAGTGTCTAGCAATTTGGGTAATTCAAGAGGTGATGGGCAACTCCCACCAGGAGGATGCTGAGGAAATCTGTGACTTGCCACACCAGAGAGCCCTTGGTGAGACTTCCCATCTTGGCCCAAGACACCTACTCTCCTTCTTGTAGCATCTATTCGCCAGCCTGCCATGTAGCAAAGCCACCACCTGGGCCTTTGTTGTCCTCAGCATGATCTCATCTTCTCAAATATGATATGTGTTTCCCATCCCACCACTTTGCCATCCACCTTTTCTCTCTGCATCTGTCTGCTGCCTCTCCACAGCTGGCTCTCCACGGCCTGCTAGATGCTCTCCTCACCAAGCATGGATTTGGTCAACAGGAAATCCACTTTCATACCATCATCTTCATGTTTCCTCCTGTGCCGCCCTTTACTCATCCCATTAACACACCATCACCCTCTCTGAGTCCTTCCTGCAGACATGGTTGCAGAGATCAAAGATGGTACTGGCACCCAAGGCATTGAGGCTGTACCCTCCTGGTGAGTAGACTCTGCTGTATCCTTTTGTTTTTCTCTCTGTCCACCTCCATCCACTATCCACCTCTGCTCTTAAATCCCCAGGCACTCTGGGTGCAGAGAGAGAGACCCCCTTGGCCTGTATGTATCCATCATCACTTATGATGCTGTCCTGGGTACATGATGAGAGATATTGCCTAAGTCTGGGTGAAAAACAGGGGCCAAACCCCCCTGGGACAAGCATCTCAATGAACACCCTGCATTCTGCAAACTGAGCAGGGCTGAAAGGTTTAAATGTGCCCAGAACTTTGCAAAAATGCAGTTCTGTGAAAAGTAAGAATATATTCCCTTTTCTTGTCCTTATTTGGTATCAAACCAAGGGTTTAGAGACCCTGACTTTTCCCTAGAAATGGAAAATTTAATTTTCAACCAACCTCCCACTTGCAACTCTAAATCTGTTTCAGAAAGACCTTTTTTTAACATTTTATTTCTTAGTCAATGAAAACAGACATAACTGGAATACCCCCAAAATACTTCTTTCTTGTGTACCAACGCAAGACATTTACCTTGGCCAGCCAGGTACAACGGTGCCAAAGGGACACTGAATTAACCCTGGTCATGAGTTACAATGCCTAACACTTCCCAAGTACAATCACAGTGTTTTATGACTTTTGACATGACAAAGATTTTGTCTGGTAGTGAGGAGTGATGGCTGATGTCCCTCTAAATGTTTATAATTTCTGGCAGCTTGATTGAACCCCATTAATAGATGGAACAAAACTGAGAAACCTTTCTCCTTCTAGGAGTCCTCATTGGATGGGCAAAGCTGGTGTTTGCCTTATTTCTCTGTTTTCAGGTATTTTCCTTTGAAATCAGAGGATGCAGAAATGAATTTCCTGAAAGAAATATACTACCAAAGGAGTATATTATTCCTATATTTGATTTTAGGACACGCTGGCAGAAAAGCAACCTCTCATGATGGATTGTAAGAAGGAGAGTTGCTGCAGTTTTTTACTGTGGATTGATGTATCCCTCGTTCACCATGCAATGGACTTGGGCTTGAGTCCAGCTTGGAACCTTGCCATCCTCTTGGGGATTTTGGAGCTCTTCAGACCAGTTGAGCAAAACCCCAGATAACTGTGACAGCAAAGGCATCCAGCCCTGGCCTGTGAGGCATTTTGGGAGCAGCTCTGCACCACAAGAGCTGAGGCGGGTGAAAAGGAGGAATCCAGGCATTTCTGGCAGGCTTGCAGGCAGCTGGGAGCTGTGCAGGAGATCCCACTTTCCCTGGGTGGTTGGAGTGCTACAGGAGGGCAGTGTTTGCTCAGCCCTCAAGAGAGCAGCAAACGCAAGGCCACCTGAGGCAATTGGAGGGAGAAAGCTCAATACTTCAAAGCTGCTGCATGCAGGAGGAGGCTAAAACATGGGAGATCGTTTTTATAAGGGTTCATCCATAGCAGCAACAGCCACCTGTGCTCTGGAGCAACTTTTAGGGAAGATAAAGCTGTGCATACAGCGTGTACTCTTGCAGCAGCTGAGCTGTGCTAGTCACTCATCTGACTTCACGCACCAGGGTGTTATCTTTTTCTTGGGAAAGCCATGGAGCTGGGTAGAATTTAAATTATACCCCAGAGAAGCTGGCTTGCTTCTCTGACAGAGGTCATAATGAGGGAGTTGGAATTCCAGTTATAGCTCAGCACAGCAGATGTAGCTAGCTTTGCAGATGATAAAAATACAGCCTTGTCTCAGGAATGCTGCAGAAGTGAGGCACGCATGTGGTTGGCTTTTTTTTTTTTCCAGAGCTGTTGTTTAACTCTGGCTGTACTGTACAACAGTTGTTCCCATTGGGAAATCAATATTTACAGAGTAAACAGCAATGAGACATGGGCTGGGTGCCATCTAAGCATGCAGCAGAACCTGCTCTGTTCAATTCCCGCACCTCAAACTGTGGAAAATGTTACTCCTCTCTCTTTTGGGGTAGGAGTAGTTTTTCATTACCAGTGATGAATAGTATTTTATTTTTACTCTGCTCTGTATGCTTTCCAAGGCCTGCATGCAAGGAAGGAGGGAGCCACTGAAATAGGGGAAGCTACACTATATACTCTCCTATATCAAGCACAACTCACCTCTTCTGATCAGAATTCAGGGCTTGGTGCACAGAATTAGCCACTCACCCCAAACGAAAGCAATTTATCTCAGAAAGCAATCAGAAATACCACTTCAAATGCTGAACTTACAGCTCGAGCTCCTGCTTGATCTTATCCGTATATCATAGAATCATAGAATGGTCTATGTTGGAAGGGACCTTCAAGCCCATCTGGTTCCAACCTGCTCCCATGGCCAGGGACAACTTCCATGAGACCAAGCTGCTCAGGGCCTCATCCAACCTGGCCTTGAACACTTCCAGGGATGAAAGTGCTCCAGGGACCTCCTTAGGGCTCCTGCAACTCCATGGCCTACAAAGATCTTCACCTGGAGGACAAACAATGCCCCTCTGCAAGGAGCAGGTCACTGCTGGGATGAGGCTTGACTGGGACCAACACAAACCTGGTGATGTGAACTTGGTGCTTTGCTGTTCCACAAGACACTGCCAGTGGAGGAATGCACTACAGGCAGAGTGGCACTGGCATCCTCACTTTACCTGGATGCTATGAGGAGTCCACGTCCTCTGGATTTTTCAGCAACACACTTGAAGCTGGCTCTGCAATACTGCCTGGCCCTGTATTCCCTCCCATTTGCAGAAGCACAGCTGTAAGGAAAATGTTCTGTCTCTAATCTCTATTTACACAGGATGGTGATAAAGAAATTCCTCCACAATCACTTAATCTCTCTTTGGGCTGCCACCACCATCTTTGCTCAGCCCAGCTCTAGGGCAGCAACACATGTAAATGCACCACAGTGCTTTGTGGGCTAGGGGAGGACCATCATGAGAAAACAAGCTCTGCACCAAAGTACACTTTGAATTTAATGTTCAGTTTTGAGCCCCTTACAACAAGAAAGACATTGAGTTGCTGGAGCCTGTTCAGAGAAGGGCAACAGAGCTGGGGAAGGGTCTGGAGCTCAAGTCTGAAGAGAAGTAGCTGAGGGAGCTGGGTGTGTTTAGCTTGGAGAAAAAGAGACTCAGGAAGCACCTCATTGCTCTCTACAACTCCCTGAAAGGCAGTTGTAGCCAGGAGAGGGTTGGTCTCTTCTTCCAGTAACAAGTGACAGGACCAGACTAAATGGCCTCAAGTTGTGCCAGAGGTTTAGATTGGATATTAGGGAAAATTTATTCGCTGAAAGGATGGTCAGGCATTGAAACAGGCTAACTGGGGCAGTGGTCCCTGGAAGTGTTCAAAAAGTGTGTGGATGTAGTACTCTGGGACATGGTTTAGTTGTGGGCTTGATGATGCTGGGGTAACAATCAGACTCGATGATCTTAGGGGTCTTTTACAACTGAAATGATTCTGTGATTCTAAGGTTTTTTTCTGACCATGATGAGTGAGCAGCCCTGAGACCTGCAAGTGTCTCCCAAAACAGGCAGAGTGATGGTGAGTGGAAAGACAGCCCCACCTTCTGGAAGCTGATGTGTATGAAGCTCTTGCTCAATTTTGGCACAAGCTTTGAGGCAAGACGCCTGCTTTTGGGTGGGTTTCTGCTGTAATTTCAGCTGGTTGTGTGCAGCAGCGAGGTGCCTCCAGCACACGTGCCATCCCCACCACCAGCTGCCCTACTCGTATAAGGAAGCTCTGAGCAAGCTCTGCATGAACTCACCGCCCGGCCCTAAAGGATTGGAAAAACAGGAAACCCTTTCAAAGGTGTCTAAGGATTTGATGTTGACATTTGAATTTCCCTTTCATATCACTGCAGCATTTTTGTCAAGGTGCTTTATCCCTGCAGTGAGAAGCAGTCATTTATTTCTAGTTAGAGATCTTTTGCTTTAGAAATTAAAGCCAAGGCAGGCAGAAAATAAAAGAATTCCAAGACAATTCAGTGCATTAGACAAGTGTTAATTATGGGAAGCTGAACCTTTCCAGCCCTTGGGGAAAAGCATATCTTGGGTGCAAATAATTCAGAAAAAGACAAAGCTGTTCTGCCTACTGAGATTTATGGAACTATACAGTTCGCGGAAAACACAGGACAGTAAAAGCAGAGTTATAGCATAGTGACAATAACGTAGAAGGAGCTGAAAGGGACTGAGGCCAATGCAGACTGCATGGCCACACAACTAGGAAAGTGGCATCCTTGCTCAACCAGGCCCTGAAGCAAACAGAGGGGTGGGGAAAACATGTCAGGCTTACTGTGGGAGGTCCTCTGGTGACAGTCCTACCTGGGAAATGGGCTCTGGTTGCTGGCAGTTTGGGATCAAGGAGGCTGCGGGCACAGGAGAAGGCAGAGTGTATCTCATTGCTTCCCAGGAAGTGCTGGGAATCAGCTCCCAGAACAGGAACTGGCAGCGATGGTTGTTTAGGAATACACCTCTGACATTGCACGTGGAGCTGGCCACATTTTCCTGCTGACAAACTGTGTATTGGAAGGAACTGTGGGAAAAAGAAATCCACTAAGAATCTGAGAATGTGACCTCTTAGGTGAAACTCCATCCCACTTGTTACCCAACTCGACAAATGTTAATGCCCTGCATTTAAATTCCCATTAGAGCCATTTCCCCCAGACAATGCGGTGAACACAGAAAGTAGGCATTTCCTCTGAGGAAGTTAATTTGGCCTTTCAGACACACACACACACAAAAAGTAGGAAGACTGGGAAACAAAACCTTTTCAATAATCTGGGAAAGTATTATCGGATAAGACCTTTTCTGCTAAGGGGAAACATTTTCCCCAGACCATTGAGATGCTAAGGACCAGCATGTTAATTTAATGTTATCTTTAAATTAAGAAAATTAGATGGCCCTGCATTTAATTTTATCAGTACACATACCGTCCATTGAAGTTCTCACTTTTTTTAAAAAGAGTGATTCATGCATAGAGCTTTTGGTTCATTTCTGTCTTAAGTTTTAGTCATAATAAATCCCACTTTGGAGGAGCAGAATGATTAATTTCTCAACCACATTTTTGCTTTGAAGTGTCTGTTGGCTGTTAATAAAATAAGTCCTTTTACATTCTCTTCAAAGTCACAAAACACAAACAAACACAGATGCTCCAGGCAAAAGCAGGGAGCTTAAAATCTGTCTGGCAGTGGGAATGAAGCTGAAATGAAGACGGGGGCTCCTGTCTCACCACTCTGGAGAAGAGTGCTGCATTCATTCAACCAAAACTGCTGTGTGTGGAGGCAAAGGGGAAGTCAGGACTGGCTCTCCAAAGATCCTGATTTAGAGGGTAGAGTCTGGTGCAGTGAACATTACATTTTGTTAGTGTTTTCACAGCCCACATTTAATAAACCTAATTTATATCTGACTGAAAGTTAAACACCTTACAGCCCTGCACTTAGCGTTTGTTTAGAGGGAAATACTGTAGGGTCTGTGTCTGACTCACAGCTGGTTTTACAGTGTGTTGAGAAAGACTCCTGCCTCTGAGACAAGGAGTAACATATAGCCAGCAAAGGAGCATTCCCAGCTGGCATAGGTGGGCAGCCACCCTTGGAAGCCACTGGCTCGGGCTGGCTGAGAATGAGCCTCAGTGCTCAGGAGTTAGATCTTTCACAAAGGGCAGACTCGGAGCAGAATGCTGCACTAGAAGTGCTGATGCTCTGGAGCACTGCAGTTATGCAAAAGTCCTTCCATCCTTGAGGAAGGATTTCATCAGGAACGCTGCTCATACAAAGCTGTTTCCATCCCAAGGCAGCAGCTGCACTGTCAGCACAGACGGGGGGAAAAGAGGAAGGGGGGTGGGGGGGTGGTGTTAGGGCTTAAGCAAGGGTTATCTCATGGAAAGGGTTCTCTCTGCAAGATTAAGTTGTCAAAAAAAAATCTTCCTTCTGCTAACATATTTCCTTATTTACACGAGGAAGATTCACATTTAGCTGTTCCATTTTGTTCACTTAGTTCTAACCCAGAACATGTCAGTGAACATCACACATTTCAATTTTAAAACACCTTAAGATCATCTGACAGCTATTTCCTCACCTAACTTTCCAGAGCCACCTCGCAGAGTTTAACCCCCTTCTTAGGGGCAGGACTACATATCCTAAAAGCATCCCACCACTAAAATTGTGTGGGAACACGATTTGGCCATATGGGAACTGCCTGACTTTTGGAGTATTGTGGGAAAGGAGGTTTAGGCTGAGAATCCAGCTCGTCACAGAGGAGGGGAAGGTAATGCTTTTGGACTACAGTTCCCATGATCCAGTGCAAAATGAGTTGTCGGTGAGGGGAAGATACTCAGCCCGCCAGGAAGTGTTTCCTTGTGAGGAGAACGTTTCTGCCAAATACGTGCACCAGGGGGTGCGCCACCTTAAAAGCAGAAAGAAAAATGTACAGAATAGTATAAAACATATACAGTTTGGAGTGAAAGTAACTGCTAGAATGTCAATATGAATTTTTCTAACCTGCAAGGCCAGACTTTTAAGACAGGGTCTCTGCACCCAAGAAATCCCCACTTGCTCTATCACCTTCCATGGGACTGCCCGGACAAGTGAGAGCCCGTCTTTGGTCTTTGTCTTCAGCAAAGCACCAGTGCGGGCATACCCTGAATTCCCTATGAAAGCAGGTCAGATTTACACTGACATGAAGGATGACAGAGGACAGAGAAGCTTGAAAGGTGCTTTTGCAATACAGCTTAGGCTACAGCTTTCTGCCTTTGAGTCTCTGGAGCCTTGGAGGGGAAGGCTGGCTCCTGGCTGGGGTAGTGTGACTTTCACCAGCTCTCCTGCTGAGAGCACAGGGCACCCTAAGGGTGCTTTGTCTCACCTGGTGTCAGCATGGACAAGAGCAGAAATAAACCCTCACTGGCCTTCATACACCCCTGAGACAAGCAAGGAAGAGGAGTGTGCAGAGAAGAGGCCATCAGCAGTCTGCAGCAGCTTCTCCCAGCCACAAATTCCAGAAATTTCAAACATTTATTAATGTTTTGGGGTTCTGCTGGGTTTTTTTTTGGTTGGCTGGTTGGGTTTTTTGTTGGCATTTTTTTTCCCCCACAACAAGACCCGTGGCATTTTCCATGTTGGAGACGTGGATTTGACTTGTCAGATCTTGGTCCTGTCTAGATGAATTTCAAAAATGTACCTCTGCCCCTCTCTTTCCTTTGTTCCCATGTGTTGTTTAAGGGCTTTATGGGTAACACCCATTCTCTTTTCTCAGCTTCTGCTCAGGAGGTGGGAGAACAGCCTGGTGCAACTTGAGGCCACATCCTCTGATCTTATTACTTGTTCCCTGAGAATAGAAAGTAGCCCCTTCCTGGCTACAACCTCCTTTCAGCTGGTTGTGGAGAACAATTAGGTGCCTCCTGAGCCTCTTTTTCTCCGTGCTAAACAGCAAGCTCCCTCAGATGCTTCTCATCAGACTTCTTCTCCTGTTGCCAAAAATCCTCCAAAACTGTTGGGGTAATAAAACCCTCTAACACTGCAAATTTAGTTTTAGAATGGAAGGCTTTAGTTTATTCACACCCACAGAGGTGTGGGTGTGGCTGACAGAATCCCAGCCTGTGCATAGACAGGACCACAGTGGTTCCAGAAATAAGCTTTGCCACCCTGACAGAGTCTGGAGACCTGAGTGAGCTTCAGCTTCGTCCCTGGGAGGGACTGGCTCCCTCCAGAGGGACTGGCTCAGTGGTGACCCAAACATGTCCCTGGCAGCACATATGCTTGCTTTGCTTGGTCCTTGTGCTGGAGTGGTCAGGCCTTTGCTGCCACTGCTGTCACAGCCTGTTCCTGCATTCCACACTCCACACAGGCTTGTTTTGCTCTAATCTGGGCCTTGCACTGTCTGCATGGAGGAGCCCCTGATCTTTACAGTGACCTAACTTCTCATCTGACTGATGGCTCTACTTGTTTTCTCATGTTTTTGCATCACTCACACAAGAGAAAGCATCACCATACAAAAGGAACAGCTGCTAGATGGGAGAAAAGAATCTCAGCAAATACTTGGAGGGCAATTTCCATCTTTTTTTCCTCAGTAGGTGTTATTGGGGCTAGCTAAACTTTTGGAAATGATTCTTTCTCCCCCAGCTCAAGTTTCTTTAACAATACCAGGAACCACCTAGAGACAAGGGAAGATTGGCAATGAGGATTGAGCAAGCAGGTCTTCAGGCATTTCCTTCTTCTTCCTCTGCAGGACGAGAGTGGAATACATGTATCTCTGGCTCCAGCCAGAGGCCATTGATGGCTATGTTTCTAACCTGAACAGAGCTCTCCTCGGAAAGCATCACTCTGCTCTCTCAAGGTATCTGAAGCAAAATGTCCCATACGTCAGAGGGAATGCTGAAGAGCAAAGAACTGGTCTGGGAATGTTAAAGGCCTGGTTGGATGGGGTTTGGAGAAAACCGGTCTAGTGAAAGGTGTCCCTCCCCATGGCAGAGGGTTGGCATGGGGTGATTTTTAAGGTCCCTTCCAGACCAAGCCACTGTGTGATTCGATGATCAGAGGAGCCGGGTGCAGGCGGGCTTCATTTCTGATCAGAACCAATTCAGCGCTCTGAGTCTGGTCGAGTTCAATGCAAATGTTCATAAACACAGATTCACAACTGGTGTGATTTACCAACGTACAGGGCTGGTTGAGTTCAATAACAACTTGCACAATTCAGATTCTGAAATATTAAACTTTATTGAATGCACAGGAAAGCAGTTTTTGGATTGTCAGTCATAAATACAGTCATCAGAGAGCAATAATATGAGCTACAACAGGCAGCGAGAGATCTATTGGTGCCATATTTATATATAGAAAGAATTATTCTATAAATTCTATATGTTCTATATTTTTTACACACACACACACACACACACACACACACACACACACACACACACAAATGTATGTAATCTTAAGTGTCTGTAGATTTAAAAATTTATGTCAGTTCCAAGCCAGTCTGGGGTTTTACAGTATTGGTGCAGTGCTGATCTAAAGGTGTAATTTGAGGGGACAAGGGGAGACACTGAGAGAGATTTATCCATGCTTTATTTATAAAATAGTATTATATTAAATACACTATATTTGTGCTATCAGAAATATATAGATATATGTAGCATTAATTCTAAAGAAATATATGAAATAAAAATTATACATTTCTATGCAAAGAATTTCTGGTCAGGTCCAGCACAGAGTGCTCAATACTGGCCTAAAGATCTCCCATCAAGGGATAATGGGAGACACTGTAAGACATTTATCTGTGCTTTATTTATATAGAAAATACTACTATACTAAAGAAATTATCTGTCTGCTATCATAAATATCTAGATATATGTCATATGAACTGTAAATGTATGTATTGAATAAAATTACATATTTCTATCTAAAAAATGTCAGGTAAGGTTCAGCACAATGCTGGCCTAAAGATCTCCCATTAAAGGGTAATAGGAGACACTGTAAGACATTTATCTATGCCTTATTTATATAGACAATACTACTATACTATATAAATAATACTAAAATACTACTCTACATATATAAAGTAATTATATGTCTGCTATCATAAATATCTAGATATATGCCATATGAACTGTAAATATATATATTGAATAAAAATTACATATTTCTATATAAAAAATGCTAGGTAAGGTTCAGCACATTGTGTTCAATGCTGCCATAAAGGTGTCTCCTCAAGGGACAAGGAGAGACACTGTGAGAGATTTATTTGTGCTATATGTATATATAAAACTACTATTGTATTAAATAAATTGTCTGTATTTTACTAGCATGACTATATGGCATATCTATTCTGAAGATATGTCTTAAAAATGTATATGTATTAAATAATTCAGGTCAGGTCCAACATGGTTGATGCAAGCCTGACATCTACAGTGGCCACAATGCCCGTCACAGTGTGAGGGGAAAGGAAGATGAATGTTGTCTTTTTAGTGACCCTGGTCATCACTGGATGCTGTGCTTGGGAGAGTGCTGAGAGGCTGCTGATGGCAGAGTGCTGCTGGCACAGGGTTTTGCCTTCCCTCTCTGTGGCCCACATTCTCCTTTCTTTTTCCCTGCAGTATGAGGTGCTTTTCTGCCATCAGCTGTTGGCCCCACAAGCACAGCTCTGTGAATGAAAAAGTCTTTCAGCGGCCAAAGAGCAGAATTCTTTCAATACAATCTGCCAGTTTACCATAGTTGCTGACTACCCGGTTGTAGGCAACTGGATCCCGGGCCAGGTGATGGAACAGGTTGGGTGGGTCAGTGTTTTGGATATTCAGGGGCAACCTGATCACCTCAGGAAGATGCTGATTGCCCACAATGAAGTGGTCCAGATGTTTCTCCAAAACGGAGCAGAGCAGATCCTGCATGGTGTCTGCCAGCCGGTGCAGGAATTGCCTGCTGCTCCACCGTGACACAGGTACGGTGTTCAGGAGGTGCATCACAATGGTCTTCAGGGTGTAAGTGGAAAAGCCTGTGCCCATCAGAGCACGGGCCAAGAACTGTAGGCATTTGAGGTGCCAGCTGTCACGTGGGGCCTGACTGGTGATGTGCCTGAAGAACTTCACCTCTGCCACAGAGCAGGTCTCAGGCCACATTGTGCTTGGGGTGAAGAGGGCCTCTGTATGCTGGCTGCTCACAAAGATGTCTGAGTCACCTTGCTGCACCCCAAACAGTATCTCAACGCTGAGGCACTCCCTGCCTCTAATCAGCTCTAATTTGCAAGAACGGCTGGAAGGCACCTGCACTAATTGCCAATTGTGTGAATCAGGCAAAGCCCCCCAGGATGCTCTCACCAACTGGTAGAACCAGCGGGCAATTTTCTCCACATCTAGGTAGGATCCAGTGCAGAAGGTGTTTAGGAAGCTGGGCTCTTCATTCTCCCTCTGCTCATTCTCGGAGGGATGTATTAAGCACCGCACATTCTCACCCTGCTGCTGCCCTGTGCAGGTGCACATCTGCTCCACACGGATGCGAAAGTTCCTCCCGGGTATGTGCCGTGAAGTTTCCAGCTCCAGGTGGAAGGTGTGACCTGGGGGAGGAATCAGGGGTACAAGCACACAGTACACAGTGTCTTCCTCACAGGGACTCCAACCTTCAAAGGTGCTGCCCACTCCGATGGCTTCTTGTGGTACTGGGTAGAGATTGTCTGACAAGATGGAATGAAAGACTACTATGAAGTTGTGAATCAAGTCAGTTGTCATCTGACAACCTCTCTCCAGGTCCTCAGTAGGCCACTGTGTGTACCCCTCTAAAATCCTTTCCATGTCAATTTCATCATAATTGTCTTCTTCTACTTCATTTCCATCATCATTGTCACTCTCTGCATTGGCAATATCATTGCCGGCCTCTTCTTCATTTGCATCTACATTGCCAACTTCATTACCATCATCACGGTTGTCTTCCTGCACGATCAGAACATTGTTTTCTCCTTCACTTCTGTCATCATTGTCTTCTTCCTCCTCACCATTGTTGTCTACCTCATGGCTTTGTCTCCTGCAGTGAAAGCACAGCCCCAAGAGCAGCACCAGGACTCCGGCAAGTGCCCACAAGTGCCAGTGCTGCAGGGCAGCCCAGGGCAGGGCTCCCCAGGCGCTGACACTGCGCTCCGGGGGGGCCCTGCTCCAGCTCCTGCAGCAGCCGAGTCATCTCTTGGGTCAGGTGCTTCACTCGCTGCTCCATCTGAACACGAGTGTCCTCATCCAGCCCATCACCCGCCATCTGCGGGTACTGGATGAGGCTTTGCAGGAGCAAGAAAAGGAATATTCTAGCAGCCATGGCCTGTAAGAAGAGAGAGTGAAGGTATGGGGCGGGGCTGGGAGAGACAGACAGAGGACAGAGGAAAGAAAAAAAGGCAGCGAAGCAGCTGGTGGTGAGGGGAATGCAGGTGGGAGCTGCAGGGATCAGAGGGCAGGAAGGAGAGGGACACAGGCAGCTGGCAGACAGCTGGCAAACAGCAATGCCTGTGCCAGTGCCCCTGCAGCAGCAGCACTGTTCCATGCCCGAGGCATTCTGATGAGGGCTTGCCCCTGGATGCAGAGGGAGAACTCAGCCCTGGGGGCAGCACCTCTGCCCCAGCCCTCATCCAGCACAGCCTCACCCCAGTGTGTGCACTCACCGCTTGCCCAGGCTCTACTGGGGCAGCGTTCCCTGCTGGGGCCATTTATAGCAGCCCTCATTGTGACACGACCTCTGCGATGTCACAGACACCGCAGGCATCACAGCCAGGCCAGCTGTGATGCCAGAATATGGTGTGCAATACCATTGGCCAGTAGCAGTCAGCTGCCCTCTGTTCTGACACAGCTCAAGTCAGCTAATAATCCAAGGCCTGCTCTTAAATTGAAGCCTAAATTTAGGTATATGCCTACTTAGACCCAGGACACTGTGATAACTTGCATCTAGGTGAGATGTATGCATGATCTGCCAGTGCACAAAGGTAATGGTGGTTGGTTCACCAGGTACATTGTCCCCATTTACCTCCCCAGCTATCTAAACAGGTTATCATTCTGCTTATGAAGCAGCCATGAGGTGCCAGCATTAGCCCTTGGATGAGGATGTTGTACCTACAGCAGCTCCCAGCACTTGGGAAATGCTCAGTTTTCATAACTGGAGTGAGTAGTGTCAGGCTAACCCAGTATCCAGATGCCTGAGGTGGGTGGGATGAAGTCAGGTGGTGCTTTGTCTCAGCCCAGTTAACACTCAGTATCTGTAACGAGATGCACACACCAATAGCAAACCTGCTCTCTTGGAGATGGGGTTAGAAACAAATCCAGCTGAGCATACAGTTCAGAGAAGACAGCATGAGACAGGTGAATTTTCTTGGCACCTTACTCACTTTATCAAACCACTGCAACTGCCATCAGTATCAAAATCCTCACAATCTTACATAAGTTTCATGTTTTTCATGCATTTTCCCTTGAGACCAACTGAGAAAATTATCCACTTGTATAATCTTCATGTCTGTATTGTAAATGAAGAAATGCTGCATTTGTGCATTTAAAGGGATTTCTCTTATCTCATAGGGCTGGGATTCTGAGAGACACAAAAGGATGAAACCATAAGTGCCTTTATTTTTATAGAAATAATTTTAATCTGAGGAAGAAGCACACCTTTGTTGTAGCTTCAAAAGAAGGGAAAGGAAACATGACACATCCTGTTTCTACAAACCGTTTTCCAGTAACTGGGGAAAATCTTTAAACATTTAAGGGTTTGGAAAGCTACTTCTTTTCATTCATAGTCTTCCTGTTTTCCTCTGAGGTCAAACAGATTTATGTGTGAAAGGACAACCTGCACTTGACAGAGTGAAGCCATGTGCCACTTCTTGTTTACACTAGTTCTGCAATACTAATCCCAGAGTCTCCACCTTTTCTTGTATTTTCAGACTCAATAAAAATACAAAAACTGGAAGAGAAGATTAGGTGGAACATTTTAAATCCTTCTTCAAAGGGTGATTTCCTTCAGTGTCTTCTCATGATTAAAGTAAAGCATCTGCTGAAATAACAAAGAAATGGTGCACAAAGCAAATGAAAATTCTGGAAAATCTAAAGTCAAGAAATTTAATCTGAGTGTTAACAACGTACATGGTGCAGCCAAGCTCAGATCTGTCTATTATCTGTTCCAAAGTCAACATCTGCATTCAAGGACTTCCCTCTCCTGCAAGTTCTTCTCGATAGCACACAAATTCTCCTTGAAGCTGATGGGAACAAGCTCTGACACTTACCTGACTTCTCAATGCATGAGAACCATCCTTCTGCAATAAGTACAGGCTACATTACTGTAGGTAACATAGAAACAGAGACACCAAGGATGGAAAAGACCCTTAAGATCACCAAGTCCAACCTTTAACCCAGCATTGCCAAGCCCACCACTAACCCATGACCCTTAGCAACACACCTGCACATCTTTTAAATCCCTCTCCCACTCTTTCCAAAGCCTGACCAAGCATTGGTTTGTTGTGATGCAAGTGCAGGACCTGGAACTTTACCTTGTTCAATCTCTGTGCAGATCCCTCCCTTGATCCTTCCTACCCTGCAGCAGATCGACACACCTGCCCAGCCTGGTGTTGTCTACAAACTGATTGTGGGTGCAGTCATCTCTGGAGGGATTTAAAAGATATGTAGATGTGGCACCTGGGGACATGGGCTAGTGGTGGGCTTGGCAGGGCTGGGGGAATGGTAGGACTTGATGATCTTAGAGGTCTTTTCCAACCTGAACAATCCTATCATTCTGTGACTTGACAAGTCCAATGGCATAGCCATTTTTTACCCATCTAACTGTGCACCAGTGCCAGTGTAATGACCTCTCTGGGATGCACTGCATAGAAATTGTTAGCAGAAGAATCTGTCCAGGCTTGGCACATAAGGAATCTGCAGCCATTTGTCTGTGTGTCCAAGGTTTTACTGTGAGCTGTTGTGGTTTGCAGAGCTGCTGCGGTTTGCAGAGCTGCGTGACCCTGCCCTGAGGTGCAAGCAGACAAGTAAAGCCCTGAAGAACAGTCCAGCTGCATTTTCTTGAAGCTGCCCCTGAACACAGGGCAAGAAAGGGCTTCTAAGGATCATAGAGGCTTGCCCTGGAGTCCAGTTCCTGAAGTCAGCAGGAGGCACAGGAGGGTAAATAATGTTTTTCCAAATAAACTCCATTGTGGACAGTTTACAGACTATCCTCACCTGTCCCCAGAGCCTCTTGAGCAGGAGATGGCCACCTGCCAGCTCCTCACATCCTGACCCACTTTTCCTGAGAATTCAGCAAGGAAGAGTTTCACAGACAAGAGGAAATCCCTGAACACTGTGCAGCCCAGAGAGTGGAAAGTTGTTTGTTGGTTTTTTTTTGTTGTTGTTGTTCGTTGTGTTTTGTTTTTTTTCCCCAGCTTCCCAATGAATTTATTTGGCAGCTCGCTGTCCCTGTCAGTGCAGGATCCCAGCAGAAACCAGAGCTGGGAGGGCTCTTCCTGCCCAGGGGAGGCTTCCCAGGAGTGCGAGGGATTTACTGATCGCCACCTTTCACTCTCTGTCCCTTGCAGTGTCCCACTGGAGGCCATGTGCAGTGGCAAGCTGCAGACAGGGTTGCTGGTGGCCGGCTACTTTGTCTACCTGCTGGTGGGTGCTGCCGTGTTCCAGGCTCTGGAGAGGACTGCAGAGAAGCAGGAGAAAATGGCAGCTGCCCAGATGAAGGAGGCTTTTCTGCAGACCTTCACACAACTCACAGTGGCTGAGATGGAGCAGTTTATGAAGGTAAGTGGAGCACTTGGAAATCCTTTCTCCCTGCTGTTTCCTGATCAGATGTTTTTTCCTACTCAACCTTGTTACTTACATTACTTTGACTGCTCTTCTGATGTGGTCACTTGGATGCTTTTAGTAAACCCCTCTCTGGTCCAGCCAGGTCACTCTGAAGGTAACTACAGTCTGTGTAGCTGAACAAACCCTTGTGTGTGTTACCTATTAACAGTCCCCATCCTGCAATGTCCTTTCTGGGGGTGAGTCTTGCCTCCTGTTGTGGCTTTCAGTGAGGCTGTGCTCATACACAGTGGGTGGAATTGCAGGAAAAATAAGGCTGTCTGAAATGAATAGGTGTGGCCGCCAGTAAGAACAGTGTCACTGATAGCACAAAGGAACAATAAGGCAAGGTCTGAATTAAAAAAAAAAAAAAAAGAAAAAGAAAGGAAGCCCAGATTACTGCAAGGAGGGTGGCACAGTCAGGGCTTAATTTTGAAGAAGCTGTAGGAGTGAAGCAGGTAGCCTGGCCAGGGGGAAAGTGTTTCTGGTCACAACACAGGAAGATGAGAAAAAGTGCAGTTGTCTCTTCATCTTCAGTATTTCCCAGCTCTAACTGCTACAATGCAGGAGAAAATGAGGATTGTAAGCCCTGCTGGAAGCATTTCCCCATAGGAAAAGAATGGAGCTCAATGGGCCTGTTTGCAGAATAATGAATGGTGCAGAAGAACTGGTATTCCTGATACAACCAGCAATTCAGTCCCCTTTTCACATATGCATGCACTCTTTTCACCTTGATTGGTGAAAAAAAAATAAAAGAGCTTTTCAAGACAAAGAAATCTTAGTACAAGGGCTGTGGAATGATACTTGTTAGCCCTGATTTCCTAGGATACCAGCAGAAAAGATAGTGAAGGACAAAGCAGGGAGGAAGACTTCGTTGGTGCAATTTATTCCAGCTTGTGTCCTGCCTCTGGCAGGTCTCTGTCCTGGATTTTATGTCAGCTGTTTCTGTACAAACCAGCCTGCCTTCCAAGCATCCAGTCCAAAGTTCTCTGTTTGCTGAAGGTAGGGACAGCTGGATACTGTTTGATTGTTCAATTGTTATTAATATTTTCACTTTAAAAAAAAACAGTAACAGCACTTAGAACATCATGCATTGCTTTCTCTCCCAGAACCTGACTGAAGCCATTCAAAATGGAGTATACCCTGTTGGAAATGAATCACAGTTGGAAGAGAGCAACTGGGATTTCAGTAACTCCTTCTTCTTTGCAGGCACAGTTGTCTCCACAATAGGTAGGTCTAATGCTTTTCCTGTATGTATGCCACTGTGTGAGTGATGCTTATTATGTCTGGTTATTAGGACATGAATGGATAATACTTTCCAGGATAAAAACTCCAGCCCTTTGTTGTCACTGATCCTAAGCAGCCATGGACTTGGTCCTGAGACCTTACTACTCCACAGCTCTTCATGCATTATTTTGGCTTGTCAGATACCAATGACCTTTCACCTTATTTCCCATTTTTTTTCTTCTTTTCAAGCCATCTGTTACAATGTTTGCTCTGCTGACAGTTGTGTGTGGGAGATAAACTTCATTTTCCTGGTCTTGAAAGATTCCAGGGTTAAATAGGCTTCCAAACCGAGAGTGCTATAAAGGATAAAAAAAATGGCAGGAAAGAGGTGAACCCTGTGGGGCATGGGCACTGTCTCAATAACCTGTCTTGAGCTGTTAATTCACATATTGAGGGAAAAAATGGGAAGGGCGAAGGGCAAATGCTGAGACTTCAATGCTGCTGCAACAGGAACACAAGACAGCCTATGCAAAAAACCACTCAGTTGTTTTATTTGTCTTTTCCATCAAAGAAAACATTGCATTTTCCAAGTAATGCGTGCCCTGAGATGAACTGTGCTCTGTAAATGTCTTTTCCCAGGGTCTTTGATAGAGTAATGACATTAAGAAAGTACAGTACTCTTGCACTCAGGGATGTACCTCACAGGGTCTGAGTCTCCAGATCATTAAAGGACAAGTTTGGAGTTGTTCCACTACTGAGATAAATCCTCTTTTAATAGGACTTTAAGACAAATATCTCTGTGGCCTAAATAAATCAGCCACCAGTGAGATCTGGACTAATTAGCACTATCTATTCCAATGCACACTGCACTGCCTTGGGACTGGAGCGAGTATCTGGACATACCAATTTACTGGGATTTAGCCAGGGAGGTCACCAACAAACAGGCAGATCAACAAGAAGCTAGAGAAGGCTGCATATGATTCTAACAGCCTGGGACTCCAGCCTTGATGTCTTCCAGATCCTCAGGCTTCTGTTTTCTGTCTGTCCACGTATTTGTTACAGGACAGAGCACATTCCCCATAACTGCTTCTTTGTTTGCACTAAGTCTGTGTTGGGAGTGCACAGTGCTCTCTGCATCTCCCCAAACATGCAGGGTGAATCACTTCATCTGCTTGCTGCCCCTTTTTCAGAGAAGAAAAGGGTTTATGTGGGCTAGTGCTGGCCATACCTTTTGGGGTCACAGTCAGGCTGGAATGGGGTAGGGCTGAATGTGACTGTGGACTGC
Source organism: Pithys albifrons albifrons (assembly GCF_047495875.1). NCBI lineage: Eukaryota > Metazoa > Chordata > Aves > Passeriformes > Thamnophilidae > Pithys > Pithys albifrons. The sequence continues at coordinate 5,386,298 of NC_092463.1, read as the reverse complement.
TGCAGTTCTCTGGAATATCTTCTCTAACCAATCTTTATTTCATAGGCTATGGCACACTACATCCCAAAACTGCTGGGGGACAGATCTTCTGTGTGTTTTTTGCTCTGTTTGGAATCCCTCTCAACATTGTTTTTCTGCACCATGTCGGTAAGATGCTGTCACTGCTGTGTCAAAAGCTGGGGAAATTCCTGTATGAGAAAGGAATGAGAAAGGTAATTGGTTTTACTTACTCAGGCACAGTTATATGCTCAATTCTAGGTTTTCTTCTCGAGTTTTATGCTGCTTTATCCTCTATGATATTTGTTCTCATGCTGTGTTAGGCATACTAGGAGAGGGAAAGCACCATTCTTCGCTTGCAGAGCTAAGCAGACATGGCAACTGTAGAGGAGATACTCAAAGAAAGGGATGCATTTTGTCTTCCCATCTAAATGACAGATATCCAGCCCCCTTCAGCAATCAGTGGAGAGAGTGGGCATCCCATCCCACTTCTCCAGACCTTTATTTCATGAGCTAACACTCTGGGGAAGTACATGCCTCCTTTATAACCAGGAAAGATGATACAGCATCTTGAGGCAGCAAAAAGCAGGTGAGCTGTGGAAAGCTGTAAAAAGTAGGTGAGCTGCAGGGGTTTAATGAATATTGACTCAATGAGTAGTGTGTCACCACTCCTAACCCATTACACAGTCCTTTACTCCCTGTCCATCCTTCACTTGGATGGAAAGGAAGCATCAGGCTGAAGTTGTCCATTTGAGCCCAGTAGCTGTAAGGTGAGGAGACATCTGTAAAGGACTAGAGACAAGATGTGTCTTGTCTGGTTTATGTGCCAAGTTGTCTGAGCTCCTCCCCTTCTCTCACCACTGTTGAGGAAGTGAGAATAGCTTTTCCGTGTCTCCTACTGTAATTCTCTTTCAGGACAAGCTATGAATGCTACAGATAACCCGGTTCAGATTGCTGAATTTCTCACCATATCTGGCAAACTTAAATGGAAATTAAGGCTTGCTCAGATACAGACTCAAGCACATGCACAATGTATGAAGGCATGACAAACATGCAAACCAACAATTGTCATTAATTTTCAGGCAATCTGGACTTATAAAAGTCTATACATAAACTGTATGCATGTCAGGCTGATAAATCTTAACATATAACAGGTATTTTTCTCTTCATGACTGCTGGGCAGTAGAATGGTTCAAAAGTCATTGTCCAGGCACTTCTTTATCAGGAGCTCATTCATTAAAGGTCTTCTTGTAGTAAGATATCCACTGAGTAGGAGCCAAGTTGTGGCATTGATGCAATGAGAAATAAAGTCAATAATCAAGACTGTCAGAAATGGCGCAAATATGTTTCATAAAAATGTCTGTTTACCCAGGCAAATTTGAGGATTCTTTAGGTGGCAACCCTGAACACCTAAAAATTAAAAATGAAGTTGTCTGGTGATAAGTGGAAATAGTCTGACCCCAGAAAAAGTCATTGCATAGGAATTCCTCTTATACTCATGGTCATGATACAATCAGATAAAAGGTTACATCTTCCAAGACTACTGTGACAAGCAATAACTGTAACACATGGCTTCCCCCTGCCTCCAAGCAAGGCTGGGGTACCTCCAGAGGAAAAGCTCTCAGTAAAAATCCTTCAGTTCCTGTGATCCTAGATAGCAACCCACTTTGAACAGCCACCATCGTATGTGGCCTACTAGTGTGTCAAATCATGATTATAATTGAACTGGTTTATTTTTCAGAAGAAGATCAAATTTCTGACCCTTTTGTTCTTCCTGGCAACGGGGATCCTAGTTTTTCTGTGCTTGCCATCAGTCTTCTTCCAGATAACAGAGGGCTGGTCCTACAGCGAAGGAATTTACTTTGCATTTATCACCCTCAGCACCATTGGCTTTGGAGATTATGTAGTAGGTAAGGTTGATTTCAGAGAGGACACAACTCAAAACACCAGGTAATTCCCATGGGTTGACTGCACAGGCCATTTATGCTCTAGAGACAAATCTTCTGTCAACAGGAGTCTTTGACTAGTCTTTGCCTCCACAGATCTGGGACAAATACTCCTTTCTCAGGGGTTTTATGTGCTGACAAATACAATGAAATGAGGTGCTTTAGGGTGCAAAGAAGACAAGTATTTTGGTGAGGGAAGGGGAATAGTAGGGGGAGAATTCAATGAGTCTGGGACTTTGCACATACCAAGAGGGAACGGTTTGAGACAGTCATGCAAAACAAGGCACATATCACTGTTTAGCCATCTAAGACTTATGTCTCAAAGCATAAAGAAATAGGTTGGTATGTTTCAGAAGACATGATTTTGCACAACAGACTGAGATGTGGAAATCCCAGTCATGGGAAAGTGAGGAAATTTACTGGCTCTTTGAAAAATGGGGCTTAAAAATATGTCTCACCGCAAGAGTGGCCTTCTTTAAGCTCCTGAGCATCTCTGGAGGTTCTCTGTCTCCACAAGCTAGAGCTTAGGATTTCCCTTGAAAAAAACTGTTTGAGATACACTCAAGCATGCCAGAACGCTTCTAAAAACACTTCCATGGATCTGACCAAAACACATTCTCCATGAAATAAGTTTTCCAGAGAAACTCCAAAATGATCACCGGAAGCTAAATCAATGTCCACAGAAAAAGCAAGCAAACACCTGGACTCCATGAAGAATACAATATTTTTCTACAACCACCTGTCCTGCCAGCATCTTGTCAGCCTGAACTTCTCCTCAGTGGGGATATGCAAAGAAAGCTGTGTAGCTATTTCTTGAGCACCAGTGCTGTCCCTGCAGAGAATCTGGAAGACTCATATTCCTCTCTGAGGGACAGAAATCCACCACAACCTCTGCAGCACTTTCCTCCTCTGCAGCCATATTACTTCACAAATGCAATTAATTGTATTTTAATTTTTAAGTTGTTATTTTAAAAAAACCAATTAGATAGGTCTCCTGGCTCTATGATTTCATTAGGATGACTTAACAGGAGCTGAATTTTTTCCCTGACAGTATTTATCTTAATTTGCCTTAATGACAGTAATAAAGTGATGGTAAATTCAAGGCTTCCCATCTTCACAGTGAAGCAAGTAGAATCAATGACTGCTCTGAGTATGAGGCATTGAGAATTCCTTACAGATGACAAATGGTTTTCCACTGGCCAAGTGCAACAGAACAGGTTTGAGTTTATTTGCTTTTTAGTAAGTTAAAACTGTTTTGCAGCCTGTTTTGGACTGGGAGACGTGCTAGGATGGTGGCAGGGCCTGGATTTAACTGTTTGGAATACATGTACATATATTTGTTACCTCTGAGGTGAAACTCTCTGTGGGCTGTTAACTGAATATATGCCCTGCTCAAGTCCAGTTTTGAGTTAGCATTATAGATATTACCAGTTGCTTTGCTAACCCCACATCATGAACTTCAGTTAAGAGCACAACAAGGAGATGATTTGTACCAAGGCTGAGAAAGCCTTTGCCAGCTCAACTCCAGCAGAAGAAAAAGAAACAGCTGTTGAATTATCTACCCATGAGGACAAACCTGCCCAGTCCTGCCCATTTTCAGAGCTCTTGGATGACAAAGAACACATTAATCTATGCAGTTCAGAGCACTGCAGGACTGGACAAGAGTTGCCAGCATCCTGACTCTTTCTACACAGGTTCAGAAAGGGAAGTGATCCACCAGGTTTGTGGTGATCTCCCTGTCCGCGGACATGGCTGTGTCATCAGCTGTGTGGAGTCACCCCTGGCAGTGACTTGGAGCACTCAGTATCACCAGGGTGTCCTGCAGATGCCAGTGCCACATCATCTGTATCATGATGATAAGGTTGTGTGGGACCAAGCTCAGTAGGAGCAAATGCTCTTTGTATGTTGGGTGAGGGGGTTGCTGACATGTGAAGAATCAAATTAAATGCTCCATGCAGAACAGCGGGTGTGAGATACTGGCTGATGCTGAGAGGGTTGAACTGCATGAAATAAGCTTTGGTCCAGTGGTTTCCAGCACAGAAGGTTATAATCTTGGCATGTGTCAGTGAATTCTCATCAGTCATGTAGTTTTTTTAATGGAGGAAGCTCCTGAAGCCATGGAAAAGTAAGATGGGAATTGCAACTCCTCTCTTTGTATGAACACAGGTACCTATAACATAAAGGAAATATTTACACCCCATAGAAATACAGAGAATTGCAATAACCCAGGTTGTAATGGTAGTGTGGTTATAGTGGCCCACTGTACTCTAGTTTTTATGCTTTGGGAATTTGGGAATATCTTCAAGATAATACAATACAATTTAACACTACTTCCCACATAATTGCATTTGCCTGTAGTTGCAGTGGTTGAACTGGGATATATAAGGAGGGAAAATATCCTCCTCTCATATTAATTCACCTCAGTCACAGAATCATAGAAGCATGGAATGATTCACTTCAATCCCAGTGTGCCTTTTGACAGACCAGCGTATTTGTTTGATATATAGTATATATCAGTTTATTGCAACCATGAGAGATTTGCCCAGCCTTAATCTAATGCTGAGAAGGTGAGAGTCTTCACCACAGTGGAAAAGTCACCTTAAAGTCCTCAATGTAAAATATATTGATGAATTCATTAAACTGTTCCGCTCACTTTGGCTAGGCAATTTTAACTTGTTAATTTTCTTCTTTCCCCTTATCTTCAGGCAAACAGTCTGACAGGAAATACTTTTCCTACTATCGAGTGCTGGTGGCCATTTGGATTCTTTTTGGCCTTGCCTGGATTGCTCTGCTCTTTAATTTATTGACAACAGTACTAGAAGATACTGAAAAAATAATTGTCAAGGATCTCCAGCAAATTGGAAAGGTGAGTAAGGACAATGTAGCAAGCCAGCAAAGAAGATGCTGGCCAGTTCAGTTTATTCCAGAAGAAGAACAACTACCACCACGTGCTGGAGGGGATGCACAGAAAATGGAGTCATTAACAGCAGATTCTGAACACACAAAAAATGAAAAAAATCAGTTTTCTAATAGCAAAACTCTTGTCACAACATGTGAGAACTGAATCCTTCATTGGAGAGTTGATAGTCAATCATTCTAAAGAAATTCCCTGAGAAATAAAATTTTTCCTATCTTTTTCTGAGGTATGACCTTTTAGAACTCAAGACTTAGAGTTACACAAAGCCTGAATATTAATGGTAAGAAATTTGCTCCTCAGTTTGCAGCTAGGTTGTGCCAACAACCTGAGAAGTGCTCTTGCTTTGCAATGTGTTTTTAAGGTGCTTTCACAGACATGCAGAGGAGGGGCATGGTGGAACTTGCTGGTTCTATCTGGATTTTGCTGCTTGCAAGAAATCATGTCGCTTCCAGGAACTGACATGCACAAGCTTTTCAGAGGCATCGCAGAGCGTTTTTGGAAGAAGAAATAAGGATATATAGCTTAATAGATGCCTGATTTGAGGCATCATATTGGCTAAGGTGTTATTGTCTGAAAGACATTTTTAAATGGCAAGATCTGGGCTCAGTTCAGAGTGACCAGAAGCATCTAATGGGCAGGGTTAGGAAAAGGTTAGCATGCTAGAAATGATTCATTCTACCTCTTCCTGGTTCATACTAAACTGAATAAAGGCAATTTTACCTTTTCTCCCTGTGGCTCTGAAAAACCTTTCTGATGGTGTTTATGAAGAACACACAAACCCATGTCTTTAATTCAAATGTTATAATAATTGTATTCTGTAAGCTTTTTAGAAGAACAGAGACCACTTTGAAGGAAGGAGTCCTCGCTGCATCAGAGCCTTGCTGTTATCTTTGTATTGCATAGAAAGTATGAAGTCATTCTTTGGGGCTGTAGCTTTCCAAGTGTGAGTGGTGTCCAAACCTTCAAACAGGTAAAAAAAGGGATGCCAGATCTGAGCATGGGTTTTCAGGTGCACTGTCTGGCTTGCAGGTCATCTCTGTGTGAAGACTCTGACCTTCAAAGGCTCGATCTATGTGTCATGTGCCTTCTGTGTGGCCAAGCAGTTGGGGTAGACACAGTCTTAGACACACATCCCATGGGTGTATATGCTTACAGCAAAAGTCCAATGGTTAGAGTTTAGTCCAATACTCTGTCTCTGATCATGGCTATGCTCTGATCAGCATCTGCTCCCAAACCTCTGCCATGACCTGGCCCTAGGATCAAGTCCCTCTTCCAGCAGTTGAGGGCTCAAGGCTGCCCACAACAGGTGGTGGGGTCACTGTACATCAAAATCCATGAACTTGCCAAAACGCTGAACTTACATCAGCACCCACAGAACACACCCAAGGCAGTCCATAGCTTTAGTATACAAAGTGCCTCTCTTTGACGGTGTTTAACATGTCACTTGACAGGTTTTTGTGAGCCCCTCAAGCTCCTATTTGTCAGACTGAATAATCATTTTTTTGCTCACCCCCTGGGTATTAGTTACAGCAAGGCCAGTCCTTGCCAGAGTTATTCTTGTATGAAAGGGAGAATAAATTATAGCTATAAAGTAATTTCAGGTCATAAAGATGCAATCAGCCTTGAAGTTATATTCATAACTATTTCAGTCAAACAGAATCATGCTTCTTGCCAAAACAGTTCTGCTGGTTCAAGACCTGGCATGTAAACCTGACCAAATATGTACTTTCTTTTCCTCCACAAATTATTTTCCAGTGTTAGCCTCAAGGCTGACTTCTCACCTCATATGTCTCTGTCAGCAAACCTTTCTGAGGCAGCAGGAACACGAACTAACTGAAATTAGGGAAGGGTAGCAGGAGTATCAGAGGACACAGTGGCCTGTACAAGCCAGAATCCTGTTGCTGTCACAAGGCAACACCAGAGCCAGGCAGAGAAGGCAGAGAAAGCAGCTGATGCTCACAGGCAGGGATCTCTTCACATCTGTTTCCCCCTTTCACCAAGCATTGACCTACATTATTATTTTTCAGACACAATTTTTTTCTCTTCTTTTTTCCCCACCCCTCCCTACAAGGATGATTAACTTCACTCCCAGTCTAATGGAGGTACTGTCAGGGCTGGTTTAGGGAGGGGTGGTCCTGCCTTGGGGTGTAATAGTAATTTTGCATAGCCTCTCATAATTCTTTCTGTGACAGTTTGATGCCACCCAGACCTAATGAAGAATTTTCTTCAACTACTTCCACTGTTCCACTTGCTCCCTGTTGTGACAAATAGCACAAGCCAGCCCTGGAACAAGATAGTCATGTCCCACTGGAACACAGAGCAACTGAAGATGCCTTTTTTAGACATTTCAGGAAGGACAAGAGAGACATCCCATGGACTTTGACTCTAAACAGCCAGCACAGAGCCAGGCAGTGGTTCTTTGAGCAAAACAGGACAAACTGTCTTTCGTTTGCACTGGTGGATGTTTAACAATAAGCCTTGAAACCCAAGCACTTCCCACTCCCAAGAGTCCATCTGGCCTGGGCAGTTATTGCCATAGGGTGTAGGCAATTCAGCTTTTAACTCATTCTGCTTGCCCTGCTCCCCAAGTGAGGATGCAGCACAAAGGGTCTGGAAAAGTCACCCAGGGCCAGAGGATGCGGGAAACATTAGTTGGGAATGACCTTCAAGGGGCTGTCCTTCAGGCACCAAGAACTGAGGTGTCCCTTCAGATGTAGATGCCAGCCTGAGAACACAGGAAACACATATCCAAGGATTAAAAAACCAAAAGCTCTCAGGACGAGCTCCGCTACTCTGAAAAAGAAGACCGGTCTCATTCATAAATCTTCACCCCGGCGGGGAGGGCTTTTGAAGAAGGGTCTTAGCTTTGCTTCTCGTGCCCTCTCGTGGCTGTGTGCTGCAGACCCTCCCCCTTCCACTCTTGCCAAGTCTGAGTGGTTTTACTCCACCTCCCACTGTGCAGTTCAGCTTTGTCAGTGCGAATCAGAGGAAGCTGCCCTGTATTTTTATCTAGTTTATACAAGCTTGCTAAAGGGCTAAAACACGCCTCATTCTCAAGAAACAGATGGGGATGAGCACCTCAGATTGGTCTAGGCAGGGATCCTGCCCTGTACCCACACTGAGACAGCTGCATGGAGGTCAGCTGGGAATGTGATGGCTTTCTGTCAGTAAACCATCATGCGGAGGATCCTCACTGGCAGCATGCACGGTGCCCATGATGGGGTACGCTCCTATCACATGCCCCATGCACGAGCTTCCAGTGCATAAAGTCTCCTGCAGGATTGACACACACATTCCCACACCCTGTCCCACAGGGAAAGGGATTGGTCTAGAAAAAAATGTACAAAAAGGCAGGTTTGCCCGGCCTGTGGCAGCCTCAAGGGCAGGCAGTGCCTCATGCAACACAAAGGGTGGAGATAGGAGCTGCAGGTATGTGGGAAAAAGAAACAGCACCAAAGGGTGTGTGGTCCTCTCTGCTGGGAAAGGCAAGGGAAAAGCCCAGGAAAGCTGCAAGCCAGGGTGGGAGAGGAACTTTTTTGGATATATTGTTCTTTGTGTTTAAGCTGAACCATAAATCCATGTCCAGAAGGGAGCAAGCAGCCTCTTCCAGCATTATCACAACAGAAGCAGAACTCGTCCTCACATCACCCCTGAGAGGGGGAGTTGTTGATCCCTGTGCAGGTAATAGGGGCCCCAGAGAAAATTCAGTGTGTCACCTGAGTTCATGTGTGAGACCTTTGGCTCTCTCTACCAGGACCAGGTATTCTGATGTTGCTTGCTAATAAATTAGACCCAGCTAGTGGTTCTATAGTTGTTGAGGTTAAGAAAATAGACTTGAATTGAGAGCAAAATTAGAACAGATATTCTACTCCACAGCTGGAGATTTAAAATAATCCCAAGGCTTTTAATTCATGAGTATAAGCCAGGCTTTGCTCTTCTTCTGCACGTTCTCCTTGCCCAAGGGACAGAAACTAGGAATAAAAACCATTCCAAATCCATGTTCTGCCAAGCTACGAGGTGACAGCAATCCTCTGGAGACCATGGGGAGGAGTTCTCTGCTGGCAGATCCATACAGCCTGGAGCCTTTTCTGGGAGCTGCTCAAAGCCCTCACTGTGACCCATTCCCACTGCGCTGCTCAGGGAAATGCAATTTTCACGGAGCAGCCTCCTGTGTGACTGCCAGCTCTCCCACTGCAGCTTGTTTTCAAATGGGAAACATTTCCAAGGCAAGCCAAATACTTTCCAATACATGAAACCAGTTGCTGAAAAACTCCAGGCATGTGATCATGAAATATATTGTCTTGGATTAAATGACAGCAGCATGTTCCTGCATTCAGTCTGGGCTGCTCCTCATACATCACCCACGTCTTTGCTGCCAGCTAGGAAACAGGGTGCATTTCTGAAACCAAGGAAAAGCCACAAGGAATTATCTTTCCCTCGGAAATTCAATTGCCTCCAGAGAGAACAGGAGAAAATATACTTTGATCTGTCTTTAATTAGTATATGGGCTTTTTAGGGATCGTTTGAGGTCTCCCTCAATTAATAGTCAGTTCATTTGGAGAGATTATTTTTTTCTGGAAGCAGAGACACTATTGAAAGCAGTGGAATACCTTGGCTAATGTAACATTGTATAGCCAATGGGATTTTTTTTTACAGAAATTGCTAAATATGGGCCACACACAGGCTGTTTTCCACACTGTCATACTTAGACTTGTGCTTCCTCATCTGACTCCTGACCAAAAGGCTGGATCAAGCTAAGAACTGGTTGAACAAACATAACTAATCACTCTCAGCAGGGTTGTAATCCATCCCTCATGATCACATCCAAAGAAACAAAAAATTATATTTTGGTGCCAGCCAAGTCTCTTTGTACCATGCCAGCAGGATTCAAAGTGGTCTTGAAGATAAATTTTATACCATCTCTCACACTGTAAGGAAAGGAGATTTGGGATCTCTGGCATGTATGTCTGAGAACTGGCTTGGGGCAACATTGCTGTTCCATACTAATGAAGTCGATATTTAGCTATTCTGGGGCTAAAAGGTTGCAGGAGAGCAAAAATGCTGCCTCCAGAGAACCTTGTCCATGCTCTTGTATCCTTGCAGCTGGCCCCACCTCCTACCCAGAACACAAACTCAAGTCTGCTTAGAAAATTCAACATTTTCTATCACAAGGGGTTCTGGACTCAATTAGAATAAATCCCTGCCACAGGTTTGGAAAGGCTCATTTTGCTGAGTTAAAGTTAGAGCAATTATTGAATCCATTTGATTACCAGTTCAACATGATTTAGGAGATGTGTCTCTGGAATATAAACTTTCCAAATTTTTCTGTCAATTAGTCTTACATATATGGTTGGAAACTATAGCTATACTTTGTGGTGAGATGTTGAAGTACGAAATAATACATCCCCAGAAAGAGAGATACACTGATAAGCAAAACAATAATAATAACAAGCATTGTCTTTGAAAAATGGGGGGAGGTACAACTTACAATTCAAGTTAATGGATCCTTGAGAAGGATTAGCCAGAAAGATGCTGATGTTCTCAAAGAATAAATGTGGTTTGAGGTGAATCCAGCTTCTCAAAGTAAAAGATGATTTTTCATCTTTTAGCATGGAGAAAATCATGCATCAAGACCAGAAAAGAACCTAAGTCAGAATTTGTGCTAAAAATCCCACAGAATTCACAGTTCTGATCATTTAAATGACTCATTGAGCGCTTTAAAAACAAGGTTAAGGTCTTACATTTAAAATGGCCTTGGACATTTACTGGAAACTAAGGCTGACACCGAAGCAGATATCTGTCTTTTCTCAACCTCAAAAGTCCAGGCATCAGTCTGAATATATAATACACACTCTCTGAGACTGAGAAAGATTCAATAAACCCAGTGTAGGCACCTTTTCTTTATCCAAGGATACCAATTCTCTTTATCCAAGCAGTCTGTCTCTCCACAAAACATGCAGGAGCTATTCAGCATCTCTATTGTGCAAGTCTGTTGCAAATCAGTGCTAGGGTCAAGGCCTGTGTATTGCCCAAAAGTAGATATAAATCAATTAGAGATTAATGTTGGTCTCTGCAGAACTTCAGCCAGTTTCCCAATGGCCACTACAAAATTCCGACACATAAATAGAACTAGGGTTTTAATAGATTTTTTCCCTTTCTTCCTTTCCTTCCTTATTTCTTTCTTCCTTTCAGCCTTCAGGTTGGTGATGGGATGAAGAATGGATGCAGCTGAGTTTACTGCAGTCCCACAAATGTTTGGGCAGCTCCTAAAGAAACATGGCCCAGCAGCGAGGTCTACAAAGGGCTCAAAAGCTGAGTGTAATGACAGTAGTGGTAGCACAATTGGGTGATGCCAAATAGGCAAAAATTGCTAGGAGGAAAACAGAAAGAGGAATTCCCAGCAGTCATTGTAAAAGTCTATTCCTTTCTTGGAGCAGGTCTCTGAGCAAAAGCCTGAATACAGGCTGCCCAGGCTTTTTGCTCAGACATGGGTCTTTTTTAGGGCTGGGGGTTTGGTAGCAACACTCCCCAGTCATCATCTCACAGATCTCTGTAGGGGCTCAGCCTGCCTTGGCAAACCAGCCATTGAAAGTAGAAAACATCCTCTGAGGATGCAAATGTTAAGGGAGAAGCACAATTTTGGTGCATGAAATTTGCATGCTGGCATTTGTAGTAATAAACAATACTATAGCAGTGTGGGTAGGGCTGCAGAGTGGCAGCCAGGGTGCCTTCCAGCTACACTTCTGGGAAGCTGAGAGCATGACTGGAAATTTCCATGTAGAGCCTTGCTTTGGCACACAGTTTTCTCCATTAATATGGTTCAAGGGCAAAAGCAGAGAATGGCAACCTCACATTAAAAACCCAAAGCCCACACTTTCCTCACAGGTGCCAAAACTAGAGAAGTGAGTTACAAAAAATGTTGTCACTTTTACACCAGAGCCATCTGTCATATGTGATGACAGCATGGTGAGGAGAGGTGGCATAAAGGACAGGCAGAGCATTCTTCCCTATGGGATTATGGATAGTGGCTGATTTTTGGGATTGACAGTGTAGAACAGCATGCACCATAGGTGAAATCCTTTTGTGAAAATCACTGATGCTCCAGATGTCCATCAGCCAAGACAGTAAGTCCATTCTGCTGGAGAAGGACTGTGCACAAGGGCATGCAGTGATGGGACAAGGGGGAATTGCTCCCAACTGACAGAGGGCAGTGTTAGATTGGATATCAGGAGAAATCCTTTTACTGAGAGGGTGGGAAGGCCCTGGCACAGGTTGCCCAGAGAAGCTGTGGATGCCCCATCCCTGGAAGTGTTCAAGGTCAGGTTGGACAGGGCTTGGAGCATTCTGGTCTAGTGGAAGATGTCCCTGCCCATGACCTGGGGTTGGACTGAGATGGTCTTTAAAGTCCTTCCAACCCAAACCATTATGTGATTCTAGGATTCTGTGAAGTCACTGTGCACACACACAAAACAACCTCCAGATGTCACCATCAATCCAAATAAGAGAGAGGCACAGCTCGAACCTTGCAGGAAATCCCTACTCACAGGCTTTGAGTTACAGAAACCCTCTCCCGCAGCCCCTGCCCTGCTGTCTGGGACAGACAGACGGACAGGAAGGATGGTTTCCAATTCACCTGGATAAAATGTTCGGCTCACAGACAAAATCAAGGGATGTAGTTTGTAGCTGTGAATGCAAGCATTTGTCATGTACATTAGACTGATGTAGACCATATGTGTGCTCCCCTGCATGTGGGTACTCATGTAGGTACATATAGGCATCACATATATATATTTCATCAGCTATGTGTGAATATATATTAATATATATATTTTTATATATGAAATTATACATATAACTTTATCTACATAAATTTTAGTCTTCAGAATAGCAGGCTCTTTGCTGACAGCTTTACATGAAAGTAAAAGCAAGGCATGTCCTCCAGTACCTCTTCTAACCCTATGCATATTCATCTCTTTCAGTTCACATTCCTGTGTTCCATGTAGCTGATGAGCTGAGAAACACAGTGGTCAGCCCTGGATTAAAGATCTGAGAACATAAGCAAGGGTAGGATCTCCCAGTGATGTGAGGCATCGTGCCCTCAAGTGTACGGAGTAAGGTCAGTGTTAACAAGACAAGGATTTGGTTATCTCCTCTATTTCCCTTGGCTTGTTAAGTTCACTTTGTGCCACTTTTTCAGCAATCTAAATGTGCCTGTTAGGAAAAAAAACAAGCCTTAAAAAATTCCAACTCAGCTTCTTTTTCCCTGTAATTCTGCCCTCTTCTTACAGCCCACAAGATTTAAATACATTTAAAATCCATTAGGAAGGAAAAGGCCCTAAACCCTGCTCAAAGCTGGCATTTACATTGTCCCTGTCACAGTGTGGAGCTGTGACGCAGAATAAAGTCACAAATACAGCCAAGCATTGAGGCAGCAGAGATGGGACCCAAGGGAGACTGCTGATCACCCTTCCTGAGGCTGTAGAGGGGTGTGCAGGATGGCAGAGCACCCTCCAGTTCAACCTTGCACCTGCAGATAACTGGAGGGATATTCGGGGTGTGTTTATTTAAACACATGCTCCTCCTTAACACCACATCAAAAAAATATTACTGAAGGAAATGCCAGATTCTCCAACCCTGGCAGGGCACAGAGGTGTTTTTAAATGAGAAGACTTTCAAGGTCCTCCTGCACCAAAGTGTTCACACAAAGAGCAGAGCTGCACATCACAAAGTTTGAGCAGGGTCAGAGGTGCCTGGAGGGATCGTGACACAGAGGATTAATGGATCTCTTCCAGCCATGGGTTGTAAGTGAAGTCAAGCACTGCTAATGCAGAATGTTGTCCTGAGACCTCTGTTAGCACAATGACGAAGCTTTTTTGAAGTCCTCTGTGTAAAAGGCATAATCCTTGTATGCCAATGGATCATATCCTTGAGATCCCTAGAGAGTGAGGCAAATGTGGAAAGAAAGGGAAAGGAAATCCCTTATTTCATAATGGTGCAAACAGACATGTCAGAAGAATTACATCAACATGCAGCACATGTGAAATTTAATACTCCTCCTAATGCATTTAGATGAGGCAAAATGTAAAGTCTCTACTGCCTCTGGGAATAATTCTGGTAGGAAGCTTTCACCACCAGGAACCCAGGACTTTCGACTTACTCTGGAATTTGAGCCTTTGTTTTCAGAACCTTCCAGAGAGACTTCAAAATCAAGTCTGTTAAGTGTACATTACTCTTTGAAGATCTGTCTTCCAGAATGAAACATCAGTGCTCTTTCCAGTCATGCTGGGGTAGCTGAAGATCAAGGTGCTGGAAAATCAGGAAACGTTCACGAGGGCACAGACAACCTGCAAAAGAGGAGAGCCTTTGCACTGCAGAAAACCAAGACAGGCACACAGAGCCTTTATCCTTTGCCTTGTATCAGCTGGCATTGCTGCAAGAGTGCATCAGACTTGCATGGATTTCCACCAGCTTTGATGGTGGAAAGAGGCTCTCAAAGGCTTATAAACAGAATATTTGCTTTGGAGTCCTTGCAGACAGGACAAGTCTGAGGTCTTCCCTCCTCTATATCAGACTACAGATATGGATTTCAGCAAAGGATACAGCTCAGATGTGGCTTGAATTCAGACAAGTGACTTGAAGTGATGATTTCCCCCCTACCAGGCTGCAGATGATCGATGTATTATGCATGAAAATAGTGCCAGGCACAGATGGGGTGGGAGTAGAAGGTGTGAGCTGATAATGACAGCAGCCAAGTTCTGCTAGAAAAGACTCTACAACACACTTGCATGTTGGGAAGAGAATAGGATGCAGCATGCATGAGAGGCTAGCCATGGTTTAAAGGGCAAACAATTTAATTACAGTCAAAACTGAGATTTATGCAAGGATTTGAGTGGCAGGGTTGCCAGAGAGAGCAGGGGATTAGCCTTGATGATTCAAGGAGTCATCTTCCCATCTTGTGTTCTTGAATAACCATTAGGGAGATGAGTGAAACACTCTGGGGTTTAAAATCTGCAGTCAGGGAATCCAAAGGGGTGACATAGTACTACATCAGATATTGCCTCCAGCAGGATCCTGGCTCATACTCAGCACAGAATTGAGAGCTTGGCACCAGGTCCAAAGCTGAAACAAACAGGAATTTCAACATGGACTCTTCTAGGGTTTGGGTCCTAGCTGTTGAAGACCTGCATGTATGGCCTGATGCTGGAGAAACAGGCAATGTTTGGATGGACAACATGCCACTGACTTGGAGCCAGGTGGTAGAGACTTCCATGTGAGGATGAGTCAAGAGAGCTCCAGCATCCTCTGCAAAAGGATCTGATGCTGTGGGAGACAGCTTAGCAAGTGTGCTATCCATCAAAACCCACGAGGAAGCAGTGATGGTCCAAAGAAAAGCCCGTGATTTCCCTGGTCAGCCTTGGAGCACTGGAGATCGTTGCAAGACCAGATGCTGAAATAAACTGCTTTCCTTTTACAATCAAACCACGAGAAGGGGATACTCTGTTCCTCACACAGCTTCTTTGAAGGAGCTCCAGCCTTGGAGTACACATCTGACAGCTGGCAAGGTGCCACTGACTTTGTCAAATCTGACCACTGCTGATCCCTGATGCAATAAAACATTGAATCACCTTAGTTTGAGAATATGCTTGTCTGGAAGATCATCAAGCAAAAGCAGCAAAGATTTGCTGGCAACTTGCAATGCATTTGCATGTTCCAGGCTCTGTGGAAACCCAGCCCTACCAAAATCATCCTTATGTGAGTCCATTCTTTGTCTACAGCCCTGCTCATGGTGCCAGTGACAAGACAGCTACAGTAAATCTGTGTCTGAGGGTTCTAAACTGTACATTCAGAGACATGTGATAACCCTTGCAATGCTGAGACATAACAGTGTTTTGTGAAGTAAGGCCAGCAAGCATTACACAGAGGAGATTAATATTTCACATCACTTGGGGGCTACAGCCCTCTGAAATGTATCTGTTTCACTGCTCAGGAAGCAATCTGGTAAAATTTCCACCAGACAGGGCTCAGATGCTCAAATTTGTCTGTGGGAATAAGAATTTCTGAAAACACTGCCCAACTTAAGTTTGAAAAGAATCCTTCCACAGAAGGAGCATCCCAAGGGACAAGGTTTTGACTCACAAAATTCCCATACCCCAAGCTGTTGCAACCCACTCACCTGAGTGAGTGATAGAAAAGATGCACTGGGAGACTGAGAGAGCCCAACAGTCATGAGGGTTCATGATGGGACCTGTTGCACCATGCTCTGCTAGCCACTGATCTGGATTGTTTCTGCTTCACCTTTGTTTCCCAGCTTGGGAAGCCATCTGGCATAGGGAGATGCACACACCCTGAGACAGCTTGGACAAGCTTCCCTGTACTGCAGCCCAACACAGTCTCCTTGAAGTATAGGAGGACCTGAAGAGTTTGAATGCTGATTCACTGATTGCCCAGAGAAGCTGTGAATGCCCTATTCCTGGAAATGTTCAAGGCCAGGTTGGATGGGGCTTGGAGCAGCCTGGTCCAGTGGAAAGTGTCCCTGCTCATGACAAAGGGGTAGAACAAGATGATCTATAAGGTCCCTTCCAATCCCAGCCATTCTATGATTTCTATTATTACTATGATTTCACTAGTTTTACACCTAATCAAGACCAAGACCCATCACAGACTAATAAAAGCCCCTTCATTCCCACTCCAACTGTTCCTAAGGTCAAATTTGTGGTGCTAACACCGCTGAGACCTGCACATCCATCAGTCCGGATCCGGTCTCTGTCTATCCTGCATCCTTATCTTGTGCATTTTCAAGAAGCTCAGCAGCAATTTATGGATCAAAGCTAATCGATAATACCAGAGCCCTTTTACCATATTGCTTTCACTAATTTACTGCCTCCTTTAAAAAAAGAAATCTTAGCAGACCACAGTACAATGCCAGACAGACTGTCACTTCCAAATTATGTTTATTTATTCTCTCTCTGGCTCTTGGCTGGCCCCATTACCAGCATATCTCAGTGTCTCTCAGTCATCAGCATATTTGCCTTCCCTCCCTTCCCCCTACCCCAAGGTGTGTGTCTCCTCTCAAGTACAAAGTGGACTGACATGGCAAGTTTTTGAGCCTATTTAACACTGGCTTTATCTGAGGAGAACCAGGTTCAGTGACAGCCTCAGAATTAATTACACGAAGGTGAATTCCCGTCACAGAGCCTGGCACGGTGTCACTGCAAACGTTTTAACAGCCAGTCCCTGGCCCTTGACTGCCTTTGTGCAGTGTAAAGCAATTATTTGTACCTGCTTGGTGAGACGTGTCAGCCCCTTCAGAGGTGCTGAGACACAGCAAACACGCTTCACCCTTGTTATTCACAAGGAAAAGGGTGTGTGGTGGATCTTGGCTGTGCACACAGTCGCTGGTGCTGCTCTGCTCAAGCCCTTTGGGGATGTGAATGCTGCTGTTTGTGTACTATCCACACAGTGAATACCCCCTCGCAGAGGAGATGCAGTCAGGCTCCGTGATTTGGCCAAAAGCAGAAATGGAACTTGGGGCTGAGGAAGCAATGTCTGAAGTGCAAATCTCAAACTTCAGCACGTCCTGACTGAGCCTCACCAGCAGTGAGCAATGGGAGACTGAACCCCCTGTCTCATCATCCTGTTATTAAGTATCATTAACTCTCTTCTGTCCCTTTTCACCTTCCCTTCATCCCAGGGCATCCCTGGTGGAAACTCCTTTAGTCTTTCACACCCCACTCCAACTGCTTCCCCTTCCTTCCCCTGTTGCAGGTGTTGCAGCTGACACATTCCTACCACATTCCTTCTCTATTCCTATCAAAAAAAAAAGAATGTCTTTTGGGCTTTTCTTTACACAGGTATTGCAATTTTGCACAGAGCTGAGCTGACAGGGGGGTTAAGCTGTAAAGCCCAAGGAAGATGATCCTAGGAGACCAGAAGGGGAAAATTAACAAAGTTGCATTTCAGCCTGGAGCAGGGAAGGGAAATCGTGCTTATCCCTTCCACTGGGCAAGGAAGGACGGACAGAGTGTTGAGAAGAGGTTGGCTACAGTGCAGAGTAAAGGGAATTGACTGTATAAAGGGAAAATTGGGGCACAGGGCAGGAGCAAGCACTAGAGGAGACATCTCTGCCTTTCCTGGAGGAAAAGAGCTGTCTGCACATCCCAAATTCTGCCTCCAGTGGGACTATCTGGGGCTGCGAGGCTGTTTTAAGACACTTACACTGACCAGAGGCAGATCAGAATTACCCAGGGGCTTTTGGGTTTAGTTGGAGCTCCTAGACCTCCCCAAACTGACAGCCAGCTGTGGAAGACCTTGGGGTCACCTGGGGAAGGATTGCTGAAGGCATAGAGTTGCTCCTGGGCAGGAGGTTCCGTTGGTTGGTAATGTGGTGGTTTCCCCATACACAGAGGGATGGGATGAGCCCTCAGCCAGAGAAGCCCATACGAGCCCTGAGAGAGGAAGTTTTCCAGCTGATCAGCAGGAAAACAGGGCTATTCTTGGTGAGCTCTACTGTGGCACAAAAACAAAGTTCTTTCTCATTAAGAAGGAATTCAACGGGCCTCTCTGGGAACCAGTGCCACGGCACGCAAAAGGTCAGGTCTCGTTCTGGAAGCCTTTTCTCCCCTACTGGTCAGCAGGAAAAATAATTTGAAATATCGCTTAAAGAACCATATTCTCCTGTCCTCTCTTTCAAATACAAAAAGAGGAAATCACCTCAATCTGGGGAACGGTGCTGTGGTGGGGATGGCCAATCTCCCTGCCCAGCCCTTGGGACCCAGATCCCTTTACACCTGACAGCCTTGTTATTAAAAGACCACATCTAATTAAGAGGGGAAGGAACAAAGGGAACATCCTATTCCAGCTACAGGGCACAGCACAGAGATGCCACATCTGTGGAGACCCACTCCACTGGCAGCTGGCACCACACTGTGGCTGGTTGCATATGAGACTTTTTTATGGAAAAATTTAGTCTGTTTAGTTGTCTCAGCTACACCTGCAGTGCTGTGAGTGGCCTGGGTCTGCCTGCCCCAGCCAGGGTGAAGTCTCCCAGTGCTCCAGTAGCCTGCATGAGCATGACTCCCAGTCTCATCTTGGGGTGAAGACACATAGAGTGTACTCTGGCAGTCAAAGCTGTGTCAACACAAAGGTTTCTCACCTTCAAGACCAGCTTCCATCTCCTGATTTTGCTCCTGAAGCTTCAGAAAACTCAGATTCATTGAGACTCATGAAAGTCCATCTTCATGTTCCATAGCATGGCACATCCAACCTTTGCTAAACTAATTTTGAGTCCCTGTTACATGAGGAAACTGACAGTGGTCTGCTGTCTATTGTAATTTTTCTGTACCAGCTCCATTTGATTCTCAAATTGTGTGTGAATATGAAATTCCACTTCTGCGATCAAGGATAATTATTTGCTTAAGGTAATTTATTGCAACTCTAAACTCAGCATTTTCACTTGATTGTTTTATGGATTTTCAAATGGACTTGTAGAAAGCAGAAATCACTCTTGTCCAAAACCTGGGACCTGAACTGAAGGAGTTTTGTTTCAGCTCCCATCAGCTGTAGAGGTCACAGTTAAGTAAAATCGGCTTAAGCTGGGATTGGAAAACTGTGTCTGCTACATTAGCAGAGAGATCAGATGACAGATTTGGTCTGGCCTCATTATCTAGCCATAAAAATGTAAGGGCCTGAAGTATTTGGGGAATGGGAATGCAGAGAGCAGGAGGGATTTCTGGAGGATCTCTATGCAGTATTTGCTGTCTGGGAAAACGAGACCAAAGGATGCAGCCACCACCCCCCAAACTGTCTGATGTGAGCTCTTATCTCCAACAACAAACTGAAAGCAGGAGAGTCAGTCTCTTCCTTTTGCAAACAGTTCAGGGAACAGGGGCTCCTGTATGTCTACAACATCTCACATTTATTTTTAGCTTCATCTATTTGGTTAGTGAGGTCACCGAAGCCCAGGCTTAAACATGTTACCCTGACCTGCCAAAGCTCTGATTTGCCTGTAGCTGTACAGACCCCAAGAAACACAGCTAATGTGCAAGAGAATGTTATGTCAGTATTTTATGCTAGAGCACAAATAACTATGTATCCTCATTTATTGGAACACTTTTTCTTTAGGTATGAAAAGTGCAAAATACACTCTGAGAAGTTTTGATCCAAAAAACATTGGATGAAGCTATTTCCTGGCCAAAACAGCCCCTGTGCATTTTCCAGTAATTCTGCATTTAGGATTTTGTTTACACAGTTCACGGATTAAGTCACAATTTCCAGTCTTTAGTATAAAAACAAACAAACAAAAAAATACAGCCATCCTTCCCCCAGAGTTGGGAAGTATTTTCCAAGTCACTGCAAGGAAACGAGTTTCACACAGCTCCCATGATTTCCAACCTCATCTAAACTACAAAATGACTTTGTGGGGGGAAACTTTCTTGTGGAGCTTCAGAGGCATTAGCAAATAATGCTGTTTCTGTAATGATGGCTTGTTCTGTAAATGCAATAAGCTCCTGACGGAGTCCCCAAGCCCAGGGCTGGAAGTTTGCCAGGACAGAGGTGCTGGAAAGCAGACAATATTCATCACCATTGCAGATGTGAGGTGAAGCTGAGGAGCCTGCACGAAGCTCAGCAGGTGACAGGGAAGGTAGCACAGCCCTGGATCTTGCAGGGTGAACACTTGTTCCAACAGGCTTTTTGAGTGCTCTGCTGGGAATCATGAGCATCCTGGACAAAGCCTGGCCTCTGCATGTGCTACAGCTCCTGCTCAGAGAAAAGATGTCCCCCAAGGAGTAAAACACCTTCAGAAGTGTGCATCTATATTTATTTTTACTCTTTAAAATGAGTAAATTTGGGAAAAGCCTTTTCCTAAACACTGAGGTAACCATCTCTTCCTTCAGGAAATATTCATGCAGCTGCAGGTGACTGAATTAGGGGAGCTCAGCGAAAGTTCCTGCTAACAAAGTAAGGCACAGTAACTACCCATGACTTTTAGCCTCCTGCAAATGCAAAGCAAAATGTCCCTGCAGGGTGACTGGAGCTAATATGCTTTGCTTTGCATTTGCATTTGGCTCCAAGTCCCACAAGGTTTCTTGCTGGGGCATAAGTGATAAAGAATTTAGCTCCTATTACTCAACTGCTTGCAAGTACTTGCTCTATTTCTGGTGGAAAAATGCTGCAGGAAAAGCACATTTCTTGCTCATACATACCCAGGAAACATTGAGGATTTGGTTCAGCTCTCCTCATGGCAGGTCAGTGTGTCTGAAGTTCACACACCAAGAAGAAATTCCCACTTTTCTGTTATGAGATTACAGAGTATTTCTGCAAGCAACGTTATTCATCTAGAGAAGTCATGGTCACTGCCATAGCGGATTGTATAAATCAAGGTGCTTAATTACAAAAAGCCACAATTTGTGGACTTCCATTAAGAACTGTGTGGTTTTTTCATTAATTACATGTCTCCTTTCCTAAATTGTTAAGAAAAGTCCCCTCCTTCCCAAGATGCCAGGAGAATGGCTGCTTACCATGGAATCATAGAATTGTTTGGGTTTGCAGATCTCTAGTTCCAACCCCTCTGCCATGGGCAGGGACACCTTCCACTAGACCAGGTTTCTCAAAGCCCCATCCAGTCTGTCCTATTTGCTGGTCACTGGCCAAACTACAAATAATTTGTGATTTATTTAATTGTTGAAAAGTTTTGAAAATCAAATTAGCCAGTGGATGGCATCATAAATGGCACATATATGAAGGGCAGTCATTCAGGAGAACTCAGTGTAGACTCTCTGGAGACCTGTGCTTTGAAAAAAGTCATTTAAGATAGCCAGACACCCAGAGCTACATATCCAGGCTCATTCTGAGTTGTTTGAGAATGGGCAGAAAAAAATAGAGGAAAATCCTCTGATAATTCATCTGTGGAGGGTAATTTACTGGGCCTAATCAGGGCAAACATCTCTATGGCTGGAACACTGAAATAAATTAAATATAAAGCCTTCATGGTCATAGCTTCCCAAGCTAATAATGCAGCACTGCTGTGCTCAGGTGGAGACACTCCAGGCAAGCCCACTGTGCTCCACTGTGGAAAATCTTCATCAGCTGGATGTCATGGGAATATTTCAAGCAGCCAACCGGCCTGCCTGAAAGAAAATGGTGTAAATAGAGAATATAGAAGATTCAATCTTCAAATGAGGAAACTGGAGTAGCATAATCATCAAAGCTTAGATGCTCAAATTGGAAATAAAATACATGTAAAAAGAGGTAGTGAGCAGAGTTTGGAGAGAGTCACTAACAAGACATCAGCTGTAAGATGCAAATCTTGCTGTTCTGCTTCCAGTCTGATGTAGAAGCAATTAGATCTTTCAGGGCAGCCATGTTACATATCCCAACTCCTGCAGTGACCATTCCTCTTGATCAAAGCCTTATGACCCTCTCTCAGCCCCAGCTGGCCAGAGGTTACCACCCCACCAGCTGTGCAGCACAGCCATTCCTCTGCCTTTCCCATCATAGCCCTCCAGAAATCTGGCTGTAGAACCAAGGAAAGAGAAATCACCTTAACACTGAGCAGGGCTCAGCTAAAGGGCAGCTGGGCAGCGATTGATCAGGCAGGGGCAGATGAGGCAGGAAGCAGTGGAGACCCCAGACAAGGCAGACCCCAGTGCACAGCTGGCACAGGAGGGTCTCCTGATCCACACAAACGGATGGACATCCTGGAAGAGTCTGGAGGCCTGGTAAGGTCCTGGGCCTTTAAGGTCAGCCTTAGCAGCCCTGGTTATTGTCATACTGAAATGCTTGGGAGTCTACCCTGTGCCAAAATGTGATATCCTAAGATTTCTTGGCTGCCACGGGTTAATTTTTTGCTGTTCTGGTGGCTTTGATGTCAGAAAAGGACCTTTCTATAGCAGGATTAGAAATTTCCCTGGTTTTGCTTTATTTTATGTTATTTTGATAAATACACATTTCACAGCTACCCCCTAAACTTCACACTCATTCCTGTGAATCTCACCATTTCAAATGGCTGCTTTGCCCTAGGTGTTAATTTAAAATTAGATCATGTACATGTATATACACACACACATACACACAGTGCCATCCACTTTGATTTAGTCTCCTCTGCATGTGTATGATGTGGTCTAGAGAGATGTGATTACAGACCTATTCCTCTGCCCTCCATCAGACCTTGCTTTGCTCTGTACATGATGATCCACATCCAAAAAACAGGGCACTTGTCAGGCATTTCTCTCCCTGTTCATCACACAGCCTCTGTCCTCAGTCCCTTGCACATCTTTCAAATCCTGCCCTGAGCACTCCTGTGACAGCACTCTCTTTGATACTGAAAACCTCACCAGCACTAATGGGTGTATCTTCAGCAGAGCCCTGTGCCACAAAATGATACCATTATCCCCATTTTCGGAGACAGGGAAAATGAGTTGGAGAGATGGGAAGGTCAACATCGTTAAAAGCATCTGCTAATTTGAGAAAGCACAAGGCTTGGTTTTTCAGACTACTTGTTTCCACAGCACTTTACTTGGTCACAGTACAGGTGCCCTTTGGCTGTGTCTGAAATTGTGAGAGCTTCACCCTGGTGTCTGGCAGAAGGGGGTCACAAACTGGGGAGCGAAGCCACCAGCAGGATGTAATTAGTGCCCATCTCTGAGAAGTCTGACCTGACTAGACACACACAGCAAAATTCCCATCTGAAGCAGACTGGGCTGGAAAAGCTCTGAAAAACTCCACATGCTGGGTCTTTTGGTGGAAAATATCACATCTCTCATCTGTGGTTTAATAGTTTCCAACTTGTGGCTTGTTTCTCTGTGAATTCAAGCATGCTGGAAAGGTGTTTAGATCGCTGTAAAGGCATTCATGCCTCCACCAGAAAAACCTGAGCGTGAAAATCAAAGCTGTGAAAACCACCAAATTTTGCACAGATGCCACGATAGTAAGAAATAAACAACAGGCAAGAGGGTTTTCAATGAGCTGATAGACTCATCAACCAAGTTGTCAGCTGGAAAGGAGGCAGTCAGCTTCCCTCTTTCCCAAAACAGGAGTTTCTTTTGCCAATACCTATCTGGGTTGAGGTGCAACATGTTGGGGGGACTCTGCTTCTTCCTCTTCCTTGCTCTTCTCTTTATTCCAACACTCATCCTCAAAATCCAATAGTTTAAGCACAGTTACGGGTTTTTCAGTATCTAGCACCCTGTCAGAAAAGCCTGAGTTGTGCTATATATTCAGAGGAAGAATTAAGAACAAATAAGTTGAAAATCCAGGCAGTGGGAGGGGGACCTTCCCCCCTCTGCTTCCTGTGGTGACATAAATTCAAGTCTTTTTTAAAAAAGGATATAATTTCATGTTTTCTACCAAACTTCCCATTGTTTCTTTAAGCTGAGGTTAATATTCCACCTTTTTCTGTGTGCTTTACTTTTTTGCTTACAGTCAGCAATAATTCTACCAGCACAGGTTTCAGCTGGTGCTAACATAAAATTCCACCTGATCAAATTTATGATCCAGGTTTGTTAAAATAAAACTAGTCTCATCAGGCTTGGTTCTAGATAAGCACACGTGCTTGCCAAAATCTGAAATGCTGTTGAAGAATTTGGTTTTTAGGCTTTCCAGTCTGTTGCTGAATTTGCTGGGGAAGGAACATAAACCACAGAAACCAAATTAGGTTTCGTATTTCCTAAAATGCACATTTTTAATTTAGAAAAGGTGAGGTTTTCCCCCAAAGTCAAAACAAGGAGAATAAATTGCAGTGAAAAAGTCATGGAATTTCTGTTTCTGGACCTCATGTAGAGGCTTCCCTTCAGGGCAGGGTTTTGCCCCTCTGTAATGCTGAGTCTTCAGGGACATGTTCCTGCAACTCAAGCATTTTGGCAAGGTGTCACCTCACTTTTCACCTTTATTTGGCTGAACATCTGTTCAGTTGGAGCTCCCAAGGCCTTTTTCAAAGCCCAGCAGAGCCAACATGGGGATTTCTCATTAATCCAAGGAGCTGTAGGTGTGAGTGCTGGTTACAAGGCTGGGGTGAAGGAGAAAGGGACCGAAGGAGATGGGGGAGAGACCTGGTCTGGCTCTCCACAGTAAAGTGTGGGAAATTGGGACAAGTGATAGATTGGCTCCAAAAGTACCCATTGAGTTTAAAACAGAGTGTTGATGCAGCTGCACCCACCAGGAGCTACATCACCTCGGAAATGCAGGTCTGAGAGCTCCCCTTGGCAAAAAAAGTCAAGCTGGTTTCAAAGAGAAAGCTCTCCTTCAGGGAGATGTTGTCCCCATGTGTGTTCCATCAACCCCCTCAATAAAATCTAGCAAAAGCTGCAGAATGACCAGTTTTTGGCTAATCTGTTCATTCCAGCCAGCAGCACCAGCCTGGTCCCAGAGATGGTGATTTGGTGAGGCAGTGAGCCCAAACTGGCACAAAACTCCCTGTATTTAAGCAACTAATGAGAAAACCACCTCTCGGACTTTGGCACACACATTGCTCAAGCCACCAGAAGTGAGTAAGGACTTTGTTCCGCCACCATCGTCATCTGTATCTAGGAAATTGGCAAGACTTTAGGACATTGCCAGTATTTCCACGCATGCAAAATAATCCCCAGTCCCCCCAAACAAACTCCATAGCCCATTACTCACATCCCCAGAGAAATCATAATAAGAGACACAGAGTTTACCACCTTCAAGCAGGAAATAGCTGCCTTTCTAATGCTTGCTAATTGCTTCACTTAAAACTAGTTTGATTACTTGGCACTGAGACAGTATTTTAAACCTGAAATACTGCTTGGAACTTTCCTTTCACCTACCAAGAGCCCAGGCCATTAAAAATGTGTAGCAAAGGTCTCCCTGCGAGGTGCAGGATTGCCTGTTAACTCTTTCATGAATTATAAGATATGTTTGACCTCTGGGACAATATCTTGCCATCTTGTTGTATTTTATTAATACCAGGTGCTATTTATTAATACCAGGTCGCTGAAGAAAATCACATTATGGAGTTATCAGGGATATTCCTAAAAGCTCTCACCTGGGTCAGGATCATATTTTCATGTTCTGAAATCAATAGGACAAATTAATCACTCTAAAATTCAGGTGAAAACAGATTATTTCTTAACTTAGTTTGACTTTTTCTGTTCTACTTTTAGGCAGTGAAGGACGTCAGGGCAGTAGTCACAGGAGCATGAGCTGTACATACTGACCTGGAGAAGAAGAGTAGTTTGTGGCTTGGCTGTGCCAAACATTGTCATTAAAAATGTCTTTGTCACAGCACTTCTTTAGGATCAGAAATTAACTTGCATTCTGCACTTGACAGGAAGTCATTAAGAAATCTCCGTGGCTTCAATAACACTGAAGCGTAAATTGCTTCTTTCAAATCTTTCAAAAAGAATTTGAATCTCAATACAAAGCATCAATAAGGTAGGAAGCAGCTATGGAGTTGGCACATCCCTGAAGTGTCTGTTCCTGAAAGTCTCCCTTCTGGTGAGACTCAGGTTGGGGAGAAAACAAGGCTCCATGGTCAGGGGTGCACAGAACAGCAGCCAACAGTGATCCACCTCTCCAAACCCTGTACAAAGAGCTTTAGGGGGGATTTTCAACCACTTCCTACACCCATCAATTGTGTTTCCTCTCAAATCCGGTATTAATTTTCTTTATCTTCTTGTCAAATGAAGTTTTTCGCAGCTACACGGGAGCTACCCCATAGGATAGGGAACAGTTTTGGCTTTTTCCTTGCCCATGCCATTCAGAAAGCAGCTGATTCTGACCTCTCATTTATCTCTGAGGAGTTTGGCAGCTCAGAGCTTTGCTTCAGAAACCCAGTGAAATAAAATGCATAGAAAATGGTGGTGATGTGGGTGTAAAACACAGCCTGAATCTAACACAGGATGTTTTGAGGCAATTAGTCAAAGTACGTGGAAGAGGGTGGGCTTTGCTATCATGCCATCCCTTTTATAAGTAGCTGGCATCCAGAATAAAATTGACATATGAAGAGGTGTATCCTAAAAGATACACATGAAGAAAATTTCATCCTAAGTGCTCCTCAGTCATAGACAATAAGCTTCCAATGGGGGCCTGGACATAGGTCTATACCCAGCAAAACATGGATTTCTATATAGCTTGTGCATCTGCAACCATGCTGCCTATTTCTGATCTCACCAGGGCAATTTTTGAGCAAATTAGAGAATCTCTAGTGGTCAGAATATTCTAGAAAGGGTCACTGGGTAAAATGCTGGTCTGTTGATCAGGAATCAGAGAATCATGTCAAAAGGAATAAAGTATCTCTGTGCAATGGAAGGAAAAGAGCACATCTTTTTTTTTCCATCTCAGGAAGGCACTTGCAAAGCTTTGCAGATGAAATAGGCAGATCTAAGTGCAGAAATGCTTAATGCCAAGTGATGGCTCTAAAGGTGTCATTGCAGCTGATGTTTTTAAGCCTCTGTGTTCAGTCAGGAGCAAATGAAGCCATGGGCCGGTTTCTCAGCTGGTGCTGGTGACTAAATATTAGTGATAACAGAGGCTCTCGTGTGGATTCTTGTCCTTTAGTGCAGTGAAATGGAGGGTAGGAATAGAAGATTAGAACCAAATAGTCAGATTTTGGAGGGGAAGCCCTCACAAACCTCTGGGAAATGTTTTCAGCAGGACTGCTCTTTGTTCAGACCACAGGATGGCAGAGAGAGGACACAAGACACTGGGCACTGTTGTCCCACCAGCCCCAGTAGTGGGGGATGGAGTTGTTGCTATGGTGGAACCCAAATGCATCTTGCATTTCCTGAACCCTAAGAAAGGCAATCTGCTTCAGAAAGGTATAAACAGGGTCAGATATGGGGGAAAGCATCCTTTGAAAGGGCAATATCACAGAAAAAGAAGCAAGGGAATACATAGGAAAACCCTTAAGATGGGCTGTTATATTTGAGCAAATGAAATCCAAGCAGAAAACACAGACCCAAAGAAATCTCTATCACCAGATGTGTCCTGGTCTGGGAGATGTCTCATCTGAACTGCAGAGTCAACACTAAATTTTAGTGAGAAAAGTCACTGCCAGGGATGAAGATGATGTAAGTACCACGTCTGACAGAGAAAACTCCAGTTCCTCCTTCCTCAACATTAATGTTGGCACCCAGCAGGACAGTAATGGGTGCAGGATTGATTTAGAACACCAGGTTATCAGAGGAGCCCCTTAACTTGCCATGTATAAAAGGCCACCCCATGCCTCCAGATCAATATTTGTGTTTTTATGATCTTTTCTCCTCTTCAGCCCACTTCCTGCATCCTCTACCAGTTCCCTGTACACTTGATGAAAGACTTACAAAAATCATGGCAGGAACTGAAACTTAACAATTTTGTTTTCAAGCTTCAAAAATATTTCCCAAACATTTCTCATTTCTCTACAGGAAATCCCTTTAAAAACATTCTCCAGTGAGCAGTGAAGAAGTTGAACCAACACACATCCCATCTCAGGTTTCTGGTGGCAATTAATAAACTAACTGAATATCTGGCAGGATGGCAACTTTTATCATTTTTAGATAAATGTTAATGCATCTGGTTATTTCCAGACCTTCACTGAAGGGATTGGAAAAGCAAATTAGAGAGTGTTGTAACAGTCTGCCTGACATTCCTTCTTTTGTGCTGTTACTGTTAATTTATTCCTTTAAGCCAATTTTTGCTCTGTCACTACTGTGAAGGTTTTCTCAGCAATTTAATTACAAAATAGAACACTCCAACATGAAACTGCTACAGGATAAAAATCCATATTTAAGGTGTCAGCTTAAAAACAGCTCATACCTTCTGTGTGTGTGAGGGGGAGCATGTGCACACACCCATCAAGCTTATTTGAATATGTGTATTTTTTTAGCTCTCCTTTTTTTTTTTTCTCCTGAGGAAAACATTTGCCTTGATGTTCTATCATCCTTAGAACTAAATGTTTTCTGGTTAATTGAATAAACGTTTTAGCATTGCAGAAAATAAAGAGAAGTTATTATCCCTTAAAAATCCCATACATCTGAGGAGGTTCAAGATTTTCTGAGAACCCAACATTTTATAAAGATTTTTGAGCATGCATAATTTTTTTGCCCATAAATGCCACCCACTCAGAAACAAAGGAACTAAAGTAGTCTGTAATTACTTCCCTGCACAATAGATTCCAATTGCTTCTATCAAGAAATATTACTTAATTATTATAACTTAGGGCTGTGATTATATATTTGCTCAAAGGAGAATCACACATAATGGCAAGCAGTGGAACTTACGGCTCCATGCCTATTGTGTCAACTCGTACATTTAAATTATTTGATTAGAAAACTAAATAAAGACCTTGAGTCCTAAACAACACTTTCTCATCAGTTGTCAGGATTGAAGGAAGTGATAAATGACAGGGCATGCACATTTGTACAGGAAAATTGGGGAAGCAGGAGAATAAAGAGGAGACAAGAGAAGGTATTGAGTGTCTACTTGTGTCCTTACGTCCATCCTTCCTTCCATGCATCTATCCATCCATCTATGCATCCATGCATCCATGCATCCGTGCATCCATGCATCCATGCATCCATCCATGCATCCATCCATGCATCCATCCATCCATTCATGCATCCATCCATCCATCCATCCATCCATCCATCCATCCATCCATCCATCCATCCATCCATCCATCAATCCATCCATCCATCCATCCGGGACTTGGGCATCCTCTCTGAATACATCTCACAAGGAATTTGCAAGGAGCTCATAAATAAGATCATCTCTCAATAGAAGATGAAGACAAAGGTCAGTCTATGGAAGGCGTCAAGAAAAATCAACTCCTCCTCATGTTCTTGCAGACTCACCCTCTCCCCTCCCTCACACCAGCTGGGTTCCTGGCTATTTGCAAATTTTCCAGTGGAGGCAGGGTCTCTCCACGCTGGGATGTGGGAGGATGAGGAGGAGGCAAAGCTTCACAGGGGCTTGCCATGTTTCTCAACACTTATGCACGTCTGATTTAAATCGATCATTTCTGGTGTGCACAACTCATGCCTCGGATAACCCACACATCTTTCATGCTATCAGCACTTTGGATACGTCCTCCTGCTTTGTATCCTTGGATAACCTGCACAAAACAAGAGGCAGATGGCTATCAAAACCAGGACAAACTATTAGCTAAAGAGGGCAGCCTCTGAGAATGAGGTGCTGCTGGAGAAGACGCCTGAAGGTGACCTTCCCCTCCCAGACAACACACCTTGGAGCCAAACTGCAGCTCTCTCAGTGCAGTCACCTGTTGCACTTACGACAGCAACAATCTGTGTGTTCTGAAAATCAAGAAATAGAATTAAAAATATAAAAGGAAGATCCTTTTGGGCCTGCAAAATGCCATATTGATTACAGTAGAATGAGAGAGAGAAGACTCTGATTCAAATTTTGGCCTCAAATGCAGCATCTCTGTTAACACACAGAGTCCAGCAATGTGGCTGCAGATGGGTCTGTGACCACTTACTGGCACTGAGCCAGAGTAGCTTCAAAGAGAAATGCCACAAGAAGCTGATTTTTCATGTGTGTGTGTGTTCTTTTATTAGGAATTTTGGTATTTCTGCCTCGTAATAGCAGAAGCAATATCACGATTTCCCCAAGTGTAGCAAATTTAACGTGTCATACATATTGGATGGAAGTAATTTAACATGAGCGCTCTTTAATTTCATCGATCTCTTGCAAATGGGTCCTGGTTAATGATTGGGGGTTTGCAGTTTTGCCTTTTTAAAGTCAAATCTTTTAAAGTCCAGATGGAGAGGGTTTGTTACAGCTGTGCAGGAACAGTGACACTGATACATGCTGAACTCTGTGGGTGGTATTAAGAATCTGTCATCTACTTTAAAAGGATTTTTGAAAGCCATTTTAAAGGGACATCATCAATTTGAAGATCACTCTGGATCTTGTAATATTGCAAGTAATATTTCAGACTATCACATGAAGCCAGATGAGGGGACAGAAGCGATGCTAAGTGCCAAATAAGCTTTGTATTCTCATGATATTTTACACTGGATTTTAAAAATCTTTCAGCGAGAAGTTGCAACCCTGTGAACCACTCCTGGATGGCCAGGTAAGGCCCAGCACCGGCCACAGGCTGTTACACAGAGCCCAGCACTTCCAGCAGCAGCTGAGGGCTGGGACTGGCCTCATTCTGTGATAATCGGAATATTCTTGACAGCAGCCAGAAGTAGGGAAATGCTGGTGTTTATTTCCAAAAAATAGTGTTGTCTTTTGCAACACTCCTCAACATTAGGACAGCATTTAGGGATGCAAGGAAGCCTTCTGGTTCCAGCTGCTTTCGCTCCCACTGGGACCTCCTTTGGTTTTTATTAAACTGTGGTTAGGAGTGTTCATTGTTCAAGGCAAGAGCTCTGATTTACAAGGGGCTGGGGCTGCACTTTATCCACAGAGAGCAAAAATGTTTCAGAAAGAGAAAGCTCTGGAGTGGAAACAATGACTGAATTGCTTGGAAATTAAAATCCCAGCACAGGGAAACACTAGCCAGGTTGGGGTCTAGAAAGGGATTGAGGAAACTAAACACTTTACAACTGAAAGTGTGTTTTAGAGCAGGGACAGGCAACATATTTTAAGCTCTTCTGCACAACCACCTCTGTTGGGTCACCACCATAACCTGTTGGACATCATTTCAGAGTTCAGCGGGTTTATGACATGAGTCCATCTCATCCCTCTCTGTTTATTCACATGTCAGCTTGCAGAAGAAATGAAGGACATCTGGGCATGGTGGTTTCCCCTGGGACTGGGATGGTCTGGGACAGGGCTGGATCCACCCTCTCTTGGCATCCTCCCTGCAACCCAGCCCTCAGAGATTTAAACCTTGTGACATTTTCTCTTCACAATACATACTATGGTGTTTATATGTATATTTTTAAGCAGGACAAGATCAAGCTAATCCTGGCACTGTTCCCTTTTATATTCATTTTCTCAGCCAGGTGTTTGTACAGCAGCATGGACAGTTCCTTGAAGAGCCTGCTTTGGGAAGGTGCTATAGTTTCAGTGAGGCAAATTTTCGTATGGTTTTTTCATCAAGGAACTGCCAAACTAGCACAGCCCTGGACACAAGAAGTGCTGGCAGAAGGAAGGAAGCATAGTCACCTACACATGCTGGGCTGTTGAGATTTCTCAAATATTCTGCTGAAAGTGAATGTCAACAAAATAGCCAAAGTACTTCAATTTTCCTCTAACACAGATGCAGAGAGAGGTAAACAATGTCTTGGGATTATTGTGTCCTCCTCAAACATGGGGGTTCAGATTTAAAGGGAGACCTTAGAGCACCTTCCAGTACCTAAAGAATCTTCAATGGAGCTGGAGAAGAACCCTTTGACAAGGATACAGAGTGACAGAACAGAGGGGGATTGGCTTCAAACTGTCAGAGGGCAGTATTAGATTGGCTATTAGGAGAAATTCTTTACTGTGAGGGTGGTGAGGCCCTGGCACAGGTTGCCCAGAGAAGCTGTGAATACCCCATCCCTGGAAATGTTCAAGGCCAGGTTGGATGGGGCTCAGAGCAATCTGATCTAGTGGAAGATATCCTTGACTGTGGCAGAGAGGTTGGAACTGCATGATCTTTAAGGTCCCTTCCAACCCAAACCATTCCATGATTCCATGATCTAAGCCAAGAAGTTTAAGACCCAGAACCAAAATGGCATGTTGGTCTGTGCCTTTGTTCCCCTTCAGAGCAACTGGCATGTACAGAACTCATAAGGATAAATTAATTAGGGAACTGAGAAGCCACCAGGTACTATAGGAATTAGTATGATGGTGAAAGTCCCTATTCATCATTCTCAGCTGTTCTAGTCTGTCATGAGAATTGATACCTATTGATCATCTGCATCCCAGCAGCTGACAGCTAGTCTTCAGTATCTGCTTTTTTCTGCAGAATCCTTGTGTGACATGCATGTTAAAAAATACTCTCACATTTATTGCAGTCTTTTTACATAAATTTAAATAACTGGATTTCTTTTATTTATTCAGAAGGTTTCTGAAAGACACATCTTGTTCAGTGTTACAGCTGCAAGTGTTAAAAGCTCCATCAGTAACAATTGCTTATGAAAAGCTTCCCCAGGACACCATAAACACAGCGAGGGCTGTGGGGACTGATGGTTTGTGCTGTGACAGGGCAAGGGACACCCTACCAGGCATCAAACCCACTCTCCAGCTGTCTCCTGGGGAACACCAAAAGTGTCATGGGGAGGATTTCATTTCCCTGGCTGGAACATAGGCATGCAAAGATCTCTACTACACCTGTATAGAGCAGAGGGAGATGAGGTTGGGTGCTGATGCACAAGCCAGTACAGACCAGAGGGAACTGAAGATGTGGGCAGAAATCTGGGAGCAAGAAGGGAAGGCTCACAGCTGGACTGTGTGGTCAGAGCTCCCTCTCCTGACAGCTCAGCACGTCCATTCGGGATGTGACCTCTGCTTTTACCCTCTCTGCAGGGATGAAAGTAGAGACAGGACTGTTGCTGGTGTCTCTCTGCTCTCTAGGAAGCACTGGACTTTACATCCCCTCTGGTCAAACGGCTAGAAAAAAATATAAAGAAAAGATATGTGTCTAATTAAATTCCATGTAGCACTAGTGTTGCTTAATCTTCAGAAAATAGCCAACATTGCTATTTCCCTGATAAGCTGGAGTTTCCTTCCAGTCTGACAAGGTGACACAGTGCAGCCTTTTATTTGGGTAATGGTAGATTTTGTATTTCTCTTCCTTGTGCTGCTGATCCCTGTGTAATTTCATTTAGCAACACCACTGTGCTAGGCTGGTTGGAAGGGAAAATCCTCATGCTTAAAGAACAGATCCAGAGAACCAGTTTCTGAGGAACAGCCAAATGCTGCCTATTGGCATATTAAGACTTTTCTAATTTGGCTTTACATTTCCTACAAGTTTTTGAAGAATTGTGTGTGTCCGTGGGGCTGCAGACCCTGAGGAAGCACCCAGCTTGTCACCATTCATTTTAGACTCTGATTTTATTTGGATTTCAATTGAACTCATGATGGGGGTAAAGAAACAAACCAAAAAATCCCCACTAAATAACAAAAGCCATAGATACATTATACAGCCATCGCATTTTGCAATCTAATTGCTTTAACATGTAGGGATGGAGGAGGGAGTTATTCCTTATAATTCCGGAAAGCTTTCATGGAATAACATAGAATTATTAAACTTTTCAGAAAGAATCCAGTTTGCAGTTCCCACTGCAAATTTACCTGGGCGATTTTCCCTTTTCCTGTGGCTGAGAATCACTTTGTATTACACTTTCCTGCCTATAAAAGAAGCCCTTGTTCACAGCTGCCCTGAGGTGCTCATAATGTTATTGGTTCTGTGCTAAGGAGTTGGGGTTGCTGTGAATTCCTGCCTTGTGGCTCTCCAGTTCAGAAAAGTAAACACATTTGCTGAGTTAGCTCGGCTTCGTGGTGCCCAAAATCCCGCGGGGAACGAAACGTCCTATCGAAGGAAGCTTTGAAATTCTAGTTGCTCTGCACCACTTTTCTCAGGCAGGAGAGCACACAAAGCATCCTTCTGTGCTGTATTTACTGCTTTTTTTGTGGATCCAGTGCATAAGAGCTGCATTGAACCTTGGCAGAGGGGAAAGGGCTCCCCCTGGAAACATGCAGGATGCAATGGAAAAAAAAAAAAGTCAGTGCTTTTGACTTCTTACTGAGTCCCTTGTGCCCCGCACACAGGTGGCTGCCTGGAGATGAAAAAAACACTCACGGGTGAAGGGAGAAGCAGCCAAAACAGTAATTTTCTTGGCTCAGATGCACTTACTGAGAAATAAATAGGTAAGGCCAGGCCAGTTAGGAAAGGGGATGCCTGTGGCATGCATGTCCCTGCTGCCACAGCAGCTCAGCACTGAGTGCTATGACCCTCTCACCACGATGCTCAGAGGAGGAACACACTGGGATGTGTCCCCTGACATGCAGCCTGCTCTTCCTGCAGGGTGGCTCTCTTCAGTGAACACCTAGAGGCAAAAGAGTCTCTAAGAAATAGCTGTTTCAGACATGACTTCTCAAATTCTTCATTTTCTTCCAGCGCTAATTAGATCCAGGTGAGACCCAATGGATGACAGTCTGCGGTTTGGGGTGAGGGATTGTGCAGCAGGATGAAAACAGATGAGCACCAGTTAATTCAGCTGAGAAGGTGCTGCCCAATTAAAAATGATGAGTAACAGTATGAGATTTTGTTTTGGAGGGAGGATGTCTTCTGTTGACCTGAATTTTCTCCAACATAGCTCCTGTAAGAGATGAGATCACCTGGGAGAAGTTCCCTGGAGGAAGTTCCTGTCTAGAATGACATCCCCCTGCCCTGGAACCTTCTTCCCCATTGAAAACACCTGGGACCACCTCCTGAGGTGAAGAGGACCAGAGAGGATGCTGATTGTCAGAGACATGGCCAGAGATGACAACATCCTAAGGTACAATCTGGCACCCCAAAAGATGGACTGTCCTTCTTTCTTGCACCCCATGCTGTGGCAGTAGCTGCAAGGGGTGGGGTGGACAGCTGGCAGGGGATTATCCTGGGAAGAAGGGCATTACCAATGATGTCTCTGTGCCATCCTTGCTACAGGAAAGCAGTAACATGTCTGACAGCTCAACCTCACTCCCGGAATGGTGCATGTGCTCAGAACAGGACCCAGCTGCTCATCCTTTCAGATTGCGGATTGCCAGTGATGCTTTCATGCTCACACACCCAAACCACACGCAAGCACGCAGCAGAACTGGCACACTATTCCCTCACTTATAATGAAATGCCCTTTCTTCCTTAGGCTTCTTAATCTGAAATTTAATTCTAGCTTGGTTGTGGCTCATCGTGGAGCAGGGTATGGGGAGTCTGCAGAGCAAATCACATCCCAACGCTCCAGATGCTTGTGCTCACTCCCAACGCCCATGTCGTGTTGCCATCAGACACATTCCAGAAGTCTTCATTTTCTAGGCATGAAAACATTTTAACAATAAACAGAAATTCTTCCGATTACATGGTTATATTTGGCTGCTGAAAGCCGACTCTTATTAAGCGAGGCAGAGAGCGATTAATGTCATGTAGAGAGCAGCCTTCCACATGGCAAAAAACGGGACTAATATATCTTTCCCACATCCAGCAGCTGGGACTAGGAGTTAAGGCTTCAAGGTTGCAAAAGCTTATTGAGATGCTTGTTGTACAGATATGAGCAGCTCCACTTAAATCGGAGTCTGGTGAAAATCTGTCTGTAATGAGATCCATGAAAGTTTTAGCATTGAATTTAGTGGGAACAGTGTTTTATAGTAAGCTTCAAAAGGGTTTTTACCTCAGATTCACTGCTTCCCACCACTAGAAACTTGGATGGATTTTCTTCATTTATATGCTGGTCGTTGAAATGATACAGAAAACATAACTGAGCTGGAATATCTTCACCAAAGGAGTGTCAAGGCTATTCCTATGTGTCTGCAGCTCCTAAAGAAAGAGAAAAAAAGTCAGCATAATGAAACTGAGCCACAAATTGCTTCACAATTATTTTTACTACCTAATTTGGTGCACGAGGCTGGAGGGTTGCTCTTTGCATACCGCGCTGCTGCCGCAAACTCAGGAACAGCCCGAAAGGGCACGGAACAGGCGAGATATTCATTATCATCTCTTTCATGTTGCAGCTGTGACAGAGACCCTGGAGAATTAGCCCAGCATGATATTTGCACATGCCTGCTTGCCTCTATATTAGCTCAGCTTGAGAATGGCTGCTGAGGATGATGTTCTTCCTCCTGCCCTACTCCCATCCAACAAGCACAGTCGTACCACCTGGAAACGGCAATCTGGACCAACTTTCATGGGGGTCTCTGTTCAGGCTGTCTGTCTGTACACTTGGGACATGGAGCAGTGATCCCAGCACAGCTCTGGCTGAAGTCACTCATGCTCAGCAAGCCAAGGGCTCAGGATGTTGCAGGATTTACAGATTTTTGCAGAGAATTGTGGTGCTCATTGATGAGACAGGGAAGTTACAGTAAAACCACTAACTCCACAATGAAAGGGCTTTTATACGCTCGGCTGCAGCGGTGGTTATGGCTGCCAATTTTGCACAATTCACTTTCAAGCACAAGAGGAGCACGAACTGGTTTAAGACGATTTCTGAATGATGAATGCTGACTTGAAAGGCTTCCAGTACAACATAATTACCCTGCATTAATGTGAAATACACAATGGTCTATATGTATCTCAATGGGAATCTCAGTGGGACTTCGTGGGCTCCGGTCCAAGTAACCTCTGCTGGGAGTCACACTCACAGTCCTACAGGCTGACGTACAAATAGATCCCATATTCATTCCTGAATTATTCCTGTGCAGAAGCAGACGTGAGGGATCCAGGGCCATATTCACTGGTGTGTGGCAGCACACAGTTGTACTCAGCTGTAGAATGCAGAGCCTGGGTTATTTTTCCTCTTTGGCCTGTTGTGTTTTTCCTTTGGCAAATGTATGCACACCTCAATCTTTAGTTGCTCAGAGACAGACAACTCTAATTTAATCCCTGCAGCTTCAAACAAAGATAAGTGAGATCAGGGAGAGGAGTCTCAACCACTTGTCCTGAGCAAAACCCAAATTGAGTGAAGAATTCATTTACTTATTCCCAGTTAACCACCATGCACTTTAATTTCACCCAGCCCTCAAAATGAAATGTAATCCTCTATAATGATTGTCCTTCTGCTGAAAGAGAGTAGGTTTAGATTGGAAATTAGGAAGAAATTTTTCACCATGAGGGTTGTGAGGCCCTAGCACAGGTTGCCCAGAGAAGTTGTGGATGGTCCATCACTGGAAGTGTTCAAGGCCAGGCTGGTTGGGACAAAGGCTGAGCAGCTTTTGAACACCTCAACATCTGGCTTTTTTGCCACTGCCAGGGGCCCAGGGATCTTGGCAATGAGCAGAGGATTGAAGGAATTTAGGGGAAAAAAACCTACCTGCTAATCAGTTCTTGGTCCTGAACTAAAACTTCCCTCCAAAACTCAGAGCTATTTGAAGCAGGGGTTTTCCCCTGGGCTCATTTCCAATCATCATGATAGCTCTGCTGGTTTTTTACCACTGTGCTCATGGCCCTGGGGTCATGGCAGACGGCTGCAGTTCTCCTTGTGGGAAAGAGCCAGTGGAAAATTGGGCACACAAAAGCATCCCTCATCACGGCCAGCAAATCCTCCTCCCACAGCCGGTGTCTCCAGCCCATGGGATGGAGGGGGAATATTTAATTAACATTATGGGTGATTCCACTTCCCTGTTTGGTTTAGCACTGCCAAATGCCTGGGGTGGAGGCAAAGGCAGCTGTGAAGGGGCTGTTAAAAGGACTTGGAGAAGTGAAAACAGTGGTACAGAGAAGTGCACTGCAGATAGGAAGCTTCAAAGGCACAAGGATAACAATGGCTGGACACATCCCAGGTGGAGTGAGTTATTCTTCACAAAGCTAGGCCTTGGATCAAAGGAGACCTCAAACTTCCAAGATGCTGGAAGGCAAAGTAGATTTGGGTGGTTGGTGGTGGCAAAAGTTGGAGAGCAAAGGAGGATTCCCTTTGTCATAGTCAGGGCAGGCCATGAACAGATGAGTTCATTATTTACCACAAGCAATTAGCTGCCTCATACACAACAAGAGAATATTAAGTCTGTGCAGAAGGAGCCATTTTTACCCCAGGAAACAAGGTTTATATGAGGATACAACCTGTTGGTTCCTCTCCACCCTCAAACTTTTGAACCAGCTTGCCAATTTTAACCACATTCAAAAGAGGGGTAGATGCCTTCCAGATAACTCTCCTACTGATTTGTTTCTCAGTTAACAGACAAAGAAAAACTCACCACCTGCACATAAAGGAGGGAAACCTAACCAAGCACCCCTGAAGAGGAAAAGAGGGGAGGAGTATCTCTATCTGTTCCCATTAGCCCCTGGCTGGCTGGGAGATCACCTTGCCCTAATCTCCCACCCAGCCAGGACACAGAGGGAAAATGAATTATGACCCAAAGTGGTTTCTGAGTCACTTTTCATCAGTTGATGCCCCAGGCTTCAATGCAAAACCTTTCCACAAGCTGAAAACATTGTAAACTCACAGCAGGGGTAACATAAGAGGGTTAGTACTCTAAGCTTGTGACTAGGCAAGGAATGGTGCCTGGGAGGGCAGAGCTCTGAATCAACCACTTGGAGGGACCTCCAGGATGATTCACCCCATAATGAAATATCAAGCCATGTGATATGAATAAATAAAATGTAATAAGGAAGGGCTGAAATGGAACTGTTTGGCTCCTGCAGCAGACCTAGTTGAGAAGGAACAGGGTCTTGAGACCTCTCCAAGAGTTAAAAAATACTCTGATCTTCACTTGGAGTTTGAGACATCAGTGAACAGTCTCTCTGACAGAGATTTCATGGGTGGCCTTGGCCATTTTGCCTGCCCTCTGCCAACTTCTCACCTCTTGAACCTCCCCACTCCAAAATCATCAATAAATCTCTACAACCCTTTCTGATCTTATCATATTTGAGGTCTGTTAAGACAACAAAACTGACAAAGCCAGTAGGTATATTGATATTTTTACTGAAAACATGCAGTTGTAACCCCTAGACTGACTTACAATTTCTTTGCACAGAAGCATTACCCTCTTCCAGCCATCTTGCAACCCACAGGACTCCTCTCTGTTTTGCTTCTTTTTTTTTTTCAGAGCTGTGGGGCCAATGCACTTTCATCTACAGCCCCAGCTTGCTGATAGGTCTCCATATCTGCTTTCAGGGATTTGTTTTAATTACTGCTTCCTTATCAACCCTGTCCCCAAAGGTCATACACAACCATGCCATCACCAGGAATCTATTCAAACAAACACCTGATGAAAACTCTTCCTACAATGCCCATTACACATGGGGAGAGGTCAGGACCATCTCAAATACCCCACTCCCTTAGGGAACAGTTACTCTCTCCAGGTCAGACTGATAGCAAGCAACCGATAGAATTTGAAAAATCTCATTATTTCAAAAGTTCATTTTTTAAAAGTTCTTTTCAGGAACAAGCCCTTCCTCAGGCTTGAAATAGTAGCATTTCAAACCCTGGCAGATGGGCATGTCTTGATTTTCACACTGGCAGGGAGATGGGCCAGGAAGAAGAAGAGCTCTTCCATGGTTAAGAACCTGTCTAAATGTCATATCCTATCTGCTGTATAACCTTCACCCTGCTACCAAAACAGAACCCTCCAGGGTGAGGATTATCCCTGGAAATGTTCAAGGCTGGGTTGGATGGGACTTGTAGCAACCTGGTCTAGTGGAAGGTGTCCCTGCTGGATGTTGGAACTAGGTGGGCTTTAAGGGACTTTCAACCTAAACCATTCCGTGGTTCTATGATTATTAGATACATCTTTCTGGATGCAAGAAAATTCAATAGTGGGGCAGTGGACCTGAAGGCCTCAAACTTTAGTGGTCACTCCCCCGAGCCTGCCACAGCTCAAGAATGGTTTGGATAACACTTTCAGGCACATGGTGGAATTCTTGGGGCTGTCCTGTGCAGGACCAGGAGTTGAACTCAATGATCCTTGTGGGTCCTTTTCAGCTCAGGATATTCCATGATTCTTTAATGTCCAGGTCTAGGTCCATCTGAGAATTTGTGGCAAAACAGAGCAGGGAAACATCAGATCTGGCCAGGGAGGGCTTGCTCAGCCAGCAAATGCTCTCCTAAGTGCCTTCCTGCTGGAGCTGCTCTCAGGAGTTAAAGGCAGCAGAATCACCACTTTAAGTTTTGACAATACACTCAAATGCCAGGATTTTTGTCAGATCTCCAAAGACTTGTCTTCACCAGAGAAAAACAGTTCTATTTCTTTTTACTGGAAGGTAACTAATGGCCAGCAGCCCTCCTGAGGTAAACAACACAGCCAAGACAGAGGACTTGAGTTTTACTGTGGGTAAACTCACCAAGGTCAATGCTGTGATCCCTCTTGAAGCTGACCTCTGCCAATTTATCTCACAGAGTGCTTCAGTTTTACTGCCTTGTTTGTGTTCTTACCTCAGGATGTTGGATGAGCACTTGTTCCCCTGGGGTTGAAAAAAAAATATTTAAAAAATTTAGCAGTAAAGACAAGACCAAACAATCCTCTTCAAGGGGAAAATATCTCTACAGGGGCTAAAACAGCTGTTCTTTGTATAGGTTGTCTGACACAGATGTATATGCTTTTCCCCACTGGCAGAAAACAGTGTAAACCAAAGAGACAGGTCTGCACCCTCTAGGAAATGTGATCACCAGTAAAAAACCTGTCACTAGGAAAGTGTGTTCTTATATAAATCTACCAGCTCCTTCACAGCAAAACTATGGAGGAGGAAACACTTACAGTGCCAGCAAGTTAACAGCATTTTTACAGGAAATACTCTACTCCTGGTAAAAGCCCAAATACAAAAACACAGCCCCAGATCTGGGGCCAATAAAATTAATGTGAAATTGGAAAAAAACAAAGCTCTTGCTGTTTGCAAAATTGCATTATGCTTTGTTTTGAGTAATTACACAATGAGAGTTAATTTTTTTTATGAGAAGCCTGTCTCCAACACGGGACTGCTTAAAATTATTTAAGCATTGTATCTTAAATCATAGGCAGGGTTGAAAAGTGAATTAAACCACATTTTGCCCTCTGCCATGCACATGGAAATACCAAATGATACAGCTGAAGTTGATGGTTTCTTTCCAAAGCAGTTGTGGAGACTTTGGCTCATTGATATTTTAAGACTGATTCACAAGAGAAGGTGGATGTCCAGTCTGTGCCCTGGGTTTTTGAAACACAAGTCATGAGTTCTGGAAGAGGTTGTGGGGATTTTCTTTACTACTATCAATTATACTGCTCATTCAAAAACAAACAAACAAACAAAAAGTTTATTAAATAGTGTCTTTAACCTACTGGCTCCTGAATTTTCATGG
Organism: Pithys albifrons albifrons; assembly: GCF_047495875.1. Classification (NCBI taxonomy): domain Eukaryota; kingdom Metazoa; phylum Chordata; class Aves; order Passeriformes; family Thamnophilidae; genus Pithys; species Pithys albifrons. The sequence goes on along the minus strand of NC_092463.1, from coordinate 5,344,578 downwards.
AGAGATTTCCAGATTTAAATAATGTGTTCCTTTGACCCAAGCAAAACAAGTAAGAGTTAAGAAAAACACAGAACTCCTAGCAAAGTTTTCCATTTCCTTGCCCTTTATTGTATAATAAACCCATCCTTTTTCACAGAGATTTTCAAGGAACAAGGACTACAAACACAACATGAATCTCTCATGTAGGTGGGGCAGGAAGTTATATTACCTTCAGCTAATATAAATGAACATAAAATATAAATGAACATAAAATAACAGCAATCTTTGTGGCTTTACATAGCTGCATATCTATGCTCTGACCATCCATGCCCTCCTCTCTCTGGAAAATTCCCTTGGGCTCAGAATGTACATCATCAAGACACAAGGATGGGACAAGCCCATTATTTTAGCTTGCTTGTCATGTAAGGAATGAGGATACTTTCTTTAATAGGGCGTTTTCTGGCTGTTTACAGAAGAAATTTTCTCTTGCTGGAGGTCATTTTTAACTGTGCTGTGAGAACTGCTTTAAGGAGACTGTTTAGTTCAACCAGAGCAATGTCAGAAAAGCCTGAAGAAATAGCTTTCCAAAAGTTAGTGGGTTTTTTTTACAGAGGAAGTTTCTTTAGCCTAGATATCTATGCAGAATATATATTTTTTGTTCCTAGGTTATTTGACTTTTGGAGAACAATAAATTCCCAGGAGTTCTTAAAAAGATCAGTCATGCCTCTTTGTTTTAATGGCATATTTTGAAGTTTTGCCTGCAGAATATTGATAAGAATCAAAGTAACTTTTGATATATGGCGCTAGATATGCTCCAGGAATAAGATCCCTCTCAAGTTAGACTGTCTGCAGACAACTCAGACCACCCACTTTCAGCTTAAACACAGCCTGTTCAAAGTCTGCAGTGATTCAGATCAGAGCAGTAGCTGTCTGCTCAAACTGTGAGATCTTGGCATTCATCAGACATGTCCAGTGCACATCTGATAACACAACTTAAACTGCCCAGGGCCATTGGAAGGCAGGTGAGGGAGAGCTAGGAAATATCAAAGTTGGAAACAGCCTAATCTTCAACTCAGCACAGTACACATTTTGAATTTCACACGCATTCCACAAAAGTCCCCAAGTCCCAGAAGCTTTAATCCAGTCACTTTGCAACATATGTGTGTTTTATTTAAAAATAAATTATTCAGTATTACTTTTCCTTTCTTACATCCAGCTGGCAACATTTTCAGTTCGTTCTACAGGAGCCAACATAACCTTCTATTAGCTACAGTATTGTCCATTTGTCTACATCTTCAATTTTCTGCAAAGCCTTTAGACAATGCACTCAGTTGACTTTTCAGTTAGTTAGTCCTGTGTTCCGGGGACTTTTGGACAGTGACACGACCAAGAGTTTGGCCTTGCATCTCCAAGACTCTGTCAGTGATTGTGCTGGTTTAAAGGCAAACCAGGAGGGGAAATGAACTCACCACAAGAGAGATTATAAGTCAGAGCTAAAATTTAATAATAATATTACAATAACAACACTGACACGAAAGGGAAATTGCTTTCAACTCACAAAACCCCAGCAGTATAACCCAGTGTCCTGGGGCACAAACCCAAGGGGGTTTGTTTGCCCTTGTGCTGAGACCCCTGTGGTTCCCCCAAGTCCAGAGCAAAAGGAAATGAAAAACCTGTTGGTGCAGGTGAGGGCTGTGGTCTGGGCAAGAGCGGGGATCTCCTCCTGATGAGGTCCTGCTGCTGCTCTGGATCTGACGAGAAGTTCCCGAGATCTTCTTACCCACCACTTATGTACCCTCAGGGAGCACCCAGTCCCTCCCCCTGGGCGGGGACTCACACAATGGGTGATTAACTCTGGGAGCCAGGGGGTATTGAACTGTTGATGGCCCATTAGCAGCTCCGCCCCCTCAGGCTGAGTGTGAAGGTGATAATGGTTCCCTGGGCAGCTGCTGCTAATGGTCCGTTGTCCTTGGGGAATGAATAGAGGGGGTGGAATACACAGCTTTGATCACCCCCACACAGGGTTAGCTGGTCCCTCCTGCTGAACTAGGACAGTGATACTTGGAGATGGGCACCTCACCTATAAACTGATCCATTGCCTACTCTAGAAGTTGATTTCAGGGAACTGACTATGGGGAAAAGTTCTGCTGCAAAGGCAGAACATTAAACTGGCCTGTAAGAGACACAGAAAAGTGAAACAGGCAACTATGTCAGACAGTGCAGCTCTCTTTGCCCAGAGAATTTGTGGATGTCCCATCTCTGGAGGTGTTCAAGGCCGAGTTGAATGGCGCTTGGGGAAGGCGTCTCTGTCTATGGCAGGGTAGGAATAAGATGATCTTGAAAGTCCCTTCCAACACAAACCATTCCAAGATTCTCTGATAAGCCAGATACGGCACAGGGGATGGTGACCAATACTTCCAGGGGTACAGAGTTGTTCAGCATCAGGAGACTGAGGCACAGCCCTGTTAACCCCAGAAAAAGAGAAAAGATGATCATGAATGACCCAAAGGAGATGAATGGAGCTGTTTTACTCACTACTCCACATATGCCAAATGCTGAGGGTCAGGCCTTGACATTATCCGTATCAGATAAAAACAGCAGCAACAAGTAGCCACAAAAGAGAAAAAAAAAAAAGAGAAAAAAAGAAACAGGAAAGAAGAGTTGCCTCATCACACTGTAAATGGGGTGTTCCTCCCCCTGGGGCACAGTGATGGCTGGAAGTTTCTTTTGCTTAGGCAATGTTTGAGCCATGCGTGTAGGAAAAAAGCTCCTCCAGGTCTGTTACAAAGATACCAGCTTTGATATGTGAACTCTCTGCATTGCAGGACAGTGGAGAAGTCCATCAGAGAATTATCAAGTTTCGTCCGGCTACTTTCCCCCAGGCATCTGCTGCTTGCTGTGGTTGGAGGTAAATCGAAGTGTACCTTTTAGCAGCTCTGTGTGCTTTTCACCCAGCACAGTACAATTGCTACACCTGCAACCAGGATCTGCACCTCCCCAGGTAAGAGATTGTTTCTGCACCCACTGTGATCCATTGCTTTCACTTCTTTGGCTGATGTTTTCCCTGTCCTGCAGCAGATCACCACTGAGCTGGAAAGATCTTTACCACACAGGTTTGCCTTGTTGCCTGAGCAGGGGTTTTATTCAAGGAAACAACATGAGAAGCTGGAGCTGGTTTTGCCACTTGCACATTTGTGATGTTTGAGAAAGACAGAGAAAGATCTCAGAGGAGTTAGGGATGACTGACATTGAAGTCAGACACACATCTGAATTGATGCAGACGTGTGCAGACAAGGCTGGTGGTGTGTCACTGGGAGGAGAGGGACTCCTGCAGGGTGCTGGGGGACTGAACAGATACAGTGATGTACACGACAGTACAGCAGCAGGGACAGGTGATGGCCTTTGTACTGCCATTTCAGGAGATGCCAAAAATCCTTATGAAATCATAAAGAGATATGTGTGGCCTTGGGTAAGAACTTTCCTCCCCCAAGGAAAGGACACTGAATTGCCTCTAGACCTGAACCTTGTGTCCTGAACTAGATAGGGCCAGGAACGCCAATCTACCCACCTCATACTCCTGCCTCTGCCCATTTTCCAAGAGTTTAGGACATTGTTTGGAAGTTTGGAGAAGAGTGGAGGTAAATGGCTATTCCATAGCATTCCCTACCCATGCCCCTCCATGTGGCCTTCTCCAGTTTTCCAGGCAATGACTCTCCAGCTCTGTGACTTTCCTCATTATTTCCTTGCTCTGTAGGATCAGTAACCATCATGGGCCAATCTCATGGGGTGGATCTGAGTGGCATGTTCTGTCAGGTAAGGTTATTTTGCACTATGCAGCAGAAGACAGCATTATTTGGGGAAAACTGGCACCTCCCCACAGCCAGAATCGTGATCCATCACAGTATTTGCCTTGTAATGCTTGACATGGTCAAGTGCAGGCTGGCAGCAGCCCAGTGCCTGTTCAGTGTCTGTCCCATTCAAAGCCTCCTGGGCAGGGAGGACACAGGCTGGAGGATTGTTTCCTCCAGACATCATTGTTGGAGAGTCACCATGGCTGCAGCTTACATGGTGGGAAACTCTTGTGCCTCTGCAGGCCAAGTTGAGCTGAGACCCTGGAAATGAAAATATGGAAAGTCTGAGGAGTGCAAAAGGGAGACAAGGAGGGAAACATGCAGGAAAACCTGAATTTCCTAACTCCTAGTGGGGAAAGCTGAAGATTTGAGGAGGGACTCTTGTGAGGCCAGGTAGAGAAAAATTTCCAGGACTAAAAGCAGGATAGAGCTGAAAGGAGAGAAGATACTACCTTCCAAAGTCAGTGCATGCAAACAAAAGGTTCTTAAGAAATGGTTCTTCACTGAGAGGATGTTAGGCACTGAAACAGGCTTCCCGGGGAAGTGATTGGGGCACCAAGCCTGTCTGAGCTTAAGAAGCATATGGATGATGCTCTTAGTCCTATGGTTTGGTTTTAAGTAGTTCTGCAAGGAGAAAGGGGTTAGACTTGGTCATCCCTTGAGTCCCTGCCAACTTGAGATGTTTAATGATTCTGTGATTCTATGAAGTGGACTACCAGTAAGAGGAGAAAGGACTCACCCCAAACCCACCACAAAGTAGGGAAAACCTGGAAAAGAGAAAGTAAGAGTGTGTTATGAAAAAAGAATTTCCCCTTTCTTGAATGGACATCTCATGAAGAGGCAGCTGCAAGCTCCTGGGTGCACACAGAGGCTGCTCAGCATCCAAGCTGCTCTCCTGCAGCAGTAGTTGACAGCACCAGGGTGACAGTGCTGAAGGAAACTCATTTCAGCCCATTGGGACAGGACTGCAGGCACAGGGTGCTGGGCCGTGCACAGGTCCTTGTTCAAGTGCAATGAAGACATTTCTTTCCCCTTTCCTTCATGTTCCCTGGTTCTTTGTCCATCTGCCTGCAGGACCAGCAAGATGAGTGAGTGCAAACTCATGACATGAGTATAGAGATGCATTTACACATTCACAAGTGTAGGGATACACTTACACATCAGAGGCTGCTGTGTGCAGGGGATGCCACAGAGCCCCACACAAGATAGGAAAGGGCTGTGGTGAGTACAAGGTCTGTCCCCACTACCATAACCTGCTTAAACACCCTGCCCATGCTTGCAAGGTGAGCTTTATTTGAGAAATAATTTCTCCTTCCATTTCACATAGTTAATATTCACTACAGACCATCTGCATTTCACATCCTGCCTACCCAGGACTTCTTTTTCATCCCAACCTCTCTCCGTGTGCCACAAAAAGCCACGTACTGTGTATGTAAATGTGAGGAGACACAGGGCCATGTGTGGTGATGAAATGGCTGTTTCAAGAGGCAGCACTGAGAGTTATTGCAGATCTAGCCCATTTAGTTTCTGCAGCTTTACATATTTTCAATAGCTGCTCAGCCACATCCTTACCTATAACACAGGGCTGCTTTGAGCAGCACTCGGGGGAGGGAGGAGTACCAAATCAAATGTTGTTTCTGAGGGAGCTCTCTGCTCCAGGGTAGCCTGACTTTCACTTAATTTAACAAGTTTTCTAAGTGGGTTTCCAGCTGTGCATGGAAGGAGCTGAAGAGTGTGGCTGTGAGGGGTTAATGCCTCCAATGGTTTACACACTGAAGATGCCCATCCATCCACCCATCCCATACCAAACCCAGTAAGGCATGACAAGCTCCAGGCACAAGACACTGGGCAGATCAGGGCTGGAGATATCACCCAGCAAAGTAGGGGCTGTGGAGCCATGACAGCACCTGGAGACCTAGCAGGGAAAGGCCTCCGGAAGGTTCTGGCCCAGAATTTCCTCTGTCTGACCATGAGACCATCTAAGACGCTCCATATCTGTTTTATTTCAGCTCTTACAGATGTTCATGAGCATGGACAGGAGTCTCAGCCACTGAAGCACAGAGAATGTCGATTTTTTTCAAAGGGACAAATCATTCTGGTCCTCTGCACTGTGTAGGAAAAAACAAAACAAAACAATAAACTTGCTAAAAAATAATTGAGATCTGGCTGCATCCAAGAGTGTAGAGAAGGAGGCGATAGATAGATAGATAGATAGATAGATAGATAGATAGATAGATAGATAGATAGATAGATAGATAGATAGATAAAAGAACTGGTAATATATTACACTAAGCTTTTGACCTTTTGGCCCTAGAAAACCAAGTTTTGGGAGTTTTTTTATATATACAGCAATATTCCTAGTCTATTGGCTTGCATTAAAAGGTGACCAGCAATAAGGTAGAGGAAGCTCAGGGTAAGAGCAGGAGTCCCTCAAGTTGTGTCAGCTCCAGGGTTGACCCTGGGCTGTGGACCTTGCACAGAGGGATCTGCCAACGGCAAATAAGGAGAAATCCCCTCCCTCGACCCTTCCTGGTACCTGTCGGTTCGCAGGTGTTCAAAGTCTGCATACAATTCAGACCCCACTCTTACCCCACCTCCAGCATGCCAGCATCTCCTCTGCTCTTCACCTTTTTGTTCTCCCCAGTACAGAGCAACAGGGATCTTTGCTGGAAGATGTAATTGCTGGTTTTCCATAGGAGGCCACTGCGGAAAATACCCCTGGACTGGATTTTGAGGTCACTGCTGGAATGGCAGAAAGATTCAGCAACAACATTAAGCAAATTATTAAATATGAAAATGGAATTTTAAAATGTATTATTGATTTTATATAATGGAAAGTGGTTTCCATATTCGGCTTAGAAAGAAAGAAATCCAAATTAGACAGCCCCTTATTAAAACCCCTCCACTCTATTTCTTGGTCTAGTGAAATTCCCAAGTGTGATTTTTTATTCTGCTGTCTTAAATGATTGTCTCCTTTTAATCATCAAAGAGAAAATTAACCTGCTGAACAAAGGCACTTTCAGCATTTTCATATTCAGTCGCATAATAAAAGACAAACTTATGCTAAAACATCAAAATTGCTGCAAAACCAGAGGAGAGACAAAGACATTCCACAGGGGGGGAAAAAAAAGCTGTGTCTCTAAAGTGCAGCAATGCACTAAACTTCTCTGAATCCCCACCTGCACAGCCCTTCACTTGTCATGTCCCATCCCCACCTCAAGCAGAAGAGTTAATTTATCACTGCATCACTTCATTACTTCGTTAGGTGTAAACACAGCAAAGCCCACGCCTATAAGAAACATGTTTAAGGTGGTAATTAAAGCAGAATAATTGACCAGCTTGAGCCTGCAGGAGGGAACAGAGTGTCAATCTGGTACTTTCATTAATAGGAGACATCACCCAGCACACTGTGACGATGGTGACGGCGGGGCTGGAAGGGGCTGTGGAGGAAGGAGGGGCTCGGTATAAAGTGGCTGCAGAGTGTGAGCTGAATTCAGGTGCTTACCAGCAGCGTAAGCTCTTTAATCTTGGCTGTGAAGGTCCCTGGAGAGGTGAGGTGGCTGTAGTTTAATCAGAGCCATCTATTTGTTCTCAAGTGAAAGGACTCCCTTCCCTGGTGCGGCTGAGCAAGGTCATTGCGCGGTGCCGGCTCCGTCGGATTGCTCATTGGTATTCTGTACATTACACCCTCTAAATTTGCCATTTCATTTAGAAGGCTCCTGTTTGCATTTTTCTTCCATATCATAGGGCCTCATCAGAAGAAACAGGTGCTACTGGGTAAGATCCAATAAGCATTTATACATATTTACAGCAAATACTGGACATGGCTTTTTCACTTAATATTCTGAATGTTCAATGAGTGTCTCGTCATGTGCATTGCAAAAGACAGAAAGGTTAATTTGGAATTAATGCTGTAAATATTTGCAGAAAATGAAGGATAAAAATCACAGCAGAAAGAAATCCTCCTATATGCCAGGGCAGGAAAGAATGACCCTGAGACCTGCTGGTTCATAGAATCACAGAATATCCTGAGTTGGAAGGGACCCACAAGGAGGATCATCCAGTTCAAGTCCTGATGAGAGCCAGGCTAGACCCAGTGCAGGGTCTGATTCAGGAGGGTGCTGGTCTGCACCTTGAGATGCAGAGCACCACCATCCTGTGGTGACAGGGCTGAATTAGACCCCTGCCAAATCCAACACCCAGTTTTTACTGGCATTTATTCCAAATGCCTGATCAATCAAGGCACTAATGAGTTAATGCACTTATGCATTAAGTTCAGTGCTATACAGAGCAGACTCTAAGTAAGTACCTTCTTTCTGTGGTAGCTTCCATGGGAACACCCATGGTTCCTTGCGGTCCCACTTCCCTAAAACACCATTTGCAGGTAATCTCAGTGTCAGTGCAAAAACATGCTTTGAAGTGTTGTTATGTTCAGGGAGATCAGCCCTGGATCTGCTGTGGATTACCTCTAAAAGTGACAGTTTGGAACATTTTCTATCTTCTTTTCTGCAACAGTTTGCTGCCAGGACAACCTGCTGCTGGGCAGGAGGACTCAGGCCCAGCCTGGCATGAGCAGGGGACAATCACTAAAACCTCTCTGCCCCACAAAATCAAAGTAGAGGCAGAATTGCTGCAGTGGTTGAGAAAACCCACACTGATTTCTGCAGTGCATGATCTAGCTGCAAGCTCTTCCTCTTTTTTTTCCTTTATTTTAATAATTCCAGAGGTCATTTTTGCCAATATCTATTTCTAGATCTTTTTTGTTACAAACCCCATCCTGTGCCATGGAGGGTGTCAGCCATTTTTTTTTTAATTGCCTGTTCCAGTCATTAATGTGTGTCCATGTTCTTATGAAGGCTGTTAAAAGGTAAACTCTTAAATTTCCCAGGCTCTCGTAATAACACAGAAAATACCTTTCTTCACACCAGCTAGACTGGTGCCACAATTACACATTGACTGGCTTGGCTTTAACATTATATCGCTTCCTGGCATTTGAAATATTCAGTTAAAAAAATGTAAATAAATAAAAAATCTGATCCCAGCAGGAAACAGAAAGTCCCAGTGCTCCTGGGACTCCTTACAAAGAACTCCCTTAAAATCTTTCCATGAAAAAAAAAGGAAAGAAAAGAAAAGAAAGGAAACTCTGCTAATAATACTTTTCCACATAAATAATGTAGATTATAACTGGCTTTTGGAGAAAGCTGAGCATAACAGAAGTCTCTTTGTAAGGCTGAGCACTGATTACTGAGCCCTTTCACGATGATAGCTTTGCATACTACAGCATCTCAAGCACACTTAAAATTAATAAGCCAGGCTGCCTCCTCCTGGGCTGCACCATCCCAGAAGTCGTGTCTTGAGACGGATGTAACCCTGGCAGATGTCAAGTAAAATGACCATGGGCCTTTCCCAGCAACACTTCCAGGGCTGACAGGCTGCACGAGCTCAGGTCCCTGCTGATGTTTGCCTCTGCCCTTGTACAATAATAAAGGGATTAGTCAGCATGTCTACCTGCAATTGCAGGAGACGGGATTTGGTGACCCTCGAGGTTGCCCCTGGTCCTATTTCTTAATGAAGCAGTGAGATAAGCCCTAATGCATACAATGTCTTTGGGAGAGGAGATTGCTATTGAAGCCTCCTGTGGGGGTTTTAATCCCAGAGGTGACCCTTCCAGGGCTGTAAGCAGCCCAGGCAAGCTGCTTTGCCAGACAACAGGGATGTTCTGACAAGATCCCTCTTTCAAAAAAATCAGTATGCCCTGTCCTCCCTCCACCCTATATTGCATATGCAAAAATAACCATTTTTTTCCAGCTCCCAGTGGGCAGATATGGGTGCAAGGGAGCACCTTTCAGCCCTGGTGGAAACTGAAGTCAGTAGCAAAGATGACCTGTGCAAACTATCCTGCTGCACCGGGCAATTTTATCACCCAGTTTTGGGGATATTGGGAAGCCCATAGACTTTTGTGTGAGATAAACAGAACCAACATAGTTTAGCATTACAAGGAGGTCTGCACCTGCATCCTCTCCTAACAGGACCTGTTTTTCTGGTGTTTAAACCTGTGATGCTCAGTTTTAGTACCACTTTGAGAGATCTTGGTCCTCTTGGCTGACTGTACAACAAGGTATCAAAGAACATGCCTCTTTTAAACACCTAAAAAATTCCAAGAAGACCAAGTTTCATATCATAAGTGCGAAGCAGAATGTTTGAAACAGAAGTTGGCAGCTGAAAGGCACCCAAGGGTCCAGGCTCGAGGACTTGGCTTGCAGCTGCATTTGGAAGGGGAAAAAAAATGAAAATTCTTATGTCCTTTCTTAGCAAGAAATCCTTGGCAGAATTCATCACAGTTCTCAGGCAGAGGCAGGTCAGACCCTTGGATGCATGTTGAATTGATAGGTTATTGCTATGAAGAAACTCCAAACCTAAAAGCTGAAAATAGCTCACTTCCAAAGTGTGAGCACGAACCTTGAAATTAAGCACAATATTGCTTTGCTGCCACAAAAGAGCTCTATTTTCTGACAGCCAACATCCCAAATTAAACAGCTTCCACGTGTGTCAATAAAAGGCATTGGCTTCATTATTTGCAGTCTCCCAGCGATAATTTCTAGCCCCCTTTAGTAAATGTCATTACGGTTCCAGACAGACATCTGCACCACAGGCAAATTGACCGAGAAATGCTCCTTGCTGGGAAAACAATCCGGAGAGATGGGAGATTCCTGATGCCTTGGGCAGCTTTGTAAGAGCATGAGGTGAGGGCAGCCTCTCCCAGAGAGAGCTGCATGGTCTGTGCAGGTGGGGAGGGACCATTGGATCTACACAGGGTGTTGGGTGAAACTGAGCTGATGTATAAACCAACCTACTCCAAAGGCACAAGAAGGGAAAGAATCTGGGTTCCTGGTCCCAGTTCTCCTCCTATTCACTCTGGATTTTCTACCATTTTCTCTAAGTGGTTTTCAGGTCCTTTCTCCACTATTCACAGCCTGCTTAGCTTTAGACATAATTTTCCCTTTTTTGTTCTCCACCAAGTGAAGGTTATCAGTGGATAACTGGAAATTGAGTGAGTTGTTTGCAGCGTGGCCAGCTGTGTGAGCACATCTGGGGCATGTTCTGTTGATCCCAAATGGATTCTCTTGAGGAAACCTAAGATCTCAACTACAGCCTGTGACTCTTCTGATGGGGGCCAGGGTAGGACCTGCAGCTCTGGTGAACACCAGAAACAAGACCCTGAACTTGCACAGAGGGACATGCTGGATTCACCCATCATGGAAATGACATGTCCATTTTTCCTGTCTATCCTCTGCCTCATGACTTTATTCTTACACACCATCGTGCAGTATCTCCTGAATAAAAGGTGCTGAACAGGAGAGAAGGAGCATATAATTTTGGTCCAGGAGAGTTGGCAAGCCTTTCACCTTATATTAAGAACTCATATTGTGTTAAATGAACCCTCACTTGGGCCTCACTCCCCTTCAAACAATCCCACACTCAGTAAATCTACCTGAACAGTGAGCAAGAAAGAGAATTTAGTTCATTCCCCAGAAGAAAAAGCCTTGATTAAAAAACCCCAATTGGCAAGCAGTTGATTGGGGTTGTTAATTGATCAGCAGAGCCACTGTTAACCCAGGTCCTTGGCAATGGCAGCAGACCATTCCTGACTCTCACTGTCACTGCTGCCTGGGAAAAGGCACAAGAAAAGCAGTGAGGCTGACTCTGTCCCCACTCACTGCCCTGGCCTAGGACTGATTCCAAATTCCACTTGCATAACTAACAGCTAAAGCAGGCCCAACATTTTCTGTAGCAAAACTGTCTTTGTGTTGAAAAATTACCTGCTAAACTCTGTTTTCCAGTAAATGCCAGACTGCTTTTCACTCACCCCACCGCTACAGCTTTTCTTGGTTTATTATTTATGTCTCCTTTCACAGTTTCCCACCTGCACCATCTCTATCAATGTGCATGAAATAAAAATCAATAGCAGCTGTCCCGATGGGTGAATGGCACAGCAGCAGCTCTGGTGTTAGATCCCAGCCAGGAACCAGTGGATGATCCTGCTGAGAAAACAGAACCATTTTGTACATCCGTGCTGATTAATTCCAGCTCACTCCTCTGCAGACCAGGACATTTTAGGGGCTGGATGTGTGTGAAGGGGGAAGCAGCTGATCTTTAGGGACATGAGGAACTGGTAACACGCCTGGAAGATTTCAAGGAGCATCACAACTGGCTGGTCTTGACTGTGCCTTTGCCCTGATGCAGCTCTCATTCATCCCTTCCCAGCAGAGATCTATTCTTCCAAACTGCCAGCAACAGGGATTTCTATAGGCAAATTACAGGTGTTTCACTATTACCCTTAAAACTTCTTCCTCAGCTCTAACATTTGAATTGAGCCAGTGTTAGATCCTATGGATCAGTCCCCTGTGGCACAGGGAGGCTGGATCTTGAGGTACATGGCTAAACCTGCATGAAATTCCAGTTCAACTTTGCAGAAGAATTTATGCCATCACATGGTTCAAAAAAAAATTTATATCCCTTCAAAAGAGTGATGCTAAGTCTTTAAAAGCAATGGTAACTGGAGGTGCTTGTCTTGCAAAGTGTGAGAAAGAGCAGAAGGTAAATTTGGCTACCATTCCTAGCAGAAAAACTGGGGGAAGTATTTGTTACCTCTGGTATCTTCGACGCAGTATCCAACTCAACATCATCCTGTTGCAATAGGACGAGGGCTAATGGTTTTAAACTAAAAGAGAGTCAATTTAGATTAGATATAAGGAAGAAAGGGGTTTTTTCACTATGAGAGTGATGAGCACAGGCTGCCCAGAGAAGCTGTGGATGTCACATTCCTGGAAGTATTCAAGGCCAGGATGGAAGGGGCTGTGAGCAACCTGGTTTAGTGGAAGGTGTCCCTGCCCACGGCAGGTGGGAGCAAACTAGATGGTCTTTAAGGCCTCTTCCAGCCTAAAACATCCAATGATTCTATGATCAGTCCCAAGAGACCACCAAAATGACTCAGGAGCCACAGTCAATTCAAGTATGAGGATACATTAATCACAGAAAAACACAAAAGAGTCTGTAGGACCATTAACGAAGCCCAGACCACAACAGGCCCCTCTTTTAAGTTGCACTTTTCCGCTTCATCCCCAGTTCCATCTCCCTGTGTGCTGTTTTCCTGCTTCCCTGTAGCACCAACCTTCTTTTCAGCAGGAACAAACAGAGCCCAGCTGAGACAGGGAGCAGCTTGCTGAAACCTGGCACGTCCTCTTTCAATAGCATTTATTGTTAAGCACCTCAGGTTGCTCTGGAAACACCGTGCAAGTGTTATGATTTCTGCTGGCTGCCAGATTCTCCCTATCTTCACATCTCACCACGAACTGCTGAGGACTCACCCCCAAGAGGCAGCAGCTCACTGTTTGTTGGTGCAAATGGACTGGAAGGGCATCAAACTGGAGTTCTCTGGGACAAAGAATAAGCTCTGCCCTAAACCTCCCATTGAGAAATACAGGGGAAAATGGAGAATGGAAAAAACAGAAGATCTGAGATTGAATGAAATCATATCTGAATAACTCCTCTATAACAGAGTGGATTATTGATAGTGAAGGTAGCCCGTGGCTCCTAAACTGCATCTTTCCCTATGAAGGAGGTTGCACTTGTGCTGAGTTATGATTTGAATCAATGATCTTAGAAGTCTTTCCCAACCTTAATGATTCTATGTACCCTGTCTCCTGTGTATAGAAATCTTTACATATCTCACACTGAGTTTTAGGGCTGAAAAGCAGTGGGGCAGCTCCAGGATTCTCTGCCAAGTCCTACCTCCAGGCCAGGAACCAAACTGCAGGTATTGGGCTCAGGAGGGTTTGTCTGTGCAAATTCAAGAGCTCTGCAAGCAAAGGAAAAAACTTCCCTTGTTACCAAAGCAAAGCACTGGGATACAGCTGGGCTCAAGCAGGAGAGACAAGGCCCACAGACACCTGATGCTGAAGGCACATCCTTCCCCTAGCAGGCATTTAGACCACTAGTAATTGGTATACCAGATACTGTCATCCTCCTCCTCATGCTTACTAGCAGTGGAACACAGGAGAGCCTGGACAAACCCTCAAATTCAACCAGGAGGTATTGGCCTGAAAACTATCCAGCAGGGTTTAAAGGCAATGGGCTAACAGGCTGTACCCTCTGCTGGAGGAGAATTTCTCTGGAGAGAGGAAAAGAAACCAACACCTCTGAAAAGGGCAAGGGAAGTATCCAGAAAGAACCAGGCATGAAATGCGAGACACCAGCAGAGGTTTATATGAGATACAACCATCTGTGAGGGATTTCTCCCCCATGTGTTCCTGCTGCTGAAGGGGCGTGCACAAGACCCGTGGGATCACTGTAAAATCAGCATCCCTTCTCTGTCTCTAACTCAGATTGCTAATCTAGCAACAGCTCCTGATTTTATAACTCATAAGGCATAAGCACACTCTCTAGAATTTTTAGTAATAGTGTAAAAAGCTTCATGTCTTATAAGGCAAATGAATAGCACAGTTGGAATCTGTTTCTCATTCTTTGTACAATGCACTCTTGCACTTTGCTGTTCCAACCTTTAAAACAAACCTGTGCTATATTTGCAAGAGTCCCTCTCCCATCACGAGGGATTGCAACAAAACCTCACAACTCCCACAGAAATCACACCTTCCACACCAGAGCTTGATGTGAGAAGCAGCAGCTCTGCTGTCTGCAGGAGCAGAGACAGAAGTTAAAAACACTGAAAACATGGTGTGGCTACTCTGTGTTGGTGAGGCCACACTTTGAGTGTTGTGTTCAGTTCTGGGCCCCTCAGTTCAGGTAAGAGATTGAGGGGCTGGAGCGGGGCCAGAGAAGAGCAACGAGGCTGGAGAAGGGACTGGAACACAAGTGCTGTGGGGAGAGGCTGAGGGAGCTGGGGGTGTTTAGCCTGGAGAAGAGGAGGCTCAGAGGTGACCTCATCACTGTCTGGAACTCCCTGAAGGGAAGTTCTGGCCAGGTGGGGGTTGGTCTCTTCTCCCAGGCACTCAGCAGTAGGACAAGGGGGCACGATGGGCTCAAGCTCTGCCAGGGGAAATTGAAGTTGGAGAGCAGAAAAAAACTTCTTTCCAGAGAGTGCTCAGGCATTGGAATGGCCTGCCCAGAGATGTGGTGGATTCCCCATCCCTGGAGGTTTTTATAGTGAGCTTGGCCATGGCACTGAGTGCCATGATCTGGTAAAGGGACTGGAGTTGGACCAAGGGTTGGACTTGATGATCTTGGAGGTCTTTTCCAACCCAGTTGATTCTATGATTCTGCTGTGCTCCCTCCCAGCCAAGTGCAGCCCAAGCCTGGCTGCACTTGGAGCTGCCAGGGCAGCAAAGCTCAGGAATTACCCCAGGGCTTCAGTTATACATGGGGCAGCTCTACAGGTCCCTGCTGAGGTCCTGCCTTTAAGGAAAGAGCCATCCTTTCCATTGGCAGCACCTGGCTGACACCTTGGTGCTCACAAGCTCCCCAAACCACTCATCTAAAGTGAGGGTCCCACCTCCTCAGCAGTCCCCAGAAGCAAAGTACACCAGCCTGGGCACCACCTCTTGTCCCTGGGAGGGTGGGGCAGAGCTCTACAGCTGCCTGAAAGGAGGTTGTAGGCAGGTGGGAGTCACTCTTTTCTCCCAAACAACAGGGAACAGGACAAGAGGAAATGGCTTCAAGTTGCGTCAGAGGAGGTTTAGACTGAATATTAGGTGAATTTTTTTCACTGAAAGCATGGCCATTCATTGGAATAGACTGCCAAGGGAAGAGTTACCACCACTGGAGGTACAGATGTGGCACTTGGAGACATGGTTTAGTGCTGTACCTGCCAGTGTTAGGCTAATGGTTGTACTCTATGATTTTAAAGGTCTTTTCTGACCTTAATGATTGTATAATTATATGAAAAGTGAAAAAGGAGCTTTGGCTTCAGGGCCAAGAGGACCAGGATTTCATCTCTCCAAGGACATAATTCTGTTTAACTTCTAAACTCTGAGCTAAAGCAGCCACAGCAGAGATTTTTGGCCCATGCTAGGGCTGGGAGACATTTGTATGCAGATTCCAGCCAGCCTGCAGAACAACGCTTTGGAAAAATAGCTCCTTACAAGCAGATAATTTGTCTCAAACTTCCAGTTTGCTGTGATCCACTGGCCTCCTCACTGCTGTAAGGCCAGGAGTTTTGACATCTCCTTTGTCCAGCAGAAACCCTGTGGGTGAACAAGGGTTGTTATCATTCTTTCTCCTTTTCATCCTACCAGTGGAGACTCTGTGAGCCAATGGACCAGCTACCAGCACTGCTGAGACTCTTGGTCTGTCTCTGTCTTGTGCCAGTATTTCTGACCCTGAACACCCAAAATATGGGATCAAGCATGGCCAGTCTGTTCTGGCTGGAGCTGACCATTAGCTTGGTCATTAATTTGCTTATAGAAATACAGGAAAAACCCACTTGAAGAGTAGGAATCCACAAGGTTCTTTTTCAGCTCAGCCCTCTCCAGGAGTGATGTTAAGCTACCCACAGCAAGTGGAGAGCAGACTGCAACACTGCTGAATCCAGGGACATATTTATACGAGTGTTTCCTTGTCCCTCTGCCCACCAGTCAGCTCTTGTGGTTTTAGTAAAAATGACTTGAGCTGCAAAGAGGCAGCTGTGTCCTCAACAGCTTTAACCCCTTCCATGCCAGCTGCCCCAAGCACAAACTCCAGCCTGCACCCTTCATCCAGCAGGAGAGGGTGAAGGAAGTATTAAACCAGCATCTGACAGACATCAGCCCTGTCAATAAGCCCTCAGCCCCACTGATGATGAGAGGAGGACAACATCTGTCTTGTCAGGACAATTTTGTCAAGCCTTGAGGTGGGGATTTACAGGCTGGGTCGGACAAGCTGGATTGAAGCTTGAAACAGCTTTCCCTTGATGGCTTTGGTTTTTCTGGCTTCAGCCCAAGTTCCTGAGCTCCCAGTCTGTTTCCAGCTTTTCCAGACCTGGGGTAAGGTATACAGGGGAAGTTCTTACTCCACTACATCACCCCAAATGTTTATGCCTGGAGCAAACTCAAGAGCACCTCCCTGACTCTGGGGCAGTGGAGGCCAATGTCAAGAGCAGGTCAGGCCCAGCCATGGATCACAGGAGCCCTGGGAAGGCAGCAGGGTGGACAACAGTGAGGTGAACACAGCAGTCACCTAGCAAACTACATTGCACAGCTGGTAAAGAAATTATAAATCAGGGATAAAATATGAAGCACACATGAATGCAGACCCTGCTGCCAATAATTCCCACTCTTGGCTCAATTACCACTGCTCTTCTTGCAGCTGCACACATGCAGTCATTACTGAGCATTTTGGCTAAACACATTTTGTCTTCTTTTAATGTCTGCCAGCTGAATCAAAGGTCTCCATGCAAGTAGTGCGCACCATGACACAATCCCTGACACTTTCCTGGGGAGCTCTGGAACCCATAAAGCAATAAATTGATTACAGCATGGAAAGACGTGCAAAATCCTCATCTTTCTCCTCTGGAAAAGAGACACGAGTGTGGTCCTCATGAAGGGCTACATCTCCTTTTTTTTTTTTTTTTAGAGGAAAAGAACCACCCCTGAACAGAAATAAACTGACTTATGGCTAATATGATGAACTGAGGTCATCAATAAAAACTGTCTTCCCTCTGGGACAGTTTTCTGGCAGTGGTATCTGAGCACACACCTTGCACCTTCTTCCAGATGAGAGGTGTGCTGTGCACGAGGTCTGTTGTATTGTTCTGATCCCACACATCAGATGCAGCATGTTGAGGGGGAGGGCACAACAGGGGGCTGTTTTCTGCCCCCAGAGTCCAAATGTGGAATGTTGTAGCACAACAAACCTTCAACATGGCCATAGCCATCAGAACATGGATCAGCTGAACTCAAGAGGAGATGGCTGTGAAACAGTCTAAGCTCAGGGAAGCAGTTACAGATATTTCCCCAGTTTACAGCCATTGTCAGCACAAGTTTTTCCCAAGATAGATGTGGCTTCTCTGTATCTCTCTTGCATGAACTTCTTTAGTGTTTGCTGGAGCCCTCATCAGTTTTTTATCATCTGTATCCACAGCTGATCAAGGCACTGTGGTTGTTCCACAGGCACCAGCCTAACTTGGGGAGGGGCTCTTCCTTTTGTTTGTGCTGAGTTACTTTTAGCTTCCTCAGATACCTCCTAGTAGTAAAAAAAAAAATAAATAAAAATAGTGAAAAAATAGTTCCAGTCCTTCCTGGGATAGCCATTATGTTATTAACACTTAAGGGACAGCCTGTATGGCCCACACAGCACTCATGAGGTTTATGGTTCAAGTTCTTGCTTCTCCCAAAGTTTTCCAAAGTAGGTGCCTCAAGATGCCCATGTAACAAAGATAGAAGACATAATTGTCCTGACACTGATAAACACATTTGTAACCCTAATCCTAATTGCTCCGTGACCTCTGTGATATTTATGTCATGGGAAGGCTTGCTGGTGTAGAGTTCCCTGGGGTAAAACCATGCCAAACTTCTGCTGAATTACTGTCAGCTCATGTTAAGACTTTCCCAAAGGAACTTGTCCACTGCCAGCAATAAATCTCAGATAATGGAAGAATTCAGTCAAAATCTTGGAGCATCTGCCCCTGAGAAACCATTTGCAGCCATTTCAAACAGGAACCTCCATAATTGCCCAGTCAGGTTTGACACAAACCTTGGCCTTGACACTCAAATATCAGGAATAACTGGGGACTGAATAGAGGACACAAGGTTTTAGACACGTGAAACCCCTCCAGGTTGTAAACACTTAAATCCAGAGCAAAGTGAGTCCCTGTGGAGAGCTGCAACACTCACAGTGTGATAAATGACCCTCCATCACTTTTTCCACACAAGCTGATGTGAGCTGCAGGACACCCCAGAAGAGACTGTGACCTCACACATGCTTGGCTCTGTAGCACTGTCTCTGCAGGTGTAGAAAACAAGGAGTGATGAAGGAAAAAGTCACTCCAGGAAGCTTTGTATACACATCAGAAATCCTATATAAATAACCAACTCTTTTTTTCCCCAAGAGTCAGCTGCTGGAAACTGCAGGAGCAGGCCAGAGAAATGTCCTACCCCTGGAAGTGTTCCAGTCCAGGTTGGATGGGGCTTGGAACAACTTAGTCTAGTGGAAGGTCTCCCTCCCCATAGCAGGGGGTGGGAAGTAGATGACCTTCCAAACCAAATCAATCTGTGATTCTGTGAAAGGCTGCCTTTCTATTCAGACCTGGTCCTAAGCAAAAGTTTTGGGCTCTCTAAGTGGCTGCAGGATCCACTGTTCTCTATCCCAAATTCTGCTTAGCGGAATTCTCTTTATTCCCAGACAGGAATACACAGTTGGTCTGTTCTTTTCTGACAAAATTCAGCTATAAGAGCAAGATGTCTCAATTTGGAGATGTTTCTGGACTCTTGGCTATAGCATGTTCTGGAAAGTGAATTTACTAGGGCAACAAAGGATGACTCTACAAAAGTAGGGATTTAAATATATATTATTTTATATATATATAAAATCAGAGCTTTAAGTATTACAGCATTATTGGGCAATGCTATAAGCCCCCAGTGGATAAAATGATATTACTTCTTAGAATAGATCTGAGCCCACAGTTTCACATTGGAATTGTCCCAGCCACAATGGCAAAGAATTAAAATGTAAATTAATGCCAGTCTATCAAGCTTATCCAGCATTATCCTGATTAATGATAAGAATTTTCAAGGAGACTTTTCCACCTAAAAGTTTAAACCAGCCCCTGTAAGAGAGCAGGAGGGAATCAAACTCCAGGAGGGCACATCTGTAGATGAAAACTGAGATGGTCCTGCAAGGATGCCCATGCTAAGTCCTTACAACTCTGCAAATCTCTTGGGTGTCTCTGTCACTTGCATTGGTTTGTTGGGAGGGAATTTATTTCTTCTTAGCTTTCTGCCTCCTTCTAAAATGGC
Organism: Pithys albifrons albifrons; assembly: GCF_047495875.1. Classification (NCBI taxonomy): domain Eukaryota; kingdom Metazoa; phylum Chordata; class Aves; order Passeriformes; family Thamnophilidae; genus Pithys; species Pithys albifrons. The sequence goes on along the minus strand of NC_092463.1, from coordinate 5,324,801 downwards.
ACATCTCTTCTCTGTGTCTTCCTTAGAAACTATCCTTGCCCCTCTCAGGGACTTTCACTGGCCAATATCCAAGTCACCTGATGTCCTCCCTTTATCCTCCACCTTCTCATCCGTTTTCCAACAGACAGACTGGTGCAAAGAAATGCTATTTTTCCTGATTGTTTAGAGAGCAGCCAGTCTCAAGGTGACTTTTGTATATAAATCACAGATATCATATTAGCACCACTATTCAGGCATTCAGAACCGAATCTAAACAGGAGAGCTCATCAATTTAGCTGTCTCATGGCTAGACCTCACCATTATGCATGGCTTCCTTTCCTCACTGATTACTGTACAGGAGATTCATTATTATTATTTTTGATTTCGTTATATACAACTGCATGGTGTCTTTTAATTGCCTTTTTTTCCCCTGACTGAGCCACCAAGGGATGTAAGAAAATTATATGGCTTAACAATTCTGCCTGCTGCAGACAGGCTTGTGTGGCCAACACACCAAAGACACTGTGAAAACATTACCTTTTACTGGAAGTGTAAACTCAATAAACCCCCAGGAGAGCAATAAAAATGCAGTAGCCAGCAGATTTAACAAGGACATGCTCAGTGCACAGTGTAATCTTATTATGTGCTTAATGCCCAGTGGAATTACAGGAATTTGATTTAGCAACATCAGATTTCAGTTTCTCAAATTATACTGACTGCTTATAAATTAAGACTGTGATTTGGGATAATTGCTTTTCATTTGCATTGGCAAAGCCCATATATTATATTTATTCTCACTACACTGTTTATATGTTTGAAGTGTCATGGAGCATTGCCTTTGGGACTTAAACTGGGGTGATGGAGAGCTTTCCTTTGCATCAATGACACTCATGTTACTTCCCCATTAAATCCGGGCAAACGTTCTACCCTGGTGATCTTTATATGCTTGAAAGGTCTATTTTATGGTTTCCCAAACCTGACTGAGCATCGTGAAAGATGAGGGAGTTTTGGCGAAATGCTCTGTCTTCCCCTCCATCAGTCTGAGCTGGGACAGGTTCATTGGAAAGCCAGTGACCTGCAGATGTGCAGTAAAGAAGTGCAACGGTGTCCTCATAACTATACCAACATCAGGGTTGGGAGTGTTTTCTCTTCACATGATCATTTTTTGGGCTCTGCCACTGCAGTGCGTGAATGAACTGGGGAGAATGAGGCAGTGAGTGATTAGTTGCCTCTGGGGAGGGGACTGGTGATGTCAGCAGGGTCACCCTGGAACTAGCAGGTAATGCTTGCAGGGCTGTGAAGTGTATCAGTGAATGGCTGTTAAACCGAATGAGGACATTAGGAGCACTCGAACTGTGGGACAAGTCAGTTCATCTCAAGAGAAATTAATTCAATAATTAAATCGAATAAGATGGCAAAGGGCACAGGAACATCTCTGGAAGAAGACAGGAAATACCTTTTCTGCTGATTTTGGCTTGCATGTCTGTGACATCTGTATATCTTAAACAACCCTCTCTGTGAAAATTACAGTGTACAATAGAATGACTTGATTTACTGAGGATCATTCAGGCTGGCTTCCAAAGCAGTAATTCCACAGGTTATCGGCATATCTTGGGCTGGAGAGCCTTTACTGCAACGAGGTCATTGATAGATCATAATTAATTGATTAAAAAATTAACAAGGCAACCATTCAATTAAGCCTTGTAGCACTGAGCAACAAATGTAGCTCCAATTGACAAATACATCAACAAACCGCTGAGCAAGGTGCACATCTCTTTACTTTCTGCACAACATGTCAATCCAATGGCTCTCACCCAAGGCTGGGGGGAATAAAGTGTCATTTAAGCATTTTGTAATGGCCATGGATATTTGTTATGAAACACAAATATCATCCCTGTTTTGATAGAAGTGAAATAGAACTGGACCAGCAAGCCCTTTGGCCTGAGATCAGGGTGTTAGGTGGCAGATCAGCTGTACATAACTCAGAGGCAGCTACAGAAATTCACTGACTTCTGACTTATTTGAAAGTTTAATTTATTCCTTAACAATATCTTGTAAAATGACAACAGAGTCCTCTAGCATTTTCCCAGGCTTCATCTCGTGCTTGCCAAGGGAACAAAAAAAATTGGAACACTATCCCAGTAGCTGCTGGAACAAGGCTGCTGCCCAGGGCTTTCCTGTGGTGCTGGGAGCCTTTCCCCAAGGTGAGTAAGAGTCTTGGACACCATTCCTGCAGCACTGAGCTGCTCCATGGGCACTGCATGAGATGTCTACTGGTGGTTAGGACTAGCCCAGTAACATCACATAGTCTGTGCTGAGATCAGCCCATGCCACCCCCACCACCTCTGAGGCTCTGCAGTCAGGACTCCTCTGTCTGCATGGCCAAAAAGAGGGGTCCCCATAGTGATACAGAGCCCCAGCAAACCTAAAGCCCCAGAGAGCCTCACCAGACACATTGAGAGAAGTATCTGCTCTGGAGCTGGTCTTCCAAAGCTCAGAAGGGTTCACTCAAAATCAGCAAGAGAGAGAAATCCAAAGTGCTGCATTTACCTCTCAGCGCTTCCTGGCAGCTGAAACTGGGGAGACCCATCATAGCTCTTTTTTCATTTCTGCAGCTCTGGTTCCCAGAAGGATTGTGTTCAGAGCTGTGTTTCTGGCACTGTTTTCATGCACTTTTAATCTGCCCCATCTGCACTTGGGGAGATGCTGCTCAGCTGCCTTTCCCAACATCACTCCTGACAGATTTATGTGTGTCGGTTCTGCACTGCCGTGTTGCACTGCGCTGTTAACCTTCATTAAGATGTTTTAATAATTGAATAAACGATGTGCCAGACAAGCAGTTTAACCTCAGAGTGTAACGAAACAGAGGACATGATATTAACTGCAGCTTTGGAATAAATATCACCCTAAATACCACTAAGTAGGTATCACACAAAAACACCTGCCCTTGACATTAAAAAACATGCTCAGCCACACTGAGAGGGGAATACAATACATGATACATTACATCTTATCTGCATCTCAATACCATTTAATGAGGATGGTTAATGCTTTAATAATCTGCCAGGGAACACTGTGGGCTCTACATCTGAGCTAACCCATGAAAGAGGAAACTCTCTCATCTGTTGCCTCGAGCAAGACGAAATACCATGGGCCTCCCTTGGCAAAGAGGGAATTTTTTTTGTGCAAAGACATAGAGAGGGTTCAGGAGCCAGTTCTGTCACTGGCAATACTTCAAAGAGTGACATCAAATTAAGGCAGGAGGACAAACACACAGAGATGCTTATTTGTCCCTGTGGAGGGAGGATAAGGGATCCCATGGGAAGTGAGGATGTGTTGGGGAAGCATATAGGAAACAAGGGATGGACAAAGGGTCCTTCCCCAGGGTCTCTCACTGTATCTCATGGACCTCTCTGCTACTGAGCAGGTGGCCATCTCCCGAATCCCTGCTTGTACCTGGACCCCATGATGCCCACAGTTGGTTCTGTCTCTCATAAATGCGTTTATGCACAATTATAATCTTTGACCTCTTTTATGTTGCAACAGGTGCCTCTCCTGATGCATCCTGCAAAGAAACACTTCCTTGAGGTTTTGCACCTCCCTGACATCCTCCTGGACCTGTTGGGATATCCTTTAGGAGGGCTGGTGGATGGGTGAGAGCTGTACTTCACATCCTGCATGACCTCACGGTTCTCCATCATGTCTCTTTCCCAAGCTTTCACTGTGTGCCAGTTTCTAACAGATCTTATCCTTTTAATCAGTGATAATGGATCCACCAAAAGTATTCAGAGCCTCCTTGCTAATCCAGCTCCAAACATAAGGAAAGTTGAATAAAAAAGATATTTTGGGCCAGTGTGGGTTTGCCTGTGTGCACACACCGACCAGAGGGATGAGAACACTCAGCATGCCAGAATTCACAGGGCAGGTTGGAGATTAATTTTCCAGCTTTTCATTTATCCATCTCACCCAGGAGTTCAGTGTTTTCCCTTCTTTAAATAAATATTTTTTCTTGTGCTTATAATTTTTGGGTAGTAATAAAACAGCTTCAAAGATCAAAAGCTCTTGGGGGGTCTTTCGGCACCTTCAAGGAAATGAAAAAAAGAGCTGGGTTAGAGGGTGGCAGCCCTGCTTCCAAGCACACTTGCAGGCACACATGTTTCCAAGTGATGCTTTCATTTTGAAAGGAAGCAAGGAAGCCAACTTGAAAGTCAGTAATTTTCTAATTTTCTTCTATGGGATAAAAAACTCTAATGAGAAGTTTTTGTTGGAAGATTTGAGGAGGCAAAATCCAGAGCCAAAGACCAGGTATGACGCTTTCCTCATTTGCATTTGCACCTGCTAGCAATCAAACTGGAATTTGCTGGGATCTAATCCTTCCTGATCCCAGTCATTTTCCTGTAAAAGAAATTCCAGATGTGGGAATTTCTAACTATATTTTCAACTAAATTTCTGACTTACAAACTAAAGTGATCCTTTAGGTATCCCTGCTGGCAGCAAGGTTTGGGAACCACTTCTGTTTATTTGCTCATTGCTAGGACTACTGGTCCTGCAAAGGAAATCAACAAAACTCAGGAGAAACCAGTTGAAAGATTGAGCTTTAAAGGAAAAAAATAGAAAAAAAAATCAGTGTCCCTTTGGGAAAAAGTGCTGGTGCCATTGAAATCCACATCAAAACTTCCAGTGACTTTAATAAGGGCATGATTAGGCCCCGTGCCTAGTTCTGCTGGCAAAGGAGCATTATCAGTAAAATGCTAAGGAGCCTCAATGGAGCCTGATTTCAGCAAGAAATGAATATGCAAGGCTCCCCATCCTAGCTCTAATTTTGGGTACTACAACATGTGATCCCAATCCAAACTGGGAAAGAGAAATCTACAAGTGAAAAAGACACTTTGCTTCACGTTTAGAGAGAAGCTGGCATGTCTGAAGCAGAGATTTTGCTCAAGCTGTGCTTACCCAAAGGAGTTTTCTTCATTTTACAAGCCCCAGCAGATTTTTTGCTGGGACAGAATCACTTTCTGCATAGTTTTTGGGCTGCGTGGAAAGTCACACCCTGCACTGGTTTTTCTGTCACCAGCACAAAGAGAGAGTCCCAGTTTAGCTTTGGCTCCTATAGGATTTGATTGTGCTTAAGATGAATTTTATGGCTTCCCATATAATTCCATCACCTCTTTGTTGATTATTTAGGAACCTACCCCCCCCCCCACCATCCTGGTTTGCCCCTTCACCCAGGGAAGGGACAGCCAAGCTGGGCACATGTGGCATCCCTGGCAGTGGCTCAGGGGTGCTGCAGGAGCTGAAGCATGAGCTGCAGGGTGTTAGAAGATGGAAGAGAACTGCTGTGCCCAGCCACATCTCCCAAGCTTCCTTCACTGGAAAGAGTTGGAGAGCCACTCCAACAGGCTCCTCTGTTATCTCTGAGAGGGTTTCTGGTATCATGGTGGGGTGAAACAGGGAAAACAAAACACTCACTCGACCTGTCTCCAGGGCGGTTAAATGTGAAGTTTAGATTAAACAAACCATGTAATCAAATCCTACATTCCCATTAATGGAAATCATCACTGTAATCAGGAAGAAAGAACCACAGGGTCTCACATTTCCCCTTCTGATGTTTTCCCTCTCACACCCACCCTCCTGCACCACACACACTCACATATCCACAAACACACAATCTTTTTACTCCTGGCCTGCTCCCCTGTGCATTTAAAGGTGGGACATGCTCCCAGAGTGGTGACCCACTGCACCACAGCATGTCTGTGACCCAGAGCACCACCAGGGCCAGTGATGCAAAACAGTCTGGGTGTCTTGGGATTGCCAGGGGCTTTACAAATAATCCAGAGCTGAGCATTTCATAGCAGATTTAAAAGTTTAAATGCAGGTGAGAACAGGTCCTTCAGACTGGCAGCCATTTCTGCAAGCCACTGACCCTGCTGAGCATCTCCACTGCCCTCTGTGAGCCTCTGTTGCATCCCCTTTCACCCCATTCCTCTGCTGGACCAGCCTTTGCCTTCCAAAAATCCTCTCCAAAATGCTTTGCATGTGTAAGACTAATTGCTTTCTCAGAACAAAGCTTGAGGTACATTTTCAAAGTAGAGAACACTAGGGAGAAGAGAGGTTAAAGCACGGGGAGCTGCAGCCCTCCCTCCCCACCCAAGTCTCAGTGCCAGATGTGACCAATGGTGACAGCCTCACAGGATGTCCCATATCCTGCTGTGCCTCCCTCCACCTGGACAGCAAAGAGCCGCCCACACCGTGCTGGGAACAAGCAGAATTAAGCAAACACCATCTGCCACTGCCACCGTTAGAGCAGAAAATGCTCACCATACCACAAACACTGATGGAGCCGGTGGAACCTCACGGGGGTCAGCAGGATGATGCCGTGTCCATGAGCTCCAATATCGCTATGTCTAACCCAGGTGGTTGAAAAGCTTCTGTTGGGGTGGGAGAGCTGCAATTCTGCATGAATGAGTCTTTCCAGAGAGGCAGATTTTCTGTGTTTCTGGCTTTAAGCAGTGATGTTTTTAGGGAGACTATCTGAATGAAGTTGATATAATCATGTCTGTGAATGAGCTGGGGACCAAAAGACCATATCTGACAAAAATTAGTAGAATTGTATACTTTCACAGAGGAATGGGAAGGTTAAAATGGCAACCTCATCTTTCATTTCCTAACTTCCAAGCATTTGGAGAAACTGCAATCTCTGTCTTGCTCAGTGTTACAAATACAGCCCATGCAGGGCTCAGATGGATGAGGTACCACTGCAAGAGCAGCTCACATACCCAGTAACCAACCAGCCCAATCCTCCCCAAGAAAAAGGAACCCATCCTCTAAAGGCAAAGGATTCAAGACAATCCATAAAAGAGCAGCAGCTTTTATTGATGATTGTTTATCTAGAGCCCAAATTTCCAACCAGATTCCCATGCCAAACTCAGGTAACTCACACCTTTTGAAAAACAAAAAAAATATTTTTGAATCATAGAATCATTAAGGTTGGAAAAGACCTCTCAGATTGTTGAGTCCAAATATTAACTTAACTCTGCCAGGTCCATCACTAAACCTACACATTTATGGAAACATCCAGAGACAGTGAGACCCCCACTTCCTTGGGCAGCCTTTCCCAATGCTTGACCCCCCTTTCAGTGGAGAAATTTAAAAATCCAGAAGAATCCTTTTGTTTTACAGGAGGGTAAACCCACAAAGACATATTGGCAATGTAAAAGTGCAAACATTACTGAAATCAGAAGGAACATGGGAAAGATGTCCTGGTCCCATGGATCTAATATAGTGGGACCTTCACAGCTGCTCCTCAATGTACTGCTCACATCCTCCTGCATGGCCACAGGTCTCCTTGCAAGAGCTGGGAAGCACAAAATGTTCATTCCTTTCCCACTGAGACCCCACTCAGGCCACAAACACCATCCCCTTTAACCCTCTGGCTGCTGCTCCCATGGGGATGAAGGACACTTTATTCAGCTTTCAGCCACCTTTATGGTTCTGCTCCTGCTCCCTTTAATGGATTTTTTTTCCCCAGCTGAGAAGAGGTGGTATTTGGCCTGCCATGCCAAAACCTCTGGTGTTTTTGAGTCAAAACATTTAGCAGGATGACCCTTCAGCTCAACTGGACGCCACAGGTTTCCAATTTCACCACAAACACAAACACACCCAAGTGCATAAACATCATTCCCTGTGCCTGACTCTTTCTAGCTGCCAAAGTCACAGGGGAAGGCAAGACCTGGTGTGGCAAACAGCTCCTTTGAATCATCTGATACTCCGTTTCCAAAGGCTTCACATCAGTGACAGATCTGTTCAGCCGAGGTTACAGGAAGGTGCTTGTTTGCAGGGTACAAGGGCCCTTCTGCTTTCCAGCCAAATGGCTACATCTAACAAAAACATTGCTGGTAAATCATGTGTTAGCAACTTATTCCTGATATAATCCAACCAGATTTATTGTTGGCAGAACGAAGATTTCAGCAAGGCACAATTATGATTTTTTCAAAAGACCACACCTAATTAACTGCATGTAAAGTAACATTCATTAGTTCTTTTTCCACAGTAAACTCTAAACAAACAGGCATGCCAAGCAAGCAGAATTGAGAATATTGCTGATTGCTTTCTGTATCCCAGAGGCTGAGTTTTGCCTTTCGTTATGAATGAGTTGACTTTTTGCAGCCTGTCAACTCACAATCCTTTTTGATTTCACATCTTCCCTGAAAGCTCTCCAGGCAAAAGCTCTCCACCATTTCCTGAGGGAGTTCTTCCCAATATCAATATGCAAACACTGAGATCACAAACCCCATATTCAATCCACGTACTCCAATAAAGAGAATACTAAAGACAAGCATCTCCTGCATCCTACCTCTACAGTACCTGTCCTGACACATCAGGGTTAACCCCTTGTAGGGAAGGACTATTTTTTTTAATTGAACTGCTTATGATTTGCTGGGATAATCCTTTTCTTGCTCAGGAGCTGTATCTGACATCTCTTCAGTAAATCCTACATTGCAGCTTGGTAGGAATGGCTACATCTGGGTGCTTTTGTCACTTCACAGGAGGCATCAGCCTACAGAGATGATTTATTTAGTCCCAGATAACAAACAGACACTCCATTGCTAATATCTCTAACAACTTATTCACTCTTCACTAAGTTACCGAGAGAACACTTGTAGATCATGGCTTTTATTTAAATCTCACTTGGTAGCTCCATCTACCTTTCTCATAAAAAGCCCCTGAGGCTCTTTACAATGCTAATTAATCTGTAAATGGCTTTTTCTTTTTACCTTAAACCACCATTTATACTTTCTTCTTATTCTCCTATAAGTAGCAGAGATCTGTGTTCCCAACAGGTAAATGGAGAATACTTCCTGGGCTTGGCACGTGACAGGCATACACATCTCTTTCCTATCCCTTCTCCAGGATGTATCTTGTAGTCAGATGCTGGCACATGAGCTGGACACTCTGCTGCTGGGCTCAGAAGCCACATGGCCAGGCACATCCCATCTTTGGCTTCACTAAAAGCTGAGGTGGATGGGCAGAACCTCAGGGTACCTGTTCCTATGGAGTTCAGGAGGGATGGGAGCACAGCAATGTAACTGCTGTCATTCTGATGCAATGCAGATGTCTGTAACCTTTTGGGATGCTGATTGCTGTGACTCAGTGCAAGGTCTTCAGCCAGTTGATAACATCATAGCACAAGGAGGATAATCATTTCTGATTGCTGCAAGGTACTGCAACAAAAGCCGTCTCAGGGCTCCTGTTCCATTTTGGCATCTGCTCCACCCAGCATTACTCATCATCTACAGAGACCTCTTAGTCTATTAAGTGAGGAAGTGGAAGACTTAGTGTTTTCTAATCACTGTACCACGAGTGCAGCTTGAGGAATGAATACCCAGCCCAGCTTCCCTGTTACCACCCAGCCTATCCTCCCCTCCTCATGCCGAAGACATTAACTCTGCCAGAAAATATTTGCCTCCATCAAATTGGGTGGGAACGGGAATCCAAGCCACTAAAAGAGAAAAAGACAAATAGACAGTAAACTATAACAGAAACAACTGCATTTTCTGCAGCTTTGAGGCATGTACCATTCCCTCATTAAAACTTAAGCATCAAATTAATTAATTACATACAGCAACAATAGGAACTAAACCTGGTCTGCGTTTTTAAGGCATTGTAATTGAAACCAGACCTAGATTTGCACTTCCTTTGTGGTCCAGGTGGGCACTCATCCTATGATCATAACGAGGGTGCTACAAAGACTTTCCCCCAGCCCTGCAGCCCCTGTTCAAGATCACAGCAGCTTGCTCAGTTTGAGAGCTTTCTTCCTCTGGTTATACAATGCAGGCAGAGGAAGCAGGGGTTGTTATTGCTGCAGTGAGCTTGGGCTTTTGATAATATTAAACTGTTTAGGTTGGATGTGAAACCTGACTTTGTCGGGAACCATATGGTGCTTAAATTGCTGTTGCCTTGCAAGTCTGCAGGGTGGAAAACAGGCCCAGATTCCACAATATCTGCAAATTACCAAAGCTGTGAATTTAATGAAGAAGGAAGAAAGATGAAGGAAGTTCTATCTTTGGTGGCAAAGGTATAAGTGGTCAAGGGAATATCTAAGAGAGAGAAAAGAGACTACTGCAATAAATTACAGAACATGCTTAGGTGTGGATTTAATTATGAGCAGCAAGAAAGGATACTTCAAGTTGTTCAGAGCCCACAAGCCTAAAGTTAAGACAACCCACCCACTCACAGGCTAGAGGGAACATCATCACCATACATTTCTTTGATAATTATAATGACCATCATAATTTGATGGACATTTGATCATGATAATGCTCAACAATGATCACGTGCAATGTTTTAAGCTTTTCCTTTTATTATAACAAAGCATTTGCTGCCCCAGCCTTCAATCCTTACTACATGACACTCCATCCAGAGAGTGCATTGCACTAGAGGGATCTCAGTCAGGATCTGTTGGACCAGAAGATGTTCTCTCCAGGGTGGCTACTATTTTCTGCCTCTTTAGCAGTGCTGTATGTAGGTGTTGAAGTGCCCCAGCATCCTTCAGGATGAAAACTGTCATGTACATGTAAAATAATACTGTTAAATCTGAGAGGAAAATGCGCACTCGTAGCCTGAAAGCATTCTCTGCAATCCAGACTTCCTGGGAGGCAATGAGAGCCATGGGAGTAGTTTTCTCCAGTGTCTCCAAATTGTATATTATTTTTATGTTCCTTCAAGGATTTTTATTTAAAAAAAATTTTTTAAACCCAACAAAACAATGAACAAAAAACAAAAAAAGGTTTTTTTAAAGGCTCTTTAAAAATTCTTCTTTAATTTATTCTATTAATCTGGGAAAGGAAGACCTATTGGAAGAAACACCTTTGATGAAAGGAAGCCTCTATGACAGAACCATAGCTGGCAGATGAATTCATTGCCTTCCACAGCTGGATCAACGGAAATGCTCCCAGAGGGCAAATACTGAAGGATAGGGATGACTTCTTATGGCTCAAAGCTTCCAAGAGGTGGCACAAAACTGAAAACTATTCAAATGGCGTTGTTAGCGTCTACATCCAGCTCTGAGACTATGGCTGCTGAAGGCAACTGCTCAAAGAGAATGCACCAGTTCCTTCCAAGTTCATGGTCCATTGCTGACACAAGTCCCGTGAGAGATCCCATGGAAAACGTCCACTTGAAACCAGCCCAGGTGTTTTGTTCTGCCAGACAGTTTCATTTCTCTGAAGGTCAACACTTGGCATCATGTAAACAGGACCCAAGGACCCCAAGTGATGGACTTCCCACGGCACCTCTGCTGTTCTACCACACCAGTTTGTGATTCTGACATTGAATGTTGTGACTAACATTTAGTCTAGATTTCTTTGTAAATCTCTTTAATTTGTTTCCTTCTTTTTTGCAGCTACTTTTGGTACTTGAAGACCATCTGGATATCTTCTCTGGACCAAAGGTTCACCAGCCGGTTTGCCGCATTGCTTGCTGTGTTGCCCAAGATATGATTCTCCCATCTGGATTAGTGAGGGACAAGTCACTGTGGACCAGGTGAACACCCTGATCCTTTATTAACACCGCCATCCCTTTCTGTCTCTGGCTTTGTTTCCCGCCATACACTCAGACTGAACTCAGCTCCATGCCAAACAAACCAGCTCATCTCATTGTTCTCCACCCTTACGATTCCTAGAGCTCCAGCCACCTGTTTTTCACACTAGACTTCCTAATATTTCAGGATTGTATTAATTATTGATACCCTCAGACATCTCTTTTCCCTTTGTCTCTTCTGACTAGTGAGCTGGTCTCTTGCTATGGAAACTCCCATAACTCTACATCAATGCTGTCCCTTCCCAGCACTCTCCCTTCCCTCTCCAAAGACACATACTTCTTCCCAGAAAGTATTCCAGAACTCTGTCAGGGACAGCCCATGCTATCCAACCTGTCACAAGCTCACTGACAACAAATTAAAGCTCATTCCAAGGCCAACTTTTGAGTGACTTTCCCAGCAATTTCTTCCCACTGCCCAAAATTCCCCTTTTAGCAAAATTCATTAATTCTCTCTTTTAGACATTTTTATATCCACTCACCTCCAATTCTTGTATTATTCTTCCCCTGTGAGCTAGTAATTTTTCACAAGGCACTATATTCACTTCACTGAATCCAGCTAGCAAATGCCATAGGTCTAATCTATGTCTAGAAAAATCCATTATTTTATCAAAGTTGTCAGGTTTGTACAACACAATCTGTCTTTGCTAGATTTGGGTTTCATTCTCCCCAGTTTCCTATTTAATTTCATGTTTTCTTTTTCTCATGGAAGGTTCATTTATATCCATATAATTGAGGTCACAGCGATGAGCTCCCAATCTTTTCTTCTCTCCTTCTTACCCACAGATCTGTCTTTCCTGTTACCTTCAGTCATCATTGACTTCCCTCAGTTTGATGCACTCAAGAGCCACCATTGTTGCTGGATGTCCAAAGCTACAGTTTCCATATTCTGGGCTGGAGATTTTCTACCTTGTTTCTTTGCCCTCACCACCAGCCCGAGTGCACTCAAGTCTGAAATTGGCTCCCCTCATGAATGTGGTAATTTTGGCACCCACAGCCTCATTATCACTCTCCCACCTGGTTTTGCCTTAAATATTCACTGAGTTACAGCTGGGGGGAAGGGATTTGATTTTGCCTTCAGGCCACATTTAAGGTTATCTTTAATATTACCCTCAATCTCATTATACAGAAAATTTTGCTCCCTTCCATTTCAAGTATGGCTGCTGAAAAGAATTGTATTTCTTTAAATTTTCTCAATAAAAATGCTCTCTCACCTTGCTAGCAATGCCTGCTTATTTTTTCCAGACCATCAGCACATGTGCTGCTCCCCTGATGAGTCTTACCTCCAGGAGAAGAGCCAGGTAGTCTTTTCCTTGCAGATATCCAAAGGGATATCAATGGAGAATGGTTTTAATTTCCAGCTCTGTATCAAGAGCTTGAGTCAAACCACATCCACCTAACCTTTGGGACACATTCCCTCCTTGCTGTAATCGCAGAACCACTGATTTCTATTTCCAATTTCTGCTTCTAAATCAAATTTATAACAAGAAAGCCCCGAGGAGCCCCATGGTGAACAGCAGGTAATGAGTGAAAAAGACAAATAAAAGAGATACAGCTCAAAATTACACTGTAGGGAAAGTCTTGGGAGATCCCTCAAGCATCCAAAGGAAAGGTGGGCAGAGCCCATCTGTCTGCACCCCAGGCACCACCCTCGTAAAAGGCTGAGCTCCAAGAATACATGAGATCATTACAAGCAGCAACTAAGCCCTGCTGCAGTGCCTGTGCATGCTGTAAAGGGGGGAAAGTGCTTGTGCTAGCACTGGAGAGGTTTGCCAAGGAGAGAAACAACTGCTGGCAGCCTCAACTCCTGAGCATGTCAAAATGAGCATTCAAATCATGTCAGAAAGACAAATTAATGTCCAGATGGGCTAAATCTGGTCCATCCGAATGAATGGAGCTGTTTCTGATTGATACCAGTTAGGAACATGGCCCACTGCCTGGTGCTCCAGAAAGCACAGGCATTCAGTTTTAGGAACAAAACACTACTGGATGAATAGTCTGGAAAGTCTCCTTCAGTTTCAGAGTTGTTATATTTTTATTTCTAAATGTTTGATGAGGACACAATTTGCATATTCTGCCCACTTTCATTTAGGGCATAGAAGCAGCAGGTTTTGTCACATGTGGAGCTAACACTTTGCTTTGGCATCTGTAATGCTGCAGAACAGCTATTTCCTCCTGGGCATTTTCAGTCTGTCTTCCAGGTCCTTTTAAGTCAGATGGTCAGAGCTGTGTCTGACAGCACACTGGGATAGAGCTTCTGATGGAGATAACACTCACTCCCCCACAAAATGCCAGGTCCCATAGCAGGGGGGGTTGGAACTAGGTCATGCTTAAGGTTCTTTCCAATTCAAGCCTCTCTAGGATGCTGTGATTCTGTGATTCCAGCTTGGTTCAACTTCATTGGAAATCCTCATTGAGAAAAAAAAAACAAACAAAACCACATTAATTTTACACCAAAACCCACAAAAGCCGAATCTCCAGGTTTCATGCAAGAGAGGAACGCCCAGCAGAACCTCCTACCCAGATACTTCAGACCACCCGGCTTCCCTGCCAGCCCAAACTCCCAGATAGGGATTGCACAGCCAGGAGAGTTTTATCGGGATCTTTCCCTATTGTTCCTAAAGACTTGCAAATGCTGCAGGAATTCCCAGCGTTTCAATCTGACCACAGACCTTCTCTGAAGAAACTCTCTCACACAGTTTATTATGAGTCCATTTTATAAAATGAATGTGATGGTAGTCTACTAATTAATATCTGACAGGAATTAAATGAGAGCGACTTCTAACGCCGCTGCCTCCCTGGCTGGTCAGATCTTTCATTCCTCTGTGCATCAGTCAGAGAATATACTGAGCTGAAAAGACCCATAACGTTTATCAAAGTCCAGCTCCTGGCCCTGCACAGGAATACAGTGAATACTGAATTACAGAAAGCACAGTTATTGTTTGATCAAAAGATTCATTAATTTGGATGGCAGGGGAAAGGCTGGTTCTCCAGGAAGGAGATTCTGAGAGAGTAAATGAGTGGCCTTCTAAAAATCTTTACTGAGAGTTTTACTCAGCTGAACATCTGGGAAATGTGGAACTTTTACTGGCTAATTTCATATAACACAGCTTTTAAGCCTGCAGAACAGAAAGTAGAAGGGAGTGAGGAGAATTAAATAGCAGCTATTAAAAGAAAAATAATATTGCCTTTCATACCTTTTTTCCATTTTTCCTGCCTCTTTTTTTATCCCCTCATTGCTTTGGCAGGTGAATTTGATGTACTAAATCCATTCCTGATGGTACTATACCAAACCAGCATTTATATGTCAGGAGAAGAGCAAGTTTTGGCAGTAAAACCCTAGTCAAAGGCCACAATGATGTGACATATTCATCTGTGTTGCTGCAACGTATCAGGTGAAGACTTGCATAGAAAAGTGGATATAATCACTGAAATGAGAGGGCCTAAATAGTATTTACCCTATGAAAAGCAGAATGACTTCCCTAATCAACACTTCTTGTTAGCAGTGAAAAAGTATCTTTTGTCTTCATAATAAAGCAGCATCAAAACAGTATCTTTGGAACCAACTTTAAGCAAAACACCCACTGCAGCTGATTAGACAGGTACACTGCTGTGGTTTAACCTTGGTTCACAGTTTACTCTAAGGCCCTGACTTTTTTAATATGTGATAATATTCATATAAACATTGCACTGCTTCTAATGGGTACCTATGAGACTGATTTGCCAAAAATAAGTGTGCATTAGGACTCAGCTAAGATCAATTCATATGGAAATAGTTTACCACGTGTTAGAGGATCTGGCCAGGGACTATAAACAACAGCATGTGGATGAGTAAGAAGTCAAAGCATTGGGAATAAATTATAAATATGCTACAAGTGCACAGTTGTAACGGCTATTCCATACCTCAGAAGATGTTCCTCACGTAATTTCAATTAACAAATGCATCCATAAAGTGTCTGATTGGGTTAGAGTTGGTTAAAGGAATACTGTACTTACTGCAAAGTCTAGGGTGAAACCTACAGCAGGAGAAAACACTCTGTACAAGGAAACACTGCAGGTTGTACTATGAGGGTGGGCAGGCCCTGGCACAGGTTGCCCAGAGAAGCTGTGGCTGCCCCATCCCTGGAAGTGTCCAAGACCAGGATGGATGGGGCTTGGAGCAACCTGGTCTGGTGGAGTGTCCCTGTCCATGGCAGGAGGATTGGAATTCAATGATCTTTAAGATTCCTCCCAATCCAAACCATTCTACATTTCTATGAAGTTACATTAAAATATCACACAGTATTTCAGGTAGAACATTTACCCCTCATTAACCTAATTTAAAGTGTCAGTGAATACATTTTTGTAATGCAAAGCTCGTTACACCAATAGAGAACCCACTTCCAAATCTCATCATGAACTGAAATTCTGGTAGTTTCATCTTACAAACTAAGAAAACTCCCAGTGAAGGACTGGATCCTGCACAGCAATTCCTTTCCTCCCACCGCGCTGTTGGGTGGTTTATTTTCCTTACACTCCCTCTCTTTGGGCCTCCACCACCATACGGGCAACATCACGTCTCTTGGCTCACAGGGTGCTATTTCTGGAAACACCATCTTGCAGAAAGCCGTGGCATGGAAGTTATGATTCATACATTTCATAGGAGCAGAAGTGTTAGTGAATTTGGGCAGGTGGTGGGGTGGCACCGTGAGTGTGAGGTGGCATGACAGATGTCAGCAGCCAGGAAAGCATGTTCCAGAGGTGCAAGACATGAAGAGTTACAAGTCCCTGGGGAGTTAGATCCACTTACATCAGACTTGGGAAACTGGGTATCATGAGCACACTGACATTCAATGTTTTGCCTGCCATTTTTGCAGTTTATGTCACAAGAAACTGCTGTGTCCCCGCTGTCTTCTCTGTCTGAAACATCTCCCTTCTTGGCTTCTGTTTGACTCCCAACTCTGCCTTCACCACCTCCTTCACTCCTTCCCACACCACAGCTCAGGCAGGACCAAGACATTACACCATTTCCCCTACAGTCTTCTCTGCCTCCAGCTATAACCATCCTTCTTGCTGTGCCTCTTGACTGGAACTTTCTCCTCTCCCTCCCACCAGCATAATCACCTCCCTGAATTCAGCTCCTTCTCCAGCTCCAATAATTTTTAACCAATTTACTGTAAATACCCTTAATTAGGTAGTCACAGCCCAAGTAGCAGCAAGAAATGCTTTGCAACCCTGCATGGTCCAAGGCATTTCAAATCTGAAATATTGTCTTATATTATAAACTCCTCAGCAACCCTTGCCCAACCCCTGTATTGCAATTTGTTGGGTTTTGTAATAGATCACAGTTTTCACTAAAGCCAAAGCAACCTCAGAAAGGTGTTGGCCCAACTCTGCAGCTGTTTTCCAAAGCATCCATCTGTCTTCACCTCCTGCTTTGTGCAAACAGGGCTTTCAAACCTCTATTTCAAACCATTCTCAAAGGACTCTCTTATTTTGAGGAACTAAATAAAAAGTCTAAATAGGGAACTTTTCTTATATGGTGGGAAGAATGGATGCTCCTTTGTGGGCCAGGGGAGAGAAAATAGTTCCTCTGACAGCAACAACCCACCATGCAAGGCTCATGAGAGCACAAGGAGAGGGAGGAATAGGAAGGGGAACCTGACAGAAATCCAGTGGCACAAAGAGTGCTTGTAAAACCACAAGACAAATCTGGCACAGGAGGGAGAGCAGCACCAGCCCCAGAATATGAGAACTCCTCTCTTAAAATGTGGAACAGCTGTTATGGACCACATACAGACCTTATAAGGATCATTATGTCCCACACAAAGGAGGCTGCATGAAGGATGCTGAGCACTGCTCGGTCCATCTGTGTTGTGCCAGCAGCTTTGCAGCCAGTCCTGGGCACAGCGCAATTGAGAGTCCCAGGGTTTCCAGGCCAGGACAGCACAAGCCAGCTGGACCCTGTTTTGTGGTGACAATCCACGGATCCTTCCCCTTCGCACATACAAGCCCATTCATCTCTCCGTTCTGCGCGGCGCTGGCCGTCTCTCGTATAAACACTGCAGAGTGTGTGTGGCGCACTGCAAGACTTCAAGGACGTTGGAATGCACTTTATCAGCACTTTTAAACACTGCAGTTTTATGAGGGGAGTCTGAAAATGTATTTACCATTCCAGACTGTGCACAGATGTGCTTTTAATGTAACATCCTGATGTTTTTCTTCTCTTCTCATGACCCCTTGCTGTCCAGGCAAGGGTGCTTGCCTCTCCTCATGCCACCAAGATGTTCCAGGAATTCTCCCTGAAGCACCAACCACCAGCTCCTTCGCATCTGATGATGATGTTCTATGAGTGCTGTGAGGTTTGTTTCATGTTATCTCCTTAACCACCCTCACTTGCCAAATGGATGTTTCCTAATCCATGTCACCAGTATTTACATGTCCCCAAGGTGCTTCTTCTCATGCATCAACCACGTGTGCAGAGCTGTTGATTGCTCCATGTGTAGCACAGCAGGCCAGGCAGGTTGCCACAGATAGACAGATGGTCTGGGGATCTTTTGGGCTCCACCCAGGAAGCTGGAAACTTGGGGAATGCTTCCTGTGTTGCTCAAGTCACCATGTGCTCTGAGGCAGAGCCTTCAGGTTGGCTCTCCTGTTTTCAGAAGCATGTTTGGCCCCCAAACTCAGCCCTGCAGCACTGAAAGATGAACAGTGAAAAATTCACCTTGGCCCTGCTGGTTGTTGTGGGTCAAGGCAAAAAGAAACCTTCCTAACTGAAGGAGCAAAAGTAAACACTCCAAAGGGCAAGAAAACTTTGGGAAGCAGGAAGGAAGAAATACCTGCAGAAAGGTCTTCCCTTGGGAAAAGCAAGAAGCACTTGAAACTATTTTGTCTAATCTGATCTGCTGCTTTTCCAGCTCCATTCAAAGAAGCCATTTCCCAGGTATATTCTCCTATGTCTGTGTCATCTCTCTTTGATATTTATTATTTATGTAGAGCCTTGCAAGTGTTACACCAGGTGAGCTGCCAGGCCCAGCAAAGACAGAAAAGCAAAAGCAGAAGCCCCAATCCCTCTCTGGTGCCAGCTTTTGCTGTCTCACAGAAGTGCTCACAGAAAAGTTGTTACCAACCAGGACCTTCTGCAATACACAGAAAAACATCACCTCATCCATCTTATGCTAGGTCTTAACTATGAGGTTACCATCCCCATTTCTGAAGGAGAGCTCACCCATGTCCCCATGGGTGTTGTACCTGGTGCCCCAAAAAAGGCAGCACCCAGAGCTCAGCACCAGCTTAGGGGGGACGAGGTCAGTCCACTGTGACCACTGTAGGTGATCATAAGCAAAACAGCATAAGGCAACACGTAAAACACATAAGGTCAACAAATTACAAGAATGTAAAATAAACTCCTCAGGGACTGGCTCAACAGGATTGTGATTTGTTCCTATGTGAAGATCCACCTGTGCGCTATTTTGTCCCTGGAGATGAAGCCAGAACCCATTTGTATCAAGAGAAGATTTTCCATTTACTTTAATGGATCTGGAACAGGCCCAAGCAGAGCTGTATAATAAGCAATGGTTTCATTTTAACAAGAGAAATAGCCTTCTCCCTGATTCCCTCCTACTCCTCTGCACCAGCTGTAGGTCGGAATCTGCCACTTCTGCTTTGGAGACTGAGTCTGCTCCCAAGGTGTTTGTTTCAAACCAACCAATCAGTGTGGCATTTTGAATGGGGACAGAGATTTATCCATTGCCAGTGGCAACAGCTTCAGATGATGAGCTGGACTATGCCTGACTCAAACCTTCCAACTCAGTTTCTGAAGATCACTGTGTTGATTTTATCCCAGTCTCAGTTTCTAAACTGGGAACTTCATACCTCTTGCTTGTATTTTCCTTTAAAACATTTCTTATCTTGGAGCAGTAGCAGGAGCCCAGAAAAATACACAAGTTGAAAAGACAACAGAAACATTTTGTGCCAAGGAAGAATGGTTGTAAGCCAACCTGGCTCTAATAACCATGGAAACAAAACACATGTCATATGAAAATGATTCACACTGTTTTGAAGAGTTTTCTGGAAGGCAATAACTTGGAGGCAGCACAGCAAAACACCATAACCAGAAAATCAGGGGAGATGTGTCAGATCAGGAGGGCAACTTAAAATCATAGAATCACCAAATGGTTTAGGTTGGAAGGAATCTTAAAGTCATCTTGTTCCACCCCCCTCCATGGGCAGGAACACCTTCCACTAGACCGAGGTTGCTCAGGACCCCATCCAACCTGGCCTTGAACACTTTCAGACATGGGGCATCCTTGTGTCAAAGATCAAAACCTGTGAGCTTTGGACAAATGAAAATATACAAAGTAGGTCTTAGAACATGTCCAGGCAGCTTTCTGCAGGTTTGTCCCACAGCATCAGTGAGCCCCTGTCCCACAGGATCTGCTCCTTCTTACACTGTGCATGTGTGGGACCTCCTTGGCTCTCTCCACCTCCCACACGAATCCTCATCGAACAAACAAACAAGAACCCCACACACCCCTCCCAGCACACTGTAAAACTCCTGAAACACAGTGATAGCATTTAACCCCCCTGGCGGCACATTACAGCGGCTTTCAAACTCCAAGCAAGCCTTACACCACCACAGCCTTACTCGTGAAATTATTTATCATGAGTTGATTTATAGAGTCTTTTATAAGCTTCATATTGGCTAATAATGGCCTGGAGGTCTTACGTCCTCCAGCTTGACGGATTCCATGTTTACGAGGCGGGAGCTTGGCTCCTGGAAGAGATTTGCAGTCTGGAGCCATGGTGTCTGCCTGGCTGCATGCAGTGAGCACCAGTTAGGCAGTAAGAACTGCACTGGGCGAGGGCTGGGCTGAGTTGGGTGGTGGGTGCTCCTGTCCCACTAGAAGTGGGGTCACACATGGCTGGTCCCCTCACAGAAGTATTTTTCAGTGGTCATAAATCAGAGATGTGCCTGCATCCAACAGCACCCCAAAATCAAGCAGATGCTGACAAGGCTTTTTGGTGAAGTATTTTCCAGCTGTGGTACATCAGCTCTGGGCAACAGCCACCCCTTTGGAAATTATTGGAAATTTTAGGAGTTTTACAGTTGTTATCCACCTCCAGGATCACAAACCAGGGAGCATCTCTTCTCTCCATCACCCATGAATGCCTACAGTACATGATCCTTCTTTCAAATCCCCTGGGAGGTGCAGATAAACCCAGGCCTAAGAAAAGGCACAGTTTGTTTATCATAGCAGCCAGTTCACAGCAGAGATTAACAGATGGAGAGCACTGCAGAATAAAAATGTTGTCTTTGGATAACAAGCTGGTAGCTTTTTAGCTGATGACCTAAAATATAGGTATGTTTATGGCATTAGAGTCAATACACTGGGATTTGGGTCTTATAAAATAATACTCAGCTACAAATTGCATGCTAGCTGTAAGATTAAAAGTCCAGAGATGCAGGTAAGAGCTTCATTAGGGGGTTCAGAGTGCATGTTTTGCATAAGCCTTTATGTAAATGCAAAACAAACACAGTGTGAAAGATGAGAAAGCTTTTCCGCAATTGCATTTTTTCACTGACCATAACAGGGAAGAGCAATAAGGGAAAAGGGAAGAGATTTTGGTTTAGAAAATGACTAGCAGCTTAGGAGAGATGTAACTGGGAGGCACCAGTTAAGTGGTAAGTGTATTAAAAGAACACGGAAAAAGGAACCCACAAGAGCAGCATTATTTTTTTTTCACTCTCTCTTTTTTCTTTTTGGTTTGGTTTGGCTTTTTATGATGAGTTTTCTCTAGGCAGCAATGAGAAGAGACCAAATTTTTCCTCTCCTTTCAGCACCAAGAAAATTCTGCAATGGGGAATGGGCAGACACAAATGCCCAGGGCAGATATCAACTGAGAAAAGGGAACGAGGCAGGGTCCAGAGCTGCTGAACTTGACCCAAGGAGCAGTGTCACTGCTTCAAATAATACAAGGAAGCAGATGCAAACAGAGGCATGTTTTGGTACAAGATCAGCCGTGGCTCAAGCTTGCTGATCTATCCAAAATCTGCTCTGGTAGCCCAGCACAACTGTACACATCCATTTCAGCCTCAAAAGGGGAGGATGTTTCTGGTGTCTGCTCTGCACAAGCTCCACAATGCAGGGGAAAAACAGCTCACAGCATGGCTACATCTCGTGGTCACATCCATGAGTTTTATGGCTCTTTCATCCTGCCAGAGCACCTGAAGGAGGTGAGTGTGCAAGTGCACCTTCCCCAGATGGCTGGGCTGGTGCCAGCACTGAGTGGAAGGGGTTTGTTTGGGTTACCTGCTTACAGGAGACACAATCCTCATTTTTGCCACCTGCCCGACACCAGTTGCCGAATAAATCCCTGACAGAAGGGGCTGGTGAGGCTTTGCAGCCCCACCCCCACCCTGTGCTTTTGTTACCAACTACAGCATTTCTTATTAATTGCAGGAACCAGATGGCCCCAACATGAAGCCAGAGCATGGCAACCTCTGTTCTTTCCATTTTCTAAACTTTCCCTTGAATCTATTATTCATACAGGTCATTCTCTTGCAAGGTTAAATGAAAACCGCAGCATGTTTCGTACCTGCCAGATAAAATTAGAGCTTTCATTGCACAGCATTCAGACACCTTTCCCTTTCTCCATGGGAAGTCATGAAATTATCACCAAACTGCTTAAGCGTGACAGCAGAGAGGATTTGGGAGTGGCATTTAGGAACAGGAGAGCAAGGTATGTTTACTGGAAGCTCATTCAAATGAGAAAAAGTAGGATGGCTCAAGTTGCTGAGTAAAAAGTGTTGGTTTAACAGTATAGCCAGCAGGTGAGATGACATTTCTAGGAGACTTGAAAGTCCATTGGGCCAACATCATATGGCACACAAGAGCAGAATGAGTACAGGAGATTTAGGGACTTTGGAAACACTAGTTGACTCAAATGTCCTCCCTCTTGTTTGACAGCCAGAGGGCATTGAAGACCAAATTTTTATAAAGCTGGGAGATCTGAGGGATGCAAAAGGCACTCCACCAGGTGAAAGGGATGTTCATCTTATACACTTTCTGAGTGCACAACAGCTTCTTCAAATGCACAGCTCTGCCACTGGTCTCCTTCAAACTCTGTTTCTAATACTATGTCTTCCTTCTAATACCGTAGTGCTCAGTCCACTTTCTCCTGCCACAGACAGCCTTTCTTCAAGTCACAAGCTCTGTAAATGTAAGTGCCATGCTCACATTTTGGAACTGCTTGCCAAGTGCCTGTGGGCAGTGTACAGGCACTCACCATCATGATCCATGGGCAGAAGAAGTGTTTAGGACCCAAGCGTCCTTGTCATCCACATTTACGTAAAATTCAGCCCTGAAATAAAATTTCTGTAATATCCTGCCCCTACTTTCTGCTTTCTGAACAGCTCCCTCAACTCTCCCCTTTCCCTAAAGATCCTAAGAGAGATTCTCCTGGCCACCCTCTGTTTGCCCACCTCTTCAATGTGAACTTTAAGTACTGAAATTGCTTTCTTCCAAAACTCACTATTTCATGGAGTTCTAAGAAGCTGAAATAGGTAATTTGCTATTTATTGGCAAAAATGAGAGAGGAAAATGGAGTTGATACTCCCAGGATTCCCAGAGCTGGAGTTTGCTGAAGGCGTTGCCAGCTCTGAGGTCCTTCCATCAGTGATACTCTGTCAACACAGCACACAAAGCTATTTGCACACAGGGGATATAATAATGAGTTTCATGAAGAATTTAATTAGAGTCCTTAAACTAGTGGCTGGAAATAGCTAAGTGTGAGATGACCAAGATAAAGTGATATGTTATTTGTTTTCCTGCAGAGACTGCTCTGTTCCTTCTTTTGATAACAGCCTTTGTGGGCTGGAATAAGTGCAGCATCCAAGCCCATCAAAGCAGGTTATTCCTGTTGCTTCCAAACAAGCTGAATTTTAAAAGGTGAATCCAAGGGTCCTGTTCAAATATTTAGGGCATGACAACAATATGTTGGGGATTTTGCCTGGAAGCATACCTGGAAGCAAGAAATAAATCACAGAGTCCATTTTTTTTACCAGCTTTCCAGGAAACATTTACTTTTGATTTCACAGTTCTAAGCTCAATCTGTTGTCAGTGCACAGTTCACTATAAAATGAGGATGAGAGGTTCCTATCCTATTATAAAAATATTTTGTGGTACAAGAGGAATGGAAGACAGATCTTTTAGCAGATACAAACACTTCAAAAGCAGAATAATCTTCTTAAAGAGCCTGACTGCATCCCAGTGTCCTATTTTCCTGTGATGGGAGAGGAATTTGCTCTCTGAGCTCTGCCTGCATCAGTCCAAGGACTCGGAGGGGAAGGAAAGGCAGAACTGGGGTCAGTGCTTCAGACTGCTCCGTTTCCCAGTTACACCAGCACCATGAATGCTGGAATGTACATTTCTTTTAACAACAAGGACGCAGGACAGGAAATACCACTGTGGGAACAAATTCCAGCTGTGCCACAACACTTACAAAATAGTCAATATGTAAGTGAAAGTCAGAGGCTCCATATTTCCTTTTATCTCAGAAAGAGGGAGGATGGCACACACTGCAAGCCTCACCTCTTTCAGCCATGACTTGCATCTTCATTTATCTACTGGGACACATTTAAAGTCAAAATCTGAGGTCACACAGTGCTGCACAACAAAGGGACCTGCCCTGACACTAGAGATTGCCACCAGGGTAAGGGCCACTGGGACAACTGTGAACTGGCAGCTATGCTTTTTTACCTTAACAACCCAGGGTCCATCCCACAACACACAGACCACAAGGTGTGGAAAGAAGTGCAAAAGTCCACTATTTTGTCCTGTCAGTTGTAGGTAAGACAACTGGTTGAAAGCTGAGCCTATATTTCTCTAGCTGCAAAGTGGAAATGGTGATATCTGTGAGTGCATTTGGCCAGAAATGGCTAAAGATACTGGCCATTTTCTACAGTCTTAACTTGCAGCTGGATCATAGACTGGCTTGCAGCCCTACAATCAAGCTGTTTTCTGAGTACCAGCTCCCAACAGGACTTCTGGGATCCTCATTTGTGGGACAGGAAGACAGCTCATTTCTTGCTGCAGTCCCTGCTGTAAGCTGGGATTTATCCAGAGTGTATTTACACCACTAGCACAGCCCAGGGCATGTTGAGCCTTGAACCTGAAGTGAGATGAGCAGGTCTCCAGATAAGCAGGTCTAGGGAAGAGCCAGGTGAGACAAGCCCTGCCCAGACCATATGTGGTAGAACTTGACCCTCAATGGAAGACAGCACAAGGGTTGTTTCATTCCCTGGCACCTCTTTCTTTTCCATCCCAGCCCTCCACATAGTGGTGCCTGGAGCACAGGCACAGGCAGAAGCCCCTGCACCATAGTCTCGGGATGCCTCAGCACAGAGAAGGAAGCAAACACCAGCTAAACACAGAAATGGATTTCAGACACAATTTCATTGTGGAGATTAAGAGCTAAGAGCAAATCAAGGGCTGCTGGATGAGACGTTACCACGCAACAGCAGTTCACATGCTCTTGGTCCCCTACTGATAGAAGTGAAGTGAGGCGAATTACTCTTCTGTCACAAGCCAAAGATATCACACTGAGTTTTACTGGAGTTCACCTTTCTGAGAAGAAGAGGGGTTTTTGTAGCCTCTTCTAGAATAAATTACCAGGTAAAGCAATAAACCTGAAAAGGCAGCTAGAATTCAAGCACAATTCTGATTAAAAGAAAAAGAGAAGAATGGTGGCAATTAACCATTTGACCCAGCCACCAAGGAAAGATGTGAATCACTTGGGAGTCTTCAAGGGAAGAGAAGGTTTTTTTGCTGGTGGTGGGCAATGGCCAAGCAGTACTGGTTCCCAGTGTAAGCCCAGTGACCACTGGGTGACTTTTCACAGTCTACACCATGCCAGTATTTAAACAAGACCCCTTTGTCTCTTACACAAAATAAAGAGGTGACACTTGTCCAGGAAGACCAGTTTGTGCCCAACCAGCTGCTGGAAGCACAGAATGACAGAACAATCGAAGTTGGAGGGGGCTTCTGGAGGTATCTGTTGCAAGTCCCTGCTCAGGGCAAAGCCAGCTTAGAGCAGGCTGCTGAGATCATTTTGCTACCTGACTTTTTAACATTTTCAAGGACTGAAATTCACACCTGTGTCAATGTTTGATCACACAATGTTTTCACTCATGAAGTGAAAAAAGTTTCCTAGTGCAAGAGAAGAATTTTCTTTGTTGAAAATTGTGTCCAGAGGAAGCAATTTGGAAGCTCTGAGTTATGAATCGCTGTTTCTGGAGATCAGCTCAGCTCTGAGGAGCATCAGCACAGCCTCAGTTGGGTTTGTGCTCTGGTGTGGGGTGAGAGAAGGGTCTTGCAAGACCATGCCAGGATCCCTCCTGAGTCCCCCCCCAGGCTCCCTGACCCTTTCTGCTGATCGTAGCAAGCTGTTGTGTGGTCTGCACAGGGAGGCTGCAGTCTGCCAGCACTTTGCTCTTTTCAGCTGGTTTAATTATTTTCTCATAATAACTCTTCCCCTTTTTCTATGAAGAACAGATGATCAACATGGATTGCATGGCATTTCAAAAGCTGCTGTGTATGGTAAGGGAGCCACTTTCCAGCCACCTTCCCCCCCAGCTCCCCCAAGATCCATGGGGGCTGAGCTCGCTGGGCTGGCTCTGGAGTCCCAACTTCAGCAGTGACAGCATTGCCAATACTGATACTGAGTTAAATGCTTTCCATGTTGGGGCACAAGTAACAATATTTTGGTGAGGCTGAACTACAGGCAGCAGTTGCAGCAGCTGCCTTCAGTTTTGGCTCCAACACCCCGCTCCCCAGTGAGGTACAACACACCATTTGATGAATTCCACACTCTGTTCTTCGGTTACAGTTTATTAAAAGATGGATTAAAACATTGGCAGAACAGTGGCCACAGGAATATTTTTCCAGCAACATCATCCCAGAAGGCTTTGGAGATGCAGAATTGTGTCTAAATTGGGACACCATTCATACACAGTTTGAGCTGGTGTTCAGAAAGACAATGCTTACTGTTAGAAAAGTATTTCACTACCAAAAAAATAAATCTCTGTCCTCTGTATGCTCAATATTGACATATGCTGTTACAGGTACAGTAAAGTCTGAGCAGCACCCTTTCAGCTTTGAAATCAAAGAATAGAGACCAGTAAGACTGGGAGAGCTTTGCTTCCAAACAGCTGGTAGACATCATGTGTAAGCAGCAAGATCTGCACCACGTTCAACAAGTTACTCTTCCCATTGTGATACCTGGATGCAGAATGGAAAGCAAGCTGTGCACGAGTAGAGTGGCCCTTTCAGGAGCCACATATTATCTGTACCCCATGTATGAATCCTGTTTGCCATTTTATAACCCTCCAGTTCATGGATTTTGCAGAAAAAGTGAGACTCTGTGACTATGATCCTGGCTTTAACATCATGGAAAAATCATCATGAGTAATTGAGTTAGTTTCACGCAATGCCACGACAAGTTATAATTGAGGAGGAGACAGGGAAATGGTGGGAGTTGAACTCAACAGAAGCCAAGAGGCAGCAACAAACTCTCATTTGAGCTGAAATTCTCCCTGTTCAACCCTTCACTTTTCCTGCTGAGCATGCAAGACTGTTCATGAGATCTTAGCCAAACCACTTGGTGCAAATGAAGATACAGGGCAGAGACTGAGCTTTCAGACTGTGGATTTGATCTCTGCTACACTGAGGAAGCCCAGGTTCAGCTGTGTACTTGTGTGTCAAGCCAATACTCACTATCAAAGCAGTGAGGGCACTCACAGCCTCAGCTGAGATGCTCCATCTTTTGGACCACTGCAACAGAGGATTGGGAAGTGCATTCCTGCACACAAATCATGGACTTTAACTTTTATTTTTTATTAGGCACCCTCATATCTCCAGTGCTGTTCAGCCAGGGTCAGAGGTTGAAGGGTTAAACATTAATCCATTAAACATTATGCCAGATTTCAAACTGACTAGCCAATGTGAAAAGGAACTTGAGCTTCTACACTCACTTAAAATACTCCCTGTGCAGTTTATCCACTGACGCTGCCACAGGACTGTGTGGAGCCACTGCAATGCGCGGGCCATTGTCCTGTGGCCAGACCTCCTCCTGAAGAACACCTACTGTTTCCCTTTTTTCCTTGGTACAACTCCCAGCTTCACTCTAAGGAAAAGTGCCTGAAAAGAACACTTATTGGAATTACACTGAAATGTTTCAAAGCTGTGGGGCTGCCACTTGCTGGCAGGCAGCAGGCGCGTGCTGTGGTTGGCCACAGAAGCTGTGGGTATTAGAGAGGTGGCAGTGGCAATGAGAGGGTTTGCAAAGCACTGGACATACTGCAGGGATGGGTAGGGAAAAGGCACCCCTGTCAGATTTTTTTCAAATGTTCTGTTTAGGACTTACAGCTTTATACACAACCTTGACATGGGAGAGTCTTCACCAAGCCAGCCCCTGCACCATCAGGCATGCAGTTAAGGCATCACCCTGGCTCCTCTTTCACTCCCCACTTGTACTTTCCATTTTCATCACTAACACACACAGACATGTGCTAGCACCCTGTTCTTTTGGGAGCTGGACTGCATTTTCCAAAGTCCGCCCTCACACCAGAGCACGTCAGAAACCACTGGCAGATGTCTGGAGGAGTGGGAGGAAAGGGAAAACTATTTTGAATTTCATCTGCCTTTGTGCTTTTGCATTTGCTGTGAGGGTGTGCAAGCTGGGTTCAGTCCCATTGACATACTCCTTCTTCAAGTGAGATTGAAAAGATTTTATTTATTTTTAGCTGTGCTTGGTTCCACATGGTTTCCCTACCCAACTATAACAATCCTGCTCCTGCATTTCTTTGTAAATCAGCTTGCACACAAGGGATCTTTATTCTGAAGCTGTGCATGTTGTGTCCCAAAGCTGGATTGGCAAAGGTTGCTGTCTTCAGAAGTGACTAAATATTTTCTCAGAATGGGTACCACGGGAGTCCTTCCCACATTCCCTCCCCAAACTAGACAGATGTACATACAGATGCTTCAATAGCTCAGCACCAGCCTTCAGAAAAGGCAGATTTCTAAGAGCTGCAGTTGAATGCTGAAGGCAAGCCAGCTTGAGCACAGCCAAGAAATAAGTGAAGGTAAGAGCACTAACTTCCACAAGACTGATCCCATCCTAACAAGGCCAACCTCACATTGTATCTCTCTCAGCTGTGCTAACCCTGCTCCTCACAGCAGGCCAGTCCACCAGCAAGGTCTCTTTGTTGAAATCAAAGCCTGCTGGAGCCCAGCCCTCTTCCCTGGAAGCAGCATGAGGGCACAGACATCCCTCCCACCTGGAACAGCTCCTCTTTCCTACAGATGCACCCAGCCCAGACTTCCAGATGTGTCAAGCAGAGCTCAATCATATGGCTTCCTGTGATGGGAACAAGGGCTTTTCATTACTGTGTGAAGAGAGAAGCAATTTGCTTTGCTTGCAGCTTCAGATAAATCAGGCCACACATGCAGAAGTTTGGGGTTTACATTAGCATAACTCCACTGGTTTTTGCCAGACCATAACAGATGTCCCCCATGTCTGTGGCAGGTTGAGTGCAAGTCAAGCCCTGAAATAGCACAGATCTTTAGCAGTCAGAAGACAAAAGTGAATTCTTCCAGTTCATTTGCCATATGTTCTATTTTGGTGTGTTGCATCCTGCAGTAGCTGGGGTGAAAAAATCTTACACGCTGACACAGGCAATCATTATAAATATTTCAAGTCTGTCAGTCAACCCTCTTTCATCCCACCACTTAAGGGAGCCTTCCTCTGCACAGGGGACTGCACTCAGAGCCTGATGTGAGTGTGAGACTGACTGACAGTGAGAAAACACCTGCAAGTCCACACTTTAATGCAGCCTTTCGGAAACTGGAGCCTCTGCTGTGTAAAGGTGCAATAGCTGAGAACCACTGCAGGCTTTCCAAAGAGGAGGAAGTTCCAGGAAAGTGCACTTCCAACCCACCATATAGAAGGTGGAATTTTGTCCTGAGTGCAGGCTACAGTTGCTATTGCTATGTCTGCCCGTCCTTTACATCACAGACGTATATAGTCGACCAGAGAAGCTGTGGACGGAAGTGTTCAAGGCCAGGATGGGTCTTTGAGCAACCAGGTCTAGTGGAAGGCGACCCTGTTCATGGCAGGGGGATTGGATCAGATTATCTTTGAGGTCTCTTCCAACTCAAGCCATTGTGTCATTCTCTGATAGCACCGGAGACCAGACCCTTGGTTTCCAGAAGATGTCCCACCACAGTGTGCTATTGCCCCTCTACAGTTAGGGTGACATTAATTTCAAGGTTTTAGAGGGGTGTTTCTCCATTCCAGTTTCCCCTAATTTATTCACACGGGAGACTTGACCTCTGCAGGAATTTGCTTTCATATCAGAAAGCCCATTAAGGCATTCCAGCCTTTCAAAAGCCAGCTCTGCCCTTCTATCTACAGCTCACAGCTCTGACTGCACCAAAGCGACATAGCAGGAAAATGAAACAGTGACACTCACATCAAGGAAAGGTGAAGTCCCCAAAAACACAGACATCTGAAATCAACAGCAGCAGGCCCATTTTATGTGCAGAAGATTTCCTCCAGACAGGCAACAAGAGAAAGCTGGATATTTTCATTTCCCAGATCTATTCATCCCGTCTTAAGCCTCAGCTTCACAAATCACTGCAGTGGAGCAGAGCCCAGAAGCATCCCTTGAGCTGGCAGCAGTAAAGGGAACGATGCATCCCTTTACATTGACCTAAATCTCAGATCCTCACAGCTCCTGCTTGCTACACACCCAGGGAACATGCATGGGCACCTGCCAGAGCTCGGCTGTGGCTTAGGAAACTACATTTTTACTCCATGGGTCATTCACAAGCACAGGGTTTTCAAATGTACCCACAATTCAGGAGAGCTGTGCAAAGCCAGAGGACACAGGCATGATCCAGCAGGTGCTGTCACCAGTGTCCTTCCTCCTACTCAAGCAGCTGCTGCAGAGAAAAGCTTAGAAATTAAAGATTAGCTGGATAATACGTGATTAATAAACAGTTCACTTAATAAAGAAGATTATTCCTCATTTAACAGCTGTTATCTTACCTCCAATCAGCTTGGTGATTTATAGCTTGTGTATCACAAAGTCAAATAAGTCCTTTCTCTCACATTTTACTGTTTCTATTTTAACCCTTCTTAGCATTGGCCTCCTCAGTAGTGCCTGGCACAATGGAACAGATATTCCCTCTATGTCTGTGGTGGTGCCAAGATCACTGAGGCAAGGAAAGGACAGCTGTGTGAGGCCAGGAGAGGTGCATACCACACAGCAGACACACATCACTGTGAACAACCTGTGGTCCTTCTTCACTAGTTCCTCTTTCCCACCATTTTCCTGACCCCACCACAGGTCTCTCCTACTTTCTAGCAGCAAGAAAAACTCAGTCCCCAGCAAGATAGCAGGCATTTCCTTGGCATTACCAGCTGTGACTTTTTCCAGCAGCTTTTCTGACAACTCACAGTGATCAACCTGTAACTCTCCCACCACCAAACTCCTCTTTCCAAGTGCAAGAGACACTCCTGACCTCTTCACTGCAGGCTGTAGTTGTCACCTGCAGTCCCATGGAGGCAGTCCCATGCCTGCCAAGGACTGGGACCAGCACCAGGTCTGCTGATCACATTCCAAACACACCCCACAAGGACAGGAAATGCCCTCACTCCTCTGAGCCACCTGCCTATTATAGAAGCTGCAACCATCATCCTCGAGGAAGAGCTTCTCCTTCTTTGAGGGTGTTGTGCCTTTTCCTGAAAAGGGTGATTCTCACCCAGTAGGATGTGGCACACAAATTGAGAAATGGTGGAGTGTTTTCTCTGGCAATAAGAGAGGATTTAAGTCAGTAGGAGTCCTCCACTGTGCCTGCCTGAGCACACAGGGCCACACTGATTGCAGTCACAGCAATGAGGGACCCAGGCTGTAATTAGCATCCTTGAGTGAGATAAGGTAAATTCATGCCACAGTCTTCCAATTGAATAGCTGTAAATACAATCAGGGCTGGATTTCAGCCAAGGCTGTGTTCAGCTGACAATGACTTACAGTTAGACATGAGGCATGGTTTTGTTTTCAGTGGTGGTACTGCATCCCCAGGGCTGCAGGGAATTTTCCATCAGTGGCATTATTTAAACTGAGATTGGATGTCATACAAGATAATACAAATGATGTTGGAGCAGTCAATCACTTCTTGGCTATATAAACCACTGCCCCAGATACTAAAGGCTCATGGAAAGGACTCTCATGGGATACGAGCAGAGCCTTGTGTTTTAAGAATCCTTTCTAGCCCACATAACTAAATACCAGAAGAGTCTAGATAGCAAGTGGTATAAGCAATTCATCAAACCTCTGGCTTACCAAAAGTTTTTGGCTGTGGCACACCCTCTGTGCAGTCCTAACACTGACACAGTGGCTTTGGGCTCACCTGGGACTTTCACACCAACCCAGTGGGACTGTGCAAGCCATGGTGCAGAGCTTTGCACACCCAGATCAACAGATCCTGGCTGCTACCAAGTCTTCTTGAGGGACTTTGTGCTATTTTGCAGGAGAAGAAAGGAGCCCCCACAACTACAGGTAAGGGATGGACCAGATGCTGTGTCCCGAAGAACCAGGTTAGGGTTTATATCAAGGGGAGAAGAGGGAGGGAGGAACAGGATAATCCACATAGCCCCACTAGGTCTGAAGCATTTGTATTTGATTCCAGCAATTTTGGCTTGCAATCACAAGCAAGTCTAATCAAAAAAAGCAAACAAATAATTGCTTGCTTGCTTGGGCAAATCCTACAGCCCCCTCTGGAAAC
Organism: Pithys albifrons albifrons; assembly: GCF_047495875.1. NCBI lineage: Eukaryota > Metazoa > Chordata > Aves > Passeriformes > Thamnophilidae > Pithys > Pithys albifrons. The sequence goes on along the minus strand of NC_092463.1, from coordinate 5,292,399 downwards.
ACGCACACAAGCAGTTACCCTGGTCCCCAGCATCTTCTGCTCTAGCCACTGATCCCTGCAGCACTGCAAATCTGCCAGCACCACTTCACACTAGAACCATGTCCCAGCCAGCAGCTCACCAGATTCCAGGGCGTGCAACCCCTCCTGCACCGCCACTGATGTTTTGAACTGGGACCTAGGCATGCCAGGGAAGGTGCTGAGGGTGTCCTGGAGGCAGAGCACATCGCCATCTCTCCTTCCTCCAGGGTCAGCAAGGACCAAAGCCAGCAATGCTGGAGGAGGCTGAGGCCCCAGCTTGGCCCTGATCCCAGCTGAAGACAAGATGCAGTGAGCACACATCTATCTACAAGAGGTCAGTCAAGTGCCTCCCACTTAATATTTAAAAGCTGTTTCTCTTTCCAGCCCAGGGTCTCTGGAGTCCTTATGGCTCACAACACAACAGACCACATTCACATTTTTTAGATGTGCCTAAATGTTAAAAATAACCCGCCCGGTTTCTCTCAAGCAGGGATGATATCAAGCCTCAGAATAGCCCATTGCAACTATGAGTCAATTTGCAGTGACCCTTGGGGAAGAAAGGAAGGGCAGGGCAAAGGGGGAAAGGTATTTTATAATGGAAAAAGTGATGAAACCAGCCATCTCCCTCCTAACCACTTGGAGCATCGCTGCAAGATCTCCTCATGAGCTGAAGAGCTGAGTAACAGCATCAGGTCCATAAAAGACTGAAGGAAATTCCCAGCATTGCTGAGCAAGGGAGACTGGTCAGAAGACACTGTTACCAGGACATGCAGCTCAAGAGATGGGATGTGACTGATAAAAAGGAGCAGGAAAGATGTTCCTGTTGCTTGAAGAGATGTCAGGAAAGGGTGTTAAGATCATGGTTCTACCTGTTGATCACGGCTGTCTGCATCAGAACTTTGGAAAGATGTGAAGGTGGATGAGACAGACTCAAAACTGCAGTAGGAGTCAGAGAAAGGCACAGCAGCCTTGAGAAGGTGATAACCAGGCACCCTGCTCTGGGTCTGGGTGACTGCTGGAGCTCTTGGCTTTGCACATACCCCAGGGGACAGAGTTAGGTTATAATTGTTACTGAACCTGCAGTTTTAGGAGTCACATTTTGATGTATTCCCTGGATAACTGAGGAATAGGAGTTGCCCCTCCTGTGACAAAGGGGTTTCTGGAAGTTGAAGGGGGTTCAAGGACTGGGTTTTCTGGTAGGGCTATGATAGATTTTTGAGAGAAGCTCATGGTTTTTTATTGTTACCATACCACTGTTTGTTCAATAAATCTCATTGCCAGCAGGATCAAGCTTTAAAACACCAAACAAAAGCCTGGGTGTATTTCTGCACTGGAAGCCTGACTCCAGGATGATGAGAACAAGGGGAAAGGACAGAGCAATGCTGAAAGGACTCATGCAAGCAATGGGAAGAGCAAAGAGGGTGCATTTCTGGGTATTGCCTCATGCTTATATCAGCACAGCTTGCCCCGCACCCCTTCATGACCTCACATGCTTGGCTCCCTATTTCAAGTCCCACCAGGTCAGCACGTGGCTGGTGGCCCAGGACCACATGCAGGGGCACAGTGCTCACAGCAGCAGCAACGGAGGCCTGTCAGTGTGATGGATCGAGCAAGCCAGGAGCATCAACCGCAGCCAAGTTCATGTGTGTGACAGACATTCTCAGAGCAGGGGCCAATGTGAGACTGTCCAAGCATCTCAGAAGGTGGCCCTGGAGAAATATCCCCATGGACCCACAGCCATTAACTGCTTGTTTGTTTAATTGGGATGTATTTCCCTGCTTGCCAAGAGAAAGTTTAGAGGATGTTTTCTTTGTATTGGCTGGGAAGATGAGAATTTGTGAAGGATTCAGAAAGAGAAAGGAAGTTTTGTGCTTTGGTTTTATTAGGGCTTTCTCCCCCCTGCCCTAGAATTTATTTTTCTTTGATTTTGGTGAGACAAATCTCACCCTCACCCCTAGACAGACAGCGGGAGCAAAGGACAACAGACATGGGGGAAAAAGAGCTCATCTCATGACAGGAGAGACAGGGGCAGGTCAGGCCTGGACTTCTCAGAAAAATAAAAATGCCCATTGGTGGTCCAGACCAGAAAGAAACAATACTCTTCTCCCCACTGTTGATCCCTCCTCAGCAAACCCTTCCCCCAAAATGTGACAGCTTGGAGAGAGGCCAGTCGTTGCCTCATCAGAATTCAGGAGCATCACTGCAGCATGGGGGGAAGGAGGCTGTGAGCTGGGAGAAGGCTCAGCACAGCTCTGCCTTACACATGCCCTCTGCTGCCCTGGCCCACCCCCTCCATGGTGTGGTCCAGCTGCTGGCACGATGCACAGACCACAGATGGCCCAGAGGGACACAGGGACATGGATAACACGTGGCTCTGAGTCTGCACGCCAGCCCCTGCCAGCTGTGGAATTCGGAACTTGGGAAAGGGAAGGGAGAGGACGGATGCAGAGATCAGCTGAACTGTATGAATCCTCCCTGCAGATAAGAGGCCAGTGGCTCAACTCCCAGGTTTCTTCTTCCCTTCCCAGATCTGACTCAGTGTCTGCTCCTCTTCCTCACTTCTGGACTGGGTGGGAAGACCAGAGCAAGTCAGAGAGAGGACAGAGGGGAAGGGCCGCCTGTTCTTAAAATATTGGCACACTGACACAAGGACACACACACAGAGATGTAGGATCTGTGCAGTTTTAGCCCCAGTGTTTTCGTCCAAGGGACTCCTTGTGATAGGTCCTGCTGATGGGGCCATGCACTTGCTGCTCTGCAGTCCCTTCTGCAGTGGAGGGACTCAGGACACTTTTCTGTCACTTCTCATGCTGGTACAGGTGTAAAAGCAGGAACAGGGCTGGAGATGGTTTCCGTGTGGCAAGTTTACAGGGGCAGCTAGAGCCAGTCACAACATAACCTCTCTACTGGCATCTGAAATCAGCTCAGTTGGTTAGAGCATGGTGCTGATAACACCCAGGCTTTGGGTTTGATCCCTGTCCTTGTGGGTCCCTTCCAACTCAGAATATTCTGTGATTCTGAAAATCCTCTTTGTCCTCCAGACTATCAGCAGCAAAAGGGGCAGATGGAACCTTCCAGCTCAGCATGTTTTTGTGGGCTGTGATGAGCTATGGGAGCCCTGACACACATCTGCAGCACCTAGTTTTCTAAGCACCCCCTGTGCTAGGGACTGTGGCTTCAAGGTCAGAGAAGGTCAGGTGTATCAAGCCCTGTGCAACCAGTTAAATTTTTTCCCTGTTTTGCTCTCTCCCACTCCTGAATCCCAGAGCTCCAACAGTGCCTCTGTACCCGCTTCTGTCTCAGAGATGGACCAGATTCTGTGGGTGCTGGGTTCTTCATCTCCTTTGGTTTGCGCTTCATCCTGCATCCCTTCTTGCCTGTTCAGCTGCTGTCTCTCTCTCTCATCTGATCTTCAGCCACAATTACTTCCAAAGTCCTCATCCTCCAGCTTTAACCCTAGATTTGCTCCAGTCCAGCTCTCAAACTATTTTTCCAACTGCATCCTCCCCATCACTTTGAAACAGCCCTTCATTTTCAAGCTTTTCCTCTCTTGGCCTTTTGACTTGGACCTCTCCTTTTTCAATCCCCAACTTCTCAGTCACTGCCTGTGCTCCCCAGAATTGTGCTGTGAGCAGTGCCAGCTCCCTTCTGAGACTGCCCCTTACCAAGATGCCTACAAAAATGCATGAATAAGGCTAGTCATGTGCCAAGACCTCTGGCTGTTCAATACTTTCCCATTATTTCATTACACTCCTTACTCTGTCATCATCTGAGGGCTCTTGTCTTGAGCTGTGATGGGGCTGCTTTCTGGTACACAAATATCCTTTTATTTGGTGCAGCCCGTGACGGGGCCTCTTCAGCATGAGAAGAATTGCGTATAAATAGCACACAATGCACCTCACCCTGTGATCACTGCAGGGACACAATTAATGAACAAGCCCACGGTAGATAAAGGTGCATTCAGACTGTGAATATCACAAGCATTTCAAAAATATGTTATTCTGTGTTATCTCAGCACCAGAGACATGACTGGTGAGATTTGCTTTCTCAGGCTCTTTCCAACAGTGCTGTCCATGGCCTTCCAAACATCCATCAGCCTGTTATGAAGCCCTTAGTTGCTATTACAAAAGAAAATTAGTGTTCAGCAATGGAGTCATCAGTAAATTTGGGGGTTGTGGAGCAATGAAAGTTGATTCAAAGGACCAGATACAGCAAAAAAAAAATCTAGATGCATCAACTTTTCCTCTCCCCAGTGATGGTCCAGTTATTTTTCTACCCTGTGGCCTTCTACAAGAGGAGGCAGAACAGACCTTCTTGCCCAAAACAGCTGAACCACCATGCAGAAGGCTTATCAGAGTCAGGATCACTGCAAGGCCAAATAATTGCACATTGAAAAATATTTAACATTTTATTGTAGGGAGAGGGGTCAGCCTCCCATTGCTTGATGAACCATCAAGTATATCCTGCCAGGAGCTGTAGAACTAATTACAGCCCCACGCCTACCCCACGGGACCTCATTCCTTTTCCCAGAAATGGGGGAGAGGTTTCTGCTCATACCAGTCTCCCCATGTAGGAATTGGGCTTGGTTTGTTTTCATGCTCTACATGTACACAAACAAGGAGTGAAGACCTGGGAGTCCATCTGAAAAAAATTAAATTGCAGTGTACATAAACTCCACTGAAATGACAGTAAAAGTTTTTTCTTCCTTTTTGTTACCCTCTTTCCAGTTTTGTTTTAAGTGGATTTTTTCCCAATCTTAAAATCATGTTCTCTAGGACAAAATGAAGGAGAGGGGAGCCTCAGTTACATGGGTTTAAGTGGTGCCTCAGGAGCATGTTCCTTATCAGATGCTGGAGACGTGGGCAAAAGGAAGAATTAGGTTTTGGATAAAAAAGTTTTGAGACTTGGTGGGGGGAATCCATGAACCCCTTCCGAGGGATCTGAAACATGTTGCTTAGGAAAACAGCAAGTGATGTGGGTGGAGCTCCTTCAGAGGTCCTCACCTTGACAAAAATGTGGCAGGTTTCTACAGGATGATAATTGCTGTCCTTTCCAGCCCAAACGACCTCTCAGGGCCCCTCGAGTGCTCTCTCCTGGCATTGTGCCATGTCATAAGCACACATATCTCAGTTTACACACTCTCCTCTGCAAAGTTTCCACCACTCTGCCATACAAACACCTGAGCAGCAACTTAAAGTGTGCAGGGAACCTCATGGATCAGCATTGCAGATGAAAGAAACTGCAGTGCCCAGATGTGCAAGTACCCTAATTCCCGTGGGAGGGCCCAGTGACTGTGACCCCAGTGCCTCAGCACAAGGGGTCTGGCTGTCAAACACAGCAGATCCTACTGCCTTGAAGGTTAGGCAGAGGTGGTAGTGGGGATTGCAGGATGGCAGGTAAAATACAGCCTCAGGCAGAAATTAAGAACTGTCATTCCTGAGGACAGCCTTCCTGAAGGTTGTTCCTCTTCTTAGATACCATTTGTGGATGACAATCAGAGACCACGAACCAGCCCCAGGTGAGGTGGTGCTCCAGGGAAGACTCCCTTCTGCAGACCAGTGACTTCAACACAGTCATTGCCTCTTCATCACCACCTCCAAAGAGCTCACCATGCAACCTGCAGAGCAGAAGGGGTCCTTGAAGGGAGAGGGGATCTTCTCTGAGCCCTAGTGAGCATTCATGTCTGATGGAGCACAGGAACCAGTGATCCCAGCTCCCAGGAGGATCCCAACATTGCTCTTTTTTTCTCTGTTGTGCTCAGTGGAAAACTAGAGCTCCTGGGACTCCAAGTGGGGATCAGCAAAGTCCTGTTTGATATAACCACTCTTCTATACCATCTCCCTGAAAAACACTGGCACACTGCATCAGCACACAGGCTTTTACTTGTGTGAAATGACTGACTGAGCCCACCACATAGGAGGAATTTTTAATGTTATTGTTCTGCCTCAAGAGCGTGAGATTGAATTTCTACACCTCTGTTTCTCTAAATGTTGCTCGTGCTCAGAGAGCCTTTTCCCTTCTGCATTATCCACCTTTGCAGCCTGCAGTGGCTGCAATCACAGCTTTTCCAAGTCTGTGCTCTAGGAACTGGAAATTATTTACCATTGGCCATAATGGTTATTTCACACCCACACCAGAAGCTCAGATAGAAGGTATTGATAAAATATTCTTTAAGCACTGCAGAGAGCTTTTTTTGATGGCCCAGCTGTGAGAGCATTTGGAAATGCTATACATTGCCTGCCTATTAGAAATGAGTGTATTTGCTGAGTTTTCAAAGAGAAGGCTTAATGAAGTGAGTGTTTCATGGAGAAATGCCAATGTGATACAATTACTGCACCGTTATTTAAGATTTTGAGCACATCAGGTTTAAAGTACTGTTCATCCAAGCATATGAAGGTGATGAAATCCTGTTCACATCACTCGTTCCAAAAGCTTAAGGCCAGGATGCCATCGGATCACCTGGCAGCCTTTGACTCTCATTTCCTCCTGCTCTGACTGTAAGACCAGTGCCTTGTCTTTGCAAGGAAAACAGGCTTGAAGAAAAAAAGAATTGACCATTTCCTTCATTAGTTGTTCCAGTGGCTAATCACACTAACTGTGATAAATGTGCAGCTTTATTCTGGCTTGTGTCTGTTGTCAGCCGCAGGTCCTTGCTCTGTCCTTCCTGTGAGGTACTCATGGATTTCTCTCCAGGGAGATGCTGCATGGATAATAAGGTCACCTCACCATCTCCTTTCTGTGAAGAAAGCAGCTCACTGAGCTTCAAGGTGCAAAACATCTCCAGTCTTTAAGCCACATTTGTGCCTCATTTCTCCAGAGACAAATGGCCCAAACAGACTCTGCAGGGCACTGAAAAAGGAACTGTGGTCTCTACTCCACAGCCTGGTCCAGCCCTTCTGTGCTGCAGGGAAACCCCTGTCACAATCCCCAGGTCCTGGAGCATGACCACAGCATCTCCAGGAGGTGATGACCCATTTAGCACAAGTGACCTCTACTTCTCTCTGGATGTGGAATGAGGTGTTCCAATGCTCATTGTGTCAACAGGCTTGACTTGCCAAGGAACCCAGGGCACTGTTTTTGTCCTAACTATCTCTTGTCTAGTCCCATATTGATTTCTCAAACTAAAAAGATGCTTTGAATGTCACAAGACATCAGGGTTACAGGTATTGTTAAGGCTTAGGGATTACAGCTTTAAAATCATGTCCACAAGACATTCCTATGCCATTCATTTCTTCCCTCTATCCCCATTTGTCACTGCCATTCATCAGCTGTCTTTCTCTCCCAGTCTCAGATGCTTCCTGCAAGAAGGGAATAAAAAAGATGTGAAGGAGCCCTGTGTGAGAAATCATTGGGGTACATATCATCCATTTGTGCAGTAGTTCTCCTGACATCCAGGTACATCCCTGCTGGTGGCATAAACATAAAATTTTAAAGGCAGTCCATGTCTCAGAGCCCCAAACTCCATTGGGCCTGTATAGCAAGGTAGGAAGGACACAATTTCTGGTCAATGATGCTTGTGGAATCAGCTCCTATGGGTGTCCATCCCTCCACAGTAAATGACCATCCCTCCATGTGTGATGCATGTCCTGTTCTTATCCATCCACGATGGATGTCTGTTCCTTCATCCAACCAGACACAACAGGTGTCCATGGTGGATGCAGATGACATATACACAACAGAAGCACAGAAAGACCCGTGTCACCATGTAGTCACACTTATCCCAGCTGCCAGGAGCTGATGGGCTGATGTGCCCACGGCCAAACAGCCACCTCAGGCTGCACAGCCACAGCTCCTCCGTGCACACAGGCACGGTCTGTTGGGGATGTGAGAGAGAGTGTCCTTTCAGCCTTTCAGCATCAAAGTGGAGGGGTGTTTTTCTGCAAGACTGCTACAGAGATTTTTAAACAGGCTTCCCATTCATACAGAGGTCAATTAACTTTGGCACCTTCGGTGGTATTTCAGAAACCCCGAGATACCAGAGGGCTTTGAAACGCTGCCTGCAATCACAGAGCTGGGCTCTGTGATTACCTGGACCCACACAGCAGCACTGAATGCCAACCAGCCCCAGGTTTTGACAAACACTCATTTACCTCTCCTCTGCATATACCACCACTGCTCAAGAACGAAGGGTTGGTGTAATTAGGGTTGCCTAATTTGGTGGTTGCTGTATTACCCATGCCCAGAAGCTCCAGGCTGTTTTCTTCTCACAGTCATGGTGAAGAAAGAGCAACACTGTCTAAGAAAGCAGTGGTGGCTGCAGGAGACAAGGAGACACTGTGATGTTAAACCTATTTTTTTCCTCACAGCCCAACCCCATTCCACTCTCCTTTGAAACATCCTTGCTCTGAGTGCCAAAGAGATAGCATCAATAAAAACAGCTGTCACTTGAATCTCCAGGATAAAAGGCCAAGCCTCCTGTGCCCTTTGTACAGTTTACATAGGGGTGAGGGGCTAGAAACCCAAAACATCACTTGACTTGGCAGGTCTGTTCCTGGGAACCCAGAAGAATGTTTGACCTTCTCCAGACAAGGACTTCAGTTGCCCTGCACTTCCAGAGAAAACCTCCACAGTTCTGGGAAATTCAGGGAGGGATTCAGAGCAGGCACTGAGCTCTCTTGACCAGGAAATGAGGACGCACTGCAAACCAGTTCACTCCAGAGAAGCTTGGATGGGAAGAAAAGAGGCAAATAATTTTTTCCACACTAAGACTAACCCTAGGTCTTGGTGTTTCTGGACAACTTTTTTTGGCAATGCTCTTGGTTGAGTTTTGTCAGGAAAAGAAGGAAGAGCAGCTGAACCATTAACACTTCCCCCTCTAAGAAGCTGAACAGACAATCCTCAGCACAGAGGAGAGGTGCATTTCCTCTTGCAGTGCAGAGCCCTTGGAAAATACTCCCTATGAGGGTTTGGTACCAAACATCAGGATGCTGAATGAAAAGGACATTTAGAGCAGTCTCAGACAAGAAACAAATGATGCTGATGATAAATCCATCCCCCGACACTGGACACACATGGGTGTCCACAGCTAAAATAAACAAATGGTCCAGGCAAGCTGACAGGCTTGTTTAGATTCTGCTTGGGATAAATCGCAGTGCCCTTTGATCCCGTGATGTTTTTGGCGCCTGTGTTGCTGTCTGGCAGCAGGGTATATTTTTCTATCCTGAGGAGCAAGTGGATGCAGCTGCCTATAGCTGATTTATAGTAGGAAGTGATTAACAGGAAATCAAAGCACCTCACACGGTAAAAATTGCTTGTCTTTTCACCTGCACCAACAGCACAATGATTAGAGCTCTGGGGACTTCGGTTGGGAAGATCAGCAAAGTGTTTTGTGTGTAACATAAATCACTTTCTGCCGGGACTCACAAAGGATGCTCACAGCACCTGCCTGGATGTCCTGACACAGGGGTATTGACAGCATTTGCATTCAGCCCCATCCCAGGGATTTGAAATTCACATCTTTGTGAACTCTGCAGCAATACAGGGTGGGTTCTGAATCTGGATTTGCTCTATTAATCATATCATTGCTTGAGCTTTGGGTCTTCTGCACAACTTGTAGCTCAGAATGGGTGTGAGTGCTGGGGGAGAATTGCCCCTGTCCCATATACACCCATGAGATATACAGGCAGGACAGTCATGTTTTGTCAGATATCTGAAGTGTGTAGCAAAATGAGGGCTACATTCAAGAATTTTAGACCCTACCAAAATGTGCTTATCACTAAAAACGGCTCTGGATTACCAGGCATGCGATTTAGGAGCTGGTTACTGCCTACAGTTTCTGATAACTGCTCCCATCAGCCTCAGAAGCCAACGAGGCACTTGTTTATTACTGCAAAAACTGGAGATCTCGTGGGACATCCGTCAAATATCTTTGTGCTTCTAAGAGAAGATTTGGCTCTGACTGCATCCACTGTGAGTGCAAGGCTGAGTCAAATGCAGAGGAATTGCCATCAGCATAATCAGAAACATGGTGAAAGGGAAGGATGGGATTAAGAGTTGGCTGCTGGCAAGCATATGTCACTTCAGTTAACTGAGCGGAAATTTCTATGCTCAAGATAGTGATAGAAATCAAGTAAAAGAAGTGTGAAAACTCAGCTCTGGAGCACACGCCTGGCTAATTAAACACAGAGGTGTGTGTACACAAACACACTAATACATGCTGATTTTTTTTCAACATTTATTAGTATAAATAAAGGTCTTAGTCTTCTCGAGTGAGCACCAGGGCCCCCACTCAAAACACCAGAAAAGCCAGATATAGCCTCCTGTCTCCTCCTTGCCCCCCTGAATCCAGCTCCCTGGGTAAGTCTTCAGCCACTCTGACATCTACCCAGGCAGCACTTCTCCCTGTTAACCTGTGACCTCACACAGCTCACATCTGCACAGCATCCCCTGTGCACAGCAGTGGAGCTACTTCTCTCAAATCTTTCAGGGTTTTCCCTTCTGTTTTGCTCCCCAGGAACAGGCTGCACTCTGAGAGGGTGCCTGTTCCTGGGGATAGGGTTCATTTTTGTGTGGTATTCCTCAAAACTGAGTTCTAGGTAGAATGCTGAAGGCCTAGGCTAGTTTGGGTCCATGAAAACATGAAACAAAGGTTTTGGAGGAGCTGGAAGGAGACAATGCTGTCTTAACATGAAGAGAAAGGCAAGCAGAGAACAAGTATGTCACACCTGCAAATGCACCCTTACAGGAATGAGACCTCACACAGAATTCTCAGGGTTTATATCCACATCCCTGACACGACCTTGACACCACTGAGGCATAGGAACTTCTCCAGAGGATGAAGCCATTCCACCAATTTCATTTTGTGGATCAAGCTTCAGCAAAATTCAAGACAGCAGGAGCTAGAGCAAGACCACAGCAGTTACAAACCAGCAGACAAGGTCCAGTGACACCAGTTGCATGGGCAGACTGGAACATGCATTGGTCACAGAATCATAGAACGGTTTGAGTTGGAAGGGACCTTAAAGATCATCTGATTCCAACTCCCTGCTGTGGGCAGAGACACCTCCTACTAAACCAAATTGGTCAGGGCCCCATCCAGTCTGGCCTGGAACATTTCCAGAGTTAGGGCATCTACAACTGCTCTGGGCTACAAATGATCCATTACCATTGATGCAGAGCCCCAATGGCATCCTGTAGATTTGGGGGGAAAACACCATAGTGCAAGCACTGGGAAACAGAAATGGTCTTTCTGCAGAGAAGGAAGGATCTGTCCCTACCTGAAGGCAGCAGAGGCCGTGGGAACCACCAAGAAGTGCAATATGCTCCATCTTTGCAATAAGCATTTCATGGTTTGCTGTAATCAAAGCAGCAGGTCACTCTCCCTTTTATTTTCTTTTCTTTTTTGCAAACCATTTTCTTTGTAGTGGATATCTGGTCTGGGGAAACTTTTTTGTAATCTTTGCAATAAGTTACTTTTATTAGCAGCAGTAGGAAAGATTGAAAACAACTCAGCAAAGCAGGATTATTTCTCCAGCACAATAATAACAGGGATTTGAGAAATCTTGCCCCTGTGCTTTGTCTTTCATGAACATGAGACTAAAGGTCTTTCAGCCTGGGATAACTCCAGAAGAGAAAATTGCAGCAGAAATCCTTTTTTATGTCTTGCAAGAATTGTCTGTGAAAAGGTCTTTCCTCTAGAAAGACTCCTTGGTCTTTCTTCTCTGATCTGCCCCCCTCCCACTGACGATATTGTTTTTCAAAACATATCTATGTTTATTTGATTTTCCTTTATTTTAACTGGAGATTTGATTTCTTTCCTGATTGGATGGGATGCATTTAATTAAAAGAAAAAAAAGAAAAAGAAAGAAAACACAACCTCACCAACCTCATTCATCCATATGATTTTGTAAACAATGCTGTAGTTGTAGGTAGATAAAGGCATCCTGTTTTTCCTTCTCCATGTGTGCTGAGGCCAAAGAAGCAGGAGGATAATCATGTCTTTAGGGTAGGAAAAATATATGGATTTTTTTATAGGCCAACACATATTTCTCCTCTGAAATATATGGCAATGTTGCCAGCATGAGGCTAAGATGGGGATAGGACATGAACACTCAGCTGCTCTTCCAGGAGTCTTCTCTGCTTCTCCTGATCAGCAGATCTGGGTCCCTTTAGCCTCTTTGGCACAGCTCCAAAATTAAACAGAACAGCAAAACTGCAAAGCACAGCCCTGAGACTCCATCCCCTTCTCACTGAGACAGGCAAGTGTGTGTATGTACTGAGCTACCATTCAAGTGCTCTAATTGTATTTTTTAGGTTTTTTTCCATGGCAGTCCTGAAGCAGTGGACTTGTCAGCTTAGCCTAGGAAAGACTCTCTAAAACCTTCTGAAGACACAATAGGTGAGATGTCATGTAAGATTAAGTGAACTAAATTTAGATGTTTATAGGTGAGATAGGTGTCTAAAACATTATTACATCTTAAATATTAAAATAACTGGAATTTTTTATAGGCTGATACATACAACAATATAGGGTACATTGCCAAGGGAGGCAAGGATAAGGACAGCAAATCAGCAATCACTGTCTCCAAATGGTGGAAGAGCACCAGGAAGTGTGTCCCTGTCCACGGCAGGGGAGTTGGAACTGCATGCTCTTTAAGGTGCCTTCCAACCCAAAGCATTCCATAACTCTACGATTCTATAATTAAAACCAATTGAAGAGAGGACACCTAAGTGGAGACCATTGAGCCAAAAAGATTTTGTCTACTCCATTGAGAGGTTTTAATTCACTTTGAAAAACAAAACCTCCAACATTTGGAAGATTAGGAGACCTTGTATTCCAGCCATAAATTCTTCTGCTGTACCTAAGAGACACGACTCTTGAAGAGGTTAAGTTCTTGGTAAGCAAAGTTCTTAGCAAGCAATCTTTTCCCACCGAGTTGGCCTCTTCAAGTTTCTATTTGTGCTGCTAATGAGGTTCCCACAATCTCCAGGAAGCTGGTCTGAGTTCTAATTAAACAAGACTTGAGGAACTCTTGTGCCAAAGTAAGCGCTGGATCTGCCCACCCCATTGGCGGAGGAGTCGTGCAGGCTGGATACATGGAGGCTGGAAATGTAAATCACATATTGACACGGGGAGCTAAACTCTCCAGTGAGGGTGCTTCCTACAGCTGCAGCATTTATTAAACCTTTGCCATCATCCAAAAACAACACTCATAACTTGAACAGTCCCCAAGGCTAGGGAGTCTTCCAGGATTCTTCTGGCCATGTTCTGATCGGGAGATCTGGGCTTCTCTGACCTCTTGAACATGGTCCCAGGTATTAAGAAACAGGACTCTGGACAATATGGCTCCGGGATTCCGTCCAATCCTTTACATAAATACACATGAACATACATTTACTGGTATTAGAACATTCTCATTGAGTTGCAGTATTCCAGAAATAACTATGGCATAGGCATGAGGACTACAAATGCCAGCTTAGCCTTAGGAGCAGCACGTCTCAATGAATTTCCAAATTCCTTGGAATATTTGTCATATGTATTTACTTCTTATCTAAATTATTTTAACTGGTGAGTTCCAAAATGCTTTACATCACTGCAAATCAGAATCCAAAGCTATCCATACAATGGAAATCACAACTGTCCTCTTCATGAGTGTCACTGTTAGAAAAGGGCTGATCGAAAAACACTAAACCAGCTTCTGTTCCACTCCCATAAGAAACAGTTTTTCATGGTGTTTCATGCCAGGTCTTGTGATGAGGGCCAGCAGACACAGAGAGTGGAGTCTCCAAGGAGACATGTAGCAGAGACAAGATTGCTCATCCCAGGCCAATACAAACCACCCAGACTGTGAGCACTCAGGCATGTGACAGTGTCTGAAGGCTCTGACCAGACAATGAAGGTTTTCCAGCCAGTGCTGTGAGCAAATCCCATAGTCCCCAACCTCTCCATCCAGACTGAGGAGATGCAATCCTCACACAGCCTGTGTGACATAAAGAAAACAGCCTGTGCCTCTGTGTTAAAGAGAGAGGTTTTAACTCAAGCCAACCACAAGCAGTGATGGGGAAAAATGTGTCCAGTTTCCCAATTATACCCCTTAATAGAGGCTACCACTTCGCCATGCCCATGTTACCTTCCTGAAAGTTCATTCACCCCAACTAGGGCTGACACAGGGAAACAAAAGAGAATGTTCATGTTATCTGAACTTCTATATCTTCTATACTAAACTCAGGAAGTCTGTTGCAGGCCCAGGCTCCCAGTGAAGGCAAGTCCACAGAGGTGCTTATGTCCACACATTTGTGGTTCCAGATCTCACATTGCCCAGAGATGGTCAGAGGGCAGAGCACACTGGAGCATCTCTCCAGCTTGCAAACCTGGGCACCAGGACACAGTTGGAAGAACTGTCTGGTGTACACACTGTGGTCTCTTTCCCACATGGAAAGAAACTGTTATAAGCCCCTAAGATCAAAGACTCACTGCCAGGCATGAAGAGAGAGGCTGAGACAACCCTCATGGTCAGTACTGACTTCACCTTCAAACTGTCTCCGTGGCTGTAAACTGACTTAGTTTTCCTAGGTCAGTGTGTGCAATAACATGGAACAGGATTTCCCAAGAAGAGGGTCCCAGATGGCCTGTGCTTGAGTGGGACTGTGTGAGCTGATTGCAGAGCAGGTCCTACAGGATCAAACCATTAAGGGCCATATATTCTGCAATAAAACTGTGGACATGTTCCTTTTGCCAGCAAAATGTTTAAAAGCTTTTTGTTGATAATGCAGTGTTATCGTGGGAGCTGAGTGCCTTAGAGGAAATATTAACAGTATGTGTGGTCAGATAAGCAGGAAGGCGTGAGTGAGGAGCTGCTGCACTGCACAGCTCTCTGCTGGCTCCAGCTGCACATCAAAGAACCTACATGGAGGGACAGAAATCTAAGGAACTGGTGGCAAAGGTTAGAAGACTCAGTTCTGGATAACTGGGGAGTCAAGAGTCACAGTGCCAGGCATGGAGGAAAACAGGCTGTTCAACCCAGTTGCTCCAGAGCCTTTATAGTCCCAATCCAGGACCCACTGGCATCACTGGATGGACTCCCATCGACTTGGCCAGGGCTTGAATTGGACCCTTTAGGAATCGAGTCAAAAGATGCAGTGTCCGACTTTAATTGATGACTCATCCATCACTGCTGCCCAAACTCCTCCTGACAAGTGGAGGGAAAAACCCACAAATTAAGTGACCATCGCCTGCCTTCTCTTTCCTTGCCGATTGTAAAGGAGAACTTTTGACCTTTCTGCCTCATACATCACAGCTTGGCAGGAGCTGGTCATTCACCCCGACTGAACTGTGCCATGCATGTAGCCCCATACAAGAGGTGCCTTTCACGTGCTAAATGATCATTTCCCTGCTCCTCCTTTGCTCTACTACAACAATGTAGAGAAGGACAATGGCACAGCTCCATGGCAGAAGGAGGAGGCTCTCATTAGGAGCCTCTCGTTAGGGATGAAAGACTGGCTGGATCATCCCACTGTCTTTTTCACTCTGTACTAGTTTCCGGAAGAGTCTGGTAGGAAGTATAAGTCTTATCCTGAAGGGTTTTTACCTTTTCACACTGAGCAAGCTCACCAGCAGCAAACTCACTTGCACAGAGCATGGCCTGGGTACTGTCAGGGGGGTTTGGGGACATTAAAAGGCTGCTTGGGGCTGGACATTGTGTTGAGAGCCCTCAGCATCCTGCAGACAGGATGGGATTGTGGAGAGCTCTCCAAGGACTTGAGGCAGGCCTTGAAACCCTCAAGCTTGCCCTGCATTAGCGGGGTCAATTGCACACCAGGAAGAGTGGCTGGGATAAGCCTCCTGCAAAGCCCCACAGAGGAACAAAGGATGATAATGCCTGTGTAATGTTGTCTGGGATGCAGAGCTGCTGAGTGCCTTTGAGATGTGTACGTGGAAGCACAGCTCCTTGGGAAAAAAATGAGCTCTTCCTCCAGAAGTGTTGGTGTCTAAGAGAGCATTCTTCTGCTGTTAACTGATGAAGGCAGCATGGTGACTTTGAAAGCCCCTGAAACAGGTATGACAACACAGGGAGCTGGGAATTGCCAAGGAAAGCAAAAACATGCAGCCAACTAACTGCAAAATAGGGAGTTTGCTGTAAAATCTTTCCTACAGATCTACACCCAAGTATTGGCCAAGGGTAGCACTTCTTGTACCAGCCACAGGCTCCATTGCCCCACCAAGAGCAGATAAACTGTTGAGATCTGTACCTATGAATTTGGGAACCAAAGCCTGAAACCCCAAAGAAGGCAAAATAAATGGAACCTAAAATGCATAGTTCATTGAGCTTTTATAGCAATTTTTTGAGCTGGATGGGGCTCCATTACACCCAGAGCATGATCAGATCAGCATTCATGACCTTCCTTACAGCTGCAGACAGTTGTTTCTGTGCTCTATATATAATCATTGAATTGTTTAGGTTGGAAAAGCCCTCTAAGATTGTCAAGTCCAACCATTAACTAAGCACTGCCAAGCCCACAACTAAAGCATGTCCCCAAGTGTCACATCTACACATCTTTCAAATTCCTCCAGGGATGGTGACTCCATCACTTCTTCCCTGGGCATCCTGTTCCAGTGTGTGGAAGCCCTTTCGATGAAGAAATTTTTCCTAATATCCAATCTAAACCCTCATGTCCTCTGTTTTCTCAGAACAAGCACTTCAAGCACCAGTATGAGCTAAAGGCAGTGGGGAAAGGAAAAGCACCACTGAGCATGGTGAGGAAATTCAAGATTGCTGTATTTTCTCTGCCACTTCACCTGGACAAAAAGGCAGCATTCTCAAAGTAGGAGGCTCTCCAATGCTCCCAGTCAGAGTGGCTGGAATGGGAGATGCAGTGTTACAGTGGGAAAGGGAGGGAGCTGCTGGGAAGGGGATCTAAGGGCACCCCAGTCCCTCTCTAGGGTTGGCTACTGCTCTCACAACCACCATGGTCTGGAAAAGAGTTCTGCTGGTTCTTCATTTTCTAATTAATGACGTTTGGCTTCTGTCTGCAGCCCTGAAATGTCACAGCATCTGAGTCATTCCCTATCCTACAGCATGGCACAGAGACTGCTTCCAGGGCCACCAGGGCCCTGCATGTTCCTGCAAGAGGTCTGAACACCTCCACTAAGGTACTGACCCATGAGGGATAAATTAGTGTAGAACACAGATTCCAACCAGATGAACTTGACTCCAAATGCATCTCTGAGCCTGATTCTTTCAGTACCTCTGCTCTCTTGGCCTTCCTCCTCAGGCAAGAGCTTTGAAACCAAACAGCTCCCCAGCCAAAAGCTGTCCTGCTCTACAGGCACCTGCTAATCACCAGAGCCACATCCTGCCACCTTCCCATCCAGACCCGCTGGGTTAACCCAGAGCCCTGTGTTTCTGGAGCCAGCCCAGCCCACCAGCACCCATCTGTGTGGAAGTGCTGGCAATACAGCTATTCACTGTGGGATAGATATCAGTCCTTAAACTGAGTGACTCACACAGCAAAACCTGGTGTCTGTCCAATGCTTTTTGCAAGCACATCTGCTGCAGCTAATGTAGAAGGAGGACAATAATCAAAGCAAAGAAATCCCAAATCCAGTTGTTGGTAAACAGTGGTCAATCACGTTTAGGTCTCAGTCATACATGAAACTTGTTAGATATTTGTACCAGGCATCACAACTGGTCAATGACAAATTCTTTTTTAATGGTTGTAGAGAAAAGTATCATAAACAATGGGGGAAAAAAGTGGAAAGAAAACAAATTTCCCTAAACCAGGTTTTGGCTTAGTGAGAGAAACAGAACCAGTGGTCACATCTTCACTTTGAAAAAAGACCAGAACCTTCTGATAAACCCCCTCATTTCTGAGATGTTCAAAACTCATGGGGAGATCCAGCTCCTTATTTAACAGCTCAGGTGGCAGAGGGTTTGAAGGTGTGACCCTGCAGGATCACACCTTCCAGGCTGCAGATGAAAGAGCCGAGTTTGCAGCTGGATGGGGAGGTTTGAATAAACATTCAATGCCCTCTTCAGAGGGGCCAATTCATCTTTCTATTTGATAAATGTGGAGAGGGAGAACCTGGGATGTTACTCTAAAGATGAAACCTCCTTTTTCAAATCCAGGGCTGCTGGGCTGGACTTTATCAATCACCCTGTAGCAGTGGTGTAAACAGATCCAATAGATCCAGTAAGGGCAAATCCCTCCTTTGCAGCACATCTGTGTCCTGAGAACTGACACAGTCCTGAATGAAACAAAGGAAAAGCAGAAAAAAAGGTTTGGTGAATGATGAAGGAATTTGAAAAACCTGAGGGGCTTTGGGGGAGCAGGAAGTAAATGTTTGTTGCTCTACGCAGAAAATCATAGAATCATGGAATGGTTTGGATTGGAAGGCACCTTAAAGCTCATCTTGTTCTAACTTCCCTGCCATGGGCAAGGACACCTTCCACTACATCAGGTTGCTCCAAGCCTCATCCAACCTGGCTTTGAACATTTCCAGGGATGGGGCATCCACAGCTTTTCTGGGCAACCTGTGCAAGGGCCTCATCACCCTCACAGCCAATAATTTCTTTGTACTACACAGCATTGAGCAAAGAATTGGCTGATGCCATCCCTAAGCTTCAGGCAAGCAACTGTTTCCATCATCTTCTAGCAAGGGATCTGGGGATGTGGAAGGAAATCACAGTGGTGACATCTGGGCTGATGTGCAGCATCAGCAAAGCCATTTCCACTGCAGGGAGTTGGGCCCTCAGTTCTCAAAAGGGGAAGAGAATCATTGTTATCATGGGCTCAGAAAGATGCACAAAAGTTTTCACAAGCCTAAAAAAGAATTGTCTGAGAAGCTCCGTCTGTGCCTCTGGACCTGTCATTTCTGCAAGGAAAAGAAATAAAGTTAATTAAAAAAAGAGTGTGCACTACTGCATTCAGGTCCCACTTTTGGAGCAGTGCCAGGGGTTTGGTGTTACCAGCAGCTCCCCACCATGATCAAGAGAAGCAGTACTACGCATTGATTTTTGAAAGCCTGGAAGGTGTTTGATATCTTGTCCAATGCTCTCCCCTTTTAGCCCCCACACTCCTTGAAAGAGAAACATCTGTTCCCTGGGGACTTTCACTCCATGTCATATGGTCACTGCTAAGTGCCTGTCCCCAGGCACAGCGAGGGTCCTGCCGCTGATAAAAAGGAGAAGGGGGCTGGGAGCCCAGCTGGGGGCAGAGAGCCCTCCTGACCACAGGGGATGGAGGGAGATGAAAGGCGTGTGTATTTTCCCAGGTGATTCCAATAGCATCTCAAAGCCCGGGCTTTCTCACTCTGGCTTTAGCCCCAAAACAAACAAACTGGTGCCAATTTGAATACGCCAAGGGCTGAATGATTTGAGACTCTTGTTGTGTTTTCACAGTCAGCAGCTGACTGGAATTCAAAGGGGAAGGAAAAAGAAAATAATAATAGCAGATTGATAAGATTCTCCAATCCTTTTTGGTTAAAATCCCAGCCAGGCTTTGTGAAAAATGGGCCCAGAGAAGTCGGAGTTGTTCCAGCACAAGAATATCAAAGCTAAAAATGAGGGGAGCTGCCCCAGCAGGGTTCAGTGAGATAGTGTCTTGCTTTCTCTTAACTCCTGCTGCACCAGATAAAGGCACATTTTGGGGACATTGAGGCCCCTGGGGCTGAAGCAACATCCATCAACCCACCACAGCCAACAGACACTGCTTCCAGGGCTCTACCAACAAGCATAAAGTGTCTCAAGTCAGGAGGATCTTCCCACCGGAGCACACTGGTCCCTGCAGATCAGTGTTGGTAATTCTGATCACTCAGCACACGCTGAGTGTTCTCAGACTTGCAGATCCTGCTGGAAAAGTGGGCCATGGGAACATCCATTCTACCATTTCCAGCTGTAGGTGGAAATCATGCTGGTGTGTTATTGATCCAGGAATCAGTTATTAAGGTTGTAAAACCCCTAATATCGTTGAGTCCAACCATCACCATGACATCACTGTGTTCACCCCTAAACCATGTTCCCAAGCATCACAACCACACATTTTTTGAACACTTATGGGCATGATGATTCCACCACTCCCCTGTACAACCTGATCACCCTTTCAGTGAAGAAAGTTGTTGTTCCCCACACAGCCCCAGTCTTTCCCCATCATGTAAAGTGAAATCCAGCAGCCTCCCCAACCTGCTGCACAGCTAAAGGATGCGTGTTGCTGTTTCAGACCTGAGGCTCACATGCTCAAAAACCTCTCCTGCTTCCTCACCATGAAGTTAGAGGATCTGAGCAAAATAAAGGCTTCTCTGGCAACTCTTTTGTCTATCACAACCTTCAGGAGTAGGAGCAAAGAGGGATTAAGCAGAAGAGAGGGGCCACATACTGCCCACCGAGTCTGTAGACTGAGCAGGTTCTAGGAGGCAGCAGCGTCTTAACACCCACTGGGTGCCTTCCAGAGAGGGGAAGAGGCCTCGGAGGCCGCCAGAGACAGACATGTAGACAGGAAAAGGACAAGGAGCTGCAGAGCAAGGAGACAAGCTGTCAGGCAGTTAACAAGGAGGTGAAGACTTGCTGAACAGAAAGCAAAAGCCTTGAGTCTGCGCGCTGATCGGAAATGCCTGGCAGGCAGGAGGGGAAGGGTATTGGAGCAGGGATAGGCTGGCAAGACGAGGATATAATTAACAGGGTATCAGTTGCCCTAATAAGAGCGTGCTGTGATAGCAGCGCGTTGGCTCCTTGTTGACCTGCATAAGCTTCGAGGGCTGTTTGAAGCCGGCTGCCTGCCGGGGCTGGGACACACGCACAGCACCCGCCGCGCTCCCGCCCCGGCGGGACCCATCCTGCTGCGTGCGGAGCTCGGGGCATTACCGAGCGCTCTGATTAGCCCCTGGAAACCCCTGCGTGTGTTTTGGCTAATGGCAGCCACGCTGATACAGTGTGAAGCTGGGGAGCCGCTGGGCAAATGCGCTCTTACCGTCTCCTGCCCTGGCTGCAAAGGGAATCAGTCTCGGAGGCTGGGAATTTCTGCTTGCGTCCTTGCCAGTCGCTGTCTTCCCTCACTAGACCCAGTTTTGGCAGGGATATCAGCGCATATCTTAAATCTCTGAATCGTGGAGTTACAGGAGTTGTTAAGAGAAGCACATTGTTGGAAAGAAAATCAGAAATTCTGAACCAGATCTCATTCAGAAGTCTAAAACCAAAAGGCAGTAAGAGGGGTTTCGTATTAACCAAAAGCCTTGTGTGACCCTTAAGCTCATCTTCTCTTTTCTGGGATGCTGCAGGGCTGCCATCCCACCTCAGGACTGATACTGCAGGTGTCCACTCGGCCGTGCAGCCTCTCGTTATTCCCACCGTGGCTACATCCAGTTCCACCGATTGCAAATCCGCGTCTTGGGCACATGAACTCTTCACAGGGATGGCTGAGGATCACCCAGCTTTGCTATAGCTACGAAAGAAAGGACATTGAAGCAAGTTTCTCATGTCTCTGCTGCACCTGGGTCCCCTATCTCGCTGCGGGGTGCCTGGCCACGCAGCCCTGCTCAGGGAATGGATGTGGTTTAGGGAGAAAGCCTCATTTAGTAGGAAAAAGAAGAAAAAAGAGATGTTTTATCACCTGGATGATCTCCTTAATCCACTAGCATGACATAAAAAAGGCCGAAGTGAGCAGCTGGAAAGACGAAAGACGGTCTTTAAGAGAGTGTTAATATAGTTGTGAAACCACAGCCTAAGGGGACGTGTCTCTTCATTGCAATTCATTGCCCATCAGGAACAGGGACATTTCTCCCGTTCGGCACTAGTCAAGTGTGGAGATTTCTGACATATCCTTACAAGGCAGCTAAAACGGGTCAGCCCCGGATTAGTATTTGGATGGGAAACCTCCTGGGAAATGCCGGGTGCTGTCCAAGCTCGCTCGGCGGTGGCAGATGAACCTCAGGACTTAAACGGTGGGGCCAGTTCTGCGCCCGCTGAGCCTCACCTAAAATCCACTGCGCAGGCTGGAAGGGCACACCCACACGGGGACAGCCCTTCCCAAATCTTCGTTCGCGAAGCCGAGCCACACACACAAGGCAGTGTGTCCCGAGCCTGTACCCCCATCAGTCTGTGCAGAGACAGTGGGGGACCAGGGCCTCATGCCACCCACAGCACAGCAGCATGTTTTGGATCACGCCCTATTAAAAGATCAGCAGTGCAATTCAGAAAACAATTAAAAAATGACAATGACGAATGAATTCATTCTGCTGGGTCTGGAAATGCTGCTTGCCCTTCCCAGGGCCAACCTCTGCCCTGGGGACCACGTCTCCAGTTTGCAACTCGATTCCAAGGGGTAGCCCCCCTCCTGCCAGGGGGATCCTGTTGTGCTCCCTTCTACACTCTACAAACCCTGCTTGGGGTTGCAAACCTGTGTTTAGGAATCAGGCCTGTGCTTTCAGCACAGGGCAGACATACTCGCTTTGACTTTATTAAAAGGGAGGACAAATATGTCTGTAAA
The DNA here is from genome assembly GCF_047495875.1 of Pithys albifrons albifrons. Taxonomy (NCBI): domain Eukaryota; kingdom Metazoa; phylum Chordata; class Aves; order Passeriformes; family Thamnophilidae; genus Pithys; species Pithys albifrons. The sequence goes on along the minus strand of NC_092463.1, from coordinate 5,269,965 downwards.
TGTAGCCATCTAGGAAAGGATCCACTTTTGTTGCCTAAAAATTAGTGTCCTCCAGCATCTAGTCTAATAGCAAGCATTATTCTGCATTTTGAGCCAAACCAGATATAATCATTTACAACAAAATAATTCATCTCCCTTGCTCTGCCCAGTAAATACTCCCAATATGTCATTTCAGTGTCAAACTTCCCAAAGTCATTACCCTTCCCAGCATCAGACTGCACGGCGACTGCAGGGTAGCCTGAGCCAGAGACTCCTGCCACAGTCAGCAAAGCAGCATGTTTTACATTAAGCATATTAAAGGGAACAGACTATTGCAAGGAATATTAAATTAAAGGAAAACAGCAAGGAGAAGGATTCGACCCTGGTTAAACACAGAGGAACACGGGGCCAGCCCTAGATTTAAAGCATGTGGAAGCAGATTGTACTTCCTCAGTCTATTTGTGCTCTCTAAAGCTACAGACACAGTTATGTTTGGGTTTCATAATTCCAGGGACAGGTGGCAAAGTCACTCTTACATTATCTCCTCTGCATCTTGGGACAGTCATGTTATGACATAAAGTCCTTTACCATATGACTCTAAAAATGAAAAAAAAAAACCCTCTGTGGTTCTACATTAGAGCTCAAATGAGCAGCACAGCCTTGCTGAAGAAGTGTCTGTGTGTGTGTGTGTGTGTGGGTGTGGGTGTGGGTGTGGGGGTGTGTGTGTGTGTGAGTGTGCATTGGTGTGTGTAGGTGTTACCTGACACACCTGCCAGCACAGCAGCCCAGGGCTATGAGGTTTCTTGCCTATGGCACAGCACCAGCGTTGCAAACCTTGCACTCAGACCCCAATAAATCAGCAAACCTGTCCTGTCTCCTCACCTGGGCAGACTCCAGCTGCATCACAACCACTCGCCTCCCCCATGTATTCCCCCTCAATCCTTGAAGACCTTTCACAAGGAGGCAAACATAATTTTTCCTCCCTTACAGGCCCTTCCCACCTCCTGTCAGCCTGCAGCAGTTGGGAAAAATATGAGATTCCTCAGTGAAGATTTACTAATACCAGTACAAAACGCAAACCCACGTGCACTTGTGCATCAGAGTCTTCTCACATGGGACAGCTCAGCCACATGCAATGCTCGGGGCTTGTGCAATCTCTTGTGGTTTGTGGGGCCACACTGCTCACAAAGCAAGTCAAAAAAGCTGAAAGTCCTCAAAACACCAGGAAAAATGGGGAGAGAAAGATTTTCAGGGTGGTGCAAAACTGACCCCATGGAAAGAGTGGGGACAACTCCTCACAACCTGTATGAGAGATACGGCCTACCATGTCTGGCATGTGGGTTTACAAATAAAACCTTCCATGTGCTGTCCACAGGTCCATGGTGCATACAAAAAGTTGGGAATAAAGTGGGCATCACTTGGGTCCTCCAAGGGCTTAGTTAGGGTGTGTGCTGCTGGCTCAGCAGCCTCAGGAGATACTGCCCTGTGTTCAAGCACTTGTAGTGATCACACGCTCTCAGTCCCCTGCCTGAAAAGTGAAATGAATTCATGGCAGCAGCTTAAATATACATGTTTTACTTGTGCAGAGGACAGGTGAAAGATGCAGTTACCATCTCTCAGATGAAGGGTGGTGGCTAAGGAAGGCACAGTGATACAGCAGCATCTGATCAGGTGGCCATTCCCTCCATGCAGCATCTCCCCAGCAGATGCTGACATTGTATGGCCATTTTACACCATATCTGTTCTATACTCGAGGCCATGTAGTTTTCTGTTTAATTCAAGGTGGCTCTACAGAACCTACATAAGCCAAGGTCTAGGAAATCCCTGCACAACCAGTGTGGCTTGCATATTCATGGAGCAGCAAGAGATCAGAATGACTCATCTGGAACCTGTCCGGAGCCAAGGTGGACCCAGAACTATAGCAGCTGGATTGAAATAGTTAGAGAAATGCTGGGCAAGGTGGTTTGGCTCCTTGTAAAGATAGAGATGAGAAGGAAACTTCAGATCCTCCTCCAGATTTTTCCGAAACTTGAGCAGGCTTAGATCCGAAGGTCTGGCTTGGCCTTTTCCCTGCTGCTCACAGCATTCCGTGTGAAATGTACAGCATGCCAGAGAGTGCTAATGTCTTGCAGACCTGGGTTGTGTCATTCCCCAGTGTTATTTATATAAAACTATTTAAAAACACAGGGTAAAACTTGTGGCAGTGTCTACGTGGAAGTTTTGCTTTATCTAATTTTATCCATCTACAAGCTGCATGCCTTACACTAGACACCCAACTTAGAGGTGATTAAAATCTTCAGAGCTGTTTCACAAAGAACAGAGACAGGCCTATTCAGCAGGTCATGTGTTTATCCCAATCTGGACACACATCTTGGGAAGAGAAAATCATCTTCTAGCCATGTGTCCTTCTCCCTCAGCCACAGTCAGCTCTGAGCAGTTGTTTTCGGTAAATTCTTGACTGTTGGCTGGGTAGATCAGGTAGGATGAAGAACTAAAGAACCCAATTCCTTTTTCAGTGATGACTTATGCAGTCCTAGCCAGGTTGTTGGAGCCATCAGGCACCTAAAAATTCTGATAATGATTTGCATGCTGTTACAGCAAGAGATGCCAGGCTGTTACAGTAAGGGATGCCAGGCTGTTCAGCAGACTTTAGGCTCATTAGCCACCTAGCTGCCTGCTTACTTTCAAGGAAGTTTCTTCCCCCATGTTCAGAAGTCCTTGCACACAGCCTGCACACAGCCCCTCTATCCCAGGCAGAGCTGTTGGTTTTATTTGTCAGAGCAACTCAGGACACACCATCTCCCACTTGTGGACTTTGAACACTACCATGATGCCAAGAATTGGAGAGAAGGAACAAGCCCAGCAGATGCCAGTGAAGACCTCAGTTGAATATTAGGAAAAGTTTCTTCTCTGAAAGGGTGGTCAAGCACTGAAACAGGCTTCCCAGGGAATAGTGCAATCACTGTCCCTAAAATTGTTCAAAAAACATGTTCTTGGGGCATGTGGTTTAGTGGTGGACCTGGCAGTGTTAGGTTAATGGCTGGACTCGATGATCTTAGAGGCCTTTTCCAATCTTAATGACTCTATGATTCTCTTCTAAGCCACATCTTCGCTTCTGTAGATCTGCTCCAGCAGGCGTGCAGGAGATATGCTAAATTCATGTCCTTCTAAGAAGCAGAAACTGAGCCAAATCCATCCAAACTATGGGGAAAGCTGACAAGAAGTTTTCATGGACAGAAGCCTCCTTGGCACAAATGAGCCACAAATCCAGTGAAGGCAGCAAACCAGGCAATCACTATGGCAGCGCCTCATGTCATGCAACAGCTCCTAATACCTGGCCTCGTTAGCATCAAAGACCACAGGCTCTGAGACAGATCATCTGCCTTTCCTTAGCTCTGGGATTATGCTTAGTGTCTCCTTACATCTCCAGTGCTGGCAGACAATCCCTGCTCACTGCAGCAGCAGAAGTGTCCTCCCCATCTGTGTTGCTGCCACATGAGCCAGCATGGCCACATGAAATCCAAGGTGGCCTGACAGTAGTTTCCTCTGTCAGCAAAATCCCAAAGAGGGAAAAAAAAAAAGGAAAAGGAAAATAAGAAATAAAGCTGCAGGGGGAGCAAGCACAGCAACAAGCTGGATAATCAGCTGCAGTTGAAAGCAGAGAGGATATCTGCTTATTCCCCTGATTTACCCACTGCATCTCAGAGCTTTCTGCTTTGCACTCCCATCCCAATGCTTAGCAAGTAAATAAATACTCCCAGAAAGGAACGGCAAAAATTAGTCATTGACAAACATTCTTGTTGTCTGTGGGCTCTCCTCAGTCACCCAGCAAAGCTGAAATTATCTTTATTAAGATAATTGCTTCACTGTAGACAATTTAGTCTGTTGTCTGTAATAGAAAGAATGACCAAAGGAGCTGGATCTGCTCTGTGCCACATCCCCGTGCCAGGGTGGCAGCCCGAGGCAACTCACTGAATGCCAAGAGAGAGCCCTTCCTGCTGTGGGGCTGCCCAAAAAAGGCTGACGATGTCCCTTCAGAGGCTGCTTTCAGCATTCCCCCGCTGCTCCCTCTCCACAGCCCTCCAGCCATGAAGGAAATATGAAGTGTGAAGTATTACAAACCAAAGAAAATCTTGCTTTAAAGTCAACACATCCAGGAAAAGAAATAAAAATAAAAATCGAGGGGCACAGTGAGGAAGAGGGCTTTGAAAGGCTGGTGTCGTGCTGGTTAATGCTGGACGTTTCTACCTCTTCATCTGATCAGGGAGGGACGGAGCAGCCGGAAGGTCAGTACTGTGTTGAGGAGGAACAGCCAGAGCACTTCAGACATGAAACAAGACTTGGCAAAACTTGGGGAAATCAAGATTTTTGTCAGACTTTGCAAACTATTTTTGTCACTGCTGTTGCTGGGCATTTGGAGACAAAATAATAGAGGCTGGGGGCAGAGAAACGGCTGTAATTTCACCCAGGGACCTCTGTCCTCTCTGAGGCTCAGAGGAATGGATGACCTGCAGATATTGCTTGTTGGCTTGTACACTGTGTAACATACCATCTACTGCTTCCCATTTCCTCCCTGCCTTTTGTTTGTTTTCTTTAGACAGGCTCCCTAGGCTATGTATTTGCTCTTTTCCTCCTGTTTCAAAGATTTTCACTCAGTTGGATCTTTTATCTCTGTTCTGAAGAGCTGTATTATACTGAGAAGGAGCCAAACATGCACAAACTGACTGCAACATCTGAATCAAACAGGAAATCCTCCTATATAGATGCTGTCTTCAGATGCCTTCTCCTCAGACCTGATGCCAGGCATTGGGTTATTCTGCATCCATGGAGGCCAGAGCACTTGATATCACTGTTCTCAAACCCACAGCAGTCACAACAAGGCAGGGTGGTTTAAATCATATGAATATCTGGTGTTTGACACCTTAATGGCCTCAAAGGAGGTAGGTTCTATGTGGTTGTATGCAGCAAGAGCCTGATGTCATCTCCAACTGCTTCAGCTGAAGATGCACAAGGGCTGTGGGTGGTGACACTACTCAAAAAGGCATCACATTTCACACTTATCATAGAATCATAGAATAGTAGAATGATTTGCATTGGAAGAGATTTCAAAGGTCATCTCCTCCCATGGGCAGGGACACCTTCCACCAGCCCAGGTTGCTCCAAGCCCCATCCAGCCTGGCCTTGGACACTTCCAGGGATGGGGCATCCACAGCTTTTCTGGGCAACCTGTGCCAGGGCCTCACCATCCTCACAGGCAAGAATTTCTTCCCAACATCCAATTTAACCCTGCCTTCTGCCAGTTTGAAGCCATTCCTCCATGTCCTGTCACTCCAGGCCCTTGTCAAAAGTCCCCCTTCAGATCTCTTGTAGGCCCCCCACTTGCAACCAACAAGCTCTCTTCTTCTAGGAGCAGGTAGGAATGGTTTCATCTGGTGGGATCTGTCCTTTTCTTTTCCTTTATGCCTGAGGACACTGATTAGGAGTGGGCAGCACTGAACACAGAGACACTGCATTCCTGCAGATCCTGGGTTAAAAATAGGGTGAATCAAGAGCTCTTGCTGCAATGTGCATCTACTGCTTCCAGACCATCTCCTCAGCTGGCTCATCACTCCCCACAGGAACTGTTCATGATTAAACAGAAATGAATAACTAGTCTTTTTTTTTCCTGTTTTATTTTCTTACTTTCTTTTTTAATCCATTGCACAAGCACAGTCGAGAAGATTTTCTGCAGCTGCCTATGTGTCACCCATCTATTTTCTCAGGGCCCTGGAAACAATGGGCTCTGGTGTTTGCTGTTAGGGGTGCAGCACTGCTATGCCATCTGTTTGGTGCAGTGGGACAGTCACACTCTCCTCCTCCTCCTGCCTGGCAGTCACAAAATGACTCCAAAAATGGAGCCAGATGAGGCAGCCACCAGCATCTTGTGGTAGGCAAGGGAATGAGGGCTCCTTCCAGAACCCTTGCAAGGGGGAAAGTGACCCCCAGGAACCTCCTGCCTCTTGGGAAGCTGCAGAAGATGACTTGCTGTTGGCCAGGGCTCAGTGACTTGCACCAGAGGTTGGTCTCCAAGGCTCAGATGGTTGACACAAATGATTCATCAGAGAGCTAATAAAATAATCGATGCTGGGGATAACACCCTCAAGTAATTGATAACTGGGGTCCTGCAGGTAACAGCTGGGACTGACAAGTAATAATTGCCTGGCCAAGAGAAAATTGCTGCAGTGCAGATCACTGTCAAAGATGTCTGCTGCTCGTGATAGATTTCACCAGTGTGTCTCTCTCCATCTCCTGCTTCGCCAACAGGGAGTGAATCCACTCTATTGGAAACCTCCCGCCTGCTCCCCAATTACATCTACGGCAACTAGATAATTTTAGAGATTGGTCCCCAGCCACTGCCTGCCCTGAGCTTTGCAAACAAAAGTAATGATCACTGATCCCTGTTTTATTACTGGTCTGCTGAGCTCAGAGACCTCAAAATGCTGCCTTGCAAATATTAATTCATGATGCTTCACATTTGCCTTTGGTGTCAAGGAAATGTTTGCAACCATTCTCAGCTAATCATAAAAACAGAGGCTGTTCCTCACTATTGTTCTCATAAAAAAAAGTGCTCAGAAAAAAAGAAGTAGGCTAGGTCATGTGCTCCATTCATTGCAAATGTTGCCTTTAATTTATTTTTAAAAAGCATAACCACTCGCTCATATTTTTGTGCCCACTATAAATCAGCTCTGTTTGAAAACTAGACAAAAAACCATCACATTGGTTTAGCCTCTGGGGTTTTCTGTTGTTTATCCACAGGTCTAGATAAACCATCGACTGCAGTGAAGGTTAAACACAACAAACCAGAGCAAAGTCATTCACCTGTTTAAATTAATTTACCCATGAAATGTGTTTGTGGCTCCCACAGCTGCAGGGCACTCCTGCACAGTAACCTTCAGTCTGCACACTGCACCTGCCCCTGTATCAAACACCTTGGGCAACCCCGACCCCAGCGATTTAACCCAAATCCAGAGGGCAAAGGAGGAATTCCACCTTCAGGTGAAACATCTGGAATGCATCAAGCTGCCAGCAGTCCCCTTGCACTCTTAGCCCAAAGTGCTGCATGTGATCATGTACTTAGGGCCCAGTTCAACAAAAGCACCTCAGCCTGAGCCTAATTTTAAGTCAACTTTGTGCCAAGCACTGTGCCAAGTTAGGGGTTGGTGCTTGTGAGCCCTGCTAATAGAAACCATGTGTGTGCAGACAGACAGAGGGGCCTGTGACTTGACTTTTCCAGTCCCTTGTCAATCATGTGTTTCCCTCTCTGCAAATTCCCTAGAGACAAACCCAGCACCCAAAACACACATATCCTCCACAAGCACTCCTTTATGGTGCTGAGGCTCTAAACTGGTGCTTGGCAAATCTCCCCTTCAAGGGAGTTGTGGCAGGGCGTCAATATTATAATACAATCTAATCAATTATCAGTTCTCCCCTTCACACCATCATTCCTTGTCTAACAGCTCTGGCTTTTGATGCTGAATACTAATGCCAGGGGCTGATCAGTATGCTGGAAGGCTGCATGTGCATCTCAGCCATGCACACTGATAGTACGAATTCCATAGAGGGCACAATGAAAATTCACCCACGGCTCTTAACACCATCAGCACACTTCAGAGTCTCTTACCTACCCCTGGCATTAAGAGCTGGCCCCAAATGTCCCATGGATTTGGCTCTGCCACACTCATTGCCACTGACACAGACAAGTCACTTTTGTGAAATGCAAGTGAGATGCTCAGGAAAAAAAAAGTCTTTTCCAGGCTGGCTCTACCTTTCCCATTTTTTATGCAAACCTTTCATTTACACAGCTTCTCCTGCTGTCATGCTGAAAGCATGACCTTGAGCAAAAATGCTTTGCTCTTCTTAAGGGACCTGAAAGCACAGAGAGCCCCGCAGGGAACTGCAGGATCAGCAGCCCTTTGGGGTGTGGGATGGGATACAAATCAAGGCAGCAACCACTGAAGCACTGGGGTCTGCCACTCACTCCTCCAAGAATGGCATTTGTCTGAATTTCTTACTTTTATTACTGTATTTCCACTCCTTATGGCATCTCCCTGGCTAAAGGTCTGAACTGTGGATGGGGCAGAATCTCTGCAAGTGTTACCTCCACTCAGGAGCAGTGGGGCTGGTGGGCTCCTTCCCTCCACAGCACTTCTGGGTTTTCTCCATAGCACTGAGTACTGACAGAGCATCCCTGATGCAAACAGCAAGGTAAGGTCTGCCAGACCCTGTCAGAGGGGTAGGACCTGACTACATGGAGAAACTATCAAAACCTAATCCAACCTGCCCAGTCTGAACCAGTAAGCAGGGAATGTGGCCCAACGTGGAGAGGCAGCTGTGGGGCTGTAGGGAAGAACAACTGCAAGTCCCACCCTATATCTTCTAATGCAGAGGCACCAATCTTAACCCCATCCACCCCTCTAATCATGTGCTCAAATAAGACATGACTCTCATAAAAATTATACTGAAGAAATAACAGAGAGAACAGAAAAACCTCATGGACCCAGACACTGAGTAACCACAGAGGGACAAATGATCCCTGCCCCAAAGCATTTGTGGCGTGTCTGAGTGAGAGAAACAAGCTCCAAGTTGGAAACAAAGAGGGAAAAGATGTACCTAAAATCACCCAGCAAAGTAGCAGCAGTGACAAGAACAGACCCAGCTCCTTGGACTTAGCACCCTCCTGACCTGCACGTGCTGCCTCTCACTTCAGGGGCATTCAGGAGAGAAACCAAATGTCACAGAGAAATTAAATGTATAAGGCTAGTTGGCCCTCTTCTTATTACATCTCTCTGTACTAAGTATCTGCCCCACTGTCAGGGCTCTCTCTTTTCATCCATATATACAATATCCCCACTGTTATCCACTCTGACTCTGGAGTCGCATGACCCAACCATGAAAAAATGGTTCTGATTCATTTACATTAAAGATGTGGATATTTTAAGGGGCATAGAAGACCTTCTCTCGTGATTGTTAAATGTCCACAGTGAAGCACACAGAGCATAAGCCACTGGGTCATGAAATGCAGCATTTTTTTCATTCTTATCTCCTTTCTCCAGCTTGCCAGAACACTGCAAGCCATCATATTGATATATAAGCAGCAAAATCTCCCTCTCAGAATGCAAAAAAAAAATGGCCTTTAAACAACATTGGTCTTTGGGGGGAAACACATGACTACAACTGCAGGAAACACAACACAGGTTATTATAAATATTAAATACAGGCAGCCAAAGGGTAACAAGGAAATGCAGCCATGAGCATCATCTCAATAATTTGTGAAAAGAGGTGTGATGCCATAGGAAGTGAGCAGAGCTGGCACACAGATACACAGATCTGAGTTTTCCAGGCAAGTAGAACTGAAATCAAATAGGAAAGAGGAAACAGGATTCAAGACTTCAGGCTGAGTTCCTCAATTAGCTCTCTGATGAAGCATTGCCTTTACTTTGAACCTACTCCTGGGGGAACCAGCATGCAGCTGATGTATCCCATGTGCAGACCACTCCTCAAGTGCTGGAAATGCCTATTTACAAGCAAGGCAGATCAGAGGGAGAAAATTACAGTCTCAGCCTCCCATTCCCACTCCTGCCAGCACTGCCCCTCTCCCACTGTGCAAAGCCTCTCATCCCACTTTTCTTGCACTACACCTGAACAGCCACGAGTGCTCTCTGGGTCAAGGGATCACTCCCCTCAAACCCATACACACCCACAGACCTTGGAGAAAACAGACATCTGGTCTTCAAAATCACTGACAGGCACTAAACAGACCTTCAGGAGGGGTGTCCTGCTGACAGCAGAACCAGTGGCTGCGGAAGGCACAGCAAATCACAGCCATGGAGGGACCTGTCCCCAGGCTGGGAAATAAGGGGACGATGGGGACCCATTATTGAGAGCCATGATACGATATTCAAGCACGGAGCAATCAGTCATGTGTTCTGCCAGCCATTGCACACCACAGTCTATCTTTATAAATTAGTCTCTATTTCCCCTTTTGTGAGGGAAGAGGAGGAGGAGGAGGAGAGCCTCTAAGCCATTCCCACATCTTAGAGAAGAAATCCTATATTATTAGTATGGCCATCCATCATGCTGCCTGCTCTGTAAGAAAAGCGCTCCTTTTAACACAGAAATCAATCCTTTCCTATAGAAAGGAAACAAATATAATCACTGCTAAGTATTGCTAGTCCTACTTGGCTTTTGTATCTGAATATCATGATACTCTTTGTGGATTTTCAGTGCTGACCAAAAGTTGAACTTGCTGCAAGTGAAATTTCTGGAGGAAGCTGGGAGTGTCCCATCTGAAAGCTATAAAGAACTCCATGAAAAACAACAGAAAACATTCATATGCCTGCAACAGATTTATTTGTTGGATTAAGGAAGGTTTCCCTAAAGTTTCATTTTATGTCCCAAACTCAGGAAAGGATCCCAAACAGGGATATCACTCAAACAAATGATTAATTTCAAAACAGACATGCCAAGCACACAATCCATGGGCCAGCTTCAACCTGCTCAACACATTCACCATGTGCTATACGTCATATTCTCCAAAACTATTTTTCTTCCATAAATTATTTTTCTTGCATTCCTGGCTTCAAGGGCCAGCAACCTGGTACAACCAGAGGCAGCAAGATCTGTCTGGCTGTGTGAGCAACCAGCAATGATGCTGAGGGGCAAATACCATGCACCCCTTCCTTTCAGATGGAAACCAGAAGTCATCCTTGTCATCCCACATGGTGAAACGGGATCAGTACTCCCAGTTCCTGCTTTGTCACCCCATGGTTCCTGTGTATTTCAAAGGAGAATCTCACTCCTACCAACTCCAGGCTCACCAGAGTGTCCTGCTCACTTGGAGCACCCAAGTCCATGCACTGTGCCCCCAGGGGAGCTTGGCTGCAAGTTCCCTGCATAGCTCAAATGTCTTTCCTGAATGAAGACCCGAAACAAAAAGGAATTTAGAAGAATTTAACCAGCTATCTAAGAAGAGAAAGCAGGAATTCAGAGAATGAACCCACCGACTTCAAAACCCAGGAAGTTGCCTTTTAGCCAGGAGACAATCTCGCTGATAGACTAGATTTTTCTCACCCCAGCTGGGAGTAATGTTTTCTTTCCTTCTTTTTTTTTTCCATTTGCTGAATGTGTTCATTCTACAGAGGGCTTCTTTAAAAAAAAAAAAAAGACAACAGACATTCATGGCTCCCAGCTGTCAAAAGCCACAAAATGCCTGAGGCTGTCTGTCTTCTTGCAAATGCCGAAGCCATTTTCCTGCAGTGTATGTTCTCATTAATCAAGTTTCAGACTGGTCTCAGTCTGGATCATTGTCCATGAGCCAAGAGAGACACTTTGGGGTCAGTAAAGTAACACAGCAGAGCCGAACCTACCACAGCATCACCAGAAACAAATGTCCCAGCTGGGCTCTTCTTCCACTGGAGTCAGTAGGTTTTTTCTATTTTAATGTGGCTCAATTCAAAGTCAGGAATAGAGTTAATATCTACAGACTGGACAACTGTTTCTTTGAACATAATCAGCAGGAAAAAGCAAAGTCTCAGACCTGTCAAAATTAAGTAGCTGTGGTGGACTGACTAAACTCCACCTCCTCCAGAACTCATACAATAGTGTTTAATTGTCACTGAACTACCAGAGGTGGGCCTGGGTGGTGACTGGTGGTGTCCCCAAGCTCCTCTTGCTGAAGTCCTGAGAGCAAACAGGGTCATGGGATGTGGATATGTGGGGGTTGCAAGAGGGAGAACAGCACATTCACCATTTGCTGCTGGAAAAACATATCCATGCCTGGGGTTCTCACTTCAAAAGAAAGTTGAAAAGCTCTAAATGATTCAGAGAAAAGCTCCAATAAAGGGGGAAAGCTGGTTTTGAGTGAGAGGTTAGAAAGTCAATCTGCTTGGCTAATGCAACAGAGAGTTCAAAGATGCCGATGTTGAGGCCCATAAATATTGCAAGAAGAGCCAGTTTCCAGCATCAGAGCTTCTCCCAAGCAGCAGAAACAGAATGATGTCACATGGCTGCAGGTTTGGGCTGAAGACATTCCAATTGTAAGTCTGGAGCTACAGAAATTAGACTGTAGCAATCAGGAAAAAGCAGAATGGTCACTCCAGCATCGTGGCACGTACATGGGAAGCTCGTACGCTCAGCTCAGCCAGGGGCTGGGCAGAGGTGGTGCTGCTCTGGCATGTGCTGTGCCCATAAAACCCTCTAATCTTACTCATGGCCACAGGGATTGAACAAGTTAAAACTGAGGCCAGCAAGGAGCAAGTAGTGACGTGACCCACCACTGACTGCCAGCTCAGCAACATGGCCCACGGGCCCAAAGCAACCAGTGCGGGCTGCAGCAATTGGATGTAATTGCCCCTTCTTGACTTCTTACCTCCAGAGAAGCCACAAAAGGACCTCCCACATCTCTGCCAGTGACAGAGGACCTGGCCCTGGCACCAGAGCCCAGCAGAGAGCTCTCAAGGCTCCTCTCAGCCAGTGTGAATATTGCCTTCAGTCTGGTAATATTTGATGTGTTGGCCTTCTGTCCTTTAAGGCAGGTGGAGGGTCAAGGCAGGTTGGCTTCACAGTGAAGCATCTGTCATGTGTCAATAATTCAATTAATGGCTGTGAACATGTCCATCAGGAGTCCAGTGACAGTAAAGTGATGTGAGGGTCACCATGGAAAGAACAGCAACAGCAAAGGGAAGAAGGAAGAAATATGAGCAGGGTCCTGTATGTGCTCCTGGAAGAAAAACAGGACTTTTCTCCATTGCATTTCATTCACAAAAATGCCTTTGCTTACAAGGTTTGTATATTGTCTCACCATTCAGGTCATCTTTTAACTGATGATAATATTAATTTCAACAGGTACTCAATGCACTAATCAAACCTGATGGCTCTCAGCAGGATGGAAAATCCCAAGCATGGAGGCGATTATTGGGCTTCTAAAGGAAAACACTGGAGTGTAAAGAGAGAAAACCCCCCAAACACATCCTTTGTAGAGGTTATTTACTGTTCTCTTTGCATATTGTTCACCTACATTGGTCTGTTTCATACCTAGGGTTATCCAGCCACATGTACTTCATCTGCTGCATCCCAGAGCAGCAGGAGGGACACAGCATGAGGCAAATGATGATGGGAGCTCCTTGATTTTGTGCCATTAGCCAAAACCCTTCTCCTTCTCCACAGATGACAATTAAGCCAAAATCTTACATCTGCAATCCCAGCTCACAAGGACTGCACACCTGTTCCCTTCAGGAGCAGGTTTGGACAGCAGGTGAAGGTGCAGATGTGACCCAGAAGTTCAGGACAGTGCAGGCACCTCAGGTACAAATTCCTCTTCCCCAGATTCCCATGCCAGCCCTGGGACTGGACACCCCACTGATGAGGTACCTTCAGCATGGGATCCAAGTCCCCTCTCTCTGCCTGCCATAGGCTACTGTGGGTGGGCTCACAGTTAGGAAGAAGACAAATGTCTCCTCCCTTTCCCCTGACTCAGGCTTGTAAAATACTGCCTCTTAGAGAGACCAGCAGGCTAATAAATCCTAACCTGCCTGGGTGAACAGTTGTGTGATATGATCAGTCCCAGAGGGAGGCAATCATTGCCTGACAAGATTAAACTGATAGGTCAAAGTGGGTGGGCAGGATGGGGAAACTTCCAAGCAATGGTCCAAGCCTTCCTTCAGCCCCTTCCTGAGCAGTGGTGCTCCCTCAGCAAACCAGTGTTTGACAGAGGTGGAGGCTGAAGAAAAGGATGAAACCACTCACCAAAAGCAAAGCAGCCTCTTCAGCTGGGAGCAGACTTCAGGACTGACCCCAAGACCAGAGGTGAAATCTTTGCTCAGTCAGGGCCTAGACATGCAGCAACCCCTGATCAGCAAAGTCTGGACTCCAGGAACAGCTCCATGATCACACTGGATTGTTCAGATAAGAAAAGCATAGATAAAAGTAGTAAATTTTTTCCAAGATCCCAAAATAGTTCTTGCAGCAATGATGTGTCTGCACTGCCTTCCTCCCCAGTATCCCCAGTTCCTACTGATGGCCAGAACACTGCACCAAGGCAGCTCATACTTGAAAGCCATGCAGTCTTAACGTACTCAGGAGAAGGAGCAACCCAAAACCAAGCAGCAGAACAAGACACCCCACAGCCAGTTCCACTCCAAACCACTCAGGAATCCAACAAGTTCATACCAACCCCATGCTGGACGTGGCTCAGAAGATCCACAAGCTCAGCGCAGAGTCCAAGACATGCAGAACAGCACAGCCAGGTCGTGGGGTCCAGGACATGAAAACCCCAAGCAGGCAACATTCATCCACATGGCATTAACCTGGATTGGAGGCTGTTAAGCAGAACATAGCCCAGCAGCACTGACCAGCTCTTTCCAGTGGTAAACACATGAAGATACAAATCCAACCCCACAGCCAATCCTTCCCACACAGAATGTGGCATATCCCTGCCTGGTCATGGCAGGGCAGATAGTGATAGGACAAGGGGAAGTGGTTTTAAACTGAAATATGAGAGACTTAGATTAGATGTTCAGAATAATTTCTTTCCTGTGAGGGTGGTGAGGCCCTGGCACAGGTTGCCCAGAGAAGCTGTGGATGTCCCAATCCTGGAAGTGTTCAAGGCAAGGTTGGATGGGGCTTGGAGCAACCTGGGCTAGTGGAAGGTGTCCCTGCCCATGGCAGGGGGGTAGGAATGAGATGATCTTTAAGGTCCCTTCCAACCCAAACCATGCTAGGATTCTATGCTCATGTTCAGCCTCAGGTCTGCTATGGAGTTCCCCTTCGGAGGGTTCACCAGCCCCTTCTGAGATAGTTTTCATGGAGATACGGAGAGAAAACAGCCACTTCTGCAGCATTTTCTTCTCTGTCTCCCTGTCCACAGCAAGCGAATTTGGAGCTCAGTGCTCAGGCAGGAGGACTCAAGGACATCCATGGTATGAGCAGGTTTTGAGGTGCTCATCTGGCAAACTCTGTGGAAAGACAAGAGCTGCTTATCAGCCTGGGCCCTCTTGTGTTTTGTCTGTCAAAGAAATCCAATTAACATGCTTCCTTTTGCACTTAGCAGTTCTAATGACAAAAAGCATCACCTGGAAGACCTTTTATAGGCAAAATAAATGCCATGGCAACTGCCTAGTTATTTCCAATAAATCCCAGCTGTGACCTTCAGACTGCAAGTCTGGGGGACATTTCCCACATAGTAATTTCTCGCTTTCAATATCCTCCATTTCTGGGGAAGTATTGACTAAGTGTTAAGCCTCCAGACTTAATTTCAGCTTCGATCCCATGAAAGAGCAAGAACTCATTGTTCAGTTTCTCTGGAAAGGCTGGTACAGAAACACTGATCACTGTGATTAATTGTCACGTGTGAGGGAGCATCCTGTTCAGGGAAAAATTAGACTCAGCCTTATGTGGGTTATTCACCACCCAGCTGCTCCAGCCATTAAAATTGCCCTGAATATCTGCTTCCCCTGCCACAGTTTGAACAAGCAGATGCATCCCTTGTTCAAGCCCCTGTGCTCTCCAGCTCAGCACAGCTCACCACAAAATAAAGGCCTTGCTTCAATAAATAGCACTGTTAAGGACACTCCTGCTGGAATGAGCCTTTCCAGCAAAGCTTCAACTCTGAAAAGAGCCTGCTCTGAACACTAAAGAAATCCATCAGGAATAACCTTGGAATTTGTGTGTTTATATCTGTGTAGCTGTGGAAACACAGTGAAGAGGGATGGGTTTTGTTTTGCAAGGCAAATAGAAAATCTATGATATCCTTCAATATTAAAAGGCTTCCCTCTCATTCTGTTGCAAGCAAAGAACTCTCACCCAAGCTGGGGTTTTTTTGCAAACACCTCCCTCCCCCTAGCATAGATCAATCCAGTGCTGAGCACATTCCTTGGCATCCTCACCCCTAATTGCTCTCAGGCTGTTGCAACACTTCACATATTCCCGGCTTGATGTGCCGACCCAAGGGTCGGCCTGGCATTGGAGGAGGCTGGGTTGACCCCTGATCTTGCTGAATCCACACTCCCAGTGGGGTGTCTGGGACACACGAAAAGAGACTGGTTTAGAGATGAATCACCTGTTGCTTGGGATGAAGTAGATTCTCTTCTCTACAGCTTGTGGGAGGTGTTGCTGAGGTGGCTGCAGACAGCAGAGAGGTTCTGCCCAGCATCCTCACACCAACAAGTGCCCTAAAACTAGCACAGGAATAACAGAGCTTAAGGGTTTTTTCACTGCAAATGCAGCCTTCTTTTCTCCTCTCTGCTCTGGTTCTTTCCCCATCTCCTTGGCAGCTCTCTGCTGGTAGGGCTCTCTGCTACCTCCTTCTACCTGATTTCATAGATCATAGAACTATAAAATGGCTTGTGTTGGAGGGGACCTTCAAGATCATCTCGTTCTAACACCCTGGTAATGGCCAGAGACACTTTTCACTAAACCACGTTTCTCCAAGCACCATCCAGGCTGACCTTGAACACTTTCAGGGATGGTGTGCCCAGCTTCTCTGGGTTTCTTTCAAACCTGCAGCCCAGCCTCAAAGGGATGGAGCTGGAGATGCCAAAAAGATCTCTTTCAGCAGGGCAAGCCCCCTTTGCATCTCTGCTTTCTCTCTTCTTCACAGCCTGTGGAGCAAAGTCAGGATCCCTGCAATGGGAGCAGGCAGAGGCTCCATCCTGGTGCCAACTCCAGCATTCATTGGCATTTGGGCAACATCCTTCCTGGCACTGAAAAACCTCAGGCCAAACTATGCAGGGCAGCGACTGGCCCCTCACAAAACCCCATTGCTAACTACCTACCCCTTACATCACACCAAAATTTCTTTCCCAAGTGCCTGCATGGCACCAAGCATTCCAATCCCAGCCGGAGCCCCGAGCGCCGCTGGAACGTTAATAACAGGCACAACCCATTAGTGCAACTATTGCATGTGCTGCACAAACGAGCTTGCCTTTAATGATGTCTGTGTGCACAAGCTGTTATTCCCTGCAGCCACCCCAGCAAACAAAGTAACCTGGGGCAGTGCAACGTGCTCATCTGAGGCAGGGTTAAGTAGGTGATGATAAACTATCACCACCAGAATCGAAACCCACGCACGCATCACCAGATGTGTTCAGCATCCTGCAAACAAGGGCTCCAGGCCAGCATTTAGTGATGTGTGAGCCAAAGGGTTTTCCCAGAACTAGGATGAGGCTTGGGAGGGGAACTGCTCCTTGGGACAGGACTACCCTACAAGCAAGTGAATGGGACACCATCTGGAAAGGGTCATGAGACCAGTATTGGTAACACAGGAACAGAGACTCCCTGCTGCAGGAACACCCAAGCAAGTTGTGGGGGGAGAGACTGCTCTACCAAGGACATGTAGAAATAGGACAAGGGGAAATGGTGTTAAACTGGCACGGGGAAGGGTTAGATTAGATGTTAGGAAACAATTCTTGACTGTGAGGGTGGTGAGCCACTGGCACAGGTTGCTCCATCCCTGGAAGTGTTCACGGCCAGGTTGGAAGGGGTTTGGAGTAACCTGGTCTAGTGGAAGGTATCCCTGCCCATGGCAGGGGGTTTGAAACAAGATGACCTTGAAGATCTTTTCCAACCTAAACCATTCTGTGATTCTGTGATCAAAGGAGATTTTCCAGACCATCTGCTGCAGCCACACTGTCAGCCTCCTCTGCAAAGGACCCGGGCTCAAGACTGGAGGCTGCTGTTCTGTTTGTTAGGAGAAACTTTTAAACTCTGCTGAGGAAAGCACAAGCATATGGAGGAAAGGAAAACCTGGATTTGGGTAGGATACATTGGCAGGTCCAGGCAAGGAAACCAAGAGTGGGAGACATATTGCCTGAGATAGACATAAGGGAAAATCATGGACAGGGAGAGGAAATTAGGGCTGCCCAAGAAAATCACTTCTGGTATTCTCCAACTTTGCAGTGCTTGGCTTGGCAAGCACGTCATCTTCTGTACAAGAGCCTCCAAAAGGGAGGGTACCAGAGCTGATATGATGGGAAATGTTTGAGGCAAGACAGTTGGTGATCAGCCGAATCACATAAATAAGGGGGATTTAAGGGCCTGTTCTCAAGGTTTTTGAAGCTGGTAAAGCATCATTTTAGATCTGAGAGATTCTGCTTCAGACCCCTTGCAAGGCTCAAGGCCTGCAAGCATTTTCTTAATGCATAATAAACTGATTAACTCCTGCCAGGAGTAGAGATAATATGTTATTTTTGTCCTTAGGTATTGATATCTTCATGGACATTCAACATACCCCTTGCTTTCTGCATTATAAAAAACACAAAACCATAACATTTATGGAAAATCTCTTGCCTAATACCTAATCTAAATCTACCCTCCTTTAGCTTAAGGCCATTCCTCCTTGTCCTGTCAGTTCATGCCCTTGTCCAAAGTCCCTCTCCAGCTCTCTTGGAAGCCCTTTGGTACTGGAAGGTGCTCTGAGGTCTCCCAGCAGCCACAAGACCAGCTCCCTAAACACTGCACCCTTTTGCAATCATGAATTTCCTCCCCCTTCCCAGCTTCAGTTTGTAAACTACTTGTATGCTGATGGTTTTTAAATAGCTCCCAATGAGGATTTTACATACAGGGAATGGCAGAGGAAAATAAATCTGTGGGCTGGAGATTTATGTAAACACAAATTCCCTGCAACAGCAAGTTCCTCACTGCATGTCACTCCTTTTACAAAAACACACCATCAGATAAAGGCTTGTACGTGATTCATTTGCTGCTCTCTGATGTGGTGGAGCTCTTGAATGGGAAGTTTAAACTATCCTGCTCAGAATCAGATCTGTGGGACTTACAGGCTGAGGTAGCATGGCAAAAGGCAAGCTGAGTTTCTAACAGACACAGAGCTGTGCAAAATAGATTGTTCTGTGGGTGCTAAAAACTCTCATGGGAGCTAGGAAAGAGGTTTTGTTTACCTGTGCCAACCTGTTGGTGTGTGGCAACTAAAAAGTCATATTTATATCTACTGGCCTGCTCTGGAAGCTGTTACAGGCTTGACATTCATTGCCAGTGGGTGTTTTATCTTCCCTCGTTTGTGCTAGAAATATCATGGGACCACACTGATACCAGACTGTGAGATAGTGCAGCCATTATTAGACCAAAATAGATGCGTCCTGTCTTTGCTGCTGCTACATTTTCAGTCACATTTGCTTCTTCTTTCCAAGAAACAGGCCAAAGCTGGTAAAATTGCTAAGCATTTAGGGAGAAAGCTGTAGGCACACATGCCTCATGAAGGGCCTGCATGAGTCCATATTGCTCCATAGAATCTATGGAATGGTTTGGGTTGGAAGGGACCTTAAAGGTCATCTCATTCTAACCCCCCGCCATGGGCAGGGACACCCTCCACTACACCAGGTTGCTCCAAGCCCCATCCAACCTGGCCTCGAACACTTCCCAGAATGGAGCATGCACAGCTTCTCTGGGCAACCTGTGCCAGGGCCTCACCACCCTCACAGCCAAGAATTTCTCCCCAATATCCCATCTAACCCTGCCCTCTAACAGTGTGAAGCCACTCCCCCTTGTCCTGTCCCTCCATGCCCTTGTCCAGAGTTCCTCCCCAGCTCTCCTGGAGCCCCTTTAGGCACTGGAAGGGGCTCTAAGATCTCCCCAGAGACTTCTCTTCTCCAGGCTGAAAAACAGCAACTTAACCAGTGACAAGATAAAAAACACTTCAGTGGTGGAGATCCAGAACTCTCTGCAGGGAAGTGTGGTAATTAAAGCCTTGGCAGGTTTGCTTCCAGAGCCATAAAAGATTCCAGGGCGAGCTTCAGCTCTGTCTGCAGGTACCACCCAACTGACCCCACCAGCTGTGATGCACCAAAGGCTGTGCTGCTGTACGTTAAAGAAGAATTTGACCTCCAAATCCCCAGCCTCTATGTCCTGACCACAATCTGTCTCGCCACAGTGGTTACTCATGCTCATAGGAAACAGGGAGGGTTTTACACTGGAACTCAGAATCCTGGTGTGTCCCTTAAGCTTGTGGAGGAAATATGGGGAAATATCCAGCTCCTCCTTCACACCACCAGCAACCCCATGGTGGGTGCATCAGGAAGCTCCTCTCGAAGTAAGAGATCTCACTCTCCATTAGTTATCCAAGTAAAATGCCCAGGTAGGACTTTTGCAGAGAAAGAAAACCTTGGCCCTTGGTTTCCCTGCAGTAACTCCTCCCTGCTCCCCAAACCCCATCCCAGATCTTCTGGCCCCCTGGCCCCGAGTTCCCCACTTTCTGCCTGTATTTTGGAGAAACTCCCTGAAGACAGTCTCCAAGCACAGGTCTGAGGAATTTTAGTGGGGTTGGTGGGCAGGTTTGCTCTGGAGAGCAGGCTGAGAATGGTGCACAGGCTGCATGAATGTTCCTCTGAGCATGGAGAATCATCCCCCGTGACAAGGGGTTGCTTGGTCAACACTGCAGGCAAAGATGGGGAGAGGGTTGGTATCAGAACAAAACCATTCTCTCCAGCTGCCACCAAACAAACTTGCCAAGGGTGCTGTAAACCAGACACTTCAGAAGCACACTTAAAAATAGTGTTTAACTGGCCCTGGGTCCTGGCACTGGCTTCACAGTCTATCTGCTGAGAGCTTCCTTTCCTTTCCTATGGGATGTGTTATTCCCAGCTACTCCCCCAAGACCTGAGAGGAAATTCCCCTGTTTGAACATCCCAGTGCCTGGTTTGCATAGGGTGTCCCACAGCCCTGGAGTTTCCCTACAGAAGCCTGCCCACATTTTTCTCCTGACCACAAAGCATTTGCTTTGCATTTAGCAGGAACAACCAGTTTAGTGTTTGAATGAATGATCGGTGTTAATTAGTAACATTCAAAATTAAAATAAAGGTCAGAAGAGGGTAGGCATTATCAAAGAGCCTTGTTTGCTCAAAGGAAACATTAATGACACTTGTTCAGTGCTTCAAGATAAACTTGTTCAGGCACTGTGTTAATGAAGAAATAAATACTCCTCTCCACAGAACGTCACTACTACTCAAACACAAGCCACATGTCTTTCATCTCAAGGCGTGCCCTGCCCTATCTCTCATCTCTCCTCGCTGTTTAATTTCTCCTGGCTCTCAAGATGCCAGCTCCCCTCTCCGAGCAGCTGCAGGATCACCATCACCATCAGTTCATTGGACTTGAGAAGACAGCTTCCCACTGCAGAGGTCTCACCCCGGGGACTTCTGCAATGTCATCTCACTGCCCTTCTTCCAACTCTCCTTTATTATGAAGCAATGCACAAGAAGGTATCACAGGGCTTGGGAATATGGGGCAGGTGCTTTCAGGATCTCAGACATCTCCAGCCAATCCAGAGAAGGATGAGCTCCTCTGCTTCTACCCAAACCTGGCTATGCAGAGGCATCTTGACAGGCTGGAGAGGGGAGTCCATGTAAACCTCATGAAGTTCAACAAGGTCAAGTGCAAGATCCTGCACCTTGGTCAGGATAATCCCAAGCATAGGTACAAGGTGGGAAGAGAATGGATTGACAGCAGCCCTGGGAAGAAGGATTTGGGAATATTGGATGAGACACTGGACATGACCTGGCAATGGGCTCTGGCAGCCCAGAAAGTCAACTGTGTCCTGGGCTGCATCCCCAGCAGAGTGGGCAGCAGGTGAGGGAGGGGATTCTGCCCCTCTGCTCCACTCTGGTGAGACCCCACCTGGAGTGCTGTGCCCAGCTCTGGGACCCCCAATGTAAGAAGCACATGAACCTGCTGGAGCCAATCCACAAGAGGCCATAAAGTTACTCAGAATGCTGGAGCTCCTCTGCTGTGGAGACAGGGTGAGAGAGCAGGGGTTGTTCAGCCTGGGAAGAGAAGACTCTGGCATGACCTGCTAGCAGATTCCAGTATGTGAAGAGGCTCCAAGAGAGCTGGAGAGGGACTTTTTATGAAGGCATGTAGCAATTGGACAAAGTGGAATGGTTCAAACTTACAAAGGACAGGTTTAGGTTAGATATTAGGAAAAAATTCTTGCCTGTGAGGATGGTGTGGTGCTTGCCCAGAGACGCTGTGGCTGCCCCATCCCTGGAAGTGTTCAAGGCCAGGTTGGATGGGGTTTGGAGCAACCTGGTCTAGTGGAAGGTGTCCCTGCCCATGGCAAGGCGTTGGAACAAGATGGTCTTTAAGGTCCCTTCCAATACAAGCCATTCTGTGATTCTGTGACCTGGTGCTCCTGGTTTTGTAGCTGTCTAGGTAGATGGTCCATGAGATCACAAGCTCCCTTGGGCAGGGCCACCTTCATGTCCCATGTCTGTGCTGGAACTGGTGCAAGAAAGCCCATCTCAGGGTCCTGGATACCTGGGAAGATTGGTGGGTCCAGATCCTTCCCAGCTGCCTGCAGGTGCTTTGCTGGTGCAGAATGAGCCAGAAGGAAATGAACAGAACTCTCACCTAAGAGCTGGGTCACCTTCTGCAGGTGCTTCACTCCATTGACAACAGAGGGAGCCCAAGGATGTCTGTGCTCCAGAGCCAGGCACCTCAGGCAAATTTAGGGTGGGATGAATCCAGGGCTAAACAAATATGAATACGTTCAGGAGCCAGCAGTAGCAGCATTCACATATATTTATATATACACAGAAAGAAAGGGGAGGAAAAGTGTGCACACACCCTTTGGCTTCTCCATGACCCCCAAAATGCCATAAATCACTCTCAGCAGGACAACACAATGCAGCAAGTTTTGCCTCCTGCCATAATTTTGGCACCCCTGCCCTGCCATTGGCAGAGCAGTGAGGGGGCTGCAGAGCCAGTGGGAAGAAACCAAGGTCCAGGAGCTGGGCCAGCCACACAGTCCCTGAGCCAAGAACACAGTGCTCCAGCTCCCACTGCTAAAACCACCAAAGGTTGAGGAAGATGATATTTCCATCTTTTGGAAACTAAATACTGGGAACACACCTACACAGGCTTTGTCATAATCTTTCGAATTCAGCTAGAAGTAAAGAAGAGGCAGAGGTCAAACTTTTCCTGGCTTAATAGAAGCACTATCAAAATTTAACTGATTCCCTGCTGGAATCACACAGATGCAAACGAAGATGGGGCCACAGCACTCACAGGTTTGATGAACACACGTTTGCCTTTGCAGCAGTGTAATTTTCCCTCTCCCCCTTTCCCTGGGTGCTCAGGCGACGCAGACAGCGACGTTTCCGACACCGGCAAGGTTGAGCAGACTCGATTGCATGACAACCATCTGTGGAGAGATGCAGTCCTGCATCCCGTGTCCCATCCGGCTGCAGACACCCGGCAGAGCCGCTCTGCTGTGCCAGGAGCACACGCGCCAGCCTGACGCTGCTGCCTCACCCCATCTCCCATGCTACGGGAGAAGACGTAGGAAAAGATGGGCTTCCACGGGGAGCAGATGGGCACCTGTCAGCAGCCATACGTCAGGGGATCAGTGCTTTGGATTGTGCATTAACAAAAACAAAACAAAAAGAAAATGGAGAAAACCCCCACCTTCTGCAAGATTTTCAATCACATGATTCTCCGACTCTATGAGGAAAAAAAAATAAATTGGCAGCTCTCCCCTTTTTTTCCTGAGTGAACAGGAGAGAAGCAGCCTGCTATCCCACATTTGTCGCAGCACCCATCACCATTTTGGAAAAGCAGCAAAGAGGGGTCTGTTTCCCTGAGTTCTATCCCTCTGATGTTTCCAAGGAAAGGTGGGCAGCTGCATACAGGTGGCCAACCTGAAGGGCAGGAACAGCAAACTGGTAAAAGGTCTGAACTCTGCAGCTCAGCAGCATCACCTCCCAAGAGGTCAGGAGTTAATTCAGATCTATAGGTTGATGGTCATAAGGTTCCCAAGCACTGAAAATCGATAGCAGACACCAAATGTGACACGTTAGACAGTGATGGGGCAAAGATGCTCAAGTAACTTTATCTTGCCCAGCAGACCTCTGTGTCAAGGCTGTTTGCTCCAGCCCAGCTGTCTCCGAGCTCAGGAGCCATACGGCTGGTAGGACTTCAGAGAGGGAGATCAAATTCAGAGGCAGCAAAGCATGCTGTTGTTTGCTTTCCACATCCCTGCTCAACTTTTGGCCTCCTACTTTCGCAATGAATTTCTGGGAGGTTCTCAGCACTGCTTGCTCTTTAGCAGACTGCACTTCCAGCTACAAAAATAGCGCAGACACTAAAACGATCTTCAGGAATCAGATAAGAGCTCCTCCCAGGAGGAACAAAAAGGTTTCTTTCTTCTCTTTTCTTTTTTTGTTCTTTGTGTTTGAGAAGGCTGATGTGTTACAAATATAGATTGTGATTTCCATCCCAAAGTGCTTCGCAAGAGCTTCGCTGGCACCTCTGCGAAGAGCTGGCAGCAGGCACTGCTGGGATGAGCTGTACAGCTTCACAGAGGAGCACAGCCCGCCTGGGCTGCTCACAAAGACTGCCCAAATAACTGCACAGCACAACTGCAATAGATTTCCTGGTGTAGAAACTACCAAAGAGGACAGACAACAGTTTTCTGACATTATTTCCTCCTAAATGCTGCTCAGAGAGGAAAATGCATAGGTAAAAGCTCTGTCACGTCACAGGTTTCTGTCGTCTCAATGAAGTAATTTTTGCCACTGAGTTTTGCCAAGGAAATCTTTGGAAGCCTCCCACATCTTCCCCAGTTTCCAGCTGGTCACCTCAGTCCTCCCTTCTCATGACTTTGATGCTCACCAGATTCTCCCAAGACACCTCAGCTTATTAACTTGGGACGAGTGCCTGGGCCCTTGTTGGGTCAGTGTTCTCCCATCCCTATGACTTTTATCAGCTCTTCGAGGGGTCCCATCAGTCCTGGAGTCGGAATGAGATAAGCCCTGGGAACATGAGGATGGGAGAGGGGAAGGAAAAGAGTGTGGGACTTCCGCCAGTCCTGCTCCCCACTCACTGCTTTTCATGGAAACACATTCAAAAACCTCTCTTTTCTCTAAAATGAGAGCTTTAGAACTCCCTTATCTGCATATCATTACTGATAAGCACTCTGATATATGTCCAGTCACATTGTGAACTCCCTGCCCCTTGCTGAAATCCATGTGCACATAAACAGAAACCCACAAGCCCCTAGATGAGAGCCTTTAAATGCTATATAAACACAAATAAATAAATATAATACATCAAATGAGGCCATAAGGAACTGGGGAGTGATCAGCCTCCTAATACATCTCCCAAGGCAGAGTGAAATTAGAGTATTGCCCAACCCAGTGCTAAAAATATCCATTGGCTGGAATTCCAGTCTTCCTGGGCAACGGCTTCCCTTGACTCTCTCCTTTTCACCCTTCAAAGCTTTTCCTGGAATTAGATGTTCCTCACTGCAGTTTAAGCCCAGACACTTTCCTGTCCCCGGCAGACACAGGGAATGTTCATTCCCATCCTGCTCTCAGTGCACATCTGGAGTCGGTTACGTCTCCCACTCAGACTCTGCTACGTTTGCATCCCTTCTCTAGACAAACAGTGGCATTTTGTTCAGGAAGAAACAAAGAGTCAGTGGCTGGCCATAATGCACAAAGCAGAGCTGGTGACAGTGCTGGAAGGAGCGGATGACATGGCTCATTTGTTGGGGAGCTGGTGGTAGCATGAAAATAGGACAGGTCTCAACAGGGGGAGCAGGGCCAGGCACTATGAGACCCCAGCAGTGTTTTGCAGCACAGCTTCCCTGCTCCTAACAGCCCCAGCAATCCATTCCCACCCCTGGGCTGGCACACCTGTGCCAGACTGTGCTTTGCAGCATTTTTCCATTTTTAAAGCACTTTTAAAGATTTTCCTTGCAGGAGGTCAGAAAGAGAGGCATAGTAATAAAATAGTTATAAAACCAGACTGAACACATACTGGACTAAACTCACATGCTTCA
This sequence comes from Pithys albifrons albifrons, assembly GCF_047495875.1. Taxonomy (NCBI): domain Eukaryota; kingdom Metazoa; phylum Chordata; class Aves; order Passeriformes; family Thamnophilidae; genus Pithys; species Pithys albifrons. Next base: position 5,244,161 of record NC_092463.1, on the reverse strand, counting down.
GCATCAGTCTGACAGAGGGTGGGTTTAGATTTGATATTGGGAAAAAAATTCTTCCCTGTGAGGGTGGTGAGGCCCTGGCACAGGTTGGGCAGAGAAGCTGTGGCTGCCCCACCCCTGGAAATTCAAGGCCAGGTCAGAAGGGGCTTGGAGCAACCTGACATAGTGGAAGGTGTCCCTGCCCATGGCAGGGATGTTGAAACAAGATGGTATAGAAGGTCCCTTCCAACCCAAACCATTCCATCATTCTATGATTCTATGAATATGGCCTTGTTTCATCATTTCTTGTGGTCCTCACTCAATGCTCCCCCTGCAAGAAGGAGCGTGGCCTCTGCATAAAAACAGCACCCCAGAACATGACTCACCTCCACCCAGCAAAGCACATTTTCCACCCACAAAGCTGAAGCTCCTCTGCAGATGGTCACCACCCTTCAGCAGAGGGGGACAACGGCTGGGGACAGGAGGCACATCTACCCCTCTGTTGCTGCACCACTGAGCACACGAGCTCTGCCAGCAGTTTGCATGAATGCCCCAACACCTTCCACAGGAGCCCCTGATGGAAGAGCTCATGCCCCTTTCACATCTGCTCACTGCATCTCCTCTCACAGAGCCCTTAACAGGGGCAACAGAACAAAGCCATACAAGAAGCTATGTAGTACGAACAGAAGAAGACAAAATATGCTGCATAAATTCCTGGACAGGGCACACTGATGCTCTTTTCCCTTTAACACCAACAAAGACCCATTGAGTCTTAGCTGTAAAGCTGCAATCACCAACATGCAAGAATTTTTTCAGTCCTAATTGAAAGGGAAACCATTTACTGTATGGTTTAGCTGGTCTTTCCCTTACAGAAATTCTGCATGAGTTTTGCCCAGCTCAGTAGAAGAGAGCTGATGAAATCCCATCTGAAAGTGTCAAGGCCTCAGGTCAGTCTGAACACTCTTCTGGGAGCATCCTGAATCCTCCTCCCTCCCCCACCCTCGGAGACGCTGCTCCACATTTTTGCTTTACTGTTTTTCTTGGCAGGTGTTTCCTTTCAAGTCAAGCTATGGCTGTGTCGCTTTTAGGTACTTAAATTCATATTCTTGATTCATTTCTTCCCTAATCACTTGGGATAGTGAGTTTTACAAAAGAGAGTATAATTAATCTTCCAGGTTTGTGCATGTGTGATGAAAAAGATGTGATCCATGACAATTTAATGCCCTAGCTAGCTAGCTGCTCTTAGACAATGGAAATTTCTGAGTTATTCCCAAAAAAGCCACACCCAGGCTCACACAGACTGCAGCAGCTGACAAGCATCTTCTCCAAACTCTTCAAGAGGAACATTTTTTGAGGGCGCTTTTGGTATTGTTGTTTTAAATTTGGCCCCAAAAATAAGTTGCAAAAGAAAAAAGCTGGCAGTTTAAGCAGTGCTTCGATGAGTTCCAGAAGCTGTTGAATTTCTCACGGTGTTATCAACGATCTGGGAGACCCACCAAGGTGAATTTCATACAGCAATTGCTGTTAATGTGCTGCTCCACTCCCTTCCAACATGCATTCCTCCTCCCACTGCCCTCCGACATGCATTCCTCCTCCCTTTCCCCTCTAACATGCATTCCTCACAATCCCTGGTTTGACAGTCAGCATGGTTTGCAGACAGCTCCATCCCATCTCAATCACTCTCTTAGATGTTAACAACCCTGAGATGGACAACGTGGATATTGGCTGCCCATAACAAAGCTATTAGAGTGGCATTTCTGTAGGAAATGGTGGGAATGCTGCAGTAATCAGGCAGAGTTATAAAAGGTTAATGAAGATGAAAGGAAAGAAAGTACAGAGGAAAAGCCCAGCCAGCCAGAGATTTTGGCAAGATTTGCTAAACTGCTGCCTAGCCACACACTATTTCCTGCATTTCCCAATCCAGCTGCACATTTCCAGTAGCTTCAGCAAATCTGTATTGCTGGGAGAAATGCTGAGCTACTGCGTGGCTGGTCACATTTGCAGCGATTCATGTCCATTATTGAGCAAAATGGTCAAGTTTCCAGAAGAAATTTGGGAAGAAAGTTCATTTCATCTAGATACAGTGTCCCTCGAGGTGGGGGTGAAGTCAGAAGTGCTCCAGCTCAGGCTGGAAACACGTAAGTGATGCATTATCCATGTGTCGCTCACCCAGAGAGCTCTTTCCAAGTCACCTCAGTATTTTTGGAAGGAAAATTTTTCACTCAGCGTTATCAGAGGCCTGATAGGAACAAGCGAACCTCTGCTACTGCTGGGTAGGACTGGATGGTTCAAGGCACTCCTTCAAAGCAAGGGAAAGAAAGAACTTCATTCCTTTCCACCCTCATCAAGGAACAATTCCTGACAGTACACTTGTACTGTAGTATCCACATTTCACACTTTGGGACTCCACTCCTTCCCTTTAGAAAGTTATTTAATGTCTTAATAAGTATTCTCATCACGCTGTTTTTTTTTACCACACCATGGATTTCTTCCCTATGTCTCTCACCACCTAAAATATCCCTTCTTCCTTACCAGCACTTCAGGCTTTCAAATGACTGTGGGCTCTTGCCTAATCTCTCTCCTATTCCTCACCCCGTGTCCAGAGGGGTGCTTAGCTAAGCTATGCACATAACTCACTGTCAGCATCGCCACGTCAATCAGCCTCCCCAGCTCCAGCACGTTCCCAGTGCTGCTTTCTGAATCCCTGACACTCGTCACCAAGGCAAGAAGGGGACATGGACCTGCTGGGCAGGATTAGACAGGCTCTGCAAAGAGGGACTTGCAGCTCACGCTCTCGCCAGCACAGGGCACTGGCACATACAACCCAGCCTGCCACTCAGCAGTTTTGCTGCTCTCTCCTATAATTCATCCTTCATATGATCTTACACCACAATTTCTCCATGCTTTTTCCAACTTGCCCATCTCATCAGTAAGAAGGTTGAGTTTAGCCATGTTGCTTAGCCTGTGCATTTCCAAAGCAAGCCTTGATCTCCTCTGCTCCTCATTTCTCTCAGTTCCTCCCAGTTCTACCGTGACTGCAGGTCTGGCTACACTGCACTCACCACTGAGATCATTTATGAAGGTACCATGTTTGGCCAGATTTACTACCAGCACCACCTGTAACCTGAGAGAAACCTCTTAGCATTGTGGCATTGCAGCCACAGGTCCCCCTGCAGTTATGGTTGTCATTACTGGTGTTAAGGGTACGTATAGTCAAACAGAGTTTATTCACAACTTACTCAGTCTCCATGCAGCGTGGAGACCTTTGGGTCTCCTCCATTTTGCACTTAGGGAGCCTGGGGCAATTGCTGCCTCACTTCCCATTCCCCACAACAGCACAGACTTTGCCATCAGTGGTGTGACCACAGTCACAGTGCCCAGCACTGGTCACCCCATTGCAGTGCTGCCCATCCCACAGAATGCCCATTATGGGCAGCAGAGACCCAGTGCATGGCAATACCCATGAGTGACAGCAGAATTAACCTCTCCAGCCTTGGGATTTTTTGTGGCAGTGACAAACTCTGAGATGACTTTCAATTTATGCGAGGTGCCGTGTTCGTGCTGCTTTGAAGTGCCTGCGTGAGTAAACCACTGCCAAGCCAAGGTTCCTGGGGACTGCAGTCAGTCATACTGCAGCCCACGACAGATTTAATTGCAGATTAAAAATTGCATAGTAGAAATATTACAGGAGACTCGAGATCCTAATTGTTTCCTGCATAATGTAGGAGCTGAATTTTATTTTTAAACTCTCAAGTGCTGACAGCCAATATTTTGGTGTGAAAAAGCTAAAGAAGCAACTGCTGCCTCACTGCGAACAGGTAACAACTTCCAGAGTTTAATCTTACACCTTAATTTGTTCTTAATATTCAGATGGTGGCAGCAGCCAGGAGGCATTATCAAGCTAAGTGCTCCTTTGTGTCAATACACAGCGGTAGAAAAATTCCCCGCCCAAATGAGCCGTGATTGTTGTATTTGCTGGAAGAAAGCCACGCTGTCTCTTGTGCTGTACTAATGCACTTCTAGTGACAGAACTGATTAGGATTCCTGCGTTGGATTTGCTCAGATCTAGCCTGGTTGGGTTTTTAATCTTTGGGATAAGCTGTGGATAGAGAATTAGCCACTTAGATACAAATGTATCACTGGGAAACAGTTTGCCAGCACCCATCACTAAATGACTTCAGAGTCTGACCTGGCAGAGTGGCCGCTAGATAATGAAGTGATAACCACGGGTGTGGGGACAGAGGAGGGATTTTTGGCTCTCTAGAAGCACCAGACATCTTTGCCTGATTCTGTCTCCACTAGCACAGAAATCAGAAGAGTGCTGAGGAATGTGCTCTAAGAGCGAAAATGAGCACCCGCCACTCGTCTCAAATTTAAAATGATGCCTGGTAAGGGAATTACAGAGTCATCCCTGACAAGGGAGGCACAGGGAGCATTGTTTGGTCTGTCTGAGCCTCATGGCTCTCCAGTGTTGTATTTTGATACAGCTGCCCAGTGTCTGGCAGGACATATGTCCTTTCTGTCTCGGTGAGGCTGAAAAGCAGCATCACTCCTGTGAGAGACACCACGTTCTGGTTCAATCCAGCTGTGAGCTTCTCCCCAGATGAATCTGGAGTGTCTGAAAAGGGGCAATGCTCCATGTCATGCTCTCCTCTTGCAAACAGCAAGAAGGTCATGTGTGCTTTTTCCAGAAGGCTTCTTTCTCCAAAGCTGTTATTCTTCCCCTGTCCTAAAAGAGTCTGACTTAGTCATCTCCCTCTGGTTGTCCATCATATAGTGGCAAAGCCTCCTGAGGCTGAGCAGGACTCAGGAGTGACCCAACACCACAATGGACTCTGCCACAGCACCTGAGCAAGGTGAGCTGCTGGGATCCTACTCCTACATACTTATCACCACACTTTCTCTCGAGCTGGCCTCAAATTTGGCAGCAGTATAGATATAGACACACAGACCATAGGCTAAAGATCTCAGATCCAGAAACTGGCCACACTCTGCCTGAAACTGATGTCCTTTTTAATTCTCATGGATGTCAGAAAGATTTATCCAGAGGGATCTTATTTTACAGCCTGTGTCTTCTGGTGTGTTTGCTCTTTCAGTGCTCTGGGTTCAGAAGACACTGAATGCTCTCCAACCCCTCTCTCATCCGTGCTGGAGGGCTATAAATTGTAACAGCCTGTGATGCCTTATGTTATGGTCCTGTCCATCATCTCTGCCTGGCATTAACCCTCTGAAACTTGGTCACCCAGATCTGCATTTCCCAAGCTTTGAATCCTTATCCATTGCTAAAGCCCCTCAGACAGCCAAAGAATGAGGTGCAGACAGCAGCCGGCATTTCTAAAGAAAACTTGATGGCTTTCTGACACCCGACACAGGCAATTCCCAACAGAGTTAACTGAAGCTAATTCCTCAAAGGCTGAGATGAGAATATCCCCATAAATTATGTTCCTGCTTCATTCCAGACAAGGACGGCATGAATGCATTACACGCAATCCCCCAATTTACAGTATTAAAACAGGCAAGTCAATCAAAGAGGCTGAAGAAAGTCACTTGAAAGCTGAAATCCATTTTCGTCCTCACTCCATCTGTACTGTAACCTGAAAGGTTGATTTTTGAGGGCATCTTTCATATTTCCATGCACAGCAGGACCCATTCAGCAAGAGAAGAGCCTTCTCCATGAATGCAACATGTTGGGTACAGCAGAGCCCGTTTGGGGTTTTTTTTGGGGTGCAGGTTTTCAAGGTCGTTACTGAGGTCCCTCTCAGAGATGTCTCTAGAGACCTTTGAGTTTCCAACACAGAGAGAAGAACACTGTAGGACTGAGGGCACCATATCCCTGCTGTTGCTGCAGAAAGCCAGGGCTGGTTATCGTAGAGGGCACACATGGAGACAGGCACATATAAATCTAACCTATAACACTGCTACTGCCAATCTGCTCTCATTAACAGAGAGTTATTTTTAAATCCTGTGTTTTTTGGACACAGTCCTAATGACAAGTTATTTTTAAATGGCTCTTTAAAAAAAATAGGCACAATTCATGTGCCATTCATGTCACTCTTCCAGGGATTGAAATATCACTGAATTGTTCTGCAGGGATTATGCAAATTAAAGCCATATTCAGTGAAAAACTGCCCAGCTTCTGTGCTGTTCAAAATCAGGACTGAAAATACATTTCTGAGAAATTTTACTGCCTTGCAGAAGCTCTGAAGATATAAAAGTTGGAAGCTGCTGGAGTTGTGGTCTATACCCAGTTGGTTGTATGTTGAAAGAGGCATGAGTATTTCATGTTGAATACTGGGAAAATAAATACCCAGGTGAAGCAAAGGTGAAAAACTTAGCCCAGATCAAATAGAAACCCTGTGACAGAACCAGGATCTTGTGAGTCTCACCACAGTTTAACCCCAAAGCCATGCAATAACCTGGTATAGACTACAGAATAAGACTTCAGCACCATGTATCATGTTATAAATGAGCTGTAGGGCAACACTACTGTCTACCTTTTCATTTAGGAGATATTTTAGACATGCAGTTTTTGGCAATTAATGTTTGCAGCAAGTTCAAGCCCAGCTGTGGTAAACCTGCAATAATTCTCACTGGGATCCATAGACTTCAAGGGCCCAGGGAGATCTTAACAACTCTGCCTGACCTTCTGCACAAGATGTATCACAGTTTCTGCCTCGAGCCCGTAACTCCTGACTGAGCCATGACCCACCCTCTGGGAAATATGCAGACTCAACATAAAGCCTTAGAAGATGGAAACTCCAACTTGTCCTTGAATTGCTGTTCCAAGGTTAACCACCTTCCTTGCTCTAAGTCCTCCAGCTCTAACTGAGCTGATTCTCATATCCCTTGTAACCTTTTCTGCTAACATGAAGCATCACCTCCCAGTAGAAATTTCTTCCATATACAGGTACTCCAAGACCACAATCAAGTCATCTCCTGACCTCTGGGATCAGTTAAACCAAGGGGGTTACTCCATAATAATATTTTCACTACTGGCTGTGCTGTAGGTCGGTACATGCAGGGATGTTGCTGCTCTTTAATGAGTAGTGGTTACCACAGGTCAGCTGAGGTTGAGTGAATGTCCACACAAATGCCCTTTGCCAGAGCTAACACAGGATTATCTCTATAACACAGCTCAAGAACAGTGATAAACTCATTTGTATTCTTTTCCTCTCGTCTAATTGCTTTGGAGAGAATAATTCATGAATGAAACGCCCAACTTGATTGAGAAGTGTTAAAAGCATTGAGACAGAATCCCAAGTACATTTAAATAAAGCAATATTTACCCATAAGAATATAAAGTGCTGATTTAAACACAGTTTTTAATGATTAAATGGTAAAAATTGTGTTACAAGTTCAAATTCACACAAAAGAACTGACCTTAGGGAAATGCATTTTCATTTCTATAAATGAAATGGTGGGAAAATATTGCTCATCAATGATACATGAGCAATATAATGTTCTATTCCTCTATTCTACCCAAGAGATCACGTTAATCCTTTTGATTTATGCACAGCTCCTTAACTAATACTGTAACAAATGGTATTGACAATTGAACTCACTTCTGTAAGAAATTCATTGTGTTTGCAGCACCCACAGTAAGAAATGCCTTCACACTCCTGACAGGAAATCTAAATAAAATTAAAGAGCTAAGAACAAAGGCTGTAGAAAAATCAAGAAGGCATAGCTGATTAGGAAGTGTGACTTGCTTGCATGGGGGTAATTTTTGTAGTATATTACACATAAAAAAGGAGGGTGGGTGTTCTTCAGTTTAAACACATGAATCTTCAGTTCTTCACTTCCCAATGGAGAGCTGCCTGAGCTACTGACCATCATACAGCTCTGGCTTTGAAAAGGCTGGCAAAGACCTGAATCAATTTAATCTTATTAAAACACAGAGCAGTCTAAAGATATTATCCCCAGTGGCTTACTGATGGCTCAATTGCTGCTACAGTCTATGTAAAGGCTTTGAGTGATGAAACTCTCTTAGTTCCTGCCTTGTCTCTCCTTTTCAAGATGGTTTCAGAGGTTGCTGCTATCACTGGCTCATCAGCGCTCAAAGGAAATACTTTCAGAAGCAGAACTAGAAATGTCTCCTCTTGCATTGCCAGCGTGTAATTAGGGGAAAGCTGCATTCCTTTCAGCTGTACACACACAGTCACACAAAGCGTTTTCTAGAAATGGACTTAACTAGGGTTGGACAACAGTAATCAGCAATAACTCGCTCAGGAGCATTCAAAGGAATTAATGCTGATTACAAGTTATTTACCCATTCTTCTTTAAAAAAAAAAAAAAAAGAAAACCCCCCTGCTCTTGTTAAAAGCAGAGCACCTGGCACAGCAGAGCACTGCCAGCCTGCCACAAAGCACCGGCGATTACACCCCTGTGGAGCCTGAGCAGCAAATCCACAGCATCAGCAACAGCTCAGGGTGAGGCACCAGCCCAGAACCAAATTCAAACCACTTAAACACCGACCTATGATTATTCTCAGGCAACAGCACCAAAAGCAGCCTAAGGTTTGATTACTAAATGAGCATTATGTCACACAATTGCACAGCAATAATTATGATGGCCCTGAGCTGCCAGGGCTATGGCAACTTCCCTCAAAGCGACGAGCTTTAGGAGGAGAGAATATATGGACTGTATTGTAAAAAATGAACTCCTCTTCTGCTTGAGGAGTGTGGGAGAGGGAGAGGTGCCTGTGTTAGGTACTTCAACCACTGTTCTATTGGTCTGGTGACACTGAGCACACACGTGGTGGCAGCTCAGCAAGCACAATCAGCAGGGTAAATTGTCAGCTTTCATGATTTTGAAGTGTGTCCCAGGCAAACTGTAATGAAACCACACTCTCAGCTAAACTGACAGTCCCACACAACAGGACCACGAGCAGCTCCAGCTGAAACCTGTGGCAGAGGTTTGGCTTTTTAAAGGCATTTCTTCAGTTGTCTTTCAACAAGCACTCAGCAATTTGTGCTCATACCCTGCTATTTAAAGCTGGTTTAGGGAGGAGGATTCAATGCCTGCTTCAAATCAGTCCCCCTAGAAAGGATCAGTTTTGCTCCTAAAGAAAATAGAGGATTCCTAGAGCCAGAAGGGCAGAGCTCAAGTCAGAGTAATCACCTGTGAGGTGATGAAAGAACAGGAGTTTTTCTGAGAGAAGTGGGGGACTCTCACAGTCATCCTCTCTCTGCTCCATGGAAGGCTTTTCAGTCTTCAAGGAGAGCAACAGCTCAGCACAAACAGCAGGACAAGCAGCAGAGGGGTTGGAACAAGATGATCTTTAAGGTCCCTTCCAACCCAAACCTTTCTATCCTTCAGTGACTCTATACTCACTCCCAGGACATCAAGACATTGCCTGGAAAACTTGCAGAGGAAGTTCCTATTACAGAAAATGTTCATATTTTAGTGGATGGCAGAAAGAAAATGCCAGCCACAGTGTTTACAAATAAAGAGTTGCCCAAAATATTTTAGTCCTTCACTTTTATTTTAAAAAGGTTGGGATGCTGCAGAAGGCACGTTGCTGTTTCTAAAGAATGCTACCTGTCCTGTAGAGATGCAAATCAAAATTAAAAAGGGAAAAGAAGCAGTATTTTCAGCCACCCATGGCATTTCTCCCATTGACTTTCCTCAGAGCTCAATAGTCACAGAGGGAATAAACGTGGACAGAGAAATTGCCAGAGACATTTTATCAGGAAAAGTAAGTACAAGCAGCATATGGTGGGGAATTAGATGGTGTGAGGTGTGAAAGATGTGTCTGTGAAGCTGAGGACATCTGTGCTGGGCTCCACTGACCAGCCTGCAGGATGTGACACTCCCAAGAGAGGGGGAATGGCAGGAAATTAAGACCAGAGAGTTTCCTGGCTACATCACTGTCACCTCCACACTCAGAGAATGCCCTGACCCAGATGTGGGCAGTCACCTTGGGATAATGGCATGAGTTACCAGTGATACACAGTGGCAGGTAAAAGCAAAGCCATACCTCTGTCTTGTGAGAATGAAAAGAACAAAACAAAACAAAGAGGGTTGGGAGGAAATAGAGATTATTGTGCTTCAGGTGAAAACAAGTTTTGTGGAACTTCAGAAAAAGGGGTCTGTCTGTATGAGGACTGCACTCTGCTCATCTCCCTGTATTCCAGAAGCCTTAACACATCTTCTTTGCTGATTTTTGTTTGCATCTCAAGCTCAGAGTCAGCCTCTCCAAGTCTCTGCTGCCCCACTCACCCACAGAGTAATTCTGCAGCCAGTGTTCTGACTGCTTTAGAGTCCCTAATAAGATTTAGATCATTCCCTGCCTCACTCCTGTGACAGTGTGGCAGGATCTGCTGGGAGGAATCTTGAAAGGACTTTGCACAGTGTCATAGGAAAGTTGCAGTGACCAGACAGACCTGGGATCACCCTCAGTGAGCTCAGCTGTGTGAGCAGTCCCTGCTTATTCCTCCTCTCTGCTGCTGCCTGGGAACAACCCTGCACTCCTGAGTCTGCTTTTGCTACAAGAGAGCGCTTGGGAAAAACAAGTTTTTGGGTGTCCCAGACCTCCCAGCTCCCGATCCCATGCCTTCCACAAAAATCTGGAATTTCCAGATGCATTGTGTAGCTGCTGCAACATCCTTTTGCAAGACAAGCACTCAAATGCAGATCTGAGGCAGATCAAGGAATCACCCTGCACAGATGGCTCTTTCCAAACACCTCCTGCTATCGTCCAAGTCTTTCAACTGAGTCCAGCGTCCTCTTGGTGATTACCCAAGGCTTTTTGAGACATGCAAATGAGACACTCATCTAGGATGTTCTTAGAGGAGGACCTCATGATGCGCTGCTGCCCTACAGTGACAATGAAAGACAATTTTTTAACTCATGCTGGAGACTTGCTGAGTGTGCAGAGGAGAACAAGTGCTCACAAACCAAGGTTTGAGGAGCTGACAGCATTCCCAACCGATGGCACTCCAGCTGCCTGTTCAGCGAAACCACCATGGAGAGCAGTGAGGAGCAGGCAGGAAGCCAACAGAGCCTCCTATGCTCATCTTCACCTTCCTTTCATCCTGCAGCCTCACTTGCCCTCCTAAACAAAGCCACAGGCTTCAGTCTGAGGCTGGTTGACTGTTTGTTGATTATTCCTCTGTCCTGCAAAAAGAGTCTTTGGACACTGGTGCAGCACAGAATAAGAAAGAAACTGCAGTCACCATTTCAGAATCAGCACCCAACACACCCAGCAGTATCTCAACACTTGTGCTAAGAAACAGTTTTCCATCTAATTGCTGAGAAATGTTGACATTTTTAAACTCGCTCCCTGATGGATTATTGCAATCAAGTTATGGGCATGGCACTATTTAATAGTGTTTATCAGGTGTTGCAATTTCAAATAGGTTAAACATTATCCATCAAAGAAGCAGGTGATTATTAGTTAATAGCCTGGATCCACTAAATAATCACTCTCTCTGTCTATTATTCATTCCCCTACACCAACAGTTTGTGATTCTAAAACATCTTGTCAGGATGAAGGTATTCTGAAGGAATGGGAAAAGCAAGGGTCAACACATGGAAGAAGGATAGTAAGACAGGAGAAAGAGCTTAGAATAACTTGGGCAATAACTGGCTCAAAGGCTGCCAGACCCATCCTGGAAGTGAGCTTTTGCAAAACAGCTTCCTGGGACAGTTCCTTGACAAGGGCAGAGCACTGGAGGATCCACTGACCTGCCAACAGCCAAGGAGACACAGCTCTGGCCCAAGGAGATGAGAGAGCCTGAAGTCCCAGTTCTTCTGCATGGGCAGCAAGAGCCCAGCAGCTCATTTCAACCCTCAGTGTGGCACAGCCTGGTCAGCACGGTGCTCTACTATATTATAAGCCATAGTATAATATTAGTGTGGACTAATAAACCTTGCCTGATGGCAGCTCTATTCTGCTCATTCCAGAGCCACCTTCAGCTCTCCAATGCACAGCATCACCTTGCTCCAAAAGACCAAGACTCAAATGCCAACACTTACAGAGTCCAGGATGGGCTCCCCCATCCTGCATTTGAACATTATTTCCACATGCTGCAGTGTTTTGCTAAGCCATCCTGCTCATTTCCAGGAGGATCCCACGGGGTTTAGGAATTAGCCTGGGGCATGGGAAAGTTGAGCTTCATTCCCTGATCTGCCACAGAAACCCCAAGTGCCACTGGGCATATCACTCAGCACCTCCACTTGGGTCTCCTAACTGTAAAACAGGGATAGGAACCCTGTGAGGGTGTTGGCAAGAAGATAAAACATATTACCATCTGGGAGGTGCTGTGATGCTGTGATAAGAGGGGCCATGCAAGAAACTTAGATAAACAGTTTCAAAACTCTCAGATTTTTGGTGCTTTCTCCTCTACACTTGGCATACTCTGTGATTTCACACAGCCAGCTTGAGTCTTATTTGCTCATGGATTGCTGAGCATTAGAGGTTTCCAGCCCAAATCACAAGAATTTTCTCAAAGACAAAAGGGTTGTGATCCTTACAGGTTGCACCCCATGTTTTAAAGGGGGTAAGCAGAAAACTCCATAATCCGTCCACATCTAAGTGTTCACACTTGGAGCACGAGAACATCTGTGTCGTTTCCCAGTGCAATCTCATCGACCACAACATTCACCCTCGGAGCACACCACGATGTCAATCCTTTTCCAAGAATGCTGCATCTCTAATGATTGCCAGCTCTGGCTTGCCCATCAGCACTTCAACAGACCTTTTAGAAGCTTGAGGGAGAATGTTATACAAGTCAGTCCCCAAAAGCCCGAGAAAAAGAAACCAAATTCTGCAAATACTTTCTAGGATCAGTGGTTTAAGCTTTGATAGACACCGAAGAGCTACAAGATGACATGAAGTCACTGCAGGAAGATGTAAACAACCCACGAAAAAAACATTGCATTTCAAAAGATAGGGCACTTCTAAGGCCACAGCATTCTAAACAGAATTATCTGATGCCAGCACTGTTTATTTGGTGTCTGAGGTCTCACATGCAGGGCAGCCACAGCTAATCAGAGAAGAGTTGTCACCCATTTAGAGGAAAGCTTTAAGCTAACAAATCCTTGCACTCTGGAGATACCAACCACATGTGAGAATAGGGCTCACTATACTCATTTTCCACTAGGGAAAACAGTTACGAGCATCACACCCTTCTTCCTCGGGATTGACACCAATCACACTGCTCAGCGAAGGAAGGGGTGAGCCAGGCAGGAGTCCTGACATCAGTATTCGCGTTGTATCCGATGCGCTAAACGCTTAAGAGATTGAGCAACTTCAAAGCAACACATTACCTGGCTGAATTAACCCCCACTTCCACCCTATTAGAGGATCCTTAGGAGACTTAAAAACCTCTCAGGTATGCTCAGCGGTAGGGCTGTCACACACACAGGGGTACCGTGCACAAAAATCTAGCAAGAAAAGGGCATGAATGGCTTTTTCAGTGTCCGAAATGACTTCGCTGACGGCTCAGTGTCATTCTGCAGGTTCAGATGACATCAAATACCCTTCTGGCCCCTTGAGAACCCGTGAATTACAGTTAAATGAGCCGTAGTAGCTTGTTCCTTGACATTAACTACAGAATTGTGTTGACATATGAAGAGTCGACTCGTGTAGTGCTGCTCAGCATTTGCCCCGTGCCAGCCCGGAGCATGCTCAGATAATTCTAAGTAGTTACAAAAGCAGCAGAACTCGGGAGAAAAGACTCCTGTGAAATTTGGCACCATTCCAGTTTACCAGCTCAGTGCTTCCATCTAATATTCAAAACAGGCAGGTGGAAAATTATCCAGAGACACACCATCATGTTCTGCCTGAACAAATGTAAGAGGGACTCAAATACCACTTTGGACAGTAAGTCAATTTAAATCTACGTGTTTTCCTATTGATCCTCCAGTTTTCCTGGTTTACTGTGTCTGAGGGTTTGTGTCTGTGTTGTCACTCAATGGGATTTAACTTGGGATTGGCTTGTTTCACCACGCCAACATGTTGTTTTATTCCACCTGGCCTCCTGTGCAAATAAAAGCACACAGTGGGTTTGTAAGGTCTGCTCACAACGGTGCTATAACTCATTACCCACAGGAGCCATGGTGATGCCAAGCACAGCACGCTCAGAACTGTCTCACCTGACAACCAGAAAATGATCACACACTACAAAACTGATCCCCAAGGTCACCTCCTCTCTCAGCAAGGTGGGTTTTGCTCAATGCATCAGATGTAGCTCTTACACGGTGTGATCTCCAGACTCGATACACCACCAGCCTCACAGGTTGCAAAGAGCTGGTGATCATGTCAGTGCTTCTGACATTGCAATGTCCATTAGAAAGATGCATTAGGCTTTATTGGAAACAAACAGGCTTTGGTACAAGGAGCCGTATTTCAATTACTTAAGTCCTGATGCCAAACTTGCTCTGTTTCAGAAGCAAGATAATACAGCACTGACACAGTATATTATCCTTGCTTTTCAGTAGCCAGAGATAAGTATCACTGTGTCACTGTGAAAAAATGCACTCAATTATCCTACGTTGTTATTACTTAATCTGTGTTTCAAAAAAAGCTTTAGACTGAAAAGATGTTAGATAAAGGCTGAGTATTGCAGATAAAGGCATTGCTTCACTGAATATATGCTGTAAAAGCATGAGCTGTGGTTGCACACATTTAAATGAACCAGGTTCCTCTCAGCACGTTCCTGTACTGGCAGAGTCACAGCCACAACCAGCTGCTTGCACAAGAAGATGGTTGGAGCCCTAAGAGCAAAATGCAAAGGTAGGCTGGGCAAGGAACCTGCTCCATGTCAGAGGGAGTCTTTGCAGAGACTTCCCTTCCCCTCCCCACCTCATGGAGACTGTCCCTGCTGAGGTCTGTCCAGGCACCACACATGACCAAGCTGTACATGGCACGACTGAAGCAGGTGGTCCAGCCTGAGGTTTTCTCAAATGGGAAGAGGAGCTTTATTCAGAAGAGTGTGGCCTCCAGATTCTCACTCTCTACACAATCACCAGCAAGAGGTAGATGGACTCTTACTTTGGATACCCATGTTTGGGTTTCAGCTGCAACCCTGTGTTAGTGTTGTGTGCTTTAATGGTCCAGAGAACACGCCTGGGACTCAGAATTGACGACAAATTGATTGAAACCAGATGCCGTGAAAAATGCCTTTTCCAAGTTCAATGGCACATGAATGCTCTTAGCATGCCCCCGGATAATCTGACTTCTGTGCCCCAGTCTGCTGCAATAAACTAATTGGAAGGTTAATATTTTGTCTCTGTGCTCTGAACTCCTTGGGGAAAGGAGCTTTTTAATTGCATACACAGCCCATGACCTGGTAGGCTCTAAATCTCACTGGATGATGTGCAAAGTTATAGTGGACCTCACCTAAACACCTTGAGCTCATGTTACTGTCTAGATTAGCAAAATTTCAGACTATTATACTGCCTGTAGTCTTCAAGCACTGCTGGGAGTTTGGTTTCCCCACTGAGCCAAGCTCTTTTTTGGCATAGTCATAAGAAGACAAACAAAACACCTCAGGTACAAAAGCACGGAAGGAAAAACAGCTTCAAGCTGTTGTTTGGCCAAGCCAGCAGATGCATAGTGGCAATATTGACTTTGTAGAAGAGCAGAGGTGGCCAGAGCCTGCATGCCCAGGTCTCACCACTTTGCAGACCTCATCATAACAGATTTATTTACACTGGATACACCTAATTAACACACCCTGCCAGACCCAACCTTGCGCTCTTCAGCTGCACATGCAAGAGCAAGACCCCAATTTGGTCAGTTTGTGCTCCCCAAGGCAGATTAGAATGACCTCAAAAACCAAGCTTGATTCATGGACTGCCATGAGATGGTCCCTGGGAGGATGATTGATTGATCCTGCTTACCTTTGGCACAGTAAGGCATTTAACATCAGGTTGGGAGAAGCTTTGTAGTTGTTATTCTAATGGGCTTCAAGACAGAACTATTTGTTTTGGAGCGTGATAAGACTTTTCAGACCACTGGCTCCCCAGGCAAGGCTCTGAAATCTATCACAGCACACGCAAAGCCACAGCACTAAATATGCTCTGCAGAGTATTCCCAAGAAAACCTGTCCCTGTTATATTTCCTTGTCAAAATTACAAAAAAGCCCAACAACTCTTACAGCGTTCAGCTCACATCTTTTCCAAAAACTGGGCAAAGAAGCCTGCAGCTAAGGTATGGAAGAGGAGAGCTTGAGAGCAGACTCTCCTGGTGACTAATGCAGCCGAGATAAGCATCTAGATGCTCGCTAAAACATACAGTATCACGGGCAGATTAAAGGCTCCTTCCGAGATTTTGCAAGCAGCCAGTAACTCCTACCCAGCCATCTGCCCAGAAAGGGCCTCCGACTTGTCAACCAATCCATTTCCCCCAGTGCCACAGGCTGGGCGATACCGATCTCGGCTGTGTTTTCTTACGAGAGCTTTGATGTACGATCTCGTCCGCAGCGGCAGCCCCCTCTAGGGAACAAAGCCTGGCTCTAGCCAGGCTCCTCACCAGTTGTCCAGGTATTAGGTTCTTTTTTCCAGCTTCAGGGCAGCCCTATCACTAACCTTTTCCTCTGACCTTTTGCAGGGAACCTTCTGCTCGTGGCCATCTGTGTCTTCTTCCCCCTTTTCCTTTAAAGCATTCACCTGAGCGTTTGCGGCAATTACACACACACTGGTTTGCATCAGTCACAAAAGCTGTGAGCCTCCAATTAACCACCTCATGCCTTTTAATGACACAACGCCAAACAAGGAAGAGAATTAGAGGGAGCATCCTCAGAAGTGGTTTGCAGCAGGACAGAGCCGTCTGTATTGTTGTTTATATGAGGGTAGCACCTAGGAAACTCAGCTAGAGGCTGTGAAAACAAATAGAGAACTTGGGGAATTAATTTAATATGGAGAATTTATAGTCTCTAGGACAAGACAGAGTAGGTGGATGAGGTGTAGCATAATGAGGAGAACACAATGATTTTCTAAGGATCAGAATAACCTGTCAGCATCCTTTACTCATCACTGCCAAGTTCCTGTATCCTCCTTCCTCAACACCACTTCAAGAGTGTGAATGCTGGCAGAGGGCTCAACAGCAAAGGCAAGAGCTTCTTTGAGTCCCAAAGACCCACGCTGCAAGCGCAGGGGAACGCGTTGTCTCTGTCTTCAAAAGATAGCTGGAGATACTGCACCTGCTCGGAAGGTTTCAGGCGAAACAGCATTTCAGAGGAATTCACCAATTCAGCAAAATCTCAGCAAGGTGAGTCAATTTTGCCCAGGTTCCCATGAAACTCACACAGGGCTCCAAACATCAGAAACCTGCTGAGTTTCCTGCCTGGTCACCCATCTGGTTCCTCCACCGTTCAGGTTTCCAGGGCCCTGGGGCAGCCTGCTGCCAAACAGGCTGCTTAGCAAGAGGGGATTTCACTGCTCCCACACTTCTCAGTTTGGAGGATCCCTGATGTTGGACCATCTCAGGGATGAAATACCACAGCATCCACAGATGGAGAGCCCATGAAACCCAGCAGAGAGGGTCAGTGCTCCGGAGATCAGCTCTTGAGACATCCCACAGTGTGAGCTGCTGCACTATTCCTTCTGCAGAATTTCTACCTGGTTGTGTTCTGCTCCACTTTGGCAGGAATTAAGCCTAATTTCACCAAAACTAAACTTTTTCCAAAAACATGATCTTTTTTTTCAGCCCATTCCTAGAAGACATCCTCACAGGACCACTGTAGCCAGTTCCCTCTCAACAGCAGCCTCTGCACATCAGTCCAGTTCCAGCTGCTCTCAGGGCAGGGGCAGAGATTTGTACATCCTGTACAACCCACCACAAACACTGCAGGGATACACAAATCAGCTAAATCTAAATTGTCTGGTCTGAAAGATAGACTGGATGAACTATCTTACAGTCCCCACAAGCTCCTCTTGGGAGGAGAACAAGGTAAAGTCTCTGTGTTTACCCATCAGCTACTAATGGAAATATTTGATCTGCCTGAGGACTGCACAGCTGATATTGTGAGTGAGTACAGAGTCGTGGTCTGACCCCAGGGCTCAAAACAGTTCATCAGAGTGACAGACAAAAGAAATGGGGGAAGAGGAAGAGATTCACTTGGAAAAATTGCTGCCTAAATGAGATTTATTCTATGATGTGGTAGAAAATACAGGGGACAGATTTTGGAAAGATTGAGATGAGGCAATACCAAACCAAAAGGGACTGAAAGACATTTAAAGTATACCAGACATTTCTTGTTCTGCTTCGTGTAACACTGGACATTTCTCACTGCTCATGGACCAAGTGACAGCAGCAGCAGCTGCTGTGCACAGACACCTTTGCTTACCCTGCTCAACCACCAACAGGCTCTACTGGGAGCCTAAATTTATCTGTACGATGAGGAATATGTTTCCAGAAATCTGTTGTTCCCAAGACAAACCTTCAGTGTGTTGAGCAAGCATCAAGGCTCCTCCTTGGGATGAAGGTGGATGTGCTGTGAAAGCTGAGAGCTCCTGAGCGTGTCATGGGGAAGTTCTCCTGGGAAACTTCTGTGGGAGACACTGACACCAGCTGAAGGGTTATGTGGGGCTTGAGCAACAAACCATCTGTCAAGATCTGCTTATTAGAATGTTTACTCTCAAAATTGGCCTTTTCATCAGTGCACCAGAAGCAGTTTCTGAAAGCAGCCCTGACCACCAAGGAAACAGTCTTAGAATCATTCAACAGGAACAGGACTGGATTCCAGTAGCCAGAGGAATCAGTTTCTAGCACAGGGACCAGCTACACTTTGTCCATTTTGCCATCTCTCCTAACCAGTAAATTCAGAAAATTACATTGGGGTTTAGATCAGTATCAGTGAGAGTCCTTTGGCAGGACAAAAGGCCTTTTGTTTCCTGCCCCCTTGCAAATCCATTGACTCTCAGCTACACAGTGGGGATGGTGATTTATTATTCTCACTTTTGCTGTTTCCTGTCCATATCATGACACTTGTGTTGAGCAGTTCATAGAGGGCAGAAACACAACTGAAAGAAACCCCAGTCCTGCACTTGCCTTTTGTTTTAATATGAAATTAATTGCTTATTTCATATTTGTGTAGAGAATCCACAAATTTTACTTGGGCCAAAGACAAAAGTGCTGTGCTCTGAAGTCATAAGGAGGACCCCACAGCCAGCAGACTTCAGATGAGAGTCAACAGGTCAGAGGATGAAAGTTAAAATTCCTGGGTTAGTGGCAAAGATGAGGGAGAGGAGGAAGGGTCAGAGCACCCACATTACCATGTTCATGAGCCCAAGCAACCCACCCAGGGAGGTGGTGGGCATCTACAGCAGGCCCAGAGGAAGACACATGCTCTGAATCAAATGTCAGTGGTTCAGCAATAAAAGCCTCTCTCAGGGCTCAGACCATCCTTCAAAGGCAGCAAGTCTTACCCTAGATCAACACAGGAAGAAGAAAGCAGCAGGGACCACAGCAGAGATCCCTATCTCCGTGGCAGGGAAGGGGAGAGGAAGAAAGGGAGCTTGTCATTCAACAGCAATAATAAACACTCCTGAGTGTGCTTCCTCCTCTCCCAGCAGGAACATCTTCACCCCAAGCATTGATGGGCTTTGGGTGGGATCAGTCAGATCCAAACCTCTCAGTTCTGATATCCCTGTCACAAAAACATCTTGGGGCAGCTGAGGATTGTGCAGACACAGAGCTGTTTCAGGGTGTCCTGCAGTGTTGAAGACAGCGATGTGTTACCTCAATGTGGTTGTTGTTCCATATAAACCACTCAGAAGACACCTATAAAAAACTGATATGTTGCAGATGAGAAGATCATATCTCTTCCTTCCAAGCAACTAACCATCAAGGAAAACACTATGGTGAGGTGTTTGACAGGAGAAACAAGCCAGAACTTCATTTTCATTCAGCTCTTTGGCTTTAATGCCAAGCCACAATTTATTTCATGAAGAAGGGGAAAAAAAAAGCTGTAAAGGAAACACTACCCAGGATGAATACACTCTCTGCTATGGCCTGGAGGCAGGAAGGTGGCTTTAGCAGAGGCAGAGGTCAGGATACCCAGGCCAATGGCCTTGACCTCAGTGCCCACAGATGGGTTGGCTGCTCACCTGACGCAGCCAGGAGCTGCTCCTCTGGCTGCTGCTGTGGCCTTTGCAAGCTGCTCCAACAGGATTTACAGACTGCTCTCTTATCACACCTGATGGATTTCCTCTCCCACTCCTTTCCCAGCCCTTGCCGTGCACTGGGAGATACAGAGGATGATGCAGCACTGAGGACTGACTGTCTAGAAAGAAAAGCCCATCACCATCATTCTGTTTTCCAAGACTCTGGATTTTTAGCAAACTCCTACTCCTTCCTGAGTTCACCTTCCCAAGAGAAGAGCAACGTCAGGAAATCGTGTCAGTCAAGAGTCCAGGAAAGAAAACTGTAATGTGATACAGGTCTAATCCGCAGAAACGCTGGGAACGTCTCCTTTTACACAGGGCCCTTCCAAAAGGAAACCAACCCACTGTAAATAATGTGTCTGGGAAGAGAAGACAAACCTTTAACCATTCCCTTGCCTCTAGTGCTTGCTCAGTCAACCTGCAGCTTTTCCTGAAGACAAGCAAAGTTCCCTCCTCTACACTTCCCCTCTCTATTCTCTGGCTCTGTGTAGCTCAGAGATCACACTGTTTTGCTAATCCCACTGCTCAAAAGTAAGATTAGCCAGGCAGATGAATCAGTGGTGCTCCAGATCCTACAGATCTGGGGCTTGTACCTGGCCCACCCTGCCTGCCTTGTTTTCCCAGCTCTACCTGGGCATCCAATAGAAAGGGTCATTCTGTCTCTTCCCAAGTGCCATTCCCAGGGCTTACACAAAGTCCTGCTATTGATACAGAGCACAAGGCACATGCACTCATATATCTAAAATGTTTTTAGCTCAGTGTCCTCAAATACAACAAATAAATGCATTTCTTCCTTTAAAAGCACTCCTTGCTATTACTACTGAAATCATGGACTCAAGGTACGGCTTCCAAATTCAGATTAACAGTTTGAATTGTTTCACTACAGAGGGTCTGGCTCTGAAGGGAGAGCAGGGAGTTCCTTCCAACATGAGCCAGGAGAAGTCACTGGGATGGCTTGTACAAACACACACAGGGCACTTGCAAAGCTTAGAGACTGTGAACACTCCTGAGCATGTGTTGAATTCACTCCAAGCACGACATACTCAAATCGTGGGCTGAAATGCTTCACTGAGTAAGAATGGGCTTAATCATGTGCTTAAACACTTACTGCATGAGCACTTCAGAGATTAAGATTGATTAGATCCTTCTACCTGTACCTCATGCTTCCTTTCCTCTTGAAAATCTCATTTCTGAAGGCATGAGGCTCACAAGGAGACACAGGGAACATATTTTTCAACAAGTTGCAAGTTTTCCAGCTTCCTGCCCTTGACCACTGAAGACCTAACATTTTTAAGGGGGATAAAACAAATTGCTTTCAAAGCCTGATGGCATCAACCCCATCATGAGTCCAAATCATAGAGGTTTTCCTTTAGTATTGTCCTAGAAGTGCTAGTTCCCAGGACTTACAACTCCTTTAAAAAGAACAAAAGCCAGATTTTCAGAGCTTGGCTCAGTTAAATGAAGTTATTAATGTTAATATACTTTATTGATCGTAAAGGAATACAGCATGGAAACAAAGGCCATTAACTGAGAGGCTCTGTTTACATTAGAAGTTATTCAGCACGGAAGGAGCAGATCCAAGGTGAGGTCCCCACAAGTACAACATAAGCAGTTCAAGTGTTTACTTCAGCCTAGACTAAGTCTGGTCCTCCATTTGGACCAAGCTTGCCAATAATTTTTGACTGGAAGTTATTCCAGGGAGCCATCACTGGATCAGATCCCCACATCCCTGCTCACATTTGCTGTGTCTGTGGAGTGGAATATCTGGGTCAGCATTCTCAAGGCATCTACTAAGTGTCCACCAAAACTGCTCTGCTGTCCAAACCAACCCTCACCAAGTGGAGATGACCATGGGACTCACTCCCAGACTCCTCCTGCAAGCTAAAGCACCAATGAAAACACATGGAGAGAAAAACTCTCCAAGGACAGCAAAGTCCCAAGGCAAGGAGCAGGGGAGGTACTCTGTCTCTAGGATGGTTCATTTGGTTTGGAGGTCACCAACTTTTCCTACAGTAACTGTAAAGTGTGAAATTGCTGCCCAACAGTGTCTCCCATGGTAGACTAATGTATGGACGGAAGTGAGGAACATCTCTGGACTGTGTCCATAATGGTGTTTGTGGGACAGGGGATGATGGCCACCATAACAGAGGACTTCAGCACAGACTGCTCATGTGAAAGGGTGGATGAAATTGTTGTGCCATAGGACAAGGGTGATCAGGAACACATGTCCATAATCTGAATAAACACAGGTGACCATCAGCCAAGTGTGCAGAGTGAACTTCTTCACAAAGCAATGCAAAACTCATCTCCAGCAGCACTTGGGAGGACAAAAGACTAATAAAGAGTGAGAAAATTCAGCTGCATAGAGAACTCCCATCAGCTACTCCAAGATCATAGGAACACAGGAAATGGTCTGCTGGGGCAACAGCATCTCCTCCAGCTAATGATGCTTCAACAGCAAGGAAAAACAGTCTTGAGGGGGAGCACGCAAGCCTGGCCACCATTTGCAGTCCATTCACCTCACAAGCTTCCTGGCATCCACAGTCATTGACTGGGGATGTAGAGCACATCCATCCCTACTTCCTCTAACCCCTTTGAACTTACTGATATTATATCTGTCTCACTGTTTCCTGTAGCAACAAGTTCCCTGCCCTCATTCAATCATTGTGAGAATTTTTAACCTCTAAAACCACTTGTAGAATCATGGAATAGTTAAGGTTGGAAAAGACCTCTAAGATCATCAAGTCCAACAGTTAACTCAGCACCATGGTGTTCATCACTAAACCAAGTACTCAGGTGCCACATCTACACAGTTTTTGAACACTTCCAGGGATTGCAACTCTGCCACTTCCCTGGGCAGCCTGTTCCAATGCCTGAACATCCTTTCAGTGAAGAATTTTCCCTAAGCTCCAAACTAAACCTCCCCTGGCACAACTTGAAGGTATTTTCTCTTATCCCATCAGTTCTTACTTGGGAGCACATCCCTCACCTGGCTCCACCCTCCTGTGAGGGAGTTGCAGAGTAATAAGGTCCCCCTTGAGCCTCCTTTTTTCCAAGCTGAGCCCCCCCAACTCCCTCAGCCACTTCTCACAAGACTTCTGCTCTAGTCCTTTCAACCTCCATTGCCCTTCTCTGGACATGCTCCAGCACCAATTGTTCCTCACCACAGTTCTCCATCTGTAATGCTTAGTTAGAAAAAGAAACACCATGCCATGCAAAGAGCCTCATGCAGTTCCTTGGAGGTTGTGAGAAATTCAGGAGAACAGCAAGTTTGACAGAGAGATCTGGGGCTTGGGAGTTGCAGCCATTGGTTTGTGGTCTCTGTGTCCTCTCTGCACCATGCACAGGACATTGCACAGAGCTGAGAAGGGCTCAGTTTTTTGTACTAGCAGCTCAGTTGTATGTATTTTTGTTGGCTACTCCAAAGGTACATATTAGACACTGAAGTTAGCTATTAAAATGTATTTAGCTGTTTCTGTTTCCTCAGAAATGTTCACGTCCTTGTTCTCTCCTGTGAGAAAAATCACATGCTGGGGGAGAGCCGTGCCCATTGTGGTGAATCATCTGCCAAGTGGTGACCAGAGCTAATCCAAGCCTTCACTGCCCTTTGTGGCAGAAAGGGATGCAGGTCCCTGAGGGATGGCTTTGCTGGCTGGCACCCGAGGAGCATCACTCGAGCTGCAGCCTGACCTTCCTCTGAGCCAACAAACAGATCTGGGATTACTGAAGGCACAGGAGGATCTGTTTTCAGTCCTTATCCAGCATGAACCCTAAGCCATTACAAAACTAGACAACTTGTAAGGGATGGGCAGAATCCCTCCAAAGCCCTTGGACAGGGAAAGCTGTAGAGGGCTGGGACCCACAGGCCCTCTGCAAGCACAGAAGCCCAAAACAGACCTGGGGGATGGAAGCTCATCACTTTTCCCCATTTTTTGCAGGACTTGTCAGATGGTTTTAGCACCTCAGCAACTGGCAGTGGTGATAGTGGCCCTGATCATTTAAAAAGTTCTGGAAGAAAAGAGGCAGAGTCCCTCAGAGGACTCTGGTTAGTCCAGTCCAATTTACTAAGCCAAGTGTTGGCTGAAACACCTCTTCTTTCAGCCTCTCTTGGAAATACAGCAGGATCAGACCACCCTATTTATGGGACTCTCCGTTCCCCCTTCCTTCAGCCCCAGCTGTCTGAGCCCTTGCAGCACAGGCACATCAGATTTCTCACAACACCACAAGGTCCACAGCAGGGGCCCCACGCAGTTGGGATGTCTCGGCACGGCGCCAGGGCCTCTCCCTGACCCCACACACACCAGACACAGCCTGATTCTTTATTTGCTGACCCACAGCTGGTGGCTGGGGCTGGGGAGCAGAAGATAGACCCAAAAAGCCTGCTGGAAGGCAGAGCTCATCCCCTCCGAGTGCGTGAAGCTGATTCTTGCAGTGGGAGCGACGGTTCTCCAGGTGTACAGAAGCACTGTGTCACCTGAACCACCAGGGATCAGCTGAAGGGGTCTGCTCGTGTTCCTTTATGCTGCTGCACTTCCCTGCACTCAGTTACACACAGAGCAGAGGGATACCTAATCCCAACCCCCCCACCACAACCTACCCCCACCTCGAAACAGGTCCCAGTGCAATGAAATGTTCCTGCCTCAGACTTCCAAAGACAACCATAAACACTGGGGATGATTAAAATGTGAACATTATGAAAAATACACTGGCAAGGACTCCAAGCTGTGAAGCTGGAAAGCCAGGTAGCTTAAAGAAGTGCCAGATATTCAACTGGTCTCCAAGATCAGCAGATGTTTTTCTGACTAACATTGCAAAAACTTACTCAGTCAGATGTGTTTCCTAAATCAGAACCAGAAATGAGAATGTGTGTTGTGTATTGGGGCCATACCAAGTACTTTTCCAGCACTGTTAAGATCTGTTAATAAAAAAGAAATATGGAGGGGGTTGGGTGTAGATAGAAAAAACTGGGCCTGTTTAAAGGATTCTGGTTGCTTACCTAAATCATGTAAGAAAAGGAAAATTCCTTCCCCGAACTGAAAAGACTCAGATGCAATTAAGACAGAGATACCATCAGCCCATTTCCCAGTCTGGTATTAAGCTATTCAGCAAGAGAACTGCAAAATACAGTGGCTGCAGCTGATACAGTCTTAGTGATATTTAGGTGGTTATTTAATTTTTTTTTACTCCATTATCTGAAAAGAAACCATTCAGCAGCTCACTTTTGAAAGCCAGCCTCCCTCACCTGGTACAAGGCAATCTGCTATAGCACTGCAATTAAAACCTCATCAGCCCAAAGCCACTGGTTGCTTTGTCTTTCCACCAGTGGCTCCTTTACAGCCAGAGAGATGGAGTGCACAGCTGAGGATCCTGTCTGCTACTCTGCCGCAACTTTGAGGAGATTTACAGGGATTTGCACATGTTTTTCTCGCTCAAAGAGAGATTATGTGGCATGATTAAGAGATATTCTAGGAAAGAAACTACTAACTTCCACAAGACATTCCCTTTGTTTGATGTAACATCCATCAGTTATTATGGGGAATGCATTAAGGTGCTGCTTAGCCTTATAATGCCACATGAAACAACAAATATTCTTCTCTCCCCTCTCTCTGGTGGCAGCCATTGTCCAGTAATTTCTGAACGAATTATTTAATACCACTACATAATTTTCTTATACCTACATATATATATATATATATACAAGCTGCCCTTCCGTGTCTAAAGCAATGGAAGAATTATGAGCAGATAAGGACAGTTAGAGCTTTTCCTGTATCATGGGAGATGGAAGTGCAAGGACTTTCTGGGTCACTGAATCCACAGGGCTTGTGAGGTACTTTGAAACCTTTACAGAAACTGGTATCACTCTACTTAAAAAAATTAAAAAAAGAGGAAAAAACTAGACAATTATAGGTAGGGATTTACTACACTGCAGATTAAAAAATAAAATCTGCCCCTTGGAAAAAGTGTTCACCCTCTCTAAGGAGCTGCTCCCAGAGATGTTGAATTCTGGGTGGATCTCTCTTTCCTACATTTGCAATGCAAGGAAACCTGAGAAAAAAAGCTGCTCTGCCTTTCAGGTGGGTGACAGGAGGAAGGACACAGAGGAACCACAAAGGAAGGTTCTGCTCAGCAGATCTTGCCATGGAACAGACAGGCTACACTCATATCCCTGAAATCCATACCAGTCACAGCATCCATACCAGTTGTATGTCCACCACTGCACAGATGCAAAAGCAGAAGATGAAGCTGCAGAAAGCAGCTCAACCTGCCAAAACCCTCCAGCCTTCCCACCAGGCAGCTGCAAAGCTGTTGTTGCGAAGGGAAGCAGTGCTGCCTATGGATAGCTCCTTCCTCCTTTGCTGGCAGACTCACCTCCAGTCCTATGGGAAGAATGAAACTGAGACAGAGACCAGTGGGTGACACGACTGTCACTTCTTTCCATGACCTTGCCACGGCTGTGACAGTCAGCTGCAATAGCTAAAGAGGTCATCACAGACCTGTGCTCTCCTCCACCAGCCCAGCTCCCAGAGCTCACAGCTCTGGGGATTCATTTACTGGAGGTTTCAGAGGAACACCTGTTGCATTACATGGATCGATTTGGTTACAGGAACAAACCATCTGCCCCTGTGTTGCACCAACCAAAGTCTGGGAGTACCCAGACAGAGAGGAGGATTAATATTACACTTCCATCTGCTCCGCAACGTGAGCTGCCCATCAGCAACAACCTGGGGATGCCTCTGAGCTCCCAAATCTCACCTTGCCCTTGAAAAAAATGCAAGTTATGGGAAGAACAAAAGGAGCCATGACAATCCAATTCCCTCACAGCACAAGTCACATCCACAGCAACACTTTAAACTTGCTCAGTTTCCTGCATGACCAAATGCAAGGTACGTTAACAGGTCACATCAGACATATCTAAGTGGTGACAATGCCAATATAAAACCATTGACTGGGTCTGTACCAATGTAACAAACTTTAAAAAGTATTAAAACAGACTGTTTATTACAGCATATGATGTGTTATATTAATTTACACAATGATATATATATATATAAAAACAGCCATTGATGATGTACAGTAAATTGGACATCAACAGGAATATTAAAACTACTGATACTCATGCACGTGACATGCATATGGGATTTTTTTTCCTTTTCAAAAGCAATTTTACACAATATAATGAAGTTACTAAGCCTTGGTCAGCTGCTCCAGCAGTTTACTCTGGACACCACCGCTGTCCACAGTGGGACTCCCAGGCCATCAGAGCAGAGTGCACTCCAGAGAAGGCGACTTAATCTCGGAGACAGATTGAACAGGAGCCCTTTTCTGGTGGGGGAAGGCTGGGGGAGGACAGGGGTGAGTTTCAGGAAGAGAATCAACAAGAAAACAAAAAGAAACAGGCCAGAGTACCAGGAGAAAGAAGTTCAAGATGTGGCAACAGCAGCAGCAGAAAGGGACAAGCAAAACCATGAAGACCACCCACTCTCCCTCCCCCTTACTCCCTAAAAACTCATGACCTTAAGCTGTTGATATCCTGTATAAGACCCAGGACTGGAAAAACTAGGCAAGGGAGATCCGTTCCCAGAAACATTAGCCTTTTTCCAAAGCCTTCTGACACCACACACTGGAGGCTGTTCACCACTGAAATGGCAGTGTTATGTTGGGTTTTTTTATAATGGTCTTTTATTTCCACGTAAAAGGCACTAGTATCCACCCAA
Organism: Pithys albifrons albifrons; assembly: GCF_047495875.1. Taxonomy (NCBI): domain Eukaryota; kingdom Metazoa; phylum Chordata; class Aves; order Passeriformes; family Thamnophilidae; genus Pithys; species Pithys albifrons. Next base: position 5,216,355 of record NC_092463.1, on the reverse strand, counting down.
GTTCTGAAGACAAGTGACATAATTTACCTTAAGCTTTAAATATTTGTATAAAAAAAATTCTGTGGAAATATGTACAAAACAAAGCACCTTGCTTCCGAAAGCAGAAGCAGATACATTCCACAAGTCACCTCACTAGACGGTTGTCATGAGCTTCAGGGAGCCTGACCGAAAGCGGAGGATCTTCTTCTTGAGGTTATGGGAGGCTTTGATTTTGACAAAGGCCTTTGCTGCATTTTCATGCAGCTCTGGCGCCGTGACTGTTTGGATAGGGAGCGTCTGGACAAACTGGGACCAAATCAGGCCCCCGCTCTCATCAGAGTCGCTGGTGGTTGTGCTCTCCCCTACGAACTCCACCTCGCTCAGGCTTGACTCGCTGTCTCCAAAGCAGTTCGTCGTGTAGTTGCTCTGCTCGTCCTCGCTCGTGTCCACCACAGTGGAGTGGAACAAGGACTCGCACTCGGCTGAGTACTCCGAGTCGCTGGCCACGTAGGCGTAGGGGCTCACGTAGGGCAGGGGGACCTGTGGGTACACCCCCACGCCTTCCCGCCGGTTCCTCCTGGCCCTCCGCAGGGCCTCCTCGTAGGAAATCTCCGCTGACGACTTCCACCGGCGGTAGTCGGCACGCTTGTGTTTCGGCTTGGCCACCACGACCTCTCGGCCGTGCCCGTGGGACCGCAGGGTGGATCTGTGCAGGCCACCACCCTGCCGGCTGGGGGGGCCCGGCTCCAGCGGCAAACCGCTGCCTCTCTTCCCCCGGGACGAGGGCTTTTTCAGTTTCTTATTTGTATCCAACTCCTCGGGAAAGCGGCACTTCTTGCCAACTGGTTTGGTTTTCTCCCGCAAGGTCTGCGAGCTGTTCTCTAGCCCGTTGGCAAGGTGGGACCTGTGTTTCAAGGCGGAGCTTTTCAAGATCTTGACGTTGCGGGTGCCTTTGTGAAGCTTCATGCTCTGCTGCTGGGCTGGGATGTACTGGGCGTTCACCAGCAGCCCATCGTCCAGGCTCTGCGAGGAAGAGCCCTCGCTTTTGAAATCCAGCGCGGGCCTCTCCTCGACAGCCGGCGACGAGGAGCGAGCTGCCTGCAAGCTGCTCTTCAGCAGGATCTTTTTGGGGGGCTGGCTGACCCTGTTCTCTGGCTGCAGCACCACGGGCTTCCCTGGGCTCTCTTTGGGAGACGCAGCGAAGAGCTGGCTGTTCTCCTTGGGGACATCCCCTGCTGTGGCCACCGCGTTGCGGTTGAGCTCCAGCGGTGCCGGTTTGACACCTCGTGGCAGGTGTTTGCTCTGAAGTTCTGTTGTTGTGCTGGGTGGAAAACCTACTGGTAAAGGTGCCTTCCTACTCTCCAGCTGCTCACCAGCTGGCTCCCTCGGCCTCTGCTTTAACGGAGAGGGTGCTGTGTGGTCCAGAGCTGGGGTCCCACCAGGAGGCAAACACACCTGCTTGGTGCTCTTCAGGTTCACCACGTTGCCGTGAGCCACCACCGGTGCCGGCTGCCTGACACACATGCTTCCATGCCTCAAGATCCCTTTGGTGGGATCGGCATTGAGGCTCGTCCTGGGTTTGTTAGTCCTTACCGCGTGAGTCTTTTTCTGAACCAGGCTCAAGATGTAACTGTCTATCCTCTTGCTGGTGGAAGGGCAGGGCGCCGTCCAGGAGCTCTGCGGGACAAAGGTGTTGGCGGATTGCCCCGAGTCCGTTTCAGACGGGGTGCAAACGTCGCTAATATCGCAACCGAGCCTCTCCTCTTCTCGCTGAGGGGTTTCAGTCACAGGGAGGAGGAACATGGGACTCTGCACAGCCACAGCGTGGAGCGGGCTGGGGTAGCGGTAGATGTCGTTCCCGTTTTTAGACACCAGATCGCACTGGTACTTGGGATGTACATCTGCAACGACATCGAGGGAATTTGAGTGCGGTGTGGACAAAGAGCGACAGACAGAGCCTGCGGTCTGGTCCTCATGCTGGCCTTCCTTATTATAGTCCATCCAGCCTATGAGATCTGAAAGGCATTTTAGAAGAGTTTAGAGCCTGCCAGGGTCAGTTCTGCTACGCTTTTAATGTGCTGTCAAGGACGCCGGTCCCATCTATGCATGCGATGTGATGTTTTAACTACAGCAGCAGCAATTTTGCAACCAAGGATGTGCCATTCAAGTGATATAAAAGCAGACTGTGGGTCTCTTTGCAACTGCATCTACATAGGATTTACCCCACTAGGACCACATGGTTGAAACAATAAAAAACACAGCCCTAATGAGAACATTTGGTTTCAAACCTTTGCTCAGATTCTTAAGAGCTTCCTATCTGACTTTCAAGCCACACAGAAGTGTGCAAGGGTCTCTTATGTTACACAGTCACCTGTGAAACTCCCTACAGGCCTCAGCACGTCTGAACTTTGTATTTTACTTGGCTAAATCCAAAGAGGAACATAAAAAATATAGACAAGAGAACTGTGAATTCTTCTAACGTACTGACAAATTTCACTTCCAGAGTCTTCCAAGCATATCTTGGGTCAGGAAAAAAACCAGACTTAATTATTGTCATTATTACTATTATTATCATAATAATAACACTAATAATAGTAACAGATGCTCCTCTTGAGTGATAAAGGGTTAAAGAATGGGAAACAGGCTGATCTTTTTACAAGGAGTGCAGGTCAATCCAGCTGACATCCTAGCCTTGGCTCTGCAAAGAGAGTTCTGCAAGAGAAATCCAGTGCGTTTCAGGATGCATGAGTCAGATTTAATGGCTAAGGTGCTTACCAGGGAGGTAAGAGACCTTAAGAACAGGGCTTCAACCCAAGCACCTAAGATTATTATTTTCTTAAGCTTAAGAAGTTGCCCTTGTCTGCTTGGGTAGGGGTACAATCTAAATGATCCCTCTAAATCTCTGCCAGTCCTGTTTTCTACCCTTGGGCTGGAAACTTCAGCCAGGGTACTCAGATTTGAAAGCTCAGTGCTCCTCACTCATCTAAGGCTTATTTCAAAGAGGTCTCACAGGCATTGGTGAAATTAGCTGGTAGAGATGATGTTCCTGTGTGAGCAGGAGAGGAAGAACAGAAAAATTAGGAGCATCAAGTTCCTCATAGTTTTCCCACTTTTCCTAAATTCTGTTGGAATAAAGAAATGCTGACAAAAAGACTTCTTTGAAAAATGCCAGTTTGAGAAATTTCACCTCTAAATGTGAGACAGTAGGAAAATGAGAGGTTTAGGTTTTTAGGATATAAACATAAAAAACCAGCAACGCAATCAGCTGGAATTCCTTGTCTGTGTTTTTCTTTTTATGTATGGCCCATGAAGATCACACACACCTTAAACAGGGAGCATTAAATTATCTCAAGCTGCTCAAAGGATAATTTAAAGGACTTGTCAGCATCTCAGAATGAATGTATCCTAAGCTGTATTTTCCCACTTTGGAATTAGAAGAGCGTGAATTATTCTGTCCTTGATTCACAACAAATCACTGTAAGTTAACCTTAAAGAGCAGAGTGGAAATTGGAAATACTGTGGTTGGAAGCATCCTCGACAACCCAGAATGAGCTAAGGCTTTTGAATGAGTATGTCTGCAAGCAGTAATTCAAAAAACAAAGGACAAAAGTCCTGCTGAAGTGTCCCTTCTGGACTACAGACAGAGGAGGTCTTCCTATTGAACCACCCCACACAACAGGGCTTGCACTTTAGCCCAGTGTCCAGGGAAACTCCACAGCTCTTAGCCAAAAGACAAAATATATCTTCTCTGTTCATAATGTCTATTTGTCTTTAATTTATAGATGCAGGACACCACTCACCATGGTCCCCTGGAGGCTGAGTGCCATCAGAACTGATAAAAATGTCTGATACAAACAGACTGACATGCACCCTGACCCCTAAAAAGCTGTAGCTACCTCCTTACTCTGTGCCTTTAATAAGGATGTGGTTATGAGGTATCTTTAATTATTCCTATTTACTAAAAATGCTTTTCTAAAGGAAACCATGTGAAATCAGCTGACTAATGTGTCTCTGTGTACAGGTACCACTGCCCTCTGCTGGGTAGAGCAGCTGTTATATCTTCACATGTTATTTTCATGTGTTTGGAGTGACACATTCACATATAAGGCTGGACCAGTGGAGGTCAGGCAGTCCTGCCTTGTGACCCATGTACGTGAGAGGCACTGGAATCTTTTCAGAGCATAAGATGTCACATGAAAGGAAGAAGGGTTAATCCAACCCAGGTACTCCTGAGGCAGTATTTCCAAAGCCAAAGCCACCTCCTGGAGTATGATGTATTCGACCTGCTTTTACTATACCTGCAGATTTAGGGCGTCCATCTGAGATATTCAGTGTTGCCTCCAAAGGGCTGCAAAAGCAAGTGCTAGAATGGCAACTGGATAAACACTCACTGAAGACAGAGTTAGATGAATTGGAAAGCGATCCAGAAGCTCCATCACTCAGCTCATAAAACCCTATAAAAATAAGAGTTTGGATTTATATTAGTTATGTCTACACAAAGTTACCATTTTTGTGCCTAGAAAGCCAGTCAGGTTCATGTTTGAGTTGGCTTGTTCTATTGCAATTGGTTATGTGATTTCATTCAGTCACCCCAAAAACAGTGCCCAATTTAGTAATATCCTTATTGCCAAGAAGGATTCTGTTCAAAAGTAAAGCACTTAAAAGTAAAACAGCAGAAATTTTTAACGTTTTTTTTTAGCCTTTACAAGGGTTGGGGGTTTAACCTTCACAGGGATTTTCAGATTTTAGCAAGAAAGATCCAGGCTGTGTTTGCCAGCTCACTCATTTAATAGTGTTATATTCCCAAGACAGACTCTCTAACTATTACTTGACTACAAAAGTGTTGGGCCCAATGCTATCCACTATTTTCTTCAAAGTTCTGGGGATAAATATAACATTTCTGGATGACAGGAAAGAAGAAAGATGGTAAATAATGTGCAGACACATAAAATTTAATTTCCTGGTAAACTGGGACTACTAGGAAAAAATGGCATACCACAAACAAAATTGAAATTGCACATTTAGGAATAAGGAATGCAGGGCATGCCTACAGAATGGGGATGCATCCTGGAAAACAATAATCCTGGAAAGGGCTTAGTCAGCGTGGAAAGCAGTTCAATCAAGCTTAATGATATGGCAAAAAAAGCTAATGAGATTGTTGGATGCACAAAGAGACTAATGAACAGCAGCAGGGAAATGACTTCAGCAGTCCTGTAGCACTGGTAAGACAGACATTGGAATGGTGAGCCTAGTCCTTGGATCCAGCATGCTTAAAACTAAAAGCTAAAAAATTGGAAAGAGGCCATCAAGCTATTTAAGAGCTTGGAAAAATGCCTTTAAATGAATGACTTCATGAACTTGACCTGTTTAGCTCATCAGAAATAAAAAAACCCCAGAAATTATACTGCATAGCACCTCCAAGAGGAGGAAAAGCTGTACATTAGAAAAGACCTCTCTTCAAGGGAGAAAAGATACAAAAAATCAATGCTGGAACAAGTCAAATTCGGATTGGAAATTAGCAATGGCTTTAACAATTGAAAATCGGTGGATTCTCCACTTTTCAGCATTTTTACAAGAAGTCTAGATGGCTCCAGGATAAGCTCCCCATAGTTAAGTATCACTTACTGCCTTCAACACAGTTAGAATGAGGTGAAATTCAATATATGGGGCATCAAATAGTTTTATTCTGTGTTCTGGCTGTAAGACCAATTTTGACATCTTGTTCCAGCTGGTGGTGCTTCCTTTCACCATTTTTTCCTGCAGTCTCTTTCCTAATATGCAGGACAATTAGAACTTCTTGAACTAATTTGAGGGTGACCTTCAAAAAAAATGCCCCAAACACTAAAAATCTAATTAAGCTTGAAATGCTCCTCTAAATATGTTATCTATGAACAGCAGTGTTTCCAGTGGTAGATGAACTCTGTTAGTAGGAACTAATTATCAGAGTGTGAACATGCTGTAGGTATTTGTTGTAGTACTGATAACTACCAGCACTAAAAACTACAGCCAGTTCAATTCCAGGTTTCAAGGGAGGCTCCACCTTGCTGAGCACTGCCCTCACCTGAACTTGGACGACTGTCTGTCTCAAGGTGTTCATCTGTTGTTTTTTCCACGTCCAGGCGGAGATCACTTATTTGCTTATCCAGCTCTTGTAGCTGATTTAATAAGCCAGCATCCCTCCTCCTCAAGCAGTTCTGGAAAACAAGAAGAAGACAAAGAACATCAGCTCCTTCAGAAGGGGTTCCAAAGACAAACATACTCCTCCACCTGAGCATGGTGGGAACACCTTGTCAGTGTTTTTTAATATGAAAACTGAGCAAAGCCATGAAATTTTAGATGGACGCTCTGGATAAATACTTAAGTGAAGAATTCTGCAGGCACTTCATTCCAGCCTGTTCCAGCCAGTTCTGCATACGGAACACACTCCACAATTTAGGAAGACCAATGTGCTGTGCTGCCCACAGCTGTGACAACAAAGCTGTATTGTGTGATGGGGTCAACCCAGACCTGTGCTCATGAAACGGGCTGGACAGCTGTGCCAGCCTAGTGGGGCACGTTCACCACCACAGTGGTGTTACTCAAAGATCACATCTGTTCACACAATGGGACGAAACAGCTCTGCCAACAAGTGCCTGTAGTGTGGGAACCGCCTTGTTCTGCTGAACATTATGAGCTTACAGTCTGCCATAGAGAGAGCGAGATTCCCAGGGCTGGGATCACAGCCCTTTTATTAGTATTGCAGTGCAGCAGGAAGGAAGAGCAATTCTTCCCCTTCTCCCATTCTAATTGTGTAAAATTGCTGCGAGATGAATTTTTTAGGCTATTTATGAAGGTAATTTGATGGCATAAAATAAGCAATAAGAAATGATTTTGCAAGGCTCTCATTAACCCGCGGTCAACACAATCAGTTTCCCCCTGTGTATTATAATGTTGCTTATCCATCATCTGTTCAGCTTCATACCCTTTAATTGCTCTGGCTTTGGGGAAAGTGGAAAAGGCAGGAGGAAGGTTCACTATTTTGGTTTCTTTGAGTGCATCGTTCTATCAGCACACAGGGGGTGCTCTGATACACTCATCGCAAAGAGTTTTGATGCTCAGAGCTGGACTAGTTCTAAACCCATTAAATCCAGGACAACCTTTCCCCTGGAGTGGGTCAGTCATGGAATCATAGAATTCCTGAATGGTTTGGGTTGAAAGGGACCTTAAACATCATCTCATTCCAAGCCCCTTGGAGCAGGGACACCTTCTACTAGACCAGGTTACTCCAAACCCCGTCCAACCTGGCTTTGAGCAAATGCAAAAACCACTGGAGGCTGGTTGAAAATGTGCTGGCATTTAAGACCATCCTTGAACAACCAAGCATGCGATCCCAGGTCTTCTCCCACATTTGTGCAGGAGCCAGGACTGGCTGGCATCCAGGCTGGAGAAGGTGATGGGTTCAAGGGGTGACTTCGCTGCGCCACCTACTGTCACCAGTGCCCCCTCCCCCAGCCAGCACCGCATCTGGTTCCAATCTGCAATGTCAAGTGCACAAATTAAAGTGCTACCACAAGTCCTCGGGTTTTTTTGGTCTTTTTTTTTCTCTTTTGAGTAATGATTCTGTTGCCCTTCACTACGGCTCTCGGCCAGCAGCCAGTCCCTCCTCAGCAGAAAAATTATTTATTTTTATCTTTTAAAGAAGGAAATAATCCCAAATTAACTAAACCAAAGGGCTAATAAGAAAAATAAAAAAGGGAGTGGGTGGAAAACAGCGGGGTGGGGAAAAGAAGAAATCAGGGGAATAAATCACGCAATCCAACTTCTCCCTGGGTGAAAGCAAATGCTGAGCCGCGCACAAAGAGCGCCAGGCACAGCTGTACGCTATTTTCATTGAAAAATGATCTGCCGCTTCATGCCGCCCTCCGTCTCTTCCCACACCAGCTCCAAAGCGCGTTCTTCAACAAAAGCATCCCTTCTTTACGGGCCCGATCCTGCCGGTGCCCGAGCGCTCGCTGCCTCCGTTCGGGGCTGGGACCCGGGAGCTGGCTCCCAACTTCCATTCATGGCAACGGCGGCGCCTCTCTTGCCTTGAATGGAAGTGGGATCGCCAGCCTGGCTCCGGGAACCGAAAGGAACTGTGCGGCCACCGGCAGAACGCCGGCAAGACCCGTCCAACACCGAGCTGTCACCTGCGCGCCGGGGTGACAGCGAGGCGGGGGTGCTCCCCGAGGGGGTCTCCGGCTCCTTCACCGCCCCTCCGCAGGCAGCACCCATGGGTCACACCGACACGCGGGGACAGAACGGGCGCGCTTCCCTTCAACATCCCCCGGCGCTTCCCTCCAGCATCCCCCCGGCGCTCCTCGCCCGCATCCCCCGGCGCTTCTCTCTCGCATCCCCCGGCGCTTCCCTCCTGCATCCCCCGGCGCTTCCCTCCGCATCCCCCAGCGCTTCCTTCTCGCATCCCCCAGCGCTCCCTGCCCACATCCCCGGCGCCCCCCGCCCCCGCTCACCAGCTGCCTCCGCAGGAGGAGGATGTTCTCCTCCAGGAACTTCTCCTCCAGGCTGCGCGGCGGCGGTCCCTCTCCCGGCGTGTCCCCGCGGCCGCCCTGCGCCCCGGGCGCCGCTCCCGCCGGCCGCCGAAGCAGGAGGCTCTTCACCAGCAGCTCCTGCCGCTGCCGCAGGTACTCCAGCTCGCCCAGCCCGGCCAGCGTGGCTTCCAGCCGCTCCCGGGTGCGCTGCCGCTCCGCCTCCGCTTCGCCCTTCTCCCTCCAGCGCGCATCGGGCTCCCGCGGCGCCCCCGCCGGTCCCGCTGCCGGTCCCGGCGCCGCCGCGGCGCCCGCGGGGCTCGCCTTCATCGCCGGGGAAGGGGCGGCCGCCGCTGACAGCGCTGCCCGCGGGGGGCCCGACGCCGCTCACAGCCCCTTTGCTGCCACCGCCACCGCCGCTGGTCGCGAATGGTCCGCGGGGCGCCCGTCTCCCTCCCCGGCTGCCACCGCCCCGCGTCCGCCCACCGCCCGCCTCCATCCCTCCTTCCTTCCCTCCCTCTTTCCTCCCTCCCCGCCCGGCGGCGGGTCCACGCCCGCGATCGCCCGTCCTCCTTCTCGTTCTCCTCTTCCTCTTTCTCCCGCTTTTTTCACCTCCGTCCGCTCGCCGCGGCGGGGTGCGGGAGGGTGGGATGCGCGGGGGTGCAAACCGCTGAGCTTCCCAAAAAACTCCGTCCGTGACCTCTGGAGCGCTGCCCGGCGTAGTTGGAGGGCATCATAGAATCATGATGGATTACAGTTGTTGAATCCCAGAATGGTTTGGGTTGGAAGGGACCTTAAAGACCATCTCATTCCAATCCCCTGCCATGGGCAGGGACACCTTCCACTATCCCAGTTTGCTCCAAGCCTCGTCCAACCTGGCCTGGAACACTTTCAGGGATGGGGCAGCCACAACTTCTCTAACCAGCCTGTGCCAGGGCCTGCCCACCCTCACCGTCAAGAATTTCTTCCTAATATCTAATGTAAACCTGCCCTCTGTCAGTTTAAAGCCAAATGCTGCTTATGTAGACAGGCATGTTCAAAACAGGTCCATAAATGATGCATCTGGGGAAAAAAAATCCAGACATGGAGAGGTGAGGCTGTAAGGAGAGGAGGGCAGGGAAAAGTGGAAAATAGAGGAGAACATGGCAATCCTTGCACCAGGACACTGAGCACGGCATAGGCACCAGGATCAAAGCACTGGTAAGGTGTTGGTTCAAAGCCTGTTTGAGTCAAGTAGCCAAAAAAAGCCATAATGAAGTGAAACTTCATAGCAGCGTGTAGATTAATTGCAGCAAGGGATCCGCAATTAGGTTTTCAATGGGCATGTGGTGGAAAGAAGCAGGGGGGTGGAATGCAGATGCTGAAGGAAAAAAAAGAAAAATGCTAGTATCAAAATAGAGCAAAAATTGAGTTGCAGACGTGCACTGAGAGGGGATAATGGAAGAGGAGGAAACACGCATTGAAGGAGCCCTTCAAAATGTGGGATTTATTTGGGAAGATGTGAGCCCACTGTACAGCAGCTCTCATAGACCTTATGAGCATCTATCTGTTTGCAGCACACAATACACCATGGGGTGTTGTACACCTACTTTACCTGCTGTAGGTGTTGGTTCTTGTCCTGAGAGCCCACAGCTGACAAAGATCCTTATTTCATAGTCTTCTTAAACCAATATAAAGTGCTTTCAAAGGAGGAGATCCAATTCCTCTTGCAGCTTCCAGCTAGGCCTCAGTCCCTCCCAAATGCTGGCCCAGATGCAGGTGAGAGCACACGCTCAGAGGATGGTTGAAACTAAAGCCAACTTGGTTTCTTTTCACTTTTAATCTCTTCCCAGGGCTGCTTCCCCCCACAGCCATGTCAGCACAGATGGTCATCTTTCAGTTTTTGAAGGGTCTCTCCAGATCATTCCAGCTGTGATTCACATCACAGAGGGATTTGAGAACAAATTAACTGAGCTGATTTGGAGTGAAACAAAAACAGAAGAAGGGAGCACATCTAAAGCACTCTAACCATCAATGGATGTTCATTAATGGACATTCAGCCTGCAGGATGAGAACACAACTGGCCCAAAGTAACACCCTTGAAATCCGTGCAGTGTGGATGCAGGTCCTCAGTGCAGCCCTGCTGCTTGGTAAGGCCATACCTGTGTTGCTGTCCTGGCTCCTGATGTGCCACCAAAAGCAGGGGAAGGGAGGCAGCACAAGTAACTTCTTTGGGGAGCACAAGCCACTTCTTTGGGGAGCAGCATCACTCCTGCCAGATTCAAGAGCCCATGAAATTGGAGCCACAGGGCAAACTGACAAACACTGAAAAGACAAGGGATGCCCCAAAGGCAAAGGTTTGCCTGAGGTTGCAAAGCAAAACTGGAAATAAAAAACAAATCCCATACTGGATCACAGCCTCTCTACTCGTTTTATGTATCTGGGGCCTATAACAGGCTCAGAAGTAGGTGCAGCCCCTGCCCCACAGCCTTTAGGCCACCCCTGCTGACCTAAAATTCATCTTCACAGCTTTGCCTCCTGTGTGGATCTTGGCTCAGAGCACCTCTGAGCACGTTTATCCTGAAAGCTCTGTTGCAATGCACAGTTACTTTCTGAGCTCTCGAGACATGGAAGCAGAGGATCCCACATTTTCCTTCACCCTTTTCAGCCAGGTTTTTCATATAGCTCTGTGCCTTGTATGCATTTGTACACAAAGCTTCATGTAATATTTATGCAAAGCTATTTCAGCTCTTTCTGAGCTGTTGTGCATGGTACAATGTAGGTACTGCTTCAAAAATAAATGACAGCTAAATAAAATCTGTCTTATTGTTCAGTTTTATTTATTTTGCCATTTATCACTTGGTAGATTTCAGTCTGATTCCTCCCTCCCAAGTCACCTCTTCCACTCTGAAGAGTAGAAGGTGCTGTTTGTCTCCTGGACTCCCTGCTGGCATTTCTGTGTTCATCCTTCACAGTTCCAGGAAGGAAAAGAAACACAGGAACTGCCAGAACAGTCAATTCCCTACATCACATGGAGAGGAGAACATACATTTGGCTGAACCAGACCCACTGTGTGGACAGGGTCAGTGAAGATGAAGGGAAGGAGGATCTGATGAGGGGCCACCCAGGTTTCTCCCCAGAGGTGAAGGAATAAGGTGCCACAGAAGCAGTGGGAATGAGGAGGCTGGACAGCATGGGAGGAGGAGATGTGTGAGTGAGCAGTCAGCAAGAAATGTCAATTTATGTGAATAATAGAAGGTAAATAAAGTATGAGCTAAGACAAAACAACTGAGAGGAGGGCCATAGAGGCTATTTGAGAGCCAGGATGCAGCTCAGCAGACTGTAGATCACAGGGGAAGGGAGGGCCTGGAAAGGCAGGGTGGGAAGGCAGTAGAAAGAGCAAAGAGAATGAGAAAAAAATGCAGACCCTTTAATTTATTCAGGGAAACAACAAGCTAAAGAACCCATAAGCAGCAAGAGAAGTCCAGCAATAGGGGGTGGAATATGAATGAAAGACAGAGGCAGATGAGGACAATAAGGTGAGAAGATGGAGGAAAGGGTGCCTTTGGTAGGAATCATCCTTGCCTAAAACAGGTATTTTAAGAATAGAAAGAATAAGAGACTAATACTTCTTTCTCCCCTCTCATTCACACTATGGTTGATCAACCCAATGAAAAACCAGTCTGAGATAAGAGCGAGGCTCCAATCCCCATATCAGCTCTGACTGGACAACGTTTGGAGGCCTCTATCTCAGCAAACCAAACATCTCAAAACTGTTAGCAAGGGCTGAGTAATAGGACTCTCATATGAAAAAATCCTGAGTCCAAAATTGTCTTCCATTCATCTCCTGGCTTATGGCAACAGCTGAAGGACTTGCTCTTACACTCCTTTGTGAAGCTGCTGTTCCTTCACTGGGATAATCAGCTGAAATTCTCCACAAATAAATAATCCCTGATTCCCCATCCTAAACTCGAACATAGAAACAGCAAGGAGTGAGGCAGTGAGTTATCTGCAAGGAAGGAGAAGAGCTGATGATTGAGGAGCTCTGTTGCTAGGATGTTGTGAGAGATGTGATTCTGTCTGGTACAGAGGCGGTTATGAAATGGCTCATCTCTTATGATTATGTTACTAAGTGGTAGAAATGCTGTGCTCCTTCACATTTCATATACTGGGTATGAAGAGACAGTCGCTGCCCCACCGAGTTTACAAGACAAGAAAGAGCAAGTGGCTGCCTCTGGTAATATAAAAAGGAGCTTTGAGAAAGTAGTGGTTGGCACGATGGATAATGAATCCCAAACAGCCAAGGGATAAGAGTTTCTAACCCCCATCTTACCATTCATTTCCTTCTCACTGGGAGCAAACCCCTATCCCCCAACTCACACATTTGTCTTTCCCACTTCCACCCCTGCTGATCATCCAATTCAGTTTAGATTAAATGAGGCCAGCTAACACTTGTTGTTTCTCCAAGGTTCATTTCTGACCTGTCACACTAAAATGAGTGCAGGAAATTGCAAAAATTGAGGGACATGACAATTCCCTGTTCATAAAATGAAAGCAAACACTTTCCTTGCTCATGGAAACACAGCCCATTGAATGCACAGTGACATGTCCACTTGGGGACTGTGCTTAACACCCACAGCTGCCACTACACCTCTGATACTTTATTTCAATCTATTCTAATGTTAATTTTCCAGATATTTCTTAATTGCATTGAATAATATAACAGGGTATAAATCTTATCAGCAAATCAGCCTGGCATCAGCTTGTGTTAACTTATTACCATGGTTACATTATTATTACTAGTGAACCTTGTGCTCATTACTAACCACAAACAATTCCAGCAAACAATCTAAACTGAAGCAAAATATCCTGGCTGTTGTTTCCATTTTTTGCCCAACAAAACTGATTTCCCTGGGTGCTTGGTAACAGCAACATACCTACCATGCACTTTGAGTCTTCTGCATTTATTTACTTGCATTTGTACAGCACTGGAACATTTCCATGCTGTCAACAAAGCACAGAGGCCAAAACCTTTAAAAGTGGGATGGGATCTTTAACAAAAACTCACAATATTCAGATGACAAGCACTGCCCCAGCCTGTCAAAACATTACCACGTTTGTGCTGCTGTGGCAAGAGCTGTGAGTGACAGCCACATTAGGAACCATTGACAGCTTGATCAGGTCCCTCAAGGGACCAGTTTCCCCTGGCTCTAATCTGCTGACTGCAGTGTCCCATCAAAAGGCACAGTCCCACCTTCCCAGTGCCACTGGCCATGTGCTCTGTGAAGGGACAGACACTTCCCATGGGGTCACTGCGATGATCTGACTCCCCCCACCTGATGCAGGAGAGGGGAACACGTGCTGGATCCAGGGACGACAGCAATGCCATCCCATCCTCTGCTCCAGACTGTTCAGTTGGGCATTTCCTATATTTGGCTGTTCCTCTGCTGCAGGTCACTGTCCCACCAGCTGTGCAGGGACTGTGGCTGGAAAACAGATCTCTACTCTGGTCTGAGTTTAGAAAAAATTACCTCTTCTTTTCTTTTTCTGTTAACCCAGATATCTCAGTGAGCAGTTGCACTGGTATGACTGAGAAGGCAGAGCTGTGCAGGAATGGAGAGACAAGAGCAGGAAACCCTCCAGCAAAAACCTGCATCCAGAGGGAATGTGGAAGGAAGGAGGGACTGTTTGCAAAGCAGGAATTCATCCAGGAGGCCATGGAACAGGACACAGACAACAGCTGCTTGTGGGGAAACGATGTTACAGCTTCTCCAGACATTCCTGTCACACTACAAGCCATGCAATGACATTCATTTCCTTTCTTGCAGCAGCCCATCTGTTGTGTCAGGAAGAGGGCTGGTTTTGAATCACCCGCTGCTGCCTCAAACACTGTGGTCCTCCCCAAGGCCATGACAGACCCACTTCTTGCAGAGCCTCTGGGGGACTGGTGAGCCCCGAGCCCAGTGAGGTGTCGTTGTGCTGCTCAGCAATGCCCACTGCCTGTCAGACAGACTGGGAAACATGATGCAAAGCTTGCTTCTAGTCCCTGGATTAGGGAAAGCCTGTGACTGAATTGGATGGAAAGGGTGGGAAGATGGAAAAGGCTCAGGGGTGACTTTATCACTCTCTTCAGCTGCCTGAAAGGAGGTTGTAGCCAGCTGTGGCTCGGCCTCTTCTCCCAAGTAACAAGTGACAGGACCAGAGGAAACAGCCTCAGGTTGTTCCAGGGGAGGTTTAAATTGGATACTGGGGTGGTCAGGCATTGGGACAGGCTGCCCAGGGCAGGTACCATCCCTGGAAGTGTTCAAAAGATGTGTGGATGTGGCACTTCAGGACATGGTTATTGGTGGGCTTGGCAGTGCTGGGTTAACATTGGACTCGAAGATCTTAGAGGTCTTTTCCAACCCTAATCATTCTACAATTCTATGAAAGCCAGGCAAGATCAGCTCCATTTTAGCCTCTATTTTAAGGATAAGAAAGGTTCTGATAAGGACAATACAAGAAGGAGAAACATGCAGTTAAGCAAACCAGCATCACTTATGATGTTCACAGCTGACAAGAAGCAGAGCTTGAAGCTGCTGCCCTTGTTGTTCACCATAAAGAAACTTAACCAGCATTTTAGCAAATCACCTAATACATCACACCCTAATGCTGACTGAGAGGGCCTGCATTCCCTCCACAGGCTCACAGACTCTGCTCAGATGAAGTCAGAGCTGGACTATTCCAAGGGACATTTTCTTTCTCACTTGTTTTTCCTTTCTCCCTCATCACCAAGCAGATGATGTCGGTTGAGTCCTGCTGTGATTACTTTTGATTCATCCTTACAATAACATAGCTGATGTTCTTATATTTTGACTCCTTTTCTTCTCCTGCCCTGGGTTTCAGATCTATGTTTTAAAATGCCTAACCTTTGGAGACATGGATTTCTGCTCAGTTTAATGCCTCCTTGCACCTCTGCTGCCAGTGTTCATTCAGCACATCAGGCTGGGAACAGCCCTCACCAGCATGGACTTTGCAGAATATCTATTAAACTGTGAAGAATCAGCCACTGGGAGTTGAAGAATAGAAAGGATGGACCCAACCCTGCCACTGATTGCCTTCCCTTCTCTTCCTCTGCCTTCAGCATTCCATCTGCCCTAGAGAAGCAGGAAAGGGAGTCCCACCATCCCTGTGCTTGGCTACACAGAGATCTCTTCCCCCTGCCATCAGCAACA
Source organism: Pithys albifrons albifrons (assembly GCF_047495875.1). Classification (NCBI taxonomy): domain Eukaryota; kingdom Metazoa; phylum Chordata; class Aves; order Passeriformes; family Thamnophilidae; genus Pithys; species Pithys albifrons. The sequence continues at coordinate 5,200,679 of NC_092463.1, read as the reverse complement.
CCTCTGATCCAGCCTTCAGAGCCCCTCTGCCCTCCCAGGAAATCCCATCTGTGCTCCCCTCACAACCCCTCGTGCCCAGCAATCTCACTCTGGGGCTGCACCGTGGCTCCTGCCACACCACACACCACACACAGCAGCTCAGCATTCAACTAGGACCGCTGAGGTTCGTGCTGGAAGTAAAGCCCTTCCCAGAAAAAAAGACTTAACTTGCAGTACAATGTGCATTCAAACTGCCTGTGATGGAGGCAGAGGTGGCTGTAGTTGTGCTCTTTGGATGGCCTTGGGACCCCTTAGCTGAAACCAGACTTGTGATGGGAGCCTAAAGCTGGGCAGAAATACTCATGGGAAGTCATTCCAAGCAAGTCTTCCTGCACATGGTGGGAGCTGAGCAATATCAAACTGTGCCCATGACACGTTTCAGTTCATACAAAGCTGACAACAGCAGCAAGGACTTTATTCTTTTTTCTCCTCAGTAAATTCTTCTCCTACAGCCTTTAAATGAGTTCATTCAGTCTGAGCTGGTGCTCACTGGGACAAAGGGCCCTGTACACCAGCTCTGCTGCCAGCAAAAAGTGGCCCTTGAAAATGAATCAGGGGCAACCTGCATGGATCTTGTTTGCACAAAGCGGCTCAATATATGATCTGTCTTTTAATTTTCTTTTGTATATGGGTATGCTGAATTGTGCTAAATAACTCAGCCAAGGTCACAAGACTCCAGTGGCAGAGGCAGAAGAGATCAGGTGGATTATCCCCTGTCATTTGGGCTCATATTCTTTAAAGCAGATGGTGTGTATAGAGGAGGAAGGCTTAAAAAGACCTTGTGGAAGTAAGGAATTCCTGGCCTGCTAGGTGCTCCTCAGTGCATCACTTCGCTCTCACTATCTCACCCTCCCATTCTTTGCACCTAAAAACTTAATTATGCATTTAAGATCTTAACCTGAAATATTCAGCTTTATCTCCACACATTGTCTCCCTGAAGGTTTTCCATGCTCAGAGGGTTAACAGGAGTCTCTTTACTGTATAACAACAGGTCAAGGAACCACTGAAAAAAAACCAGCATAAATCTCTTTGCCTGAAATAATTCCTTTTTCACAGTTCTCAGAAGGACAAACACAGACCTCTTGCTGTTGCTTCAGGCACGTGCCTGGAGGATGAAGGGTGTCACTGGCTCCAGGCTTTGCATCCCTGAGTCCCATAAAACTGGGAAGGTCAGTCCCAAAGCCCATGGCATGGAAATAGAATCTGATCATAACAGAAAGGGCACTGGAGGGAGTTGGTGTCAGTCTCTGAGCCTTAACTTAAACCCTGAGCTGAGAAGTTGAGCAGATTTCAGGAGAACAACCCTCAAGTCAGCTCCTTTCCCCTTTGAGACACCTGTGCAACTCTTTTCCCTGCCTTGCAGGGTGGGAGCAGCTCTCCCTGCCATGGGGTCATTTACTCCCCTGCTTCCCTCCCTCTGTGCCACTCCATCACCATGTCTGCCCAACTCCTGCAAACACCTGCAACAGTTGGACTTGATGATCTTAAAGGTCTTTTCCAACCTAAACAATTCTGTGGTTCTGTGAAGGACAGGATTTGAATTCAGGTGCAAACCAACCTGCAAAGGTACCCGAATCTCTGCTGTTTTCATTGTTCCATCATTTTTTGACTATTGAGCCTCTTATCAAACTTGGCTTAAGAGGAAATAACCCTTTTTAATCTTAATGAAAGCTTTGTTCTGGAAGAAAGAATTTTCTATCAGCTCAGGCATCTGCAAACCTGCAAGAGAAAAGAATGGCATTTCAATTTCCAGAAATTATTGGCCCAAAACTTTGATCTGATTCTCACAGATGAGCTGTTCATTCAGGGCACGCTGCATCTTTGTGTTACCATTGCTGTATTAGCATCAGATGTGCAGACAGGAGCATTTTTTTTCCTTTTTTTTTTTTTAAATAGCCTGAAACAACAAGGCAGCGCTGGGGATGTTATTTCATTTCAAAAAGATGTTGGCATTGCAAATCAAAGCCTCTCTCATATGGCACTGCTAGGACTGATTCAGCATCCAGCCTGCCTGTTCTTGCAGAGCTGGGACAGAACACAGGGACACAAGGGCTGGAACACAGGACACAGGGAGAGCTGTGTCTGATTTGTCCAGAGAAGGCCACTCCATTCCTGCAATTTCAACTTTGTCTTTCCTCACAAAGGTAGTTTCTGGTAACCATTTGGGTGCCCCTGCAACAGGCTGACGTTGTTGCCCAGAACTGTTCCCACTTTTCAGATTATTACCTCGCAGTGGTTCTCAGTTCCAACTGTTAGTCTCATGCATAATTTATTTCATTTCAAACCTTTCATCTGTGCATAGGTTTTCCATCTATTCCCATCCTGGCCTCAGATACTCTTTTACCTATAAAGCAGAAAAAGTTGCTATTTTTCCCACTTTTCTTCAGTCTCATTCCTCTCAAACACTGCTTGCCAGTTCCAGCTCTTGTGCCACAAAAACACTGTTTCAAGGGGTGAGGGTCACATCTATCCTCTTGCTGCAGACTTTCAGAGACACCTTTCCAGCAGCATCTCTACTGGCTGAAAAGCTCAGTGCCTGCAGCTCCTCTCTGTTCCCTGCTGTTGGTGAGGGATCAGCCAGCTGTGTTCCTGTGATCCCTCCCTCACCCACAGCTCAGCTCCTGCTCACCCACTCCTTGTAACCAAACTGACTTCAGGGCCTCTCACAAAAAGGAGAAGCTGGTTACAAGCACCAAAAGAGGACATCAGAAAGCCTGCAGGGTGTCTCTTCAGCTGGGCCAGCAAAGCAGCATCACACCTTTGAGAATCAGAACCACAGGATGGTTTGGGTTGGAAGGGACCTTAAAAATCATCTGGTTCCAACCCCTCTATAATGGGCAGGGACACCTTCCACTAGACCAGGTGACACTACAATGTTGTTGTGCTTTATTTTTTAATTTAAACATTTTTGTTATAACTTCCATTCTATAAGCCTTTAGCTGCAGATGTGCCTTAGAAAGAGACACAGCTCAGACAGCAAGTAGATGTTTGATGAAGGATTTCTAGTGTAATTTTCTAGGTCTGAGCTGCAGAGGAGGTTAAACTGGATCAAAACAGTTCTTGATAGGAATGAAGTGGGTCCTAGACAAACACAAGCCCCCAGGCAGCAATCCTGGTGTTAACCATGTTCCTTGGGATCGCCAGTGGAAGCTGCAGGACATCCAAACTGCTCCAGGAGCTGTGCCAGGGCCTGGGTTAAACGTCCATAACTCCCCGTCCTTCATAGTCAAGTGATGGCCAGGAACAAGTCGTGTAGATGGTTTGGAATAGCAATGCGAGCAGATTCGGAGGAACCAGCCTTCAAAGCAGGAATGCAGAGCTCAGCAGTCAAACATCTCGCAGTATCTGGATGCCACTTCTTTTCCAAATCCTTTCAGATGCAGCCTAAGGGGTTAGTATTGACTTTAAAAGCCCCGGGGCCCTGATTCAACAAAAACTACTAAGCACTTAATAACATTAAGCACGTGCTCAAGTCTCTTCCTATTCAACAAAGCACTTAAGCACATACTTCACCCCTCTTAGATGGCCCAGAACCAAATCACTGAGTTCTCAGAATGTCTTCAATCTTTATTTAATTTTGGAGGAGGGACAGGAATTTCAGCCTTGATCCATGTTTTGCAAAGGGTGCCGATTTGCAAGTCAGGCTCCAGCTCCAAAACTACACACCCAAGTGCTGCCACGTTCATATTTTGGATTGGGATCTGAATTTTTCAGCTTGTGCCTCACTCTGATCTGTGCTTGTGTTCACTACAGAGACGGAACTGCAGGCAGGGAGCTGTTAAACCATGTTTTTCTGCAAGGTTTAAGCTGATGATGCTTTCCCCAACTCCACCTTATGAGATGCAAAGCTGAGGCACCACCTCAGTGTACAAGTGAGCAGATGCTCAGCCCGGGAGTGCACAGGATTTGCAAAGCTCCTCCAGTTTGGCTGCTCCTCCAAAAATTTAAAGCCTCTGCAGCCCAAATCCCAGAACTGTGTGAAATCCTCAGGTCTGGTTATTTTTAAAACATCTACTTAGTGGCTGCAGGGAGAAAGTGCAAAGGGAGTGATCCCGGTGTGCTGTAATCCCACCAGGGGATGCAGCAGAGGAAAGGGATGACAGCCAAGAGGGAGATCCTCGATCTTCCTCCAAGCTGTTGTTTCAAGCTTTCAGCAGACTGAAGCAAACATCATCATGTTGCCGTGCATACATTTACAAATGTCATTGCTTCCTCCAACACTTTCTTTTCTTCTCCCCCCCCCCATTTTTTTAAAATTAGTTTTGATTTGTTCAAAATAAAAGCTGAGATCCTCCAGAGCCAAGCAGCAGGCATCAGGAAAAGTAGCAAACAAATAAATCAAAACAAAAACATCTGGGCCACATGGCCAAATCCGAGCCTGCTTCCCATCTCACACCAGTGCCAGTCGCATCTCAGCGCGTGGAGCATTACTCTTTTCCTCTCTCCTTTGACAAGGGAGCTCCAGGGCTGCTGGCAGGGCAGAATAAAGCCAGGAAATAAAAGGCCAGGCTTGTTCCAGGGAGACTGAACACAAATAGACTGCCAGTTGTCTGGGAGAGCAGGGGAAGTGGTGCTTGGATGTCTGAGGCAGCAGGAGGAGTTGGGACCCCCTCCACAGGCATTACCAGTGGCCTGGAGGGAGAAGAAAATGAACCTGGTTAAAAACAAAAGGCAGAATTCAAATAGCTGCCAGTAAGAGCATCACTGGAGGGCTTATTTATTAAATGGTTGCCAGAAGACAAGAGGAGGAAGGAGCATCCAAGGGCTATAGGGCCCATGAGGAGCTGTCACTTGGAGCAACAAAAGGCCAAGGAACCAGCGGCCTTTCCTTCCTAATTATGGCAGCAGGAACGCCAGGGAAGTCAGAGCAGCTGGAGGGATTGGTTCCTTCAGGGCTCCCTCCACCACTGCTGGGGTTCAATGGACACCCAGAGTGCTGGACATCTCTCCATGTTCTCATCTTTCTCAGGCAGATAGACCCAAAGGGAGTCTGGCACAAAGACCAACCATGAGACCAGGAATGAGGAAAGGTAGGAACAACCCTACCTGGGGGGCAATACCTGCCTCAAACCTGCCCTGTGAATGTCCTTTCCGCTGTCCCTGCTCTGAGGGAAAGCACATGGGCTGGAGACACGGAGCATTCTTCATGCTGGTGGCAGTGGAAAGGTAAATGCTCTGTCTGACCAAGAAGGAATTAGATATGGGGAGACCTGCCTGAGCTAAAACATAGAGATGAGAGCAGAGCTGGCACTTGTACATGGATCTGACTCGTCACCATCTGGTGCTACTGCCACAAAATGAGGCTCCTTCACACCTCTGGATGACACAACTAAACAGGGATTGCTCCTGGGAAAGAGCAGACTTGGAAAACTGTAATAAAAAAATAAAAAACCCCAAATAAATAAGTAAACCAACAGCTCCTTAGAGCCCAGCAGTGCTGAGAGAGCCTGTCCTGCTGGGCTGGGCTCAGCCCAGTGCTGGCAGCTTCATGTCTGTCTTCGGTGGCAGTGCCAAGGTGCTGGGCCAGCACATATTTCCTCACCTTTGCAAAAGGATCCCTGGTGTAACAAGCTCTCAAAATTACCCCACTGCATTGCAAGACACACCAGGCACTGCTGTGGTGAGGCAAGAGCTTCATGGACAGGTCTGTGAAGGCACTAACCACAGCATATTTGGAGGACCACAGTGTTGGGAAGGACTGGGTGGCAAGTGTTGGTGTAATAACAAGGGTTTGGCTCCTGAGTGTCACTCAGTGCCCTAAAGGCCATTCCCTGTCCTCTCTCAGCCTCTTTTTGAAGCCAGAGCAAGATAAAGGAACAGGCTACTCAGGGAAGTGGTCAGAGCACCAAGCCTGCCAGAGTTCAAGAAGTGTTTGGACAACAGTCTCAGGCACATGGTGGAATTCTTGGGGGTGTCCTGTCAAGGCCAGGACTCGATGATCCTTGTGGGTCCCTTCCAAATGAGGTTGTATGAAAAGGTGGGAAGAGGCTGAACCCAGTCAAGAGCCGCATCCAGACTGCAGGGTGCTGGCTGGATTGTGCTGGTCCACTCAGGCCTCCCACACCTCTCCCCAGATCCCAGGTCATTTCCAGGTGGGTGCACCCACCGCCAGTGTGGGTGTAACCCCGGATCTACCACAGCAGGGGTTTTGTCAGCACTTCCAGCTTAATGCACAAAACCCTGGTGATCCACACTGGCTTAGCCAAGAAGCTGGGGAAAGCTCCAGAGGCTGTTACTCTCTCTTGCCTTTCCCAACCACCCCCAGCAGCTTATCCAGGTCAGCTTTTAACTAAAATGACCAAAACCCATCTTTCCATCTATTTCCTTAGTGCATACACTGGCTTATTTTCTATTCCACAACTGGGAACCTGCAGCCCTTGGAGAGCTCAGGATGGCTGCAGCAGCCACTCCAGGAGATTTATTGGGGCAGCCAGGACTTGGTTTCCCTGGTCACCCTCCAAGGATTTACAGCCCTGTGCACTGAGAATGAACAAAGAGCTGCTGTTCCTCATCAGAGACCTTATGAATCTGTCTGTGTGCAGGAGGCTTCAAACCCAGATAACCTTTGCAAGGAGATGACCATTCCTGGATGTAACACGAGAGACAGGCAGAAGGAAAAGCATCCACAGTGTTCTGGGAAATCTCAGAAAAGGAAGGTGGGAGTTCGCATTATTTGCAAGGGTGGAGAGGAAAGGTTAGTCGTGGGGCAGCAGGGGGAGGAAAAGAGGTTGGTAGCAGAGTTTGTTCATGTAAATTTGGCTTCTGGATCAGTTTTCTCTTGGATGTAATTCAATTAAAAGTTACTCCTGCATAGGATTCAAGTTCCAGCTTCTTCTATCTACAGAGCACGGGGTGCCTTGAAATGTGCACCAGTGGTTCTCAGTGGGCTACACAATTTGACACAGAGCTGTGAGGCACCCACAGGCAGTTTTTGGAGTACAAGGGCTGATAAACTTTCAAAGGGTTCTCTGGAGCCTGTGCACTTTGCCCTTCCATCTGTGCCGGGGCTCTGATCTCCCTGTAACCAAGAGCACCATCAGCAACTTCTAACAGGCTCTGCTCTGAGCTCTGACCTGTGTGGTTTTCCCCTCAGCTGGTCTTAAAGTAGTGGCATGAGACCTGCACTCAGCCAATGCTCGAGCCTGCTGGTGGATCTGACCATGAATCCCGCACAGCTGGCTACTGTACCCTTTGTATTGGAGCCGGCAGTGAAGGAGGAGGGAGGGTAAACAGTCATTACTATGCAGATTTCAAAGAGAGCTTCATCCCCGCCTTCAGTTTCTGCTTTGTTTGGTGACATCTTCACAGGGCAAAGTGGAGACTTTTTTGCCTGAACCTTTAAATTAGCAGGGGAAGTATGGATTTGTTGTGATACTAATTGTCATATGCACTAAAAACAAGAAAAAGGAGCCAACGCCCCCACCCTGCTCCCAAACAAACAGTAACACCGTTCCTTGGGATTGAAGATGCTGCATCTCAGCAAGTGGCTTCCTGGAGGAATATATCCACAAAGGATTAAACTCCCATTCTAATTAGAAGGGAATCTCTGAGACAAGCTTTTCCACAAAGGAAACAAAAAGGCAGCGCTGACACGTCTAATGCATATATTAACACTAAAGACATGGAAATTAATTGGATTTATTACTCGTCACAGCTGCAAAAATGCCTCATTTCTAAGTTTATTTTACGGAGAGTGGCAGGAAGAGTGGGATTTAATAGTCATCTCGGTGAAGCTAATGAGCCAAAACTAATGGTCTCTTCTTGTTTGGAGAGGCCCCAGCTCAGTGGAGCACCTGAGCATGTGTGTGGCTCTCACCGTGGTTTCCAGGGGATGCTTGGCATCTGCTGGAGTGTTTGCTGATGAGCAGGACATGGACAGATGCTTCTGGTCTGCTGGGGGAGGAAGCCTCTTTCCCAGTGGCAATCCAGATCAGTCGGGATCACCCCATGTTATCTTTCCTGTCCAGAACAGAGGAACTGAGTTTCCAGAGGGAAAATGAGGAACTCGGTGACCTTTTCCCCCCCACATTAGTTTTCTCCTAATTTAACAAACCCAACCATCTTCCCAAGGGGTCAGATGCATTCCAAAGGAAAGCCACAGTGACTTTGTGATGGTTCCAGCAGGTACAATGCCCAGACGGGAAGCCAGGAGCCCAGCTGCAGCTCAAAACTGGCACCAAGGTCCCTAAATCACAGCCCCTGTCACGTTTTCTAGGCTGCATCACTTGAAAGGATGCTAAAAAGCTGCCTGAAGGAGCTTTCAGAGTTCCCTCTTCTCCTGTAGATGAAGAAATCCAGAGTGTTTTCAATGGGAAAAGTAACTATGGAAGTGGCAAGGTGAGTGTTATTTGCAGAGCACTTATCTCACCCCTCCGTGAGAGGATTTGGAGGATTTTGGTAGTTCCTTCCAAAATTAGAAACCAGTTTTCTGAGGCAAAGACTGACTGCCTTGGGCAGGGAGGTGTTAGACTAACAACAAAAGGGAAAGGTGCAAAGAGGGAACAAATGGAAACTCATTTAGCACATAATGAAGGTGCTGAGAACAAAATTAACCAAAGCAAAGAAGGAAGTGGAGAGAAATTCTTTCATCACTTACTCACCAAAGGTAGGTCCTGGTTAATAAACAGGAGTCTCCGTTGTACAGGAAAAAATTTGACCAAGATAGAAACCTGGTGGGAGGCTCATTGGAGTGTTAAAATCACGGCTTTTAGGAAGGCTGAAGTGGGGATAAGATGGAGACCTGTTAGAAACAGGATCACGAGCATCCAGGTCACTGGACTCAGTAGTAAATGAATCTGAAAATTGATGTCTCAATCATCTAAAATAGAAAATACAAATCAGACCAACCAGTGTCTGCACTGGAGCACAAAATCAAACCTGCAAGCCATCTGAGCATCCCCCTGAGCAGCTGCCAAAGGCAAGGAGGGGGAAAGGGCCAGATTGTCACAGGGAAAACTTCAAATGGAGAGAATTCTGCAGGAAAGCTGCTTCCAGCGTGGAGACAGCCTCTGTGTTTGTAAAAGATGATGGTGATTATTTGCTATCTCAAAAGAACTCACACAGCCAACAGGGGAGAACTGTGTATCAGACCCTTTTTCTTGGCAGATGGAGAGAATTTGATCATAGCACTGAAAAAACTCGCAGTAGCTTAGGTAGGAAGTGATTGCCACTCAAAAACATTTGTTAGGTGCAGATGGAATAAAATCAAACCCAGCCAGACATTGCCTTGCTGCTCTCCCAGGCTGCTCTTACCAACCTGAAAACAATCATGAGCCAAATCAGTTCAGAGAAAGATTTCTAAAAAAACAAACAACCCCCCTCCCCCTGAATGATAACTGGGGGACACTGAAGAACATTTCTCTATACTGACCAAAAGTCACAATCTGACAACTGAGAGACTATTCCAGTGGTTAAAACAACAACCCCTTCTTCACCAAGAATACAAATATCCTTTATGAAACAAATGGGGAACAGGGAAGCTGAAGGCAGTGAGCACAAGTCAGAAGGCAGGATCTACAGCTCATCCATATGGGAAACAAAAGGGTAGCAGACAGCCAAGGGAATTAGGGCAATTGTAGCTTTTTTTTTTTTAAGTACAGGGAAACTTCTTGTTTTCCATGCAGGGGGACAACAACCCTGCAGAAAAGACAGCAGTGAAAAAACACTAGTTTTGGTGTGTATTCCTCGTGACCTCACACGAGGCTGGTGACATACTTTTCCCCCCAGCAGTAATCATTAGATAGAGGTTAGATAATTTTAAATAAAGGGGTTTGTACAACCTCCAGCAAGGCAGAACTGTCGGTGCTGGGCTTTTGCCTTCAAATTTCCCATTCACGCAAGCAGCTCTGGGAATTTCCATGCAGAGGAATGGCCAGAAAGCGTGTTAGGTAAGACTGGGTAACAACAGCATGGGTGCAACACCTAAAACACTGGGAGGAGCCTTACAGTAAATCTCTCCCCATCTCCACTGGGAGGAATGAGCCACTTGTACCATTGGCAAACAGATCTTTCCTGTCCTCCTGAAGAGCTGTGGGGTTGGACTCCTGGATCCCGGAGATTAAATCTCAGGAGGAGCCTGTGCTGTTATTGCTGGACACTGCCCTTGGATCAGTGGGAAGGACCAGGGCGGGACAGGATTTGCTGACTCTCCCTTACAGCTCCTGGGCTTGGGACTCACTGTGGGATAAAGAGTTTGCCTTTGCAGCTGGACACTCCCAAACCCACTTCATCTGGGTTTGTTAACAGATTGTTCATTGCCAATCCGGTTTAGAAACTCCATATAAATAATCCTCGGCCTCTTCCCTGCTATTTAGCAGAGCTGCAGCCCTCCAGGGAGCTTCCAAAACATCCTCAGAGTTGCTGGAAAGGTGGAGTCAGTCACCGAGACCTTTTACTGATAAGAGACAGGTCCAGAGGGTGGGTGAGCCCAGGGCAGCTGGATGAGCACATGGCCAGGATCACTTCCAGGCAAAGGCACCGCTCTGCTCCCTGTCTCTCTGACCAAGCCCATGCTGACTTTCCCATGAGGAGAGGGCAGATGCTCTTCTCAAGAAGAGACACTGATGCTTCATGCTGTGTGATGGTGGCCATCGTGCTACTGACCCACAAAGCTATCCCCATTTCCCCTGCAGCTGGATAGAATTAACCCATGTAAACACATCCCATGGGCCACTGCTGGCTCAGCAGTCAATGGCTGAGCTGCCCCACTCGAGGCACATGTGGAGAGGCATCACCAGTTGGTACCTTCAGCTTCCAGTGCCTTAAGAAGGAAAGAGAGAGGTACAGGTCTGTGTATTTGTGCAGCCATGGTGTGACAAGTCTCCAAGCTGTGCCCGTACACACCCACCTCCACTTTCCCAGAAAACGCCTGTTACACCACTACAAAAAACCCCCTCATTATTGGCTATTAATGAAAGCTCTCCCTCCTGAGAGAAGGGAAGGAGCAGGAAAGCTGATGAGCCCAACCCAGCTCACCAGAGCCAGAGACATGGGGCATGCAGAGCCAAACAGGGATTGATGCAACGTGAGAAGTAAACAGATGAAACCTGGTGAGAGAGGAGTGTAAATCCCACCAGAATATAGTCATGGCTTGGGAAAAAAAACTTCAGGACAAAAATCCATGATTCCACCATGAACCCCACCATAAAGGGACATACTTTGAGTCCACCATAGATCCCACCACGCTCCTGGGCGCTGCTGGTTGCAGTGTATCAGTCCTTATTACCCCAGAGTGTTATTTAGCAAGGGAACAACTCCATGGAATAACATACCCCAGCTTCATTACTGTCAGCTCACTCAGAATTATGTGTATTAATGACCAGATTATATCTGTTTATATAATACAAATTACCATGGAGTGACTGCAGGCATTGAAACGCTCCTTGTCTGTTTGACACACATAAATAATGGAGGAGCTCACACTGCATTTGGTACACATGACTAACCTTTTATCCCTGGCACCCTGGTGCAGGCTGGAGCAATGACTCGGGTTTCAAATTCCTCGCTCCAGCTGTCATTAGACGCGCAGAGCGCGAGCGAATCGGCAGCTAATTGATGTCCTTGTTGGACATTATTTTATTAGTCAGGCCTGGTGAGCATCAAGTGGAATTTTAATACCCTTCTATCCTTGGCTCCACGTGGCCCTAAGTGTTAAGGCTTGTAAATAATTAACTGCACTCCAAGAGTTTTAGGAAGGGGCAAGTAAGTTATCCTGGGGGTTTGGGCTGCTCCAGCCTGCCCTGGTGTGAGGACAAGTGTAGGTCCTGCCAGAGCTGAGCTGAGCTGAGCTCTCCATGGGGTGGAAGGAACAGTCCCAACCTTGGTCCCTCAGCAACGGTGGTTTACCAGCCAGATCTGGTGCTCACATCATCCTTCCCTGTGGATGGCCCTCAGGGAAGGTGCCACAGGCAAAAGGGAGAAGCAGGAGTTTGCAAACAGCCCTGAGAGAAGGTTCAAATGAAGGTTCAGTGGACAAAGCGGTGCTGCACCGCCCAGTGCTCGTGGCTGCACCAGGAATCCATCACTGCATCGAGCTGGCCCCAACATGTGGTGAGGAATAAAGGATTTTCACAACCTGCTGTGAGCTTCTGGCTCGTCTGAAAACCCACGTGCCGGGTCACTGAGAGGTTGGGGCTTAATGGCTCATCGGGTGGGGCCCTGAGCACCAACCCTGTGCTGGTCCTGAGCCCTGCTGGGCAGCAGGACCCCCCTGGGGCACCCAGGGCAGAGTCAGGTCCTGCTGTGAGTGTGGGCAGGAAGGTCTGGCTTTGACAGGCTGCAGGCAGAGCACACTGCTTGGAAAATTCTGCCCTTTTTGCTTCTACTTTTTACTTTAAAACTGGCTAAATAACCTGAATATGAGCACAGAGTGGTAAATCAGTATTTTTGTATGAAATTTTGGGAATTAGTTCCTTTTTAATTTTTTAATTTTTTCTTTATGATTTTTAATAGCACTGGGAAGTCCATCCTAAAGCCAAAGCTCCTGAGCTCCTCCACACCATTCCCTCTTGATCTACTGGGCCTTCTTCCTTTCCTTTTCCTCCTCTACCCATCTCTCTGCAACCCGTCTGGGAAGGAATTGTCTCTTCCTACTCTACATTTGATCTCGAACAGAGCCTCTGGGGAGATAGCATGATGCAAAAAATAAGTAATTTAAAATAAAACCTTTATCAATCTCACAAGATCCCTTCTCCAGCCTTGCTTAGGTACTGCAAGGGCTTTCCAGGAGCTGAGTGAAAATGAACAGGAAACTTGGGCACACCAGGCTATTCATACATTAGGCAATAATTATAATGTATATTAACTGCCTGGGTGTTGAAAGAGTCCCAGCATGAGACTGCTTCCCTAATAGGAGACAGGAGTGATAAAAGACAGTAATAGATTGCCTTTCAGATGTGGAATTAAAAGCAGCAACTCATTAGATTATTTTTTTTTCACAGCCTCTAATCGCAAGTAGCTTCTTTTCAAGTCAGATTTCCATTTCCAAGGCTAAGCTCGGCAACACAAACAGAAATTAAAGAGGTTGGGGGGGTCCCATTCTGACCTCTGCAGCACCACAGGAGCAGGGAGTGACTGCACTGAGCTCAGCCCTGCTCTCAGCCGGAGCCAGCCCACCTAGGCAGCTTTCTGAAGACACCAGCATCAAAAGATCAGGATTTGGCAGCTTTTTTTTTCCCTTTAAATGCTAGCTGCAGCCCCTAAATTTCCTTTTTTAAGAGATAGCTTAAGAAGATAAAGCTTTTGAATTAGAACAATCAAACAAAAAAATTAAGTTACTTCAAAGCAGTGGCAGAAATTCTTAAAAAACTGACATTTCCACTTACTGATCCAGTTTGTCTCTAGCAAAGGATGCTTTCCAGACAGTTTTGGCTGCTGTTTTGAAAAGAAAAGTATAGAAAGCAGGAGAAGAAAGAGCTGGATTTTAGCTGGGCTGGGAAGCACAGTAAATAACATTCATTATGTTCTCCCGGACAGTTTTAATGACTCAGAGGTTTAAATCGTTCATTCACCATCTTTACAGGCCAAAATACAGTAAGGTTTCAAACTCAAATCCTTTGGCAGCAGTTGCACAATCCATAAAACATTTGAAGGGTGGGAGTACAGGGGGAGAGGAAAGAAGGTATAAAATCAGGCTGGGAATGGTGGTGTTGGTCAAATTTCATCTAAATCAACCACAAAGTTTGATTTTACCAGTATTGATGGCACTCAAAAATAAAGGAATCCAGAGCACCTCTGTCTTCCCACCCCCAGAGGCAGGACCAGCACAACCATGTGCACATTTTGGCTGCCAGGCCTGGGTTATCCAGGTTTCATTGCCTGTATTTCGAGTAGCTGAGCTCTTAAACACAGATGGAGACTTGGATCCAGCAGCACAAAAGCTGCATTTTTTTCCAGTGTGCTGTCCACCTACCCTGGATGGGAAATAAACTCTTCACCAGATGAGGTTTTGCACAAGATTCATGCACAAAGTCAGGCCTGGGGGTAGGGATAGCTTAAGGCTCCCACAGTGGCATGATCCATGTCCCTTGGAAATCCCTCTGGATCCTTCCAAGTGGGGTGCCAACACTGCTAGTCCTGGGAAGCAGAGGGCCTCGGGCAGCTGGGACTTGTCTGTGCCCTGGGATGCTGGGGGAACTGAAGGCAAAACCCCACAACTTGGTCACAGCTCTCCTTAAGGACCATCGGGATTCAGGGAGTGCCTGGGAGCTTTTCTGGAACCCAGGGATTGGTTTTGGCTGCATCCCTGTGGTGTGTAGTAACAGCCACCTCCTGGGAATTCCATCCCCTTGCCCAGCTCACCAGGTTGAGGCTGGTTATGGTGTTTTTTTCCTGCTCCAATGCCAGTTAAAGGGAGTTTTCAGTGTGGTTTAGTTCCTCAATTTGGAGAAACATGAAGCTCATTCCTGGAGCCCAGCAGGGCCATCGCCCCCAGGAGCCCTTCTGGCTGATGGGAGGTGGGAGCTCACACAGTGCAGACCTTGCAGCAGCAGCAAGTGGTGACATGGACCAGGTGACACCAGCCCTGCCACAAGCCTGAGCCCCCCAGACAGAGCCACAGTGTCCCAACCAACCTGCAGCCATCCCTGGATCCAGCTGTGCCAGCACAGAGGGGCAGCAGCTGAAGGGAGAGACCTGGTGCAGCTACGCTGGGCTGTTCCCAGAGAAGGGGTTGCTCCCACAAACCCAACTGCAGCATCAGGAAGGGAGGGAGCAGGAAGAGAGCAGGATCTGGCCTGTGAAGGATGGAGCAGTCATGGTGGGGCATTAAAGGCAGCACTGTCTGGCCCAGGGGCTGTTCACAGGCATCTTCCTGGGACACACACACAGGGCAGGGCTCGTTTGGAACTGCACCTGTGGAGGAGATGTTAAGGAAAACCCTCAGCATTTTGGGAACTGGAGTGGTGCTACAGGAGCACCAGCTCATCTGGGGGTGGCTGAAGCTGAGATGACTTTTGTCATTTTGGTATGAAAGCTCTTGGGATTAGGTACAGTCAGGGCCCAGATCTCACCATCAGTGGTGTAAACCAGGAGTGGATCCACTGCCATCCATCCACAGGGACACAGCTCTTCCAGAGGGGATGACAAGCCAGGAAGAGGCTTTCCTGTACATCAGTTTGATGAACATGGTGTTGTGGTTTGGAGACATCCAGGAGAACCCTGTGGGGGGAAGGAGGAGAACACGCAGCATTTCCCTGTTATCAGCCGGAACCACCTCCTCCATCTCCGCTGTCAGACAAGGAGTTTGCAGGGAGGCACTGTGGTCTGGGCAGGAAAGGGATTTCATCCCTATCACACCACACCACGGCACATCAGGCCCCGCTGATGGTTTCCCTGGATCAGACATGCTTTGCCCAGATCAGGTTTGAGCCATGTGCGTCTAATTGCAGCGGCATCACAGCCCTGTGGATTATCCAATGCCCTCACCAGCTGGAAGTCAAACCTGGAGTCAAAACCAAAAGCCCACAAATCCAGAGCCTCCCAAAACACTCTACACTTGGCTCTGCTCCCCAGCTCTGTTCCTTCCTTCAGAGACAAAAGACTCAAGTCCTGTGACCATTTACTTCACAGAAATAGGATCAGGACCTAAAAGTAGCCATCAAACCCCCTCCAAAAAATCCCTATGGATTAATTTTTGTTGCTAAACACTCTCCCCCTGCTCCCCCTTCCTCTCAGTATCCTGTTGCATGGACAAATTGAGCTCAAAAAATGCACAGCTGAAAATGAAGCATCCCCCTGAGAAAACCAGGAAACAAACCCAGTAGTGAGCCCTTCCCTTTGCTGCTCCAGGTGCTAAATCCATTGGAGATGAGCAGTGCAGACCGAGAAACCCCAGGACTTCCCACTCTCCCTCTCTTTTATGATTACCCAACCCCGCTACAAGCAGGCAATAAAATCCTGCAGCCACATCAACGAAATTAGATCAATTCCACGGCTACATGCCCGCTTTAAACCTTATCAAATTACTCCTCATCCTAAGGATCCTGGGGAATAGCTCTTTACAGGGAAAAGCACGAAAGAAGACAGAGTGGAATTAAAGGTTCATTCAAATTAAAAGGCTCAATTTTAAAAGAGGCAGGGCCAAGCCTGAAGGAGCTGAAGAAAGTATTTTTTAATGAGCTCGGTGGCAGGAGTGTCTTTAATAATAGATCTGATGGGGGACCCTGTAACTCTTCAGAACGTGAGGAATTTCCTTCCACACCACAATAAACCAAACAGCACAGGTGTCCCCAAGCACAGGTGTTGGGAAGGCTCCCTCTGAGCCTGAGGTTAAATTTTGGTGACCAGAAGAATAATGTGGCATCCATCATATGGAAAGGCTTGATGATGCTGAGCCAAAAGCACAGAGGAGAAAGCACCCTAAGAAAAGGGGAAGATGGTAATTATGAAAGAAAACTAATAATTCCATGGTAAGGTGAGACCTCAGTACTCAGCTGTGCTCCTGCCTAGATTTAAAAAGAAGCTCAGCAGAAGAATCATGGAATCACAGAATGGTGTGGGTTTGAAGGGATCTAAAAGACCGTCTTGTTCCAACCTTTCCACCATGGGCAGGGACACCTTCCACTATCCCAGGTTGCTCCAAGCCCCATCCAACCCAGCCTTGGACACTTCCAGGGATGGGGCAGCCACAGCTTCTCTGGGCAACCTGTGCCAGGGCCTGCCCATGCTCACAGCCAAGATTTTCTTCCTAAGAACTAATCTAAACCTACTTTCTTTGTTTAAGGTAATTTCTCCTTGTCCTATCACTCCATGCCCTTGTTCAAATTCCTTCACCAGTTCTCTTGGAGCCTCTTTAGGTACTGGACGGAGCTCTAAGTTCTCCCTGGAGCCTTCTGTTCTTCAGGCTGAACAGCCCCAGCTCTCTCAGCCTGTCTCCATAAGAGAGGTGCTCCAGCCCTTGGAGCATCTTTGCTCCATCAGGTCCTTCTGCTTCTTATGTTGGGAGTCCTAGAGCTAGACCCAATGCTCTAAGCTTTTCCTTAGCTTAATTCACCCATCTGCAACCACAGCAGAAGTTCCCCATTCCCAGGACAAAGATGCTGGGCTCCAGTTTTTCTGCTATTCACAAAGCAATGTCAAAACCACAGTGCTGCAGGTCAGGGCTCTTCTCATTCACAAATGGGTTGTCACATTTTTCCCTGTAAAATGCCTGGACCAGGATCTGTGTCAGGGTGAGTGGGGAATGTGAATGCTGGGCCTGTGGTGCCACAGAGGAGACCCCACTTCCAGCAGCAGGGAAGTCTTCCAAGGCAGCAGAGGAACTGAAAACCTTCAACCTGACTTTGGAATGCCTTCCAGTTTGGGGTAAGGGAGGGAGAGGTTTGAGGTGGGTGGAGACGTGGGACTGTGCCCTTGGATAGTCTTAGAGAGTCTCAGGGCAGCACCTAAATATAGATACACTTATAAATACATCCATACATATGTATATGTGTGACACATTGCAATCAGTCTGTCTGCAGCTGCTGACAGGGGCAGTCCAACCCTCCCTGGGAGGGAAAAATGAGCCAGACTGCTGAGAAAAGGGAGGAGGATACTGAAGTCAACAAAGCAAATTAAGGAAAAAAATAGGAGTGACCTGCAGCTGGAGGTGTTGGGGCACAAATTGCTTTTCTCTGAGCTGCAGTGATGGAGCTGAAGTTGGCTGTGATAACTCTAATAAACCTGGGAGCATCTGCCACTGCCTGCCCTATCCCCAGCAGAGGTGCTGGTGTTGGGAAACATCCTCTGGGCAGGCTCCCAAGTGCTTCAAAAGAGGATCCTGCTTCCTGCGTGGGTCAGAAACAAGGGGTTTGGTCATTATTTCTTCTCTCAGGCGATATTTCCCTGCCTTGCTTTGCTGTGTGGTGTGGCTGCTCTCAGAGCAGAACAAGGAGGCATTTTGAGGAGTGTGAGGGCACTGACATGGGGCAGGAAGAGGCATCAACCCCCAATCCTGATTGTCAACCCAGAGCCCCCTCACCAGCAGTTTAAACTAAATTCTCCATTCAAAACTTTTCCTTGCAATGATCCATTTTTCCTTTAAAAATGAAAAAGAAAGATAAAAGGGTAGGTAGTGTTAGAACCAGTGGTAATGGCTTTAAAGTCATCCTGAATCCCTCGGGGTGTTTGGGTCACTGAAGTGCCAGCATCCAACCAGAGCACCAAGGAGCAACTTCCCCTGCTGATGCCTCTATTTCAGAGCATAACCATCCACTGAATCCTTGAGCTGAAGGGGATTTTTGTACTTGTTTAAGACATTTTTGTCCTCAGCAAAACACTGCTGAGGGCACCCCAGTGGGGAATAGTCAAATCCCATGAGCTGGAATAGCCTATTCCCATGTGCTGAAATTGCTGCACTCTAAAAAAACCACATTTTTAATGTTTTGGCTGCAATATGGCAAATGCTCTCAATCCCCACTTGGGGCACATCCCTTGGAGAGCAATTTCTGTTGAGTTCTGGTTTTTAATTAGAATGTGGCTGTATAAAAAGTTATAAAGGGACCACTGGGGTTTTTGTTTGGTTTTTTTTTTTACTTTTATTCAGCTGCACTGTGGGGAAAAAGGCCTGACTTGAAACCACAAGAGGGAATCAAGAGGGCTGTGGTGCTTTCCTGAAGAACTCAGGGCAGCTGATCCTGGAGGAAATGCCCAAACAGGCAGCTCAGATACATCACTCTTGTCTTCACTAACCCAAAAATCCAACCATGCCCCTGTCATGGCCGTGCAGGTCCTGCCTTTGCTTGTGCAAAGGATCTGCTGGAGCTTGACATCCACTCAAGGATGGTTTCAAAAGGCTCATTTTAGCAACAGATGCAGGAACGTGATCAGCTGTGCCACCACCTCCAGTCACACACCCAACAGTTCCCCCTCTCTCTTTCCAGCCCATGTTGGCCAAGAGTAAATTTAAGAATTACAAAGGAAAATAGCAGGAATTCTTTGTTCCCAGGATCTGGAGTGTTCAGGGAACTCTCTGATGGTGTGGCTGCACTGCCACTGATATCAGCCTGACTGAAGACAGACTTTGCCAGGAGTTAACTGCTGGCAGAAGCTCCAGGAGAGCAGCCCTAGAGCATTTTCCCATTGCTGCTCACAGATATGTCATTCTTTGGAGGTTCTGCAAAATTTCTCCCAACATTTTTATTTTCACTTTTTATGGCCTCATAACCACTTAAAAACACTTCTTTTGGAGGAGCAGAGGTCCTCCAAAGAAGGTAAAACAGTAGTTATAAGAGAAAATTAATAATTATGTGATAGAATGAGACTCCTGGCACTGGGCTGTGCTCCTGCCTAGCCCAGATTTGAAAACAAACACAGCAGGAGAATCATGGAATCACAGGATGGTTTGAGTTGGAGAGGATCTTACAGACCATCTCATTCTGACCCCCTGTCATGGGCAGGGACACCTTTCACTATCCCAGGTTGCTCCAAGCCCTGTCCAACCTGGCCTTGGACACTTCCAGGGATGGGGCAGCCACAGCTTCTCTGGGCACCTGTGCCAGGGCCTGCCCACCCTCACAGGGGAGAATTTCTACCTAAGACCTCACCTAAACCTTCCCTATTTCAGCTTAAAGCCATTCCCCCTTGTGAACCAAGGAAAGCACCTGGATCTCCAGCACAATAGAGGCAGAAATCCTTCCTTGCTGGCTCTCTTTGGAGAAATACACCCAGTAAATACCATCTATGCAGCAGCTCACATGCTTAACAAAAGGCAGGCAACAGTTCAACAGCTCCCCTGCTCCTGAAGGTTGAAAATCTGTTTGGCTCCACTCGCCTCCTTCCCGAGTTGTTGGCACATCCCAAAGAGAGCATGATATTCCCGTGTTTCACAGGAGCAGCGTAATATAACAGACAGACCGAGAAATCAAGGAGCAGCACAAAAGCAGTAAATACCAACCACGTGCTGAGCCAATTAGTGAAACAAGAGAAAACCAATTCAGCCATGGGTTTTCAGTCAGAGGTAGGAATGTCTCTGCTGCAGCCTGGGATGTTCGCTGGCGTTGGCAGCTCCCTGAATTCACCTCGTGTAAACTCAGCACAAAGATGAAAAATATGTTCCTGCTCCAGGCAAAGCTCCTGAGAAGCTGCAAAGTGGCTGAGAGAGGAGTCTGCAGGCAGATTAATGTGGGGATCCACAGAATAGCCAGAGCAGCCAAACAGAGTCAGCTGGACATGTGAGCGATCGATGGGAACACGGGAGTGGATCGATGGGAATACGTGAGCAGACCCAGCCCAGCCAGTTAGAGGGAGCTTTGGAAATGATGGGCTGCCTGGGCCAGGAATAGCATTGAGGAAATGGGGCTGGGATCAAGGCTGATCTCATCTCTTCTCTGTGTGAGAAGGAACCCGACACAAAAATCAAAGCACCCAAACTTGGAAGGCATTTGAGTGGCAGAGTGGAGAGAGCACCACAATATGGAACAGAGGGGTTTGTGCCAGTATCTCTCATCCCTGGTGGAGGGATGTCTTCCAAGTTGGGATTTTATTTCAGTTCCTAACACAGAGAAGTCAATGATGCCTCAAGCAGCAGATCTGTTTTGCCTTTATTACCCCATAACCAAATAAAATTCGCTCTCACACGAAGCTCCTGTATCACTGTTGCTGCTTTTTGGCTGCAGAAGCTGCAGCTCTCTGAGATCCTGTTTGCAAACAGCAGTCACCAGGACAGGCTCTGTTGCTGCATGGAGCTCCCCTGCCCAGAAGCTCATGGGATACCTGCTCTTCCCAGTGGGAGCACAAAGCCCAGAGAGCAAAAAATACATAGTTTCATTTCACACAAACATTTTGGCAGTGCAGCCACTCGTCATCAATAAGAGCAAATTTAACACTGGTGAATTGCCCTGCTGAAGAATAGGCTTCAAAATTTCTCCTGGTGCTGCTGTCCATACAGCCATCAGCCTCAAAACCAGGGATATTTGGGATTTAAAAGAGGCTGTGCTGCCCCAGTGAACTGCAGCTCCAGCCCACAGAGGACAGAACAGCCCAACCTGACCTGAGGGGACACTGGAACACAAACCCTGAGCCAGAGTGCAGGATTTGGGCTGGTCTGAGCACCCAGCGCTGGGTGAAGTGCATGGGGAGCATGAGGGTGGGAGGGCAGAGGTGATGGAGAGCAGCAGTGAAATGGGCTGAGCCTTGCAAGAGCCAGCATTTATCATGGCACAGGCGTCCAGGTTGGCAGGGAATGGTGACAGCACTGCCATCAGCTCCCAATAAGGCACAGGCTGCAAGAGATCCCTCATTCTCCAGCCAGTGAGGAAGTTTTCACATCTGGAGTTTTGCTCTGTTCAAGGCTCTCCTAATGGTCCCCTCTGTTTTCCCAGCCCGCTGGCCTCACCTGCAGCAGGGAGAGGAGCAGGACCTCGTGGCTGCCTCGCCTTTCCCTCACTGGCTCCACCAGGCTGCGAGGTTGGCAGCTGCCTGTCTATCCATGGCCCCTCCTGGCTAAAATCAATGGACAGGCTTTGCTTTCCAAACCCCTCTTACTTTTGGAAACTTTGGGTCACACCCCAGCCGAGAGCTGGTGTCATTCCCAGATATCCATCAGCTCCTGGAGCCGCAGGGCCTCTCCATGGGATCCTGGTGGCTCATCTGGGAGCTGCTCCGCCAACCTGATCCATCACATCTCCAGTATATTTCATCAGGAGCTCTGAAATTTAAAATACTGTTTTAAAAAGCTGTTTTCAAATGGACAGGGATTTTCCCAGTGGAGCTCAGAGGGAGACTGGCTGCCAACCCTGCCAGGCAGGATGATGTGCAGCCATAAGCTCAGTTGGTTAAAACTTGGTTGTAATAATGCCAAGGTCATGGGTTCAATCCCCTGTGTGGGCCATTGACTTGTGTTGGACTCGATGATCCTTGTGTGTCCCTTCCAACTCAGAACAGTCTGTGATTCTATGATAAGCAGAGAACTACTAGGTACACTCATATGGGCCTGCAGAGTCTGGTGGGCAATAGGGGAGCTGTGAGCGCCATGGGCAGGAAAGAGTAATAGGATCAGGGAATTGTTAGGGTTGGAAAAGCCCTGTAAGATCACCAAGTCCAAATTTTAACCCAGCACTGCCAGGCTCAGCACTAACCCCCATCCCCAAGTGCCAAATCTACACATCTTTTAAATCCCTCCAGGGATGGTGATGCCACCACTGCCATGGGCAGCCTGTGCCAGGGCTGGACAACCCATTCCATGAAGAACAGTCCCCTAATATCTCATCTAACCCTCCCCTGGTGCAACTTGAGGTTGTTTCCTCTGGTCCTGTCACTCTATCTCCCTCCTTTCAGGCAGTTCTAAAGGGATGATTTGCTCCATTCTCTGACAAAGCACAAACCCAGGGATTTCCAAGCACCCCATTACCTCTGGTAAGGATGCAGGGAAGGACCAGATGATGCCAGCAGGGACATGAGAGCAGGAGGTTCTTTTGCAGCCAGTTCTCAGCTCAGCTGGAGTGGACAGAGGTGGGGCTTTGGCACATTCAACTTTCAGACATCCCTGTGAGGGGTGCACAGGGAACAGAGCACAGATCAGTCCCACCATCAGGAACAAACCCCTCAGCAGGGACATCAACACAGGACAGGGAGAAGCAGGAGGAATTATTTTATGTCAGCTCCAGTGCAAGCACTAGGAACCTGTGTGTAAACTGGCTTTGCAGCAACAGCACCTCTAGAGCAGCATTTCCAGGCTGAGCTAGAAAGTTCTCTGTTAAGTAATAAACAGGAGACAGATTAAAAACTGTCTACTTCTTATTGAAAACCCCAAATTCCTAATGTCTGCATGCCCTCACTGCCCAGAGACAGAGCATGTAGTGCATCCACACATCCCAGCACTAGGGCTGAAATCCTACACCCAGCAGTTTGTCTGAGGGAGGAAGAGTTATCAGATTAAAGATCAGCAAGATTTAAGAACTGGTAGAGGATTTATCACAGTGGTTTTTGCACTCATCTGCTTTATGCACTCAACCAGGATTTACTCCAAGTTGTCACTGTTTGGGCTCTGAGGAGGAAATGTGTGGAGCTCTTCTATGTTTCTCATTCACTGAGACATCTGGGCCTGTGCCTAAATTTACCCAAGAGAAGGGGCTCATTGAAGCTGGTACAAGTATTCATAGGCTTAAATGTAGGCATGTGTTTTAAATATCTTGTGAAATTGAGGCTTGGGCACAGTAACCCAAAATACTTTCACGTTTCTAAGCTTGTCCTCAGCCCTGCTCCTTTCAGAGCTCCTTTCACGTCACTCAAAACTTTGCACACTTCAATTTTCCATTTTGTGTTGTGTGGGTACTGTGCCAGTTTTATTAGTGGCAGCACCCACTCAAACAATCCAAGTGCTCCCAGGGATAAAGGCAATGGAAAAAACAGCATTTGAGCAGGTGCTGGGGGTGGATAAGAATTGTAGGTATTACCTTTACCCTAACCACCCAATTTCCAAGCACTGTTTTCTTCAGATCAAAGAATTATGGGTTGGAAGGGACCCACAGGATCCCTAAGCCCAACTCCTGTCCCTGCACAGGACACTCCAACATTCCCACCACGTGTCTGAGAGCCTTATCCAAATGCTCCATGAACTCTGTCAGGCTTGGAGCCATGACCACTTCCCTGGGGACCCTTGAATGAATCACTCTCTGAATGAAAAACTTTATCCTCATATCCAAATCCAAACCTTTCCCTAACATCAAAAAACCTTTATCCTAATATCCATATATTTCATTTGCCATGCAAAAGTTAAGTATCAGTTAAATTCCCATTACAACACCTTTTGAAAAGAACAACCCCTAGTCTTCTCTCTAACAAAGACACCTACCAAGACACAGAAATAACTGTAAAAATAACATCTAATAATCCACCTAATTTTGTGCCATGTTTCCAGTGGTGGCCACAGCACAGGAAAAATCCAATCTGTGACAACTGCCTCCCATTTGCTGAAAGCCATCTGAAGTCCCAGCTAATTTCTTCATGTGAGAACTGTCCCTCTAAGCCATCTCAGAGCTCATAAAATGCTCTTGCAGAGAGGAATGGGGAAGGAACATTTTTAAAGACTTCACAAGAGGACCATGTGCCCCGCCTGGAAACCCAGATCAGTTCTGCTTCTGTTTAAGAGCAGCATTCCCAGGCTGCATTTCCAAGAAGTTTTTGGTTTTACAGCTGTCATGACAGTAATTTTCTCAGCTTTGCGAGGTTCCCTCACATCCTGTTTGAACTGGCTTATCTCTGTTTGGAAGTGATGTTCCTACACGGCGTTTTTCAGGAACAGATGTTCCGGCTGATCCCACATTGCAGCGCTCAACGTGTTTCAAGGCCCCATTTTGAAACAATTAGCCTGTCACTGCTGAAAGAAGCCTAATGGTTGGCTACTTGTTTGCTTTTGAAATTAAAAAAAAAAAAGAAATCAGGAGTAACCTGTGATTTATGCTTTTTCTAAATATGCCAAGATGCTCTAAATTTACAGTTCATTAAAATGGCAGCCTGTCCTGGTTCAGCTGCTGGTCCCAAGATTTGTTATCTGGAGAAAGAAGTCTCTGGGCAAAGCAGCTGCCAAAGAGCTCTCCCAGTCCCACAAGTGACCAAAAAAAAAATAAAAAAAGTAGTAAGGACAATCTATTTACACAAATTAAAAGCTAACAGATTAGTGAGGAGTGCTTACAGCAGTGGCATCTGTAGCTTTTGGACCACAGGCTGCTGTCAACACACATAATTTACTGTGGAGTACAAGGCAGACTAATTAATAAGTCCTTGATGGAATCATAGAGTCCTAGAATGGTTTGGGTTGGAAGGAACCTTAAAGCTCATCTACTTGCAACCCCTGGACACCTTCCACTAGATCAGGTTGCTCCAAGCTCCATCCAACCTGGTCTTGAACACTTTCAGGGATGGGGCAGCCACAGTTTCCCTGGGCAGATGCTCTGGAGAAGATTGCAACACCCACCAGAGCACCACATACCTGTGCTTGTGATTCCAGCTGTCTGCACACAACAGCTCGGGCACCATCCAGGCACAGATCCAGCGAATCACAAGATGCATTAATTGGCTTTGGTGCCATAAAAGCCAGAGGAGCCATATGTAGATTTTTATCAGTGAAAAATTTGATCCCCAACATTAAGCAGCATTAATACCCACAAAAAAGGAACTTGCAGGCCACTGTAATAAAATTATCTCCCTTTGATCTCATTGAGATTCCTCCAGCCTATTGCCACTTGGAGAAAGTGACCTCATGGCCAAAAGGAGTGAGCCCCCAGTACAGAGCCCATATGCCACCAACATACCTCCCCTACTCATCTCTCCCTGCTTTGCACCCTCCCTGGTGTGATTTGTAACCTCGTGTACCTTTGTAACCTGGTCCTTGTCGTCTCCCTTTTTTCTTTGAGCAACCTGGTCTAGTGGAAGGTGTCCAAGCCCATGGCAGGGGAGTTGGAACAAGATGACCTTTAAGATCCCTTCCAACCC
The DNA here is from genome assembly GCF_047495875.1 of Pithys albifrons albifrons. Classification (NCBI taxonomy): domain Eukaryota; kingdom Metazoa; phylum Chordata; class Aves; order Passeriformes; family Thamnophilidae; genus Pithys; species Pithys albifrons. Next base: position 5,175,233 of record NC_092463.1, on the reverse strand, counting down.
AACCCACTCTGTGATTCCCTGTATCCCCCCCTTGCCTTCAGAGTGCACACACAGAGGGATGAGGGCGGATGAGCCCAGGCTGAGCTGGCAGCCCCAGGGCTGACATTTCCTGGCCAGCACAGGGTGCAGTAACAAGGAAAATGGCAACAACCAAGTTTCCAGCATGGAGCAGCTGCCAGGCCACGTGTCCCTGCTGACACACAGCCTGGCAAGGACAGGCCCAGTCTGCCAGGACCAGGCTGAGCAGGAACAGCATCTCCAGGAGCAGGCTGAGAGCCCAGGCAGGAAGAGCATCTCCGGTGATGGTTCAGTCGTGGCAGACGGAGACAGGAGACGAGCTGAGGGTCAGGAGAGGGCTTGCAACAACCACGAGCTTCAATTCACTGAAAACAGCAGAGGCTGCCTGAAATAAAGCTCCTTCTCATATCAGCTGACACTCAAGGCAACTGCATTTTTGACCATCAAAGCAAAACTGAGGAGCTTTTGCTCTCTGCGATTGCTCACAGGCCTTGGTGGGAAAGCCATCCTGCCACTCACTCTTAGGAAGAGAAATACTGGAAGGACCACAGAGCACAGGTGTGCCAGAGCCATTCCCAGCTATTATATGTGTGCATCAGATGCCACACTCATTTCATAAGTATATTTTAGTCCCAAGCAAGGAGTAGCTGGACTGAAGGGCAAGATTAGAGCAGTGAAATACTGGCAAGGACCACTCTGGGCCACTGCTAATTCCAAACACACATTTAGCATTCAACACTCCTCAAAGGTGGGTTGGAACATGAGATTTGCTCACTTAGAGGGTCTCAGGTCAATGTTGCTTTTGCAAAATGACCCTTGGGGTGGTGAGTTCATCTGTCCCACTTCTGATCCCTGCCAGCCAGAGACACTGAAGGGAAAACCCTGCCTTACCCTAAAGGAGGAGTGTCCAAGAGCAGAGGTGCCTCCCATCCTAGAGAGCCTGTTTCAAAAGCCATAAGGAGGTGTAGAGGGACAGCAGAGATGTGGACACCTCCAGTGGCCAGCAAACCAAATCCCACCCTCAGCAGAGACACAGCAGTAAGACCCCTGTGACCTTTTACATACACAGAAATAGTTATTTTGCACTGAAAGGCAAAGCATGGATCCAGCACTCATTCCCCCTGGAATATTCCTACGAGGTTCATCACTGATTAAAGCGATTTTGACTCCCACCACTCCCCTCTGGGTTCCTGCACATCCCTGGGGGTGCAGCAGGCAGGGACTCAGTCACCAGTTATAATTCTTGGCCATGTACTTCCAGCTATGGAGAGGCACTGGCAGAGCCCAGCGCACTAATTCACCTCCATGTAAACATGATTATTTTAAATGAACTCCAGACGAGGTTTAACTGCAAAAACATCTCCAGTTTTTGCAGCATTTTTAAGCGTTCAGCTCCAAGTTGTTTTCGTTACAGCAAGAACTTATTCTTTGTAAGCTGAAGAAAGGGTATTTTCAGAATTAATGATGCCCAACACCCCCCCAACTATAACATGAAAGTCACAAGCCTGAAAGTTAAGCTGCAGTGGGATTTCACGGTGAGGATTTTCCCTTTCTCAGCCAGCCATTCCTTTCCTCACAAACAGGAATGCTTTCTGCTTTCAGAGCCAAGCTGAGGAGAAGTGAGAACAGCAAAAGAGGTATTCACTTGGCTGTGTCTCTTTTAGTGTTTCTGCTGTAGGGAGAAGTGGCAGCAGAACACTGTGTGTACATCGGGAGGGCTGTGCTTGCTCTGAACAGACACGCTTCCAGGAGGCGGCAGATTAAAGAACTGCTGGTACTTCAGACAGAGAAAAATAACATCTTGCCAGTTGTGTTTATTTGTAGGGCCCCGTGATTTATGCCTTCCCATTTGTAGAGGGGTTGAGAGAAAAGGATCACGTGGGCTCTGTTTGGATAATCCCTGAGGAAATTCGGAGTACATCAAGCAGGGAGAGATAGGGTTTGTTCTCGTAAATGAGAGAGGCTGGGAAGTGGCAGGGAGATGTGAGATTTCCTCCAGATTCTGGAATGAAGTTCAAGGCTCTGATTTTCTGAGAAGATTGAGTGTGGGTTGTGAGAATGAAGCAATTAAGATAACAGCACAAATAGTTCAGGTAGGCAGGGATGAACAGTCCTTTGCTGTTATTTACTGGCCCAGTGCAGAGAAAAACAAGAAGAGTTACTCCCTCAAGGATCTTTACCTGTCAAACCATACAAGGAAAAGATGCAAAACTGTTGCTACAAGCATGAAAGGGGAATCTGTCACCCTTTGACTTATGCTCCTGCTCTTCATTTTCCTCAAGGATGGCTCTTTGTGGTGTGTTCCTCCCTCATCCCTCTGCACCCTCCTGGATTTAGCAGCATTTACAGAAACCAGCCACTATCATCCCTATAAAGGTCTTTAAGAACCTAAACAAAACCCCTGGCACTCCCAGCCCTGAAAAGTGCCCTTATGACAATTAGAGAAGGCAAGAATGTGACTCCTTTTAAAAGGAAAACATTTATTGAAAAGATGACTTTAGCTAATTGATCTGGGGCAACAAAACAGTGAAAACTATTTGGATGGGGCTTGGAGCAACCAGGTCTAGTGGAAGGTGTCCCTTCCCACAGCAGGGGGTTTGGAGCTCAATGGTCTTTAAGGTCCCTTCCAATTCTAATCATTCCATGGTTCTGTGATTCAAAACAAAATCAGCTGTTCAAAGACGCAACAGCACAGAAGAGGAAATCCTCCTCAGTCTTGAGCTGCAAAGCCTGAGGGCCGGAGGAACCCCTGATTCTCTGGCACCTGGCACTGCGCTGCCTGCAAAGCTGCTTTAAACACTCGGTATTAGGAGACCTCAGTGCTCTCTCAGCAGATGCTGGGATTCACAGCAAGGCCCACGTTTGATCCGTGGCTCGGTGCCTGCTGCTCTGCCATAGGTGCTGATTAAGGAATACAGCAGGGAAGGGGAAGATGGTATTTATGTGACAGGATGCAGAATGCCCTTCTCCAAGGGCACATCACGCAGGAAGAGCACAATTTCCAAGACTGTCAGAATAAAAAGAAGGGGGTGAAAAAAAATGACAGGATGCCACTCAGCCAGCAAAATCCTATGTCACTGCAAGAGGCATCTCCCAGAACCTATTAAAAATGAGCTCTGAAATCCTCGTTTCAGTGGCAACATTTTTCCATGGTGATCAAACAGTCAGCTGTCCAGGTGATAACAGGCTGCAGGGGAAGTACAACTGCATCTGTATTAAGAACAGGCAGCAACCAGGAGAGACCTTTTCATCTGGCAGTGAGAAATTGGTGTGCTGAGATGGCAGAGCAGGGAATGACCCCACTGTGCCCCTGCATGAAGGGCTCTGCCTGCAGCCAGTTCCAGGCAATATGAAGTGTGAGAAACCCTAATTTGCAGGGCTGGGCACCCCTGCCAAGAAAGGGCAGAACTGAGAGAGTGGTCTGAAGAGTCCATGCTGCTGCTTTGCCTGCTCAGGGCAGGCAGGATGACCAGCACTGCTGGGAGTTCATTGTCTTCTTCTCAAACCTCCCTCCCAGCAGCCGGTCAGGCTTCCAGCTCACTGGCAAAGAGGATGACAACAGCAGGATTGCTACATCCTAATTGGTTTTAGTTTTGGGGGTTTAGTAAAGTTCTTTGCTCAGCATCTGCTCATCTCTTCAGATGACTGGTTTTTGCAACTCTTTTCTTCCCAGCTATTTTTCTGTGAACCACCCTAGACCTGAAACAGCAACTACACAGGCAAGAACCCCACTGGTTTTTAGTTTAAGGCATTTCAGGGGCTTCACATCCCCCTTCAAGGTCCTCAGTTTTAGTGCAGATCCATCAGCCTGGAAAACCCACGGGCCTTTGGGATGAAGTCTGATCAGAATGATGATGATTCTCTGCCCCAAGTTCCACAGAGGGGGTGAAAAAGCACCTCTTCCAAAAATGGCCCTTTCTTGGACTGGAAACACTGGGGAATGATCTCCTCCATGGCCAAGGCACCTCACAGGCTTTTGATCCCACTTCTGATTTGTTTTCTCTCTCAATTTCTGTTTTTTAACCTAAACATGAAGCGATGTGCAAGGAAGAAAATAACCCCTGAACTAAAGCAGTCCCCTTTCTGTGCTCACCTCTCAAGGCAGAGAATGGGAGCAAAAGACAAACTCATGCTTTATATTCTACCCAAAGCCTAACAAAAGCTGTAGACATGGACACAGGATTGTGGGTTTGTGTTATGGTCATCACAGGAGCAGGGCCCAGGCCTTATTCTGCCCTCTGCTCAGCTGGCCACAACACTGCAGTGAGACTTCCATAATTTTTTTGAGATTTCTGGAAAAACCTTCTGTTGCAGTTCCTCAACCTGGCTCGAGGACACCACAACAAGATCTGGGTAAGTGATCTGGCCAGCAAAGGAGTAAAATCCCATCCAAGTCCTGGAAGGTTGGGGCAGGCACAAACACAACAATCATAACAAAGAATATTTTGAGGTAACCTACGAAAGACATGATTCTAAATCAGGAGTGCAGCAGAAAAAGGGGAATAAAAAACAGATCTCCATGGGAACAATCCTGCCAAGCAGGCAAGTAGCTCAATGTTTATAAGGCAGCTTCCAGTTCCACACACAAAATACCACTGGACATCTACAGAAGGGATGAACTTCCCATGTTGTGCCAATCCTGTAGGATGCAATCCTGCCTTCAGCACTTGTGCCGAGTGTTAACAGGGAGCTGTGAAACAGCTGCAGGGTTCCAGCTCAGCTCTTCAGTGGCCACATTTCAGAGCAGGATCCAGCAAAATTGTTGCACAGGTGTCATTTTACACATCTGAGCGCTCCATCCACCAAGAGGAAGTTGGCACACACATCTTTGCTCCGTCAGGACAGAAACCTTATCCTGCAGTGATTTGTGAAGCACCTGGGAAGGTCAGCACATGTTTTTAGCAGCTAATTTTGACAACCTCCATCTCTGAGCTATGAAGAGGAATAACAAAAACCTCACTTTATCCTATTTCCCACAATTCAGACAAGATGAAGTGTGCACATTAAATTTTCCGCTTCCTGTGCTGAAATCCAAGATAAGTTGAGCAGGGAAGGGTGACACCAGTGCCACCCTAACTCCAGCTCATGGCTGGAGTCCTCTCCCAGAGCCAGGGCTGGCCTGGGATCTCCACCTGTGCCAGGAATCTCATGTTGTCTCTCTAGATCCACCCATTCTCTTTATTGCCATCACCCTTATCCTAGAGCAGCTCCTTAATCTTCAGGAAGGAGAAAGAGGAGGGAAAAAAAGCCCTGAATTTTTGAGCCACTCACTTCCAAACTGCCAGATTTTCTTAATCAGAGTCAGAAAAAATTCTCTGCAAATATAAAAGCTTCTGACATTTCAGTTTCACTCTATTGCTAGTGCCATCCATGAACAAACACCCCTGTCCTAGTGCTTTCCCAGTGTAAACCACGAGCAAACTTCACCAGGAATTCAGTTAAACCAAAAAATAAAGCCAGGGCTTTGGTTTCCACGCTACAGTCCTGAAATCCAATAACACCCTCCCCACCACTGCTCTGCTGCTGAGATTTAACTGAAAAATAGAGCTGTACAGAGGTGGTTTTCTTAATACTTTTCCTGGGTGGAATTCTATTTGATGCTGTTAAGCTTTGATGACATACCCCAATGACTTGCTTGGAAGAAATCCATTTAGCAAGCTTGCAAATCACGCTGTTTCAGTTCCGTGAGTGCCCATGAGAAATGTGCATTTTCAACCATAAAAGCTGTAGAAACAAAATGGAACTTGGAGATGCAGACAGACAAATTCCTTATCAAGGCTTGGCTGTGCTCACAGAACATGTGCTTACCATTTCCAGCTCTGGAAAAATACTTACAGGAATCTGAAATACAAGACTGAATCCAGTAAGAATTAAATACATTTCTAGAAGATACGATTTTATTTTTTCCCCCCATTTCAAAGTCAAAATGGAGATTCAGATAAAAACTAAAGCAATCCTCCTGTCTCCCCCAGCTTTTCCTAGGGATATAAATACTTGTAATATGATCCATGCACAGAGTGCCAGATTTACAGAGGTCCCCTTATATTTGTGGCAGGATAATGAGTTTTGGGGGAGCCTGGAGGAAGGAAAAGCAAACAGTTTGGACTTTTTCACCTCCCCAAAATGCTCTTTGAGTGGGACCAGCAAAGGGTGCAGTGGGGATGAAGGATTAGCAGATCCCACAGGGCAACCCCCACCAGCAGCAGATCTTTGAAGCCCAGTGCCAGGAACCCAGAAGCTTCCAAAAAGATCAGTCAGTCACGACAAGCTGGGAGAGAACACGACCCTACGGGGAATTTTCAAAACTGACTGAAAATGGTATTCACCAGGCATTTGCTGGATGTTCTCCTCAAAACACAACTCATGTCATCAGGATTCAGTCAATTACAGTACCTTTGATTAAATGCAAAAGAAGACAATTAGAGCAATATGTGAGATGCTCAGCACTGCAGACAGGAAAGCCCAACACAGTTATTTTCCTGGTATGAGGAGCCAGTGGCCCCTCCCACAGGTTGGGCTGCCTCACCCTTTCCTGAGCACTCTCCTTGCCTGTGTATCCCTCTGCTGTCTCCTATTCCATCCCATCCCACCCTGCCCCTTGTTTGTCAGCTCTCCATATGTTCTTGACCCAATTTATTGCACTTTGTTTAGCAAAGCACAGTCCTGATTCAGGCTCACAGCCCTGGGCACAGCTCAACTGCTACTCACCCTGCAACAAAGGGGACCTGAATTATACATCAGCACCCTCAAACACCCAGCACACTGACAGAGCCCTGGGAATATGGTTTCATGAAGGTTTTCTCTTGCAGGAAAGCTGGTTTAAGAAGCACCTTCCTCCCCACTGCATTTGCTTATCCTCTCACTTGTTCTAGTGCCATCACTTGTAGCAACCTGCTGCAGGGTAAAAGGACATTTCCATCATCCCCCAGTGCTGTTTATATAAAGCATTGATCAGGTCAATAAACTGATTGCTCTCAGTTCCACAGAGAGCAGCAATCACCACAACTGTGCAGATCCTGAGGATGTTGAGAAGCAGCTTCACCTCTGGAGACAATGTTTGTGGCATCACATGCTGAAATCCATCTCCCAGGGATGCCTCTCATAGACTGGGTGTTAGGAAGAAATTCTTCCCTGTGAGGGTGGGCAGGCCCTGGCACAGGTTGCCCAGAGAAGCTGTGGATGCCCCATCCCTGGGAGTGTCCAAGGCCAGGTTGGATGGGGTTTGGAGCAACCTGGGATAATGTGAGGTGTCCCTGCCCATGGCAGGGGAGTTGGAACTGGATGGTATTTAAAGTCCCTCCCAACCCAGGACATTCTGTGATTCCATGACTGTCATTTGTCCTTTTTCAAAGTGATGTTGCATTTTGCACAAAGCCTGACACTCTTTCACCCCCCCAACAGTGTTATTTTCGTGTCTGCCACAACAGTGAAGAGCAAAACTCTCTGAGGTGCTTGAGAGACACCCTTTAAAGCTGAATCCTCAGGATATTACTGACCTTGAAGGGTTGAAGCTCTCTCTCTTTCCATTTACCCTTGCAGATTCTGCAGCAAATCAACTCAACCTTGTAGTCAATGAGATCAACATAAAACCAAAAGGATTTTCTAATTTTTCTCCCTTAAGGAGAGATGAAATCAGAGTCATGGGAACTGCTCAGAGTTATGAGCACCCGCAACAACAAAGTGCCTCTGTGAAGTGATGCAGTGAAGCCATGCAGAGGATGTTTTATGCTCTGGTATCACAAGGCACAAGTCAACCCAACAGGAGTATTTTCCCCCAAGCTTTTGCGAGATGCCTTCACACCCCATGTCTTTGAAACTGCCACAGCATCTCCTCTTTTCCACAGGGGAAAAGCTCAGAGTGGATGAGGAACAGAGCAAAAGCTGTGTTTGCCCTGCCTGGAGAAGAGTTCTTTCCTAGTTTTCCTACTGGAATGTGTCTAAATTCCTCTTTTTTAGTTTGTTTGGATGCTTCTTGTGGCAGACAATCCTACCTTCCTCCTGTCACTGCTGGACCTATCCCGTTGTCCTGATGGAGGCAACAAAAAATGGAGCAGTCCCTGGGAGGGTGGCACCATGCCCGTGCACTCCTGCTGTTAAACCATCACTGTGGCATTTCTGACTGACATTATCCTGATTCTGGAGGGCTGAGACTGCAGAAGTAATTCTGTCTCATGAGAAGGAAAAAATATTACATTAAAAATGTAAAAAAACAACCTTACCCACACAATCTTGCATTCAGATGTGTTTCAAGATGGGGAAAAAAGCACAATCTTTAGAGAAACAAACATAAAAATGTCAACATTTCTTGTAATTCTGAAAAAAGAAATTCCTCATAATAACAATACAAAGACTAATGGTCTCTTTTACACACAGCTTGGAGTAACTGTCTTATCCTAGCAGACTTCTAAGGATGAAAAGGCTCTGAAGATACATAGAAACAGATTGGTTTGTAATATATTTCCTTTGGCTCAACATTTTGACTGTACTGAGGTGATACTGAACCAAGATTTTTTCCCCATCAGTGAGAGAGACCTTTGCAGTGGATTTTAATACCAATCACTTTCACCTGTAATACAATAAATATTTAAAAGGCCTTTAGTGACTTAAACTCACAACGATTCTGAAAGAACTGCATTTTATTTGCTTAAACATACCTGATATGTTCTAGGCAGAATCACTGCCTTAATTTAAAATAATAACAAAATAATCAGAAAAAACAGCGAAATATAAACAGTTCTGAAAGAGTGTTATTTTGATGGAACACCCAGACTATCACACTAGACAGACAAATGTACCAAGGACAAAATCTTCAGACAGTGACTGTCACAAAAAGCCATAAGGTTTAAAACGTGTCTGTCCCTGAGGAATCCGAACCCCGTCGTGCGCTGCTCACGCTCCGTGTTTCGGTGTCTGTGTCCATGTCAGGCAGCTGCACTGACACCTGTGCTGCACAAACATGGGCATTCAAATGTGGGGCAGCATCTTCTCCTGAAAAAGGAACAGAAAAAAGAAAAACAAAAGTCATTATTTGCTGTTTGTGACGAATGACTGGACCTTACCGAAGTCATCTCTGTATTCCAGGGAAATAAAAGTACACAGACTGCCCACAGTGTGAGGCATTTCAAAGGGTGCTGCTTTAGCCATCAAAATTCTCCATATCAGGTAACAAAGGGATGAATTTCTGTGCATATACAGAATCAAGGAATGGTTTGGGTTGGGAAGGACCTTAAAGATCATCTCAGTCCAACTCCCCTGCCATGGGCAGGGACACCTCCCACTATCCCAGGTTGCTCCAAGTCCCATCCAACCTAGTCTTGGACACTTCCAGGGATGGGGCATTCAACAGTTTCCCTGGGCAACCTGTGCCAGGGCCTGCCCACCCTCACAGGGAAGGATTTCTTCCTAATATCCAAACTAAATCTATTCTCTGTCAGTTTGAAGCCATTCATTCCTCCTTGTCCTGTCACTCCATGCCCTTGTATAAAGTCCCTCCTCAGCTTCCTTGCTGGCCCCTTTAGGTAGTGGCAAGACTGAGTTATTTATAAACTGAGTTGTATTTACATACAGATACAAACACAAACATACATGAATATATTTATTCATTCTCCAGTAGACCCAGAACAATTTCAAAACTATACTGGTGTTTTCCACAGGATTGAAATGGGATCCATAGACACTCAGAGTATTTCTAAATTCTATCCATGTGTATGTCTGTTTGCAGCAAGCTCTTAGAAAACATCCATGTTGTTCAAGGCCACATCTCTATAAATGATCATAAACAGCAAAGCAACACAAGGTGAAGCCATTGGGTACAAGTTCTAGGGAGCAAAACACCCTGTCAAGGCTTCAGCTGCTCAAAATCCAAGTGAAAAGTTGTTTTACCTCTTCCCTCTCCCCCCCCATTTCCCTGGCTCATTGGGAGTCCCTCTTGCTTCTCCTTTGGGCTTCTTCCATTCTCCCATGTACACAGACTTCCCCCTGGAGAGTCCCCTGCAGGACTTTACAAGCCACACTCATTGTCCAGCAACTCTGAGAGGGCATTTTTCCACTTCCCATTCCTGCAACATGACCCGGCAAAATGTGGGACACCCTGGGACGGGGACAAGACCCTGCACAGCCCTGTCAGTGCCACATCAGCATCCCACAGTTTCCACAACCTGTGATGGATCATTGCAGTGCTCCGTCCTCCTGTCTGGGAACCACTGAAAGGGTAGAAAATAACCTTTAGTCAGACCCCAGAGATGGGATGGGAGAAGGATCATGGGCAGAAATCAGTATATTTAGCCAGGGGAAGGAGAGAAGATGAATCAATTCATGGAGCAGGAAAGCAAGGCACGGATCAGGCTGGAGACAGAATGAAGGAGGACAGGAAAAATGGCATTGGAAGAACAGCATTTACAGAACTAGAGAAAGAGCATTTTGAGATTTCAGTTGTCTTGGGGACATTTAAGGGCAGCAGCTACAAGCAAAACAAACAGATATCTGAGTCCCTGCACAACAGCAAAGGCTGCCTTGGAGTTTGTTTTCATTCCAGGAAGCTGTAACAATTCTCCCTTCCTCTGTGATAGACTAGGCAATTAGAACACTATTTTCCCAATAAAACCAAGAAGTTAGGCTTTCTTTTCCCCCAGTTAATTATCTACTATGTCACTGAAGCAGTAATCTGCATTCATCTGACTTGCAGCAAAGCACACTGCAAATGGCTAATTAAAACAAAAACTCACTGCTAAGATAAAATTCCATCCAGTGTTTTCCATGCTACACCAGCAGCCAACAGCCTGGGAAGTCAAACATGGATGAGGCCAAAGACAGTAAAGCCAGTCCCTGGGGTGACCTGTGCCAGCCCAGCCTGCTGCCATTCGGGAAGGCAGCAGAAGCACAAGAGCATTTTTTGTGTCCCCAGAGAATCAGCACATCAGCCAGAGGGGAGAAGGGTTTGGGGATACCTCAGAGCAGCCTTCCAGTAGCTAAAGGGGCTCCCAGAGAGCTGGAGAGGGGCTTTTCACAAGGGCATGGAGTGATGGGACAAGAGGGAATGGCCTGAAGCTGAAGCAGGACAGGTTTAGATATCAGGAAAAAAATTCTTGACTGAGGGTGGGCAGGCCCTGGCACAGGTTGGGCAGAGAAGCTGTGGATGCCCCATCCCTGGAAGTGTCCAAGGCCAGGTTGGGCAGGGCTTGGAGCAACCTGGGCTAGTGGAAGGTGTCCCTGCCCATGGCAGAGGGTTGGAACTGAATGGTTTCTGAAGTCCCTTCCAACACAAACCATTCTGTGATTTCATGGTTCGAGTCTGTAGCCACGTTTGTGTGACACAAACAGGTTGTTGGGGAAGGGAACTGAAGAAAAGCAAAGGGTTTGTTTGGGCAGACATGGACATGACTGTGTAATGCCCAGGGAAACCCTGGAAATCATCCCACACACCAAAGCAGCTCTGCATGGAGCTTGATGCTTTCAAGGCTCAACTTTGTTAATAATTTCCACGGGTCGTGTCACATTCCATGATGTCATTGTTTCAACAGCTGTTTTCAGGTTTGTTAAAAAAAAAGAAAAAAAAAAGGAAAAAAAGAAAAAATGGAAGGAGAAAAGAATATTCCCTTATCCCAAGGCTCTGTGGTAACTTCTCAAGTCTTTGATTCTGGGAGTGTTAAAAGAAAGTATCATATTACTCTGTATTCTTCCTAACACATACTCTAATATGTTTTACAGACAGACTATGGTCCAATTTTTGGATATAAAATGTTAAAAGACAAAAACTTAAAAGGGTAATTCCTTCTAATTGCTCAACAGAAAAGTTACCAGGTCCCAAGATATCTAAATAAGTTTAAATTTAAAAATACCCGAAGTCAACATTTCCCTTTTTAAATGACAAATCTGAAGATTTTGACTTTGTTAGATACACAAAGAAAATGCAGAATGTGGATTTTTAGCATTTTAACTGTGAAAAAACTCTGGATATGCTATTTCAGCTACATGGGAGACTCTGCTCCATGTCTGTAACTACCCAGGATGGAAAGCTGCTCATCCTGAATCTCTACATTGGCCCAAAAATGCAACTACTAAGTCACTCTCACACATGTTTTGTCTTTGCTACCTGTTGTTGAATGTAACCACAAAGCTTTATAGCCCCGTGCCAGCTCCTTCTTTAATGATGTGATATTCCATTTTATCCATTTTATCCCAATACTAAGTTGGTTTCCTCTTAAACACCGAGTTCCTCATCAGCACAAATATGCCAATTGCAGTGGTTATAATCTTTTGATATGCCACAAAAACAGAATGGAAAATTCTTCCCTTTACAAAGCAGGGAAGGGCAGGAAGGCAGGTAATCTTCATGACTTTTTTCCCCCTCTCTTTAGAGACTCTGGGAGTGCTCAGCACAATTTTCTAATCATGCAGTTAGGTGCATTTATAAAAATTTTCCTTGTTAAAATCCAATAACTGGAGCGTGTGACCTCAGGTGACCTCCAGTTTTCCAAATTCTCTGTCACCATCTAACAGGATAAATTCCTATAAACTGTGAAAGCTGACACTCAGTAAGAGTGTGAGAGTCCTTGACTGGTAAAAACTTCCCAGTGACTGAAAACATCTCAGTGACCCACTGATGGAAAAGGTCAGATTTCAGATTAGAGATTTTTCCTGTTCTTGGCAATCTATAACAAATTCATGTACAGTACTGAATTTCCAGACCTTTGTTTAACAGAAGCATAAAAATTAATGGTGTGTCAACCATCCAGTGACCTGTGAAGGGAGTTTTACTCTACAAGGTACCATCACAGAGAATAAGCTATAGATGAGAATGTGGTGAATGGATGACAAATGAAAAAGGAGTTAACCCAACTGAAGGGAGGTTTGGTTCTAATACCATATGGCAACAACAAGAAAAAAGAAAAATGTTTAAATTTTTTTTTTTAGATTTTTCTATTTGGCAAAATAAAAAAAGACTAAACAAGTCTTGAGTTTTAAGCCAAATGAGAACCATGTGCTTTAACTCCTTTGACTCCATGTCCATCTATTAAATAATACTCTGGTTTTAAATTGATCTGGAGATGAAGCAGATCCATACCCTGTAAGGGAAAAGTGTTATCAGATTATCAAAACCTGGGTTGGAAGGGACCTGAAAGATCATCTTGTTCCAATCCCCTGCCATGGGAAGGGACACCTTCCACTATCCCAGGTTGCTTCACCCAATGTGGCCTTGGACATTTCCAGGGAAGGGACCTGAAAGATCATCTTGTTCCGATCCCCTGCCATGGGAAGGGACACCTTCCACTATCCCAGGTTGCTTCACCCAATGTGGCCTTGGACATTTCCAGGGATGGGGCATCCACAGTTTCTCTGGGCAACCTGTGCCAGGGTCTCACTGCCCTCACAGGCAAGAACTTATTCCTAATATCCCATCTAAACCTACTCTCTTTCATTCTGAAGCAATTCCCCCTTGTCCTGTCACTCCATGCCCGTGTAAACTGTCCCTCTCCATCAAGACAATGAACAGGGAGAGGTTTGAAGAATCAGATTGTTGTGTCAGTAGAAAACCAGAGCCATAATTACTGTAATTACCTACATATTACTTCCTAAATTTTCAAAACAATCCTCCCTCTACTCCCCAACATACCCACTGAAGCAGGTCAGTTCTAGAGCAAGAATAAACTTCCAAGCATATGTAAAAACAACTCCAGTGCTCTTATTCCTCTAATAGCACGGGCTGACAGGAATGGCTCGTTTCTTCTTCTGCCAGATTCCAGCTGCTTCACTTTGTTTATTCTTGACTTCAAAGTTTAAAACACTGTCCTGTCCCAACAAATAACTTCCTCCAGATGGCATTAGCTCAAGTGTTCCAAGCACTTGGATAGCACAGCACCTGCAGATCTGTCACTGCATCTAAAAATCTTCAATGAAAGTGCCTTTCTTTTTTTCCTGTGTCATTTCCCCATTGTGCTTTTTCCCTACATAAAAAGATTTACATCTGGTATATAATTACAAAGACCATTAGCAGGGAAACAGAGATGTCAGAAATTCTTTACAGTAATGACTAAAGCAAAGCAGAAGAATATCTACAGCCCCAAAGGTAACAGAACCACTATCAGTGGAAACACTTTATAGAATCATAAAATGGTTTGGGTTGGAAGGGGCCTTAAGCTCATCCAGTTCCAACATGGCAGGGACACCTTCCACTATCTCAGGTTGCTCCAAGAATTGTCCAACCTTGAGCACTTCCAGGGATGGGGCAGCCATAGCTTCTCTGGGCAACCTGTGCCATGACCTCCCCACCCTCACAGCCAAGAATTTCTCCCCAGTATCCCTGCCCTCCACCAGTGGGAAGCCATTCCCCCTTGTCCTGTCCCTCCATGCCCTTGTCCAAAGTTCCTCTCCAGCTCTTCTGGATCACTTTAGGCATTAGAAGGGCCTTCTCTTCTCCAAGCTGAACCACCCCAGCTCTCCCAGCCTCTCTTATCTGCTCCTCTTAGCCATGAGAACAGATGTGTTTGTGCCAATACGTGTCCCATCCGTGTCTCCCAGGGCATCTGATACCAAACTGAATTCACTCTTTTTCATATGTGGTTGTCCAGGCAAGTTCCCAAGCAGAGCAATCCAACACAAAGCACTTCCAGCAAAATCACAGTTATTCCAGACTTGCTGGGCTAACACACACTAATAAAAAACATCCATATTTTGATGTAAGGAATTCTGGTGCCTACACTGAAAGGTGAAAACACACTGCCATGTCAGTCCTGCTGTTATTACTGACTATAATTACAGAATATTTCCAGTTCAGACTCATGTGTAGCTGTATTGTGCATACTGGCTATTCAGGGCTTCTGGAATTTAATGGCTCTGGAAGTGGACAAGGTAAAGAATTAGCCACACAGCCTCGAGGTGGTAGAATAATGCAACATTCTCAGGAATAAGCAGGACCATCAACAGTTTCTCAAATAATCCAACTGTTTGGAGAAAGTTATTCTCCATTCCTTACGAATACCAGTTCGTCCTCCAGAGCTATTCCAGCCCTGGCTGCCTTGAATCCATAGGCTTATTTAGGTTATTGTGGAGAAGGTGGCCCTGCTCAGCTCTGGCAGAAATGTGCTTTTTAGGGCAGGGACTCTCTTCTCTTTGTTGAATGCTGTGCCAAACATTTACCTGACTGCAGGTGAGACTCTGCCTTCCACTGAGACAGAAACACAGGAAGCAAGAACAAGGTGTCCTGCAAATCCTGCAGGTCTGTTTTTGTAACTCCAGCCCAGACTGCCCCTAACTGAGCTGGTTTCATGACAAACAGAAAAGACTGCAGGCAAAATGAGGCCAAATTTCTAGGGCTGAGTTACATGAAAGGGGTAGATTTACAATTAAAACACTTGAGTTGTTTCACAGAAATGGACAGACATCTGCAGGACTTGAGCCAAAAATGCCTGGATTTAAAAGCATGAGTCTACTGCTGGAGCTGAAAAAACACAGTTCCATTCTCAAAGGCTTCAGCCAACTCATAAACTTCTATAAGTGGGCCACAGACACCAGTGGAGACAGAAAACTATATAGTAAGAGTTCAGTTCAAGTTTTAACCTAAACTTGGCAAATTCCACCCTCCCATGGTGTAAAGCACTCACAGAAACCCTGCACACAGGCACACACCAAACAAACACGTGCTTGGCTGGGGCTGTTTGTTTGTGCAACCCCCAATGTATATCCCAGCTATAAATATTTCCAAAAAGAAAATAAATGCAGATCCCGAGCCAGTAAAGGAGGGTGGGACCAGGCTCAGCAGCTCACAAATTTTTCAAAGCAGAATATTTGAAAATTACTTTTTTCCTCCTCTCACGGCAGAGTTTAAGGTTCAGTGGTTTTCAAAAAAAACCCCCATATTCCCATCAATGGTAACACTAAACAGAACAAAAACTAGAAATACATTGAATAAACTAGAACCAGATTTTTCAAAATCCTAACACAGAGACCGGTAGGGAAGGGCAGACAGAAAGCAGCTCCAAAAACATCCAGGAATGAGATTGTAGAGTTTACTAAATAAATATTTCCTTTTGGTGCCTAAAATCTCTTCTGCTCCTTTAGATCTGGCACCTTTTGCTCTGTAGAATATCTCATTGCTTAACAAATTCATTCCCTGGCCACAACTCTTGCTGCTGTTTCCCAGCAAACCTCTTCCAAAAGATGTGTAATGATCTTTCCAAATAACTGCAAAAATTATTAATACTGAGAAGAAATATTAAAAGTCAATTTGATTTTCCCACACAGATGCCTGTGATTTTTGGATGTGCAATTGGCTAAAAACAAATGAGGCTTTTCTTAATATTTAAGCACTGCTGTTTCTTGGCTGCAACCATTTTCCTGAGGAGAACTGTGGTAAATACTGAAGCAGCAGCTTTTATTTCAAAGTGAAAAAAGGAGAAGGAATTGGTTCCTCACTGGTCCAGAGCCTTTGAAAAACCCCCAGGAAAACGTATATCTTGTGCAAGGGCTGGGGGAGGAGTAATCCCTAAATCCACAAGAGACAATCAAGGTAAACAGCTGGTGGAATCAGGAGACTCTGACAAGTGATAATTAAAAAACTGCAGATCAAGTGCTGTAATTAATATTTTCCTTATCCAGTAACACTAAATATCACCTACATACGATTTTTTTTCCTAATGTCATGCAAAATCTAACTGGCAAGTGGTCAGGAAGGTAATTTTAAAAGCATGTTTGTATTATATATTCTGTTATTCACACCTTCGTGTTTTGGAGCTCCTAAAGATATTTTAATGCCAGTATCCGAGGCAAAATAAAGAAGGTAAGAACGAGGAACTCGACCGATCGATCGTGGGAATTCACACTTCATTCTGAGATAAAGTTCTGCAGAATTCCCTGAGGAAGGAGAGTCACTCAGTGCAGTCCCAGCAGCAGGGCTGGCTCCACGGAGACCTCATATCTTAATGATATTAATTGCAGCAATAATGCCTCCAGCTTATCTCCATCGTGCCACAGTGCCACACAAAACAGCAGCCACAGCCTGCATGGGGAGTGGCAAGGAAAAGACAAACATCAAAGCAATTTGTTAATTCTTAGAAGCTACACAGCCTGCTTTTATTGAAAAATAATTTAAAAATAATTGACACAAATAATTAAAGTTGAGTGGCCAAAGTGACAGAATCATAGAATGGATTGGGTTGGAAAAGACCTCTGAGATCATCAAGTCCAACCCTTGGGCCAACTCCAGTCCCTTTACCAGATCATGGCACTCAGTGCCATGGCCAAGCTCACTTTAAAAACCTCCAGGGATGGGGAATCCACCCCCTCTCTGGGCAGCCCATTCCAATCCCTGAGCACTCTCTCTGCAAAGAATTTTTTTTCTGATCTCCCACTTCAATTTCCCCTGGCAGAGCTTGAGCCCATCGTGCCCCCTTGTCCTATTGCTGAGTGCCTGGGAGAAGAGACCAACCCCCACCTGGCCAGAACTTCCCTTCAGGGAGTTGTAGACAGTGCTGAGGTCACCTCTGAGCCTCCTCTTCTGCAGGCTAAACACCCCCAGCTCCCTCAGCCTCTCCCCACAGCACTTGTGCTCCAGTCCCTTCTCCAGCCTCATTGCTCTTCTCTGGCCCCGCTCCAGCACCTCAAGATCTTTCCTGAACTGAGGGGCCCAGAACTGAACACAACACTCAAGGTGTGGCCTCCCCAAGGCAGAGTCCAGGGGAAGGGTCACTGCCCTGGGCCTGCTGGCCACACTATCTTTGATCCAGGCCAGGATCCCATTGGCCTTCTTGGCTATCATGTAAAAGTGTGATGGGAGACTTTGATGAGCTCTCCCTCAAACAGACAAGAGGATTTCCTGGGCGAGGAGGTTTTATCCCCTCCAGGCATGGCAGGAATCTGCACCCAGATCTGAGTGAAAGTTGGGTATCAGAAAGAAAAGAGAAAACTTTCTGCCTCGAGGGCAGTGCTGCAGGGGAGAATTTTCTCTTTGCAAGTCACTCTTCACATATAGAGCTCCTAAATGCAATCTTAT
The DNA here is from genome assembly GCF_047495875.1 of Pithys albifrons albifrons. Lineage (NCBI taxonomy): Eukaryota > Metazoa > Chordata > Aves > Passeriformes > Thamnophilidae > Pithys > Pithys albifrons. Next base: position 5,157,229 of record NC_092463.1, on the reverse strand, counting down.
AATAAAAATTAAATTAAGTATACTTAGCATAACCCCCCCCCCCCCCAAACTTCAGATAACAAGTGTTTTTTTCTGGATGACCACAAACAAAATAGGTGTATTTCTCTACTCTGCATACTTAAATAATCATACAACTATATGCAGTTGTTTTGATGATTTTCACTTACAGAGTCGTGGGATTCCCCACATGGAAACAGTTTTTCCAAGACTCCTATAACTGTACTACCATTACAATGACCTGGCATATTAAAATGCTCACATCTACAGCACAATTACTGAAAAATCTTGTAATTGCACCTTTTTCAAAGGAGATGATGAATGTTTTCCCCAGGAAAAAGCAAAAAGCAAGACAGAACAAAGCCAGCCCTACACAGTGAGCATTTTCCAATGGTCAGTGTAATAAATTCCAGGACATCTCTGTGCACATTTCTAGCACATGAACAAACAAACTTATCAAAAATACCTCCTTTCAAGCCTTTTGTTCAGCAGCAGAAGGTGGCAACTACAGTCTGACCATTTGTGCATATCAATGGCCTTTGGAAAATGTATAGGAATAAGTAATTCTAGGAAGTTTAGAGAGGTAAGTAACTTTTCTGACAGCTCAGAAAGCACAGGTTCAAAAGAGGAAATCATTAAATGTCTTTACTGGAAGACTTCCTGGGAGCCCACTATTAGAGAATCACAGAGTAGTTTAGGTTGGAAAACACCTCTAACACCATCAACTCCAACCATTAACCCACCACTAAACCCTGTCCCCAAGTGTTACATCCACACTTTTTTGAACCCTTTCAGGGATGCTGATTCCACCACTGCCCCTCACAGCCTGTTCCAATGCCTGACCACCCTTTCAGTGAAGAAATTTTCCATAATATCCAAACTAAACCTCCCCTGGGGCAACTTGAGGCCCTTTCCTCTGGCCCTGTCTGTGTTCAGACCCTATTCTGACCTGTTCTTGAAATGAGAATCTAGTGTGATGACAAGTAATGCTGCCTCTACAGCCTAATGCTCAGGATCAGAAACTTGGAAAGGTCTGAAAGTAAATGTGTATTTTTATCGTGTGCTATTTAAAAGTTTTTAGAAATCTTAAATGATTAAAAACCTTGTGGAACAGAGATAAGCATTCCTCCTTGGCCTGTTACATGGGAAAGAGTAAAACCAGAATTCCTTTGCAATACTTGGGTGAATCTCAGCTCTAAATGAGTGGAATAAATGAGCTGTAGAAATGTATTGCTCTACATCTTTGCTGCATATTGAGCACACTGCACCTTCTACTTAACTCTCTCTCTTAGACACATCACTGCTGATTTCAGTATCAGTGACACCTCCACCTCTGTTAACTGGTATAAAATGCAGGGCATTGACTCTCTCCACTTCAAGCCCTCGGTGCCAAACCTGGTGTGCACCCAGTTCATCCATACCTTTCCTCATTATTTTGGGCCACAAGCGAGATTAATAGAGCCTGTAAGCAGCCTGAATCAAATCATTTGTCAGTTCTAAGTTTAAATACTGCTGGCCAAAAGGCAGGGAAATCTGCACTGCAAAGGAGTGTGTGTGGAAATCCAGCCAGCATGAGAGGGAGTAGATTCCTTGCAGAGCATGGGCTCTGCGTGTGATGGGACATGATTTGGAATCACAGAACTATCCAGGTTGGAAAAGACCTTTGAGGGGAATGGCACAGACACCCGGCTGTGTTCACCACTCCAGAACACACATCTGAATTCAGGAGCTGTACAGGGTTCACAGGAACAGCAATTGTGCAAAGCTCCTTAGGAAAGCAGCTTTTGCAAACCCTCCACACACCTGACAACAACACAGACCCAGTTACTTGGCACAATCCTGACCTGACATCCAGTGAGAGCCAGCAGGAAATGGCAAAGAAAGTCTTATCCTACGTATCTCATGGAATTTAATGGCTCCCCAGAATGTCACTTGAAGCAAATTCATTCACATTATACACACACACACACACATGCACTCCCAGGGTCAGGAACACTTACTCTGCAAGTATATAAATCAAGCTGTTTTCTACCAGTTTCTTGCACAAGCTCACAATAAGACCAGAAATTTTAGGATTATCCATTATTTTCTTTCTCTCCCTCTCTTAAGTATCATGGAAGAATTGAGCCCAGAATATACTTAGTACTCAATACATGCACAAGTTGTGGAATGTTTTCCCCCATCATTACCCTGTCACTGAGCATTACACTGCCTACACAAGAGAACAAATGCTTAAAGATCTTTATACACAACATTTGAATGTCACTGTTATTTGATGCAATATTGGGGGTTTTTGTAATCTCTGAGGGAGAGAAGACACATGTTGCAAGATCTCTTGCAACAGGACTGTGTCCTGCCACGCTGGAAGGCTGGAAAGGGCCGGGATCATGCCTGGGCTGTCTCAGTGATTCTACAGTGCAAACTGCAATACAGTTTAAACTCTGCTGTAACAGAGTTCCCCAATTCTTCCCTGTAACAGGTTAATACAGACTCTTTGTTCCTTGCTCTGTGTTTTCAGAGAGCTACTTGGAGAGGGAGTAGCAGAGCATCCAGAGTGCAGCATTATTCACACAGCCTACATTTATCACGCACAGAAAGTTTCCTGGAAACCCATTCTAAATCTGATAAGAAAAATCCTCATTTGCTTGTTTAATTTTCACTTATTGAGCTTTAATGTAGCATAAAAGTAAGTAATAACAACAGTGCCTTAACTAAATATTGCTTGCCTTGTATCCATCAATTTTCAGAAGAACACAAAAGTGCCTCCAGATCCAGGAAAGCCGCCGGAAAATAAGAACTGACCAATCTCATGAAGTCAAGCGAGAGCTTTAAAGAAATTTTTGTCATGGAACATGGAGTTCAACAAAAATGTATTCTGTTCACTGTACACACGACACCAGTGGGAATAAGAGGCAGTTCAAGTTCTAAGTTACCATTGCTGGGTAATGGCTTCAAGCTGCAGGCACAGCTGTATGGGCCCAGCCAGACAGGCTATCACAGCAATGCTTTGATAGCATGGGGCCCTTAAGTGTCAGGATATAGAAAAGGCAGCAGTTGTTGGCTGTGAAAACAGTCTGATACAAACCAGATGGGGACTCACTTGACGGGCAACACAAAGGAAAACAATTGGCTCATTCAACAAAGTCAGGCCACTGCCCCAGAGAATTAGCAGAAGACAATAACAGTCAACCAGAGTTGATGCAAACAAGAAACAGCCATGTGGTTACGGTTTAAGGAATTGTTTCTCCTCAGACTAAACATAAAGTTTTGATTCCTAATTCTCATATTCATTAATTTCAGTCTCGTTTACAAGCCCCTTCTTCCTCCAAAGTCTTCCGTGTAATTCATTTAAGGCAGCACCAGCCTTCACACACCTACTTAAACAGGGAAAAAGTTCTGTGACCAAGGCAGATAGATTAATCTGATGTTTCCTGAGGAATGCCAAGACCACAGACAACTTTCTGAACCGTGGCAGAACAGCATTACAGATACACAAGAGTGTTATTGGACATATTTGCATGCACATGGCAATATATTTACTGATTCTTTCTGATTTGAAATGCATAAAGCCCAGCAAAGTCACATGCTGGGTTACCAGAGTACAGATGTCTTCCAGTTTGGTGAAGAGTTTTCTGGTTTCTTACTTAGGTTTATTTTATTTAGAAATAAACTTCAGATCAATTATGTTACCACATAACAGTTTTGTCAGGCTACAGTTAAAAAAAATCTATTAAAATAGCTATTACCAAACCTTTTTGAAGCAATCAAAAATTTAAAATTGGCTATTTCAGCCATAACTCAAAAAATCCCCAGCCCACTCATTTTTAGAAGCTTGTAGAAGATTATGGTCCAAAATCTTAATTGCTCTTGCTGTTTTATTACAGGAAATATGAAAGTGACATGTGCAAAGGTATTTTGATTACAAATTACTTACAGAGATTGCACAATAAGTCAGACCTCTAAGGGCCTTCTGCAATTTCACTCTCAGACTGAAAACATCTGAACTTTCTTTTCATATATTTCAAACTATTCCCTGTGGCAGGGTCTGCTCTGTGGAGCTCCACATGGCTGTGAAGGGTTGGGTGGCAACGCTCTGAGGGGCAGGAACATACCTGGATACCCACGCAAGCTTGTGTACAAAATGCAGTGCCATGGAAATGTCCTGGATACCTTTGGGAATCACAGTGTCCTGGGAGCTGTCAGCTCATCCCACCACCACACATCATGGAATCACAGAATGGTTTGGGTCAGAAGGGACCTAAAAAAACATCCAGTTCCAACCCCTCTGCCATGGGCAGGGACACCTTCCACTATCCCAGGTTGCTCCAAGCCCCATCCAAGCTGGCCTTGGACACTTCCAGGGATGGGGCAGCCACAGCTTCTCTGGGCACCCTGTGCCAGGGCCTGCCCACCCTCACAGGGAAGGTTTTTCCTCAAAGCTAATCTAAACCAACTCTGAATGTGTGCTTCTCATTTAACAGATCACTCTGGACTAACACAGAAAGGGAGTTTGCCCTTAAAGAAAGTGAAAAAAACCCCTACTGAACTAATGAAGCAGAGAGTCAGGCCCTGATTGTCTTCTCCACTGGTTCTACCTCTCAGCTGCTGTGCTTCTCAAGCCTGGCAGCACCGTTTTACTTCCAAAAAAAGACCAAAATGCAGCCTTGGCTTCATTCAAAAAACCCCACCACACACTGTAGGTAGAAAAGTCAGGTTTTCCTTCAGTTTCCTGCCCTATGTACAGAGCCAACCCTCCAACAAAGCCAGAGTGTGCTGGGCTCTGCCTGGGCTCCAGCATCTCTCCAGCAGCACCACAAGCCTGGTTGCCAAAAGTGCAGCCAAACTATTGAAGCCCCAACTGCAGGGCTGGGCTGTCACATCATAGCAGGGAAGATTTTGCCTGCAGTGCTGCTCTTACTCGTTTTTCACATCATATATATCGAGGTCAGACCACATTTCTGTACACACAGCTGAAATTTGGGGTTGAGCCTCTCCATTAGGTCGTTACTAGAAGATTCCAAACCTGAGGCACAGAACAGCCTTTATCCAGCCTTAACCTCAGAGATACTGCCTGTCATGGCTGTGCATTAAAAGCAGATGAGAGAGGAGCAAAAACCTCTTTAAATTCCAGCTCTGCCTGTGCAGGCAAAGCCCAACTGCTCTTGTGAAAGTGGTTTTGGACACTGCTCATCAGAGGACGCCTCCACAGAAAGTGGAGCTGCCCAGTCTCCCTGCAAGTGAGGATTCCAACAGGAAACTGCTCCCCCCCTTTCTCTTCTCCTTTTTTTTTCTTTTTAATCAGGAAGGAAGCTTCATCCTCAGAAACAAGCATTCCCTGGGTAATCTCCCTTCTTGCCTGTCTCTAGGAGCAGGTCCAATTACTGAAATCAGCAACATGCACTTTGGAGAAGCTGCTGTGTGTTTACACTGTAACCCAAACTAGTAAATATTTCCCATTTGGAATTCTGATTTATGAAACGGGGCACAATGACAGCTGTTAAGTAAATTAAACAATTTTCTCAAGATCTGTAATTATGGTTTTAGGGTTAAAAAAACACACTAAAAAATGTCAGGAATTAAGCAACTCTGAAAAATTTCCAATCCTTTTGCTTCCACTGAAGATACAATGGCCTGACAAGGACCAACACTGCAGCTGTTACACTGTCTTTAACCAAACACAGCTCTGCCTGAGTCTTGCAATATGTAGTGCATAAAACAAGGTTATGATATGCAACCCTGAGATTGTTGCTTTACTGTAAAAACCTGAGTTAGGATGGAGATCAGCACATCATTCTGTATTAAGTCCAACCTGCTTTGATTGCTTAATTTTGAGCCAAAACATAACTATAATTATACCAGACCAAGAAAAGGTGAGATACACACAATGGTCACATATGGTTGATGATTTATTAATTTGTATTAATACTAAATGCCTATCTGACATCAGAAAAGAAGGAGTTAATAGAAAGGCCAAGTCATGCCATACACAAAGAGAAACAGTTAATTCTCTGCAGCCAAAGCACTGGGGGAAAAAATACATTTCACAGAACTGCTCCATATTTTGTGTCACACTCAACAACTTTCACTCAGGTTGTTTAGAGCTGTGCTTGAAAACAGTTCTTTTCTCTTTATAAGCAAAACATAAGCTTTAGGTTAGAGCAGAATGACAACACAGATACAAAGGTTCTAAATCTAAATTAAGTTTTTCTAGGTGTAATTTTTTCCCCTCCTCTGAATGACAGCACTTGTGATAAAAACCAGAACACAGTAGCCCACAGACAAAATTTAACCCATCTCCATCACTTACTACCGTTCCTCGCAAACACAGTCACCAAAAGCACACTTGTAAGTGGTATTTCCCAGATGAAGATTTGCTGTATTTCACTTACAAAGTGAGTTTTATAGAAGATGAAAAGGGTTTTTATGTTAGGGCACATTATTCTACACTATTACAAAACACAGCCCCATGTGCAGCCTCAGCACTGAGCAACAGGTCATGCATGACAACTTTAATCTTCACCCACCAGTCCTTACCCTATTTTTAAGAAAAATGCTGCTTTGGCAGGCTGGATTTTTCTAAATCAGCATGTTATCAAAGAGTAGCATTACCACTGTTTACACAGTATTCTTCATTTGGAAGACATCCTAGATAACATTTACTCCATGCTGTTGCCTTATTTCAAACTCTCCTGGGCTCCTTGTCCTAAGAAATGAATCCCATGGGCACTGGAAACATGTATTTTTATTTAATTATAGGCAGTCTTTGTATTACTGTATTGAGAAGGTGGTGCTGGAAAGGCCTTTCTCTTTGCTGTATGAAGTAGAAGGTCTGTTTACTCAGAAAATGTCTAGAAAAATAAGAAAGTTTCTAGTGACAACACTGGTCACCAGCACAGAAACTGCCCTTTTCACAATAGAAGCAGTAAAATTTAAAAAATATTATTTGATTGTGAACACAAATCATCTAAATATCCATCTTTATTGGCCAGTTTGGTTTTCTTAGTAACTCTACAGCTCTGCCTTGTCTTTGCCAGCAGTGCAAAAACTTATGATGCATTAAAAAAGAAGAGTTTAACCTCTGAGAATGCTTTTGCAAATCCCCAGTCTCCCCTGCAGAAGAGGTTTGGGGGCCCAGAGTCAGAACCTGTGGGTCATTCACCACTCACCTGGAGCCATTTCCACCTGGCACACACACTCCTGTCCTGGGGATTGCTCTCCCGCCCAGACACTCCTCACACTCACAGCTGGCTCCTTCCAGGTTTTATGTGGTGCTTTAAAAAACTGAATTTAGAGCAATTTAAGAACAGGTAAAGCTGAAGGGAGTCCAGCTGCCTCTGCCCAAGGCTCACCAAACCCATCACAGCAGGGAAAGCAGAAGCTGCTCCTTCTGTTGCTTTGCTCTCAGACACGCACCAGCCACTGAATTATAAAGGGCAACATCTGCCTTCCCTGCCAACCAGAAAAATATAACAAACTCAGCACATGCTGAAGAAATAAAACTTACATTTTGCCTATCACAGTGCTATATATGTTTCTCCAAGTTGTAATAGTCTTTGTCTTCACCTGTCACCACAGAGTATCCAGGCAATGTGCTGCCAGCACCCGAAGGCATCAAGACTTCCCACTCTGACACTGATGCTTTTATAAAAGAAACAAAAAAAGGGGGAGATAGAAGGAGACTTACTTAAATGACTGCTAATCCAAGTAAGAATGGTCATCCTAGAAGATCTGTGGTGCATCTGCCAACTGCAGTAACGTGGTTGGCTGTGGGTCTACCTGAGCCAGCAGGAACATTCCCAACTCCAGCCTGGCTGGCACGAATGTACCAGGGTGAAAGTGAGAGTGACTGAGGAGTGTAAACATATCTTATTCAGAGTCTGCCTTTGTAGGCTTTAATCTGTGTGAAAGGCTGTAGCATATTCCTGGAGGTAGTAACTCCAACCAAATGCCCTGGTGGATAAGGAAAAGGGAATGCTATTTCTTGGAATCACAGAACCATGGAATGGTTTGTGTTGGAAAGGAATGTAAAGATCAGTTCCAACACCCCCTGCCATGGGCAGGGACACCTCCCACTACCCCAGGTTGCTCCAAGCCCCATCCAACCTGGCCTTGGACATTTCCAAGGATGGGGCAGCCACAGCTTCTCTGCCCAACCTGTGCCAGGGCCTGCCCACCCTCCCAGCCAAGAATTTCTTCTTAAAATCTAATCTAAACCTGCCCCCTTTCAGTTTAAAACCATTTTTACCAATTTCCTGTCACCATCTGCCTGTATAAAGAGTCCCTCTCTCTTCTTTTTATATGATCCCATAAGGCACTGGAAGGTGCTCCAAGGTCTCCCTGGAGCCTTCTCTTTTCCAGGCTGAGCACCCCAGGCTCGCTCAGCCTGTCTCCACAGCAGAACTGCTCCAGCCCTCTGAACACACCTTGCCATAGTGACACACTGAGGCACATCATCTGGAACAACCAGGAATCTCAATCTAAATTCATTTACCATCACTGCTAACAAACAGGCACATGAATTAAAGCAGCACAAGACCATAAAAATCCAATGCCTCTTCACAACATTATGACAGAAGATGATGTGCAAAGGGACTTCAGACTCAATTATACCTCTATAAATGAGCAGCAGGTTGAGGAGAGACTGTTCTGATCCTCTTCCATGACCTACCACAACAGAGAGGCCACAGAACAGCTGAGCACACTTACTTTCTAGAGGCACATCAGTTCTTTCTTATTAAACCATGGGCTCAGAGCTGTGGAACCACTAATTTGTGAGAAACTTCTCCCTCCAGAGAAGAATTAACTGGAAACAGCCCTGGGGCTGATGTAAGCATTAAGTACATGGGGAGTCTCTGTCCTTAGGTGGCTTGCCTAAGCCCATTAATTTTTTGTGTGTGTCCCCCATTTATATAAGCAATGTTTGCATGAAAGGGGAAAGCAGGTCAGCCTAGTCAGCCTGCTACCATCTGCTTTTATTCAGAGTTGCTCAAGATCAGTGCCAGTGGGATCAGTGCCCATTAAAGGGGTTTATTGTGTGTGTTTATATTTTGCTCTTTACAATGAAGGCAACAGCAATTACTGTAAGTTTGTAAAAGTGCACACAAATCATAATCCTCAGTACAAAGCTGCTTCAGTCAGATCCCAGCGTGTTTAGGAATCCCAGACAGGCTGAGGGAAAGGCTGCCCTGGCACAGCAACTTCCATAGACTGGGGAGGACTGTGCTGGTGCCCCGGAGATCTGAGACTGTGTTTAATACATGTAGCAAGGCGTGTTTGCAACCCACGGCAGCTCCAGCTGATCCACCAGCACAGGAGAATCTTACACAAAACAAAAAGCATCACATTTGAGCTTGACCCCCCAGACAGGCTGACAATAGATGGGTTTATACAACTAAAACTGGAGCTGGTGAGAGACCAAAGGTAGGCTGCCAAAGTGGAAGTATCAATTTAGGGCTCTCAGCTAATACATTCCAGCTCTTAAGAGTGGATATAGAGCACCAAGAGGTTCCCTGCTCTTAATGGGATCCTCCCTAGGATATTCCTGCCCAGTAGAGACACAAGTTACCAAAAAACTCGAAACAAAACAAAAACTGAAAAACCCCAAACCGATCAAACAATCATAAAAAAACCCCCTAACTGGCAAAAAGGGTAAAAAGAGGGAAAATATGGAGAATTTTAGTTGTGCTGCAGCTTAGCAGAACTGCCTGGCAGTCTGGAAAGTAAATGCAATTATGAATCAATATTTTTTGAAAATAAATTCTAATGAATTTGGAAGTGAAATCCTTTACATTAAGATATACTTTAGAACAGAAGATCCCCAGAACCCTCTGGTGCCTGGTGATGTGATGCAGGCAGGGGATGCTCAGCAGGCACCCTGACTGGGTACCACATTTTGAGGTAAAAAAGCCATGGAGTTATAGAAAAAGGGGGAATGGCCTTAAGCTGAAGGAGGAGAGATTTAGATTGGATATTAGGAAGAAACTGTTTACTGTGGGGGTGGGCAGGCCCTGGCACAGGTTGCCCCAGGGAAGCTGTGGCTGCCCCATCCCTGGAAGTGTCCCAGGACAGGTTGGATGGGGCTTGGAGCAACCTGGGATAGTGGAAGGTGTCCCTGCTCATGGCAGGGGATTAAAACGAGATCGAGATGGTCTTTAAGGTCCCTTCCAACCCAATTCTGTGAAAAACAACAAACTCCAAATGCACACTGGATGCTTTGCTTTATGCAGCAGTGCCACAGGCTCTCAGTTTACCAGCATGGAAAACTGGTCCCTCATTATTCTCACATTACAGCCCCCAGGTATGAGCAAAATATGGGGCTTAATCTTGTTATTGCCCTGCCTGAACTTTAGTTTATGATTTATAAAAAGCACTTTGAGAGATCACTGGATTAGATAATCTGCAATCCTGCACAATCCAGGCTTGAAGAGGAATCACATGAGATTTTGGAATATTTACTTTGAGCCCCTGTAAATCTGAAAAGAAGCCAAGTAAAGAATCTAAGTATTTGACAGTCTTCATAGGAAGTAATACTTTAGTGGTGATCATGTCACTTTGAGTAATTTTTTCCTTCCCTATCTGCAGAAAAAAAACCCAACTGGTGCTGGAATCCACTGAAAGTCCCTGCTGCTGTGTACAGACCAGAGGAAGGGCTTGGTACAGGAACACACTCTGAACCTCAGCAAAATAAGTGCATTTAAACATAAAGACCTGATCAAAATGGAGAAAGAAGTAACTGTGAACTGTTTTCACCTGCTCAAGCAAAGGGGCTTCAGCTGCCACTCCCACCCCCTGGGTTCAGCCTTCTGACCAGGAACATTCCTGAAGCCCACACTGCAAAATTTCCTGCTTTATTCCTTTTACGGCATGAAAAGTGCAAAATGTCCCTTCCCTCCAGAGATTCCCCATAGCACAGCCAGGCTGGCACAGCAGTGGATTCTCAGGAGGGTATATAAAGAGGACACAGAAAGCTGTGCAGGTTCCATGATGGGTGTAAAGCATCATCTGTACTGGCACCAGGGGAAGGCAAACCTCCCACAGCAAAAGCCTCAGCACAAGGTCACAGAAATGTCACTGCAGCAGTGAGAGCTCTATCCCTCTGGGACACTCAGGGAGGGTTGCAGGAAGAGAAAAACTAATTGTCAATCTCTTAAAAGCTGAAGGAAATTGCTGAATGAATAAAAACTTCATGCATGTAGATCCGTAAGGAAAGAGCCAGGTGACACCTGGTGTGGAAGTGGCCTCTAGAGGAGAGTGACTTCTCCCTGATCAGGGCACTCTGCAGGAAACCCTCAGGCTGCTGGGCAATATGAGCCTGCTTGGTACAGCCCTCTTCAAGGATAAACTGCATCTTCTTGGGGTTTTTTAATTTCTCCATCTGATTACTTGGATTTCATAGAATCATAGAATTGATTGGGTTGGAAAACACCTCTGAGACCATCAAGGCCAACCCTTGGTCCGACTCCAGTCCCTTTACCAGATCATGGCACTCAGTGCCACGGCCAAGCTCAGTTTAAAAACCTCCAGGGATGGGGAATCCACCCCCTCTCTGGGCAGCCCATTCCAATGCCTGATTACTCTCTCTGGAGAGAGTGTTTTTCTGATCTGCAACTTCAATTTCCCCTGGCAGAGCTTGAGCCCGTGCCCCCTTGTCCTATTGCTGAGTGCCTGGGAATTTCAATTCATTTAGATGCCTAAAAAATCAAATTACATTGTAGGAGTCTAAAAAACTAGACTAGTAGAGTGGAAATAGCAATTTAGGCTCTCAGCATGACCACAGAGAGCTGTGCTTCACCTGCTTGTAGTTCCCATTCTTCACAACTTTAGCACAAAAAAGTGAGGGGAAAATATAACTGAGACCAGAGGCTCATTTCCCAGGAAAAGACCTTTTGGGAATGGGTACAAAGGTGTGCACAGTGCCATGAAACCCACAGCAGCTCCCAGGATTTGGCTCCTCAGGACTCAAACCTGAAGCAGCAGAACACTCAGGGCAGCAGGACATCACTGTGGACATCACTGTCCACAGCACCAATTCCACACAGGACTTTGCCTTCAGCTATGAAAAATCACACTTCTGTTTCAACATTTTGTCTGAAAAATAACTGAAGTAACTCAGTGGGAAAAGAAGCAACCACAGATATAAATGACACTTGTAAACAGATAAATAAAATTGACAAAAGCTAAGAAATTAAGAACTCCTGCTATGATACAGCTAAATATTCAAACTGAAAACTCTCAAGTGTGGCTACTGAGGATTTTATGTAGAATATTATGCAAAATGCACACTTATTACCCAGATGTGTTTTCTACTGCGTGGGCTGTTGTGCAGCTCCTATGGACATGGGCAGAATAAACAAAACCTCCTTGAGAACTGGTGTTCTAAACCACCTGGAGCAACCAAAAGCTACTGGCTACTTACAGAAAAGAGAGTTTCTGTGGGAAACGCTGCTCTGTGTCTCCTGACTTGCCCAAACATAAAACAGATTAACTGAATGATGTCAATGAGCCACCTGATAGCACAGAGAGGTAACTGGATGGGAAAACCAGAGGCAAAATAGTCCAGAAACATCCCTGGAAGTGCTCCAAGTTGGTTTGGATGAGGCTTGGAGCAACCTGGGATAGTGGAAGGTGTCCCTGCCCATGGCAAGGGGTTAGAACTGGATGATCTTTAAGGTCTCTTACGACATAAACCATTCTGTGATTCAAATTCTGAAGCAGCACTGAAAAACTTACACAAACCTCTAACAGGACACTTGCTAGGAAAATGCTGTAGTTATAGCTAAGTGATCCCACTACTTCAATTTCCAAGATTTGCTCTCAGAAATAAGGAAAGTCAAGGAGCAATGAAGGCTGCACAAACTCTTTCTGCCCCTCAGGTTGTGGTGGTTTCCTGCACAGCTCTGTTTTGCTTCACCAGCTGCTGTTTCCAGGGTGGGATGGAGAGTCCTCAGCAAAAGCCTTCAGTGAAATTCAGGCCAAAAAAAGAAACAGCAGGATATTAAGGAAAAAGTAAACTTTCAGCAGAATAGTCATTGAGTTTGACCAAAACAGTTCCAGTTCTAAGAAAAAAAGAAAGACCTTTAGCCTTATCCTAATCTTCTTCCTTCCTTGGAGCATCTGGTTGAGATTTGCCTCACGCCACAATAGTTTTAAGAAAAAATAACCCAAACCCCAACTCAGAGCCATTCCTGGCTGAAGAAGAGAGACAAAGAAGTGTTTAGCTATAGCCATATTTTCAGTATTACAGCTCTCAGTCCAGCATCCTGTCAATGCTGACACAGAAGTAGCCTGTTTTCAGTACTGAACAAGGACTATGGAAGGTTTATGTTTTACAGAGATTGTTTTAAAGGTTTCTTGTCTTATTCTTATATTGCACAGATCATCTCCTCCACAAACAATTGTGCAATGTCTCTGTGGCAACAAAGCCAATTCCTTAGTGTCCCAATATTACTTTCACATCCACTTAAGGCTGCCTGAGTAGAATTCACCAGCTGGAGATAAAAAGGAATTACCATCATGAAGTTGTGCCTCTCTAGGACACATTTTGAAGAAAAAAAATAATTAAGTGAAGAAACATCCACCTCTAGTTCTGAGCTGCTCATATTAAAATTTAAAAATGCTCTGCAGTCAAACATTGCCACCTGTTCTTTCATTTTAAAAATCCTGGATCCCTTTAATGTAAGCCTGAAAATGCTTAAATTCTGGAAATATGAGCATCCACCAACCACAACAATTACTATCATATTAAATGTATGAAGATGTCTGAAAGAATGGTACAAAGATTAAAGGGTATTATAAAGCCAAAAATACATATGCATGTATATTATGTACTACAACTGTATGTTTTCAAACCACTGTCTCCACCATGTCTAGAGAAGGCACACATTTCAATTAATAATACATTCAGGCTTGATTTTCAGTTGTAACTTTCAGGAGACTTTACCCTTTCAGGCATGATATTGTAGCAGTCCTACTGAACTTCAGCTTTCATTAGAAGCCATCAATCAACTTTCCCTCAGTAAAAACACATGTTCAGTGGAGACCACAAGACATTTTTCAACAACAAAAGAAAGCCCTATCGTATATACAGTCATGGCCATAGAAAGATGAATCAAATTTTGGCATGTATTTATCATTTAAGTAAAAATGAGGTTTTTTTAACATCCAGCTCTAGGTCCAAAGCCATTTCCCTTTTTTCTCAACACTGAATTCACACTTCATCTCAGGGCTTTACATTTCCTAAGCTTCACCAATCCAACACTTATCCTTTAAACTCTGAAAAACTGCCTAAATGGTCCTGTCTCTGAAATGCTTCTCCATTTCCAGGCAAGTATTTCTTGTCCCTTGCTGTCCCAGGCAAGGCCACCATCTGACATGGAGCTTTTATAAACAGGGTGCTTTGAACTTACCCGAACAGATGTGCTTGATTTTAAAATGTTGTATTTACTTAAACCCACCTACACTTATCATGTTGCAAGTTTTCTTTTTTCTTTCAAATGCTTCTTATTAATTTTTACCCTCAACTTTTTGCCTGATTAAATTCTCTGTGTTGAGACAAGACCTTCTGGTTAACACTGACAGACAGTTGTTTCCATTTGCAAATCCTCTAGACTTTTATTGGCTCATTAAATATGTATATTTTGAATGAGATTTGAACGATCCTGGTATATATAAATCTCCTTTTTTTTTATTTTCTCAAAGAAAATTGACTACTGCCATCTCCTGGTCACGTTTTCAGCTGACACACAGACACAGTTGGACTGTGCCCAAATTCCTTGTGTTATAATTTAGGGAAATTTATCGTGAAGGAGCAGACATGCACTAAGTTGTGCCACTTCAGTTCTGTGAGCTTTCATACTGATTGTCCATAGATAATTTTTACATTATTCATAACTTTCTTCACATGCAAACCGTGGTTTTTAAATTAGGTTCCAACAACACTGGCCTAGGGCTTTTCTTACCACTTATAAATATTTGAAGCAAAATAATTCTCTCAGAATTCTAATTCGAAGAGATGTTTTTTTTAAAAAAAATTAAATGGAAGAAGTTCAAAGAATTATTTTTAAAAGGGCTTGAAGGAAGAATTTGTCTCTGTTGGGGTGGAGCAATTATAATTGTAGACATGCAGGTTTTTAGATTCCTGTTCTTAACATGTAAGATTAAAATGCTGCAGATCTCACTCCAGCACCTCCACAAACTTCTTATCTGCTGAAACAATTAAACATGTCAGTAAGGTGCAGTTTATGCTATTCCAACACTGACTTGAACTACAATAAACAAAAGAGATTCTCTCCATCTCTTTTATCATCCTTAACACTTTTAACAAACACTGTTAAGCAATCTCCAAAAATAGCAGAGATAACACCCAGTTACACACCAGCTTGAAGCCCAGCTCAAACCAGGTCATTTTAACATGGAAAATCTGCATTTTTTTTCCCACATTTCCATGATCTTATCTTAGCACTATCAGTTCTTGTGTAGCACCTCTGCACTTTCTCATGTGTAGGAACCACTCCCTTCTATCACATTATAAATACCTCATGTGCTGAACAGCATTCTAGAAAGCAATTAAGATTCAGTTGACTACATAAAATGCACATTGTGAAGCTCCTGGCAAACACAAATTTAAATAAATACTTAATTACACGGATTCTGATGACTTACATACAAACACATTTCATAGAATCAGAAAATCCCAGAATGGTTTGGGTTGGAAGGGACCTCAAAGATCATCTTGTTCCACCCCCTGCCATGGGCAGGGACACCTTCCACTATCCCAGGTTGCTCCAAGCCCTGTCCAACCTGGCCTTGGACACTTCCAGGGATGGGGCAGCCACAGGTTCTCTGGGCACCCTGTGCCAGAGCCTGCCCACCCTCATAGCCAAGAATTCTGTCCCAATATTCCACCCAATCCTGCCTTCTGGCAGTGGAAAGCCATTCCCCTTGTCCTGTCCCTCCACCCCTTGTCCAAAGTTCCTCTCCAGCTCTCTTGGAGCCCCTTTAGCCACTGGAAGGTGCTCTCAGGTATCCCCAGAGCCTTCTCCTCTCCAGGATGACTTTCCAATCCTTTCAGGTCACCCCAACAATACCATAACTATGTACACACACATACACTATGTATAAATAAAAGCTTGGAAATTCTGAAGTAATGAACACCAAATTTTAAAAAAATTTTAAAACTTCATTATACATCAATACACAACATTCAAAAGTGATGTGCTTCACTGAGAGAACTGTTTGCTTATTGACATCATTTACCTTCTTGGTGCATCTCTTCAGACATCCTTCTCACAAGAATAACTCTGGGTCTCACAGTCTCAACTTGTGCAGCTCCTTGGCTTTCCTCCTGTGTATCACACATTGAAAACACATCACAAGGGTGACTTCTGATGTAAAGGCACAGCCAGATTATGTGGGGCTTCAAGAAACATCCAAAGAAGTTTCTGAAGATTCATTAAAGAATGTGCACTTGTTCTCCTTCCTTTGGACTTCAAAAGAATTCAGCTCTCCATCAGCCTATTGCAATGCCATTCCCTCTAGACAAACATCCTGGGAGCAGCAGGGATGGATGGCAAAGTGTCATTTAGACCTGAAGACACAGGAGACCCTCAAAGATTGGGGCAGAAAGAACATAAGGATTCCCTGGCTTTCTTCAATTCCCAGGAGTTCTCCCTGGGTGTTATCCTCCTGAGAAACAGGACAAAGTTGACAGGGAAAAGAAAAATATAAATTTTCAGCACACAGGTTGGAAAACCCAGGACAAGCCTAAAATTTATTTCCTTGGCCCAGTTCTTAAAACCATTTTCCACTCCTGCAGAAAAGCTCTTAAGGACCCATGTCTGCACCATGACTATAGGAAAAGTTTCTTAGAAGCAACAAATGCTTTGCATGTTAAAAAGGGAGACATATTTGTCATGTTTGCTTGTTACCTTCTGTGTTACCTGGAACTGGAATTGTGGCCAAAGGACATTCCACTGTACGTAGACAGGAAATATGAGAATTGCAAAACAGAGTTATGGAGTCACAGAATCTCAGAATGGTTTGGGTTGGAAGGACCTTAAACATGATCAAGTCCCAACCCCCTGCAATGGGCAGGGACACCTTCCACTATCCCAGGCTGCTCCAAGCCCTGTCCAACCTGGCCTTGGGCACTTCCAGGGATGGGGCAGCCACAGCTTCTCTGGGCAACCTGTGCCAGGGCCTACCCACCCTCACAGCCAAGAATTCCCTCCTAAGATCCCACTCAACCCTGCCCTCTGGAGTTCAAAACCAGTGCCCCTTGTTCTTTCACTATCTGCCTATCCAGAAGACTTAAGATTCTCTTAAGACAGAAAAATTTGATTTCATCAGTTATTCTGCTGATTCCATAAATGAATGTAAGGTTTTTTATGAAGACTTAAGGAGGAACACAAGAAAGACTACAGGTGCTTGCACATCACACAGCATGTCCAGCCTGTGGAAAGAACTCCTCTATGGTTGCAGCAAAATCACATGCCCTGAGAAGCAACAGCACTGCTGTTCTCTTGAAGACCTAATGACAAAGCACCCGTGGTATTTTTCTCCCCAAAAGCTAAAAAGGAAGAAAAGGAAAGAGAAAGGAAGGTAAGACCTCATCACTGTCTAGAACTACCTGAAGGGAAGTTCTGGCCAGGTGGGGGTTGGTCTCTTCTCCCAGGCACTCAGCAATAGGACAAGGGGGCACGATGGGCACAAGCTCTGCCAGGGGAAATTGAAGTTGGAGATCAGAAACAAATTCTTTGCAGAGAGAGGAATCAGGCATTGGAATGGGCTGCCCAGAGAGGGGGTGGATTCCCCATCCCTGGAGGTTTTTAAACTGAGCTTGGCCGTGGCACTGAGTGCCATGATCTGGTAAAGGGACTGGAGTTGGACCAAGGGTTGGACTTGATGATCTCGGAGGTCTTTTCAACCCAATCCATTCTATGATTCTATGATAAAAGAAACCCTCCACTATTATGGAGGCTGTGAGTGAAACAAACAGCCAAAAATAGGGATGAAGATTTTTATGTCTGAAAAACAGGGTGCCAACTGTGATCAGGACTTCCCATTTCTTTTGGTTAAAACCTGTCTCTGATGACATCAGGAACCCCAACAGTGATGACACTGTTTGTCATGTATTTAACAACCATTTAATCCAATGTTACCAAAATCAGAGGGAACACAAAGCAAAGCCATTCAGTGTCACCACTGACATGGGCACCTCTACCACCACGATGGTGTCCAACTGTTCATCATCTAAAGTGCACAAGATGAGAAAGAGTTGAGATTATTTTCTGAAAGCAGGAAGGTCTCCTGGAAATGTGATCAAAGGCCACTGATGTTACAGAACATTAAATGTCAGCAGCACAACAGTATCCTCATGGGCCCATTTAAAGTGTTTTTTTTTTGTTTTCTTTTGAATTTTTAATAAGACAAACTAAAAACCAGTTTAAACTGAAGGGCAAACAGAAGTTGGGAGATAACATATTCATAACCTAAAATTATGCATTCCTGAAGGTTAAAAAAACCCATGTCTTTTGAAATACTAAAAAATTAAAGCTAATGAGAATACCAAAGTGCCAATCCCACTTAAAAAATGTGGATTGTATAAAAACATTCATGCTATAAAAGAATACCATGAAAGCATTTTGCAACCAAATGATTCCCTAAGATTTTAACAACGCATTTGGGGCTTCAAATGATTTAGATTTACCATCTCTGGAATGTTTAGCCACGCAAATATGACTTCAGTGTTCCTGTCCCTCCCTTGATCAGAATTATTTATTTAGGATAGGAAGAGCTCAGCTTCCTCCTAACCATTCTCCTGCTTCTCAGAGCTGAGAGCATGGGGGCAAAGTGGCTACAAATAACAGTCAATTCCTGTATTGTTGCACAAGAATGGACAGAAGGGGTCAAATTAAAGATGCATTTAGTCTGCCTTTCTGTCTGACAGTGGCTAAAAGCATTTATAAATCTAAAAAAAAAATCTAATGCCAGAAATGGAGGAGCAGCCAAGGAATTTGGGTAGATAAGAAAATTCCTGCATGACTTAAACCGTTTGTTTTGGAGTGAGTGACCACACAGATTTCATGACTAAAAGGCATTTGCTCGTGCCCTACGTGAAAATTCAGTGCTCTTTCTGCTGGTCAAAATGTGAGCTACACAGCAGTGCCAGGCAGCAGACAGGTGGTACATGTATGGCAGCTCCACAAGGATCTGTTGGACAGACTGCAGGAACCACCCACGCTTTGCCACAACAAACCCCAACATCCAGGAGGACCGTTCCCAGTTAAATCAAACAAAGCTCTTCAAGCCCAACTGGACACCACCTGAAACAGGGCGTTTTCTCAGGTCTCTCAGCAAACTTTGCTCCTAGAATCATAGAATAGAATTATAGAATAGAGTGGGTTGGAAAAGACCTCGGAGATCATCAAGTCCAACCCTTGGTCCGACTCCAGTCCCTTTACCAGATCATGGCACTCAGTGCCACGGCCAAGCTCACCTGAAAAACCTCCAGGGATGGGGAATCCACCCCCTTTCTGGGCAGCCCATTCCAATGCCTGAGCACTCTCTCTGCAAAGAATTTTTTTTTGCTCTCCAACTTAAATTTCCCCTGGCAGAACTTGAGCCCATCGTGCCCCCTTGTCCTATTGCTGAGTGCCTGGGAGAAGAGACCAACGCCCACCTGGCCAGAACTTCCCTTCAGACAGTTCTAGACAGTGCTGAGGTCACCTCTGAGCCTCCTCTTCTGCAGGCTGAACAACCCTTGAAGACATTTGTCTTCTGGCTTTGTCTGTAGGTGACACAGTTTGATTTCAATGAAGGCAAACACAGCCCCAAGAGGGGAAACAAGATATGAAGCAACTGATGTGAGAGTCAGTGACTAACTTGGGAGGAAATCTTTCAAGGGGTTTAAAGTGATTATTTGCCTTAAACATTACACAGAATGAATGAATCATTCTGAAAGCCTGAGTGCCTCTTGCTCTCCTAAGCTGGTATTATGTTCCCAGAAAATCTGTTTCCTACATGCAGGTGACAAAGCAGATCCAGCCCTGGAGCTGAATACAGATGCCATCCCTAACTGAAAGGAGGGGAAAGGCTCATCACTGTCACAAGGCAGAGAGATGCTGTCAAAACAAGCTTTCAAATCATCTGGTACAGGGATTATTTTCTTCTTTCAGAGAAGAATGTACAGATCCAGTAGAGGATCTTATGGAACAGGCTTTGCCCCTCCAGGAGAGATGTGTGCTGTGGTTGTCACTTACAGGTATGGCCACATCATAGAAAAGCCAAAAGGTGAGCCTGTGAGAAACACTGATTTGGAATCTTACCTCAGGAATAACCACACACAGGAGGAGATCACTTTTTTTTTGGGAAAACCAAAACAAACAAAACTCTGCAAACAAGGTTAATGGTTTTGGCTGCTTGGTTTGAAGGGAGGGGGAGTTTTATCTGCCAGCAGGAAAAAGAAGCCACACTGAGGGTTCAGAAGCAAGAAGAAGTTTCTAAAGATAAGACAGTGCATAAGTATCTACATATAAAGGATAATATATTTACCTATCTGCATATTCTCTGTGAAAGAGCCTGTGTCAGACCACCTCAGATTTCTTGCATAAACAAAACTAAGTACACAGGCAACCTTACACACAGTAAATTATCATTTCCCTGTACCCAAACATGCAAAAATCAATCCTAACCCCATCAGCTGATTTTCCAGAGTGTAAGATGCAGGTGTCACTGTGTTCTTTATCACAGCTAATGGGGCTGAAAGAAGGAAATACATTTTACCCTCTCTGTCCCTATTACTTTTGGCCAGTGAAACAGCAACAAGGATATGAGTTTCACCCCAACAGACACAGTGGTCACAGAACCCAGTTTTGTCTGTCAACAGTCATTCCAAGAAACAGCATGTTCTGGTGATCTCAAGGAGAGAGACATAAAATTTAAAATCCTCTTTTGAAGATGCAACACATCACTTCAGGTGATACATTAAGCACTGCTCAAATGCCAATGGCATCAAGGCTCAAAAACATAAACCCAACTGTGGCAAGGTGGGTTAGAACGTGGCAAAGTCACATCAATAAAAGCTACTTCAGGTTATTTAATATAGAACATCAGGGAAGGACAGAATTGATCCATGAAAACAGCAACCATGGTAATATTAATTACTTTCAAACACACTGTGAAGCTTCACATATTAGAGAGCAGTCTGCCACCTCAGTTTTAGCTTTTGCCACTTGTTATTTGAATTTATCTCTAGTTACCAAGTAAACCATCATCTCCAGGTAACAGCACATACTAATAAAGTAGCAAAAAATTAACTGTGTAGGTTTAACCAGAGATCAATAGGATGTTCCTCTACTTTTAAGTGTTCTGAGGAACATTATCCTTACTGCCCTTCCAACCCTGCCCCTACTAGGACAAATGAAGCTCCTGAAATGCTGAATCAGTGGGTTAAACTTGTGAGGCCCAATCTCTATTGCTGCTTCCTCCCCCATATATCCATGATGTTATTCTCCTGTATGTGAAACTCTGTGCCCCTAAAACATTTGAATGCCCTTTCTGAACTATTTACAGGATTAGATTCTTGAGACCAGAAAAGCTGTGAGGAAATGCAGAAAAGGTAGAAGAGAAGGTCTGAAAGGGCAGTGTAAGGATTTGTCATGGGAAACACCAGCATTTTTATTACATGTAGTTTTTACTTCAGTTTCTCAGCTCAATTTGTCACTTCAAGTGCACCAGTTCTGTGATGTCAGGCACAGCAGTGAAACAGGAAACTTTGTTTCCCAAGGTTTCAGTTTGCTCTTTCTGACTAGTCACAGAAAGAATCCCTTCAGCTTACCTGGGACAGACCCTCTGAGAGTGCTGTCCCTCTGCAGCTTGGCTGGGCGGCTCCCAGAGCAGGGCTGGAAACAGGCTGTGACTCCAGCTCAGCCAGAACCATCGGACCAGGACTTGTATCTGCACCTTCAAGAATTTCTGCTGGGAGAAAAAGGTTCTTTGATGAGCCAGAGCAATAATCTCCCAACTCAACTCCTGTGGCAGAGTGTGCAGCCTTCCAAAATTCAGCAGTGGGACATGCAGTGTTAAAGAGAATGATTTCCTCCTTACATGGCTCATTGTACATCCCTTAAATTGTTCTTATGGGGAAGAAAGGAAATAAGAAGTATGAGTCTGTGAAAATTGAAAAAATAAATCAGTTTTATCATCTGTGGATTTCCAATGTGGCAGCACCTATGAGAGTTTCAGAGCTGTACAGTTCATCATACCTTGTATGCTTAATGAGCTTTATCACACTTACTGGAAGGAGACTGGAAAGGCTTCTCCATGAAAGTGTTTCACTGTTGTGTGAATTAAAAGAAACTTGTATATTGTGTATTTTGAAGGGATGATTTTCTCTATAATCCAGCATTTATCATGCTTTGGCAGCCTGCAAGTGTGTAAAGCATCTTTATGAAAAATGTACTGACAGCTCCTGAACTAACTTTAGCCTTCTGCTATCATACAGAGCCAAGGAATGAATTTTAAGCCTAATTAACTATAATCATTGCTTAATTAACTGTAATTATTGTTCACTTCAAGACTGCATGTGCCACATTTCATCAGCATGTTAGTTTTTATGTCTATAACTTTAAGCACTGAACACAATGATTTACAAATGAGGGACTGATCATCAAGATGCTGTTTTGTGCCTCCATAAGCAACACCTGCCCCATCCTACAAATGGACATCATGTTTCCATAACACAAATAAAAACTGGTCACAAAACTGAAAACAAGCCACAGACACACAATCCCCAAATTTTTTGCAGATACATCTGTGAGTGACTCATTCTGACAGAGAACAAGGTAACCCCTGCAAGGTTCCACATACAGAGATTCTCACCCTGGAATATGCAAACTTTGACACCTGTTGGTGTAACAGTTATTTAATTTTAGCCTCAAAAATAATTGTCCAATGTTTTGTACAACTGTACAATGATGGGCCTGCTGTTGTGGCTATCAGGAAATAGCTGGTTTGACTGGCAATCTCATATTCCAGTGGTAGTATCAAAAGGATTTGGAAGGAAAGTGGAAACAGTCAGGGATCATTCCCTTCCCCCCTCCACTCCACCCTCCCTCCAAGAACAGATTGTTTCCTGTTCAGTGTCGACTTCACCAACAAAAGGACTTGGAAACAAGCTTTTCTGTTCCTCCCTGATATGAAAATGCTCCTGTCTTGAAAGCAGACCTGAGCTTTTACACAGTGTTGTTTCCTTAGCAATGCAATGAATTCAGTGCTGTGTTCAGAGGGGGGGAGGGAGAGAAGCTAAATTAAAAATCATCAGAATGCAACAGAACTCAGTCTGAGATTATTAAAGACTATGCAAAAGCACAGGGCATTTGCCCATGGTAGTTAGTCCAGGGCACTTGTCTCCTCTCAAAAAACACTACAACAAAAACAATACTGCAAGATTTAGAGAAATGAGCTTAAAAAAATCAGTAGAGAAACACAGTGTTTGCAGATTATCATCCCATGCAGGAGCTGGTTCGGCTTGGAAAAGTGTTACGATATTTACAGGACAGTCAAAGGGTATCCTAAATTAAAATAAATAAATAAAGATGTAGAGAAAAGAAACATATTATGCCAGATACAGTTATGGACAGTCTGGGTAAGGAAGAGATATCCCTAGAGACAGGTTCTCTCATTAACTTGCATTTTCTAACTTGATAGTCCTGAGCTGTTAGGAGACTTAGAACATGGAATCACAGGATGGTTTGGGCTGGAAGGGACCTTAAACATTATCCAGTTCCACTCTCCTGCCATGGGCAAGGACACCTTCCACTATCCCAGGCTGCTCCAAGCCCTGCCCAGCCTGGCCTTGGACACTCCCAGGGATGGGGCAGCCACAGCCTCTCTGGGCAACCTGTGCCAGGGCCTGCCCATCCTCACAGGGAAGAACATCTTCCTTATATCCAATCTAAATCTCTCCTCTTTTAGTTTAAAACTGCTCCCCTTTGTCCTGTCTCTACTGCAGATGATGTGGATCACTGATTTATTCCTTCATCACAGAGTCCTTAGTGCTGACTGTCCTCTAACAACGTGGAGTTACACAAGTGACTTGGAGAAATGTCCTACCCCAGGGAGCCCAATCCAACCAACCTCCAAACAACATTCAACAAACTACTTCAAAGTTTGACAATAAATCCTTTACCAGAATGAATCTTCAATGTATTTCAACATGTAACTGGTCCAAAATGTTACGTCTCAGCTACTTTAAAAGGTGCAATCAGTTCAAATTTTAATCACTTCAAGCAAATATTCTTATTTCTCCAAGATGTTTTTTGCCATGTGTTGAACACATTCACTATCAATCCACTTCCTACTGGTCAAGGGTTAATAATGTGAGATCTGCTTCCCTTGTCAGACTCATAAATGTGAAAATTAAAAGGACAGAAAACCAGCTGTTTGATCACTTTAATTTACACAATTTCTGATGAATCAGTGCAACCACATTCCTGTTGCAACAGCTTAATAATTATTTGTCTAGTTTAAACATATCTAAAGCCATAGTCAATAAAGAGTTTCTACATGTTTGCAGCAGTTAAATTAAACAAGTATGGATCTACATTTTCAGATAACAATGGAGAAACCAGGATAAAAATTAAGGGAGAGGAAGAGTGGACCACTGGTTTCAGCACTAGTTTCAGCTGAAAAGAAATAAATTTCCCTGGTTTACCACAACAGGTTATCCCAGTACTGCTTTGTGCAAGTCATTATGTGTGTGGTTCAGCTATCCATGTGGGAAAATATTAATTTTCCTATCATTATAGGAATATATGAAGCTAAAATACATTGCAGAAATATATTTATGAGGCACTGAAGTATCAGCAGGATGGAGTGATGGAAGCAAAGAGGAGCAGTGCTGTGTAAGGGGACAGAGAGAAGCAGCTTGGACTGCTGGTGTTAATACCTGTCCTATGGAAACCACCTTCAACAATGGTCAGACTGTTTCTAAGAATTGAACTGGATTAAAAAGAATAAAACACATAATTTACAAGTTAACTTCTGCATAGGCAAGTGGGTATTTGCCAAGGTTTTTGTTCAGATTGTAGAAAATTGCAAAGAAGGAACACAAGGCTTGAATTAAATCCTGTTCTCAGAACAGGGATACTGATAATTTCCTTGTAGGAAATGCCTGTGAATTTTGGATTTTGAACATGTTGTCTGAAATCATTTCAGATTCTGTTACAGAAATGCACATAAAGACCCTGCAGAAGAAACAACAGCCTAATGTACCTCCAGGTTGGGTGGGCTGCCCCGGGGATGCAGAACGGAGCCCCTGGGGTGGTCTGTTCCCAGAGCCCTGAGCAGCTGGATGGTCCAAATACAGGGAATGTCCCAGTAGCATTCTCTCTTCTGCTCTGGTCAGCCTCGGCCTTTGACCTTCACTGAGCTCCCCAACACTGCCATCAGAGTCCTACAGAAAGCACCAATCAGAACAGCAGCTATAACAAACCCAATGTATTTCTTCCAAACCCAGGCACTGTTTTCTGATTACATTAGCCCTTGAAACACATATAAATTTAAGTCTGTATTATTTACATTGAATAAAGAAAACAAACCCAGGAGATATCTGGGTTTTAAACTGAGATCTGCATTTATCAGTACCAGACAGAAAAGAATCATTGCAGACAAACATCATTTATTTTGTTAGTGATATCCCAGTGTGATGAGGATCTAAGTTATATTTTTAGCACATGAAGCCTTTAATGTTATAGATTTGGCCAGTGCTGACTGTCTGACCTTGAAACATTGGCAGCATCTAAAAGCTATTGACTCTCTGTTGTACTGCATGTCAGACAAAAGCTTCAATTTTTAAGCAGGTTTGGAAGGCACTTAAAACAGAGATGGTTCTGTGGATTCTGCCTTCAAAGCTGCAGGGAAAAACCAGCTTTGTTTCCATGCAGGAAACAGGCTGAACACAGATACACACACGTGCACAGTGTCATTCCAAGGCAGCATTAGGAACATCCAGGAGAGTATTATTTATCTTACAAAGGAGAAGGGACAACTGCACACACCTTGCCAGAATCTGGGGGAGTTTATTAGTGCCTTGCATGGACAGACTGAGCAGTCCATGACTATGGGAAAGGGGAAAAGAAAATTAGAGATGCATTTGTAATTGGCAGTGCTGATGAGAAAATGTCACTGCAATTACAGCCACACTCGGAGCTGACACTGTAGAAAGCTTTTCACCAAGCCCATCCACTGGAGCTCATTAGCAAAATAAAGAAAGACAAAGGAACAGTTAAGGAAGTGAGTCAAGTCAGTAATTATTTAGACTAAACTGACCAAGACAGAAGGAAGAAATTGCATAGGCATCTGTAAAAGCAAAAAAGCAAGATCTGCAGAATAAAGGTGTTCATGGAGCACACTGCAGTATTCGAGTTCACTTCCTTCACACATTCCCCCAGCTATGCCAATTAGAATAAACACCCAGTCCAAACTATTTTCCACACAGAAAGTACTTAGATGCGTAACAAAGAAATTGTGAGGCAGACAGTTCTATTTTACTCTTGATATGGTTTTTACTTTAACTGAACAGGAGTATTTTGAGGTTTAGTTACAAAACCAGCAGCAACAGCATGTGCATGTAAACATTTGTTGAGTTGTTCTCCCTAAAACACTCCTATGGCTGGTAAGTGCAGTGTATTTGTCCTATTAACCATTCCATCCATACTGCTGAAGTGACAAAGTGACAGGACAAATCTGGTGCATGGGAATACCTTGAAAACCAGGTATATGTGATGTTAGGTACAGCTTGGTTGTAACAACACTGAGCCTTCAACGTTTCTAACAAGTTTTACATGAGAACAAGGCCAACAGAAGTGGGTGGGATCACTTCCAGCAGGGAATGAAGTATGAACCTGTTCTACAACCAACAGGAAGGATAAGCTTGAAATATTTTATCTACTTTTGAGTAAGAAAGTACCACTTCAAAACTACTGTACTGGAAAGCAAAGGACAGTAAGTTACCTCCAAATGGTCCACCCCTTCTTGGGGAGGTGACTGATTTAATTTGGCTAAAAGAGTCAGGACAGGATCCCTGTGATATCCTTTATCCAGTCTCCTCACCACTTGCCCTTCACTTGGAGGATCATAGTCCTAAAACAAAGAAACAAATCTACATAACACACGATCCAAAACTGCTTTTTGTAGGAACTTGAATCATTCTTATTTTAGCTCACAACTAAGCTGGTTTTATTTTTAACAGGAAGTTGTTACAGTTTCCACACTGAAAAATTGTGTCATAAAAATCCAGGCATTTAAAAATAAGCAAACAGATGACACTGCTTTCTCCTTTTAGCCACAGACATGCACAGTCTTTATGTGATGCAAAGGACTGTTAGAGAAGAAGACTTCTTAGAGAGGAACAAGGTCCTTTAGGCCTCCAAAGAGTAAGGAAACAGTTAAATCCTGACACCAACTCACTACTAGCAATGCTGTGGCTGCAGAGCTGCTCTCGTCAGCAAGGAAACAGTTTCCTCACCCAAACAGACTAGTTTGAGGATGGAGGAATATTGGAAAGAGCTACAATCCAGCTGACAAAGACAGGGAAGAACATCTTAGCAAACAAATGTTCTTCTGATGGAGAGAACTTTAGGTTAACCTGATATGAGTCTTAAGCCCAGAGTTTGAGAGAGAGTGTGGCAGGCAGGGGAGGCATCTGAAGGTCTGCAGGGTCAGGGCACAGTCTCACAACTATGGCTGTTGTTCTGGGATGTGCAGAGGCAGTTGGACTTGATCATTCCTGTGGGTACTTTCCAACTCAGGATATTCCCTGATTCTATGACATGAATGAAAACACGGATATTAACTGGGAAAATTGCACATATGTATGTGTAGGAATGTTTAGGAAGGAGAGGCAGGGAGAAGGGAAGTGGACTCCCACTGTAGAATACATGAACTTGCCGTACTGAGGTTGGAAGGGACCCCTGGAGATTTTCTAGCTCAATCCGACAGCTCAGGGCAGTTCTTCCAGCATTTGGCCACCCCCCCCAGTAAAAACATTTTTTATGTTTAGGAGGAGTTTCATTAATTTCGACCTGTGTCCAGTGCTCCCTGTCTTTCACTGGGCACCAGTCAGAAGAGTCTGGCTCTGTCTTCCTTACTTCTTTCCACCAGGTATTTATACACACTGGCAAGATCCCTCAGAGCTTTCTCCTCTCCAGGCTGAGCCATCTGAGCCCTCTCAGTGTGACAGATGCACCAATCCCTCAATCATTTCTGCAGTCCTTTGCTGGACTCACTCCAGTAAATCCTTATCTTTGTTATACTGGGGAGGCCATGAGTGGACACAACACTCCAAATGCTGCCTCCTGAGGGAAAAAGAAGGACCAGCTCCTTTGATCTGCTGGGAATGCTCTTCCCAGTGCAGCAAAGGATGGTGGTGGCCTTTTATGCCTCAGGAGCACACAGCTCAGCCACGTTCTGCTTGTCTATACCAGGTTCCCAGATTGTGCCTCCAAAGCTGCTTTCCAACCAGTCAGCCCCCAGCAGGTGTACAGAGCTCCTCCTCCTCCTTGTTGAAACTCATAATTAACTCTCACTTATATCACAGCTCTGTCCTACCAAGCATGACCCAAAGGCAGAGAGGGAAAGTCAAAGCATTTGAGAAAAAGTTCTAAAAGAGAAAGGGAATGGAGAACACCTTGACTTGGGAGTTTTCCAGGACAAGGGACTAAACCAGAAGTCAGACAAGGAACTATAGTGCTGTTTTAAGCAGCTTTAACTACTCCAGCCTCAGCAAACCCACTTGAATAATTTAATCACACAAGCAATTAAAAGATGGCTCAAAGCTGGAACAGCTCAGAGCATAATAATGCTCTCTTCTGTTTAAGATGTCTTAAAACTAAAACAATAAAGAAACAAAAATGTGTATTAGCTATCTCTCACCTACAGAAGTACATAAATCCAAAACATAAATTATCCAAAATATAAAATACAACTGAGTTTGTGTAATGTCATCTTTTTGTCTTTGATGTTCTGAAATACTAACACTCTGTGAGTGTACAGTTTAAAAGCATAAATTTAAAAAGTTGGTAAGTGAAAATGTTTCAAGCACATCCAATTAATAAAGAAGCCCAAGGTGGAATCCACATTGTCTATTTCTTTATGAAACATTTCCTCACCATCTCATTGGCATCTCGTAACGTGCTGGATAAGCTCTCTGTGAGGTTTGGAAGAGACAGTCCTGCTTCTGCTAAGAATGAAAAATATTTTGTGTTACAACTATTAAAAACATTAATGTTTTTACAGGAAAAAAAACAAGGCCACATTCTTTAATAATTACAACACTGTGTTTCAGTAAATTTGGAAATTCCTACTGCTGGATGTCTCATAAAGATATATTTTCATATTTCTTCTCATATTTCTTACACTTTGCTTTCAATAAGAACGTGGTACCACATGGTACTTAAGCATGACAAGTCTCAATTCTTTTCCAAGTTGATCTCATGACAAAATAGCAGATTGAATCTTTTTTTCATTAATAAACAGCAGCATTTTGTTCACAGACAAAAAAAAGAACGAGGCTTCTTCAATCTTCATGAACTGAAAAGTTAAAGACCAGGTTAATGCTCACAGCTGAAATCAGAAAATGCATGAAATGGTAACTTGACTAGACTGGAAGAGTTTATAAAAATAAAAATTACTTCAAATTCTAATTTCCACAGCTGTGTCCAGCTGGTTACCTCCTGCTGCCAGGATCTGCCCATAGCTGAGGAGCACCTCCCCCTCCGAGATGGGTCTGTCTGTAGCCTCAGTTTCTGTGAGGGGGATGCTGCTCTCCTGCGTGGACACTCCAGAACTGACCGTAGGCACAGGGGATGGAACGGGGGGATTGCATGGAAGTGGCTCCAGGGGCCTCACTGAGGGCTGTTGGGATGGTAAAATCAAGGCCTCTGGTTCCTCATCATTAGCCACTGACATCTCACTGCAAGGTAAGAATATTATGAATGCACCAAAACACTCTGAATAATACACAGACTAAAGTCTTCAATCAGTGCTGAAAAGAAATTAATTTGCAAGTATTGTTTCACATGAAGGAACACAGCATTTTACAGAATAGCCTGAGAGCCAACAAGGCTAAATAACATTCTTAATAAATTTCTGGTTCTTACTAGAATTTACCACATGAATTCCCAATGAGGTAAGAGGAGAAATAAATGCTCATAATGCAATATTTCATTGCCACTACATGTATCACTGGCAGGTGTAGCAATACAAGATTACTGAGTACAGCAGGATACAATGAGTAAGGGCTGATAAACCCTGAGAAAGGTCCCAATTCCACAATTTTCTCCAAAACACAATTCAAATAATTAAAAGAGGAAAAAGAATCCTGGCTTATCTCATTGCCTGCTGACATACACATTAAGCATTTCTTTCTAGTGACTTTTGGAGGATATTAGGACAAGGGGGCATGGACTCAAGCTCTGCCAGGGGAAATTGAAGTTGGAGAGCAGAAACAAATTCTTTGCAGAGAGAGGAATCAGGCATTGGAATGGGCTGCCCAGAGAGGGGGTGGATTCCCCATCCCTGGAGGTTTTTCACCTGAGGTTGGCCGTGGCACTGAGTGCCATGATCTGGTAAAGGGACTGGAGTTGGCCC
Organism: Pithys albifrons albifrons; assembly: GCF_047495875.1. Taxonomy (NCBI): domain Eukaryota; kingdom Metazoa; phylum Chordata; class Aves; order Passeriformes; family Thamnophilidae; genus Pithys; species Pithys albifrons. Next base: position 5,126,584 of record NC_092463.1, on the reverse strand, counting down.
AAGGGTTGGACTTGATGATCTCGGAGGTCTTTTCCAACCCAACTAATTCTGTGATTCTACACGTAGATAGAATATATATATTCATATTTTTGAGAAAGGAGAAAAGGGTGCAGCCTGTTGAACTCACACAGCCTTGGGAGGGAATGGTTCCTCAGTTGAAGGGCTGGGTTTCTCCTCTTCCAGAGGAAGTTCTGCACCATCCCATGGGCTTGGAGGCTTTGGACTCTCCCCTTCCCTGTGGGAGCCCCGCTCCGAGGCAGGGGGGCTGGGTGTGGCTGCTGGAGGGGTGTTCACAGGGGTAACCACAGGTGTGGCTGCTGCAGTCCCAACTTCTGCATGTGAGAAGCCAAACTTCAGATCAGAGAGGAAAGCAGGAACTACAGCTCAGGCCTAGCCAGTTTTACCAAGCACTTGTAGACTTTGTGATACCTTTTGACAGCTATGGAGGCAAGACTAGATTAAGAACAGCCTCACTGTTGGCACCTGAAGAATTTGGAAAAAAATTCTTACTTCTTACTTCCTTTAATAAGGGAGACTGCACCACAATAAAAAACTCCATTTACTTGAAGAGGGTGCATTTGACTTAATTAACATTAAAAACACAGAAAAGAGCAAAAGACACTTATTTTTCTGATATGAAAAATTGTGGAGGGCTTGGGAGGGGTGGAAACAACACAGACCATAGAAATGTGCATTAAGTTTGAAAATAGAAATCTTATCAAATAAAAGATGTTTGCTTTTTATATAAATTAGCCCCTACTTTCTGTACTACATGAGTTCCCACTTGCATTATAGCCTCAAGAGTATTTATCCTGAGAGATAGCATGGCTTTGAAGAGGAAAATTAAAGGCAGTAGATTAAAGCATATTTGCTACTTCTAAACTTCAATTATTATTTTCAATACCTGTTTCTTTAATTTTTTCACGCTCATGACCATCCCCACTCATTTCTGTAGGAGATGGAGATGGCTCTGGAGTTCTGACTGGAGGCAGTTCCTTTTCTGAGGGTGGTGTTGGTGGTGGTGTGGCCTGGGGGGTTGGCAATGGCGTAGGCACAACAGACTCCTGAGGGCAAGAAAAATCATAACCACAGTTGTTATCTCAGTGCAGAATTCCTGACTTCCAAGGATCCCCAGGGAGAGCTGAGGAGGAGAGAGAAAGGCAGGTTTTCACAGAACAGGAACAGTTGTTGCTTAGATACACCTTCATGGCTCTAACTCCTCCATCTCAACAGAAAGTTGCACTGGGCTAAATGGTATGACCGGAAAAATAAATTAAACCCACTAAATTATCTATTAGATAATTACATTGGGAAGTCATTATGTATAGAATAGAACAGGCTGTTTCACTTGCAAGGGACCTACAACAATCATCTGATCCAAATGTCTGAACACTCCAGGTCTGACCAAAATTTAAAGTATGTTGTTAAAGACACTGTCCAAATTTCTCTGAAACACTGACAGGTTTGGGGTATCAATCATCTCTCTATGAAGTCTGTCCCAGGGTTTGACCATCCTCTTGGTAAAGAAATGCTTCCTAACGTCCATTCCAAACAGGAATTATAATATTATATGAATTTTAATGAAGCATTTGATACAATGCAACAAAATATTTTGTGTTATGGATAACATTAAGTGAGGATGGTAATTTTATGGTAAGAAAAATCAGCTAAAAAGAAGATTACAAACAAATGAACAGCCAAGACAGCAAAGTACCAAAATTAGCAGAAACATAATTGTGATGTTCCTTTTAAATATGACAGCAATGAACATAAATCTGACAAGCAAGTATGATGGTTGTCATTTAGGCTGCTACGGAGGAATATGATGGACCTTTCCTGAATTTTTCCAGATTTACTCTCTGACATTTCATAAAGAAAACAAGATAATGAGGCTGTAGGAAGACTTCCAGTTTAGTTTCTGAAGAATAACTCCTCAGACTGATGCTTTTATTAAAATCTCTTATGGACAGTGGAACATGCCAACACATTTGGCAGCTCACACACAACTGCGTGACATTGTGAGCACCAGAGAACTGAGGAACAGCTGAAGTTCTGGAGGGGAAACTTCACAGTGGGAAGGAACAGACCAAGAATGCATCAACTGCATAGTCAGGAACTTCTGCTCTAAGCTCAGCACAAATGGAAGAAGGAGAAGAAAATAAACCCCAATCTTGAGAGCACAAGTTTAAGTATCAGTTACAAATGTGGAAGGACTTAAAAAAACCCACTGAGATTCCACTAAAGGCAGGAGAGCATCACTGACACAGCACAAGGTGCTGAGGAAACCTCACCTTACACACTACATTATTGTTACAAATGTGCATTAGCAATATTAGTGTCACCTGTGCTCCAGACCAAACTAATTTGGGAAACATCAAAGCTGCCCATAAGCAGGAGCCAAAAATAGTCCCCCTTGGATTTCATTTAGGCCAATCAAACAAAGGCCCAAAAGGACAAAACTAATCTCTTGGAGGGTGTAATATATATATATATATATATATATATATATATATATATATATATATATATATATATATATATATATAATAAAAACCCAACAATTTCAGCCTAAAGACTTTTCAGTTTAAGCTGGTACAGAAACAAAAGGGCCATTAGTAAATGCAGAATGGATGACAGAAGAGGTTTCTAAGCAGCAAAAGAACAAGCTACAAGGAACAGTCCTCTTGGACATCAGGCCCTGCTTAACCTGCAGTGGAGCAGGGCAGAGATGCAGGATGGCTATTTCAGCCCACAGCAGTGAACTGACCACTTCTGACTCTAGAATGACACTGGCATCAGGTGGCATTTCAACCTAAATGCACAGAGCAGAACGAAACAACTGATCCCACTTCACCAAAGCCTTCAGGAGCAGGATTCCCAAGCCCAGCGATTTCCACATTACACACCACCAGACTGCAGCACAGCCACACTGGTATCAAAATAAGAGCCAGCTGTCATTTGATTACCAAAGGGAACACAGGAAATTATCCTTTATTACAGGAAGCTCTACTAATCAATTAAGCATTTACTGAAAACTACTGAGCTCAAAATCACAAAGAATTAATAGTTATTTTAGCAGATAGTAAAGAATGGCTGCAATCCCCTAAGACCAAAAATATCACCCTCAGCTTCCATTTCCTCTCAGATGAAGAAATTACTTGCTTCCTATTTCAGTTGTTCACAAGCAAGCAGCACACTTTTTGTTGAAAATAACATGAGCTGTCTTTTGACAACATGAAATTAAGTACCAAGTTCTTCCATTAGAAATCAGTTTTGTGCTTGGCCTTAAAGTAAATAAATAAATAAATAAAGCATGCTGCACTCAGCACAAAGGAGTTGATTTTGCCTTCTCTTCAATTTTCTTTTTTAAAGTGAAATAGGATCACAGAAGGATTTGGGTTAGAAAGGTCCTCAAAGACCACTTCGTTCCACACCCTGCCATGGGCAGGGACACTTTCCCCTATCCAGGTGGCTCCAAGCCCTGCCTAGCCTGGCCTTGGACACTCCCAGGGATGGGGCAGCCACAGCTTCTCTGGGCAACCTGTGCCAGGGCCTGCCCACCCTCACAGTCAGGAATTCCTTCCCAATATCCCATCTAATCCTGCCCTCTGGCAGTAGGCAGCCATTCCCCCTCCCCTTGTCCAAAGTCCCTCTCCAGCTCTCCTGGAGCCCCTTTAGGCACTGGAAGGGGCTCTGAGGTCTCCCTGGAGCCTTTTCTTTCCCAGCCTGGACCCCCTCAGCTCTCCCAGCCTGTATCCTGAGCAGAGGGGCTCCAGGTCTTGGAGCACTTTTGTGGCCTCCCCTGGACTGGCTCCATGTCCATGTCCTTCCTGAGCTGAGGAATCCAGACCTGGACACAGTACTCCCAGGTGGGGTGTCAGCAGAGCACAGTAGAGGGGCAAATAGGTTTAATCTTATTGCTTGCTGGGGTAAAATAAGGACTAATAAAAAAAGGCAAATGCTGCACGTTCAGTTCACCCAGAAATTATCCCTTAGAACTCCTGCAGAAAGGCTTAAGAAAAATGGACACTTACGATGACGGTCGTTGTGTTTGGAAGAACGTTTGGATCAGGAACTGCTCTCTGAGCCTGATTGTCACCCAGCATGGTTGCAATTGTTTCACTGAGAGCTTCATTTACAAACTGGTTTATCATTTCTGAGTCCACAGGGACACCAGCATTGACAAAGAGCTGGAATCCTCCTCCACCTGCAACTTCAACTGAAAATGAAAGAACATAAAGCTCAAGTCCAGGTCTCACTTATCAAAGGGCTTGCTCTGTACTGCAGCCAATCATTGTATTCTCCATGAGCTTTTAAACATTCCTTTGAAAAAACTGATTTTTGAGTTTGTTTTTTTTACTTTACAGATAAACAAGAGTAGAGAAACAATCCAGGATCATAAAAGAAGGCAACAGGGAAGGGCAGTGACATCACAGCAGAAATGCATTTCTCTCCACTCTCACCCACTTACAAGAGAGGTAATTTTTGACATAACTATTAACAAAGGAAAAGCAAACAAACATTACAGGCTTAGCAAAATGCCAGATCTGATTTAGATGGCCGACAACAGAAGGTGATTTGTACAGTGGTGTGATTTATGCCTTCTTTATTTTTACATAATTTATTTCAGTGGCCTTATACCACAACATAAATTCAAGAGTGAACTGCTGCTTTTTAGTTTCACTGATTCAGCATTATCCACTCTCAGGCTCAGGCAACAGTGACCTACACAGCTTATTAAAATCAGCCAAAAACTGAGATAACCCACCTGCTGAGAACAGTAACTCCTACTCACCCATGTCAGGGGGTACAACCCCCTCATCTCCACTCTCTGAGCTGCTCACACTGGGAACTGTTTCTTTCTGGACTGGGAACATCCCACTGATAATTTTGGCCATTATTTCCTGTTCCACCCTGGCAAAATAAAACCCATTTAACCATCAGCTAATACCAAGACACCCACAGGTAACACAAAAGAGCATCCTTAACATCAAATACAGGGCAGCTCAGAGGAAAAGGGAGAAGGGAATGGAGATGAGAAGAAAGGGAAGCACAGTTAGGGAATCATTCCTTCTTCCATATATATTCCTTCACCACTTTGTTCCATTGCAACTCACCAATTTATCAACCTGTTTTCTATAGTTTCTCTCCTTTGAATCAGTTCATCCAAAACATCAGCAGGCTGCTGAGGGACAGGAGCCACTGGAGGAAACAAAGGACCGTTGTACTTTGGTGAGGCAACTTTAAACTGGCCATTAAGCTCCAGAAGAGGCTCAGAGAACTCTGGAATTTCATCCCTCTCCTCTTCCTGATCCTAATAAATAAGCAGTAAATTAGGTTCTGTGCATTTCTGGAAGGCAATGTCATTGAGGTAACTGTCAGGGTTTTTTTCTTCAAGAAACACTTGCAGATGTGTCACAGCACACAAACCACATTCTCCTTCCTCAGTGGGCTGTGGTTAATTGATACAACTCTAAGCTTAGCAAATCATAAATCTGTAGAGGTATAAAGTTATAGGAACTGCTAAGTAAAACATGATTTGGCTCATATTTCCTGCCTGTGCTGCACAGGGCAGGGAGCCAGTGGCAATGGTAATACTTGAAAAATTCACTTGTGACATAAGTCAAGTTTCTTTAATGTACACACCAGAAATGTTTGTCCTCTAAACAAAAAACTTTAGGAAACTTTCTAAAGTTACTTGTTGAGTTAGGGTTGTTTTGTTTCTTTGGTTTGGGTTGGGATTGAGTGTTTTGGTTCGGTTTTTAAAAATAAATTAATCTTGTTCCATCAAGTCTCCTGTTTAAAAAGACACAGTCCTAAAAATTAACAAGGATGTAATCTGTCCAAACTCAACTCAACCTGAAGACTGGACATTCTTACTTTACATATATGTTACATGTGTGTTTACACTTCCATTAACTCCAGCTGCTGGAAGTTAAAGGGCATTTCTGGGTAATAATTCACAAAATCCTCACAGACATCTTGATCTCAATGATAATGTGCTAATTTTAAAAAGTTATAGAAGTTACTTGGTGTGTGTGTTACAAGGTTTGGCTGTTCCCAAAGGTGCCTCCCTCCTTCTCCCTGGAGCACACACAGCACCAAGTCCCAAAAAGCAGCCACTGATATACTGTAAAGTCTCCTGATGGATGAGAACCTGCATCCTTCAGCTGGAATATTAAAAACAAATGTCTCTAATAGCAATATGACTCTCTAAGAAGAAAATTTGGCAGGGCAGAAGAGATGAAGAGCTGAGTCCTAAATTACCAGTGAGAGGTATGTGATGGTGCATAAAAGAGCTCCCTGTAAATCCACATTTACTAAGATTAATCTCCAACAGAGTGAAAAGAGAAAAAAGTCTTCTTTTCCCTTACATAAATTTAAGTTACTTTTAACCCATAAAATAAGGAAAACCCCATGTTATATATTACCTATGAATAAAAGAACCAATCACTGGAAACAGAAAGAACAGAGAAGGGGGAAAAAAAAGATAGTACCATTTTCCTGTCTCCCTACCCAGCATTGTTAATTCTTTCCTACTTTAATATACTTTAAAACTGCAAGGTCAGAGAGGTCCCTGCTGGGTATTACAACAAAGAGCTATTGGGGAGCAGGATCTTTCTGGATATTTAAATTGGAATAATTCTTCAAAGAAGCAAGAAAAGCAGAATATGTATATTTGGGTGACAAACAAAGACCTCTAAACCATCCCAGGCAGAGAAATAAACAGTGAAGTTAAACTCAGAAAGCACTGGATGCCCTGCAAGCTGATAAGCAGTTCATGCTGTCAGGAGATACGTACTCAGAACCATAATTCACTCTGACAGCAAATGTAAAGATGTTTTTGTCCAGCATTTCAGTATGCATTTCCCTCTGCCTGCTTTACTCCATGAATTTTCTTTGATGCTGCCTACTTAATGCTTCTGAAAGTATGCAAAATACAAGCATCTGGATTAAATAAACCAAATATATAGAGTAAATCTCACATATATTTTGAAACTCTGACAAACTTTTGTAGTCCCCCTGCATTTCTAAATATTTTATATATAATAGTGCACAAATCCATAATAATGCACAAATCCAGAAGAAAATTATATTCATTTTGGGGTGATTTATCATTTCTACTGAAATAAAAAAATGATGTAACAGTCAGTATTTAATTACAGAGATTGAACTTGAACATATATCACCTTGTAGACCAATCTTGAATAATCTGCACTCAATTCTGCATTTTGCTTCCCTGGAGACTGTTGAAAATACCTATCACGACTCCCAATCAAAATATGGCATAAATTAGACAGTCTTTCAGATATGATTGGAATATTAATCATTGTACTTTATTATAAAGCATCAAAACGAAATCCTATTTCCCAAATTACACTGAGATAATTAAAAAAAAAGTTTGAAATTATTAGGTGGTATAGATTAGTTTCGTTCCATTACCAAACATGCATATGCAGAGTCTTTTATCAAAGCCTCGCCAGGTAAAGTCATGGATTTCCTGATGGAATTCTACACAATTCTCACAGGCAAGGCCAGGCTGCATTGCAGGTGTCACCTGGGATCTTTTGTCTCAAGAGTCACACGTATTAAAACACCAATGACTCCATGAGCATCTGTGGGAAACCAGGGCTGAGGAAAATACATTCACTCGGAGCTCAGCAGGTGGTAAACTTTGAGTGGTGTTGAAATTCGAAGCAAAAATTCTGAGAGGCAAGTCCCCACCTTGCAGTTAGGGTGTGTCCAGAGAGACCAGAAAGTGTCCTAAATCCCACTAAATTTATCACAGGTGCCCCAGAATGTGGCTGGTCACAGGAGCTGATGCAATAAATCATGGAATCGATTGGCTTGGAAAAGAGCTCCGAGATCATCAAGTCCAACCCTTGGTCCAACTCCAGTCCCTTTACCAGATCATGGCACTCAGTGCCACGGCCAATCTCACTTTAAAAAACTCCCAGGATGGGGAATCCACCCCCTCTCTGGGCAGACCATTCCAATGCCTGAGCACTCTCTCTGCAAAGAATTATTTCTGATCTCCAATTTCAATTTCCCCTGGCAGAGCTTGAGCCCGTGCCCCCTTGTCCTATTGCTGAGTGCCTGGGAGAAGAGACCAACTCCCACCTGGCTGGAACTTCCCTTCAGGGAATTCTAGACAGTGCTGAGGTCACCTCTGAGCCTCCTCTTCTCCATGCTAAACACCCTCAGCTCCCTCAGCCTCTCCCCACAGGACTTGTGCTCCAGTCCCTTCTCCAGCCTTGTTGGTCTTCTCTGTTCTTGGGTGCTGTTAGCAGAGCAAGTGCCTCTCTCTGAAACAATCCCAGAATGGTTTGGGCTGAAGGGATCTCAAAGACCATCTCATTCCATGCCCTGCCATGGGCAGGGACACCTCCCACTATCCCAGGCTGGGCAAACCTGGCCTTGGACACTCCCAGGGATGGGGCAGCCACAGCTTCCCTGCCCAACCTGTGCCAGGGCCTGCCCACCCTCACAGGGAAGAATTCCTCCCAGTCCCTAATCTAACCCTGCCCTCTGTCTGCTTAATTGAAAAGGAAAGGCCCATGCAAGGAAACCTACTCTGTGCAGAAGGTCTGAAACTACTTTGTCTCAAGAGCAACCATCAAACAAAAATAATCATAGTTGCTGTCTGCTTTATTTTGTGATTTTTCTTACTGTGACATACGAGCACCTAATTTAACTATTTTGGAAGAGCTCTGGGTCTTTAAACACAAGACAGGGAGGTTGCAGTGGGGGGGTTGTGTATGACAAATTGGGGCATTTGGTGCTCAAGACTGTTAAACAAGTGTCAGGTCATGGGATAAAGGTCTGTCCTCAAAGGAGCCCAGAGGAACAACAACATGTGGGAATGACCCAAAGGAACAACCAAGCACCCAACATGGCTATTCCAGGGGCTCCCACAGGACAACCAGCATGGATGAGCCCATGGAATGACGCTCCAGGGCCCCTTTCTTAAGGCTGGGCAGGTGCACCTGTATGAGGTGATGACACCATGAACTATTCTGGGATGCAGGGAATGGGTATTTTGGGATGGCACAACACTTTTAATGTGGTGTTTCCAGTGAGGAAGAGGAGGTGTGGAAAGGAGAGGGTTGGATTGGAAGGGATCTCAAAGATCACCTCATTCCATCCCCCTGCCATGGGCAGGGACACTTCCACCAGACCAGGTGGCTGCAAAACCCTTCCCACCTGGCCTTGGGCACTTTCAGGGAAGCAAAAAAACAGAAAAAGAGAAAATACCAAAAAATATTTCACACAAATACTTATCCTCCTCAGTTCTAACAGAATTAAGTTTTCATAATAAAAGGGAAAGAGGGGGAAGACAACAATGAGCTGTTTTTCCATATAGCATTTTATGGACATTTTTCATGAATTTGAAGCCTCTTTTATGACAATAACTTTGCTTTCTTTTGATGTCTTAAATCCCCCTGCCACTCCAGAGACTGATTTTATGCTTCCACATTGTGTTTGCCTTGCACATTTTTAAGAACATTGTCTGTGTGGTCACAGGCCAAACATATGTTTCACTTGGAACATTTTTTGGTATTGTGGTTAAAATATATCTCATTGCCAAAAATAAAAGATAAAAGCAATCCAGGAAAAAAAAAGAAAAAAGAAGAGATGAATAACTATTATTCACATAATAAAAATTTAACATTGCAGCATTTTTTGTTAGTCCATAAAATGATTTCTTGAATAGCTTTCCTGTTTAAGAAATTAAATTAAATTAAAGCTTTTTTTTGTGCAAACAGAGGAACAATATCCACATGGAATTAACTCCTCCCTTTCAACAGTATCAGTAATTTTAAAGATTTGCACACTTTTGATAGACAAACCACCAATTTAGGGATGTTTTAACTAATTGATGATGTTAAATGATGAATTCATTTTAAAAATAAATCTACCTTACAGACCTGTAGGCTACAGGGTTAATTTTTGATGTACAATCTGCTCCTGGGACCAGGAGCACACAAAAGAGGTAAAAAAGAAAACATTTAGGGGTAGATTTTGATGTGCACACAGCAAGTCCTGCTCACTGAAATGAAATCCAGGCTGTTCACCAAGTCTGAGTGTTTGTCAGCCCCTACTCTGACACAAGCTCAGTTGACTAAAAAAGGACTTGCTACCTGAAAAAATTAAACTGTAAAAGGGTATCTCAAATAAACCAGTGTTATAATCCAGAAATTACAATGTTGTGAAATTTTGGAAATTCCTAGAGGGATCCATGACATGAGCAGTAGACGAGCACAGAGAATCACAGAATATGCTGAGTTGGAAGACTCACAAGGATCATCCAGTCCAGCTCCTGGTCCTGCACAGGAACAATCCCAACAATCCCACCAGTGCCTCAGAGTGTTGTCCAAATGCTTCTTGAACTCTGCCAGGCTTGGTGATGGACCACTTCTCACTGCTTGTCCATGGCCAGGGACACCTCCCACTATCCCAGGTTGCTCCAAGCCCTGTCCAACCTGGCCTTGGACACTTTCAGGATGGGGCAGCCACAGCTGCTCTGGGCACCCTGTGCCAGGGCCTCACCATCCTCACAGCTAAGAATTCCTCCCTCATATCCCATTTAACTCTGTCCTCTGTCATTTTGAAGCCATTCTCCTTGTCCTTCCCTCCATGTCCTTGCCCAGAGATGCTCTCCAGCAATCCTGGAGCCCCTTTAGGCACTGGAAGGTGCTCTGAGGACTCCCTGGATCCTTCTCCTCTCCAGGCTGCACAACCCCAGCTCTCTCAGCCTGTCAATACATTCATTACATTTAGAGTTTTAAACTGTGAAATCCAAGTGCTGTAATCACTGCTGATTTTATAGAACTACTTGTATTTCTAGTGGATTCCAACATATCCACATAAAAGCTAATTTTAGCTTTTTACTCTAATTCTTCAAAAGCTCCTTTACTTACCAACACACAGTAATTTCTAATATTCTTTACAGGAGTGTAAACAGGTCAGCATAGCTCACAATGTGTACTTTTAAAGCTGCTAGTAAAGCAAACTAATGTTTTACATTGTTACACTTCTTTTTTAAAAAAGGAATTCATTGCAATATGGTTACCTGCATGACATCAGTAACATCAATGAAATTAGTTCCTGGAATCTTTGTGTCTTCCTCTTCACTGGGTATATCTTCTGGAGTCTTACAAAAACAGATTGCAATTGTTAGGTATTTAATACTGGGGGGAAAATGCATTTGCAGAAAAAACTCATGACAAGAAGGCAGTGAAATCACCACTCATTGTCAATAGTCTGAAATGAGAGAAAATGTTTTAACCACCTTAAAAGTCAGCACCAATTTCTCTGCACAGTATAAGGAGAGATTATTAGAACAACTCCTTCCTGCATGCTGACAACTCAGACCTGCTGCTACCAAATCTAATGGAGTATTTCAACATCAAAGGCTGTAGGGCAACAGTTTCTAAATGCCTTAAGAAATTTACTCATGTACAATTTCTACAGTGTTATTTAATAATCAGACAATCACAGAATGGTTTGTGTTGGAAGGAACCTTAAAGCCCATCTCGTTCCACACTCTGCCATGGGCAGGGACACCTCCCACTATCCCAGGTTGCTCCAAGCCCTGTCCAACCTAGCCTTGGACACTTCCAGGGATGGGGCAGCCACAGCTTCTCTGGGCAACCTGTGCCAGGGCCTCCTACCCTTACAGGGAAGGATTTCTTCCTACCATCTGACAGTCTCTGTCAGTTCCAAGCCATTCCCCTTTGTCATGTCACCCCAGGCTGCTGTAAATAGTCCCTCTCCATGTTTCCTGTAGCTCTCTTCAGGCACTGGAAGGCTGCAATTAGGTCACCCTAAAGCCCTCACCTCTCCAGGCTGCACAATCCCAATTTCCTTTCCCCACAGCATAGCTGCTCCATCCCTCTAATCATCTTGATGTGATGGAATAAAATAATTTTTAAATAATAATCACTATTTTAGTCCACAGTCTCTGTGTTATCCAGGGAATACCGTGACCACCACTGGGTTCTGGAGGACCCAGCTCCTGAAATCAGGATAGCAACTAACACACAGGGAAAACAAAATGTACAATAACCATACAAAAATAATCACTACATCACCCTGCCAGTCTGTCCTTATTGTTCAGCATGCAGCAGTTATGCTTAAGAGTTGTACAAAAACCTTCCTCACTGCTCAGATTAGATTCAAAACACTTCTGAAAAGTTCCATGGAAAGAGGATGGACTGGCTGCTCCACACACCAGAGGCTCCCAGGGACACAAGTGCCCCCAAGCACTGGGAACAGCCAAGGGGCAGATGGAGTGAAGAATATCCTCAGCCTTCACACCAGAGCACTCAGGCCAGTGTAAACAAGAGAGACATGGGCCAATAGGGATTATAATTCTTAACAGGGCACAGAAACAGTGTTTTTCTCAGAGTTTTATTGTGATTATTTAATCTTGGAAGAACAGTGTCTTGCTGCAATTTATCATTTTCTTAAACAAATGCCTTATACCATAAGCTCTTTAGAATAATTACTCCATTTTTCCTGGAACTGTCTCATTTCTCTAACTAAAGACATAAAGAAATAACTTTGCAGTAATTTAACATATTTTCTCTTTGAACAAATTTGAACTCACAGACAATCAATACCTGTATTATGGCACTGACAGAAGGAAGTGGAGTTTCAGAGTCTGGAAGAACATGGTCTACACTCACACTGCCACTTGAAACACTGTCAATATCCACACTTGGTAGCACCTGGGACAGAACAAAAAGCATCACTGTAAAAATCTTGGCTATTATAACTCAACTTCTTAGATTCTTTCTTCCAATTGCTACCGAGCTACTAAACATCAGTGACACCCTTTTCTCATGCCTGTACCTGGTATCACCTCAGTTCTGAAAAACAAAAGACTGTAACATCAAAAATGCCAGAAATAGTCACCTCCTTTCTTGCACTACCTGATTTCTCCTGTTATCCAATTCCCTGACACTTTGCCTTGCATGTGGCAGAAGAGGAGTGTGCCTGGAATTATTTCTATGGCAGTTGTGTGCCTGACTTACAATTTGTTTGCACTGTGTAGGTTGGTTATTGGCTTCACACTGTCACACAGCTGGCACAGTGAAACAAAGGCATAAATGTATTATAATATAGTTTGTAATAAGGGCATGTCCATTGCAGCATCAAAATGTGCTGCATTCCTGCTAAGAACAAAGATTTAAATGCTTGCTTAATTCCTCAGGGAAAAGAAAAATCCCCTAAAACATTTAGAGAACTGGGTGAAATAACAGCAAAACACATGTGGGTGGAATAAAGTGACACAGCAAGGGAACAAATCATGGAATACTCTACCTGTACTTACCTCTGAGTCCCCTGAATCATTTGTGTGTGAAAGGTGTGAGGGGGAGTGTGCACAGTCTCAACAATTCACACACAAAATAATGAACACATAAGAAACATTCACTTCCTTGACAACAGACTCCTGTTACAAATTAAAGCAGCAAATTCCAACCCACCAGGTAAGAACTGCAGTGGTTGGTTAATCAGGAGCGAAATCCTTGGGCTGACAATCATGCTTGAAACAGAACCCTTAAAGGCCAAAGCAGTCATCCAAGAAAACTGGCATTTATATTTATACTTTTTTGATTCCAAGTTTGTTCTGGCTCAAAAATCTCATTAAAAAAAGGAAATGTGACGTAGATCTATTTTACAGACACCTTGCCTGGGTGACTTAGGGAAGAAATAGTTTTCTATTTTGGTGAAATAAGAAAGATAATAGATAAAATCTGAGTAAATACATTAGCAGAGCACGAGAACTTGGTCCCCTCATTTTTATGTTTCTACCACTTGCTGAAAACCATCTCCAGATGTCAAAGTGCATCACTGATGGATGAGACTGCCTTTAATTAGCATTCATTAACATAAACAACCAAATACTCATCACTCTTGACATGTACCTGCACAGAGAGCTGAGGTGGATCCTTTTTCTCTGATCTCATCTCTATCACAGCTATGTTTGGTTTTTTAATCTCCACTGGAGGCTTTGGCACTTGAGGGAGGGAGGTTGTGACTGTGACAGGGTGTGGTTTATCTATGATGACCCCAGCAGGCTGCAGGGATGTGCTGCTGCTCCGGGTCTGACCTAAGGACAGTTGAAAAATAATTAGAAACATATACAAATCTCCAAAGTGAGCAAATTCACATATTAATTACAATTAACTTCTGTGTGTCTGTGTTTCAGACTGAGATTCTGTCTGTAATTGCTATGGGGATTCATCAGGTGATTTTAAGGCTGTCCTAAAAGAAATTGTACTCTCAACAATGCCATTTTTAATATCTGTTCACTTTTCTTGACTGTGGTGACACCTACTGCTGAAAACCAGAACTGAGTTTGCCACTCAAAAACTACACACGATGCTTCCCCCACCTCACATTTTCTTCATCATACCCGAAATAACATTACACTTGTAATACCATCCCACGAATTTGTGTTTGACACACCTTTTAAATAATAATTATCTTCTTTAAATGTCAATATAATACCAACCCTTTCCAAAACAAGGCCTATAGAAAGCTTTTATTGAAGGTACAAAAATACAAAAGGCATGACACTGAATTTTACCGTGTTTGGCACAATCCCATTGAAATTGTAGGGCTGAAGTCATTGCAAATATTGAATCCAAGGGCCAGTGATTCAGTTCCTGCTTACATGGATACCAAACTTAAAGCCAGAATGTGAATCCTAGAAATGTAAAGTGTCCCAGAAAAGGGACAGCTAAGCAATGAAACTGAGGAATAAGTTCCAGTACCTGAAAGGAGCCTACAAGATGCAGAGGGACTTGTTACATGAGAATGTAGTGATAGCACAAGGGGGAATGGCTTCACACTGACAGAGGGGTTCAGATTAGACACCAGGAAGGAATTCTGCCCTGTGAGGGTAGGCAGGCCCTGGCACAGGTTGGGCAGAGAAGCTGTGGCTGCCCCATCCCTGGAAGTGTCCAAGGCCAGGCTGGATGGGGCTTGGAGCAACTTGGGACAGTGGAAGGTGTCCTTATGGCCCTTCCAACTAAACCACTCTGTGATTCTGTGAAATAACTGCTCTGTCTGGGGGACACCAGACACCCAGTATGAAGAAAAAGGACAACCAGAACACTTTAAACTGATCCCTCAGGTATCCTCTGAGAAGGGCAGCTGCAAAGCTCATGAGCCAGGGCAAATCCTAGAATGGTTTGGGTTTGAAGGGACCTTTAAGATCATTCACTTCCAACCCCCCAGTCACTGACTTAAGATCCAAGTTGTACTTCCATGAAGCAGCAGCCATTAATCCCCACATGCCCTTCTCCAAGTTATCTGCTCCTACCTAGCGGAATAGCCATGGGAATGAGGTGACCTTCGAGGGGACCATGGGCAGGAGGCACGTCTTGGCTGGGGCTGAAGAGATACTGATGTTCCTGGGCAAGTGCATGCACAGGGTGCTGTTTCCTGGGGCTGAGGATGACCTTCTGTGTGTGAGAACGAGTCTGGGTTCTTGCTGACTTGACCTTTGTACCTGAAACAAGAGCAGACAAACTGCACATCACCAAGGCAGGGACATCACACACTCCACTAGCTCAGAGCTTCCTACTGAAGCAACCATGAACTTCTACTGTGGGATGGAGGGAATGAAGGAGGGAGTCAGGAATTTAAAAGTGCTAAGGTAGATGTCTCAGTATTGACAGCAGCAAAGGAGTTAAAATTGCAATTTTTTTTTAAAGCTGAATAAGCAGATGAAGACACAGAAACATGAAAAGGACAGAAGGACAGTAGATGGTTGAAATTAAATGTTGTGATTTAGCAGCTAAGAAGAAATCCATGATTTAGGTTTGAAATGCAGCCACAAGACTGACAAGTCCTCAAAGGAAAAGGTACAATCTACAAATTCCTGGTTTGACAACTCATTGCTACTGGAAAATAAAGCCATAACTAATACCCATCATTCCTGACTCCCAAAATAAAGGAATCACTGATTTCTTGAGTCCAGTTTTTTAAGTTCACTGTAAACAGCAGCCAGGAGTAATTTGGATATAAAAGTGTCTTCAGCACACAGCAGAGGAGAGCATTTATTGCAGTGTCATTTCTCACTATACAGTTGAGGGAGATCCTATTCAGCCTGTATTCTTTGCAAACAATGGTTACTACTAAGGAAATGATTTACTTTACTCTAAATGGATAAATACTACCTGAAAATTCCCTCCCCAAAAGAGTCAACAGTTGTGAATCAAACAGAAGTGCTTTGGCTGCTACTTTGTAGGCGTTAGGAAAACTTAGGAAAACGAATCTGGAAAGGATCATTTTGGTAACCAGCTCCATGTCTTCATTACAGCCAAAAAAGTGTCATCTTACTCTATTGTTTCTAACCACCACGTTCCTGTATTCACGGCCACTTAACACGTGGCAACAAGCACTTTTTAGCTCTGTTCACATTTAAGAGCCTCCTAATTAACTGAAGAATGAAAGTGAATAATTACCAAATATAGGGATAATAAAGATTGATAATGTGACTTTTAACAGATGCAGACAAGGCAATTGACCACTAAGAGTGGTAGTTTTGTACAGACGAATTATGGGTTATAAGCCTGGAAACAAGAACAGCAAGCCATAACTCTTCAATGAGAAAACACAGGTCAGAAAGAAGAGGCTTTGGAAAAGGCTTTATCATAGAATGCATTGGGTTGGAAAAGACCTCTGAGATCATCAAGTCCAACCCTTGCTCCAACTCCAGTCCCTTTACCAGATCATGGCACTCAGTGCCACGGCCAATCTCACTTTAAAAACCTCCAGGGATGGGGAATCCGCCCCCTCTCTGGGCAGCCCATTCCAATGCCTGAGCACTCTCTCTGCAAAGAATTATTTTCTGATCTCCAGCTTCAGTTTCCCCTGGCAGAGCTTGAGCCCATCGTGCCCCCTTGTCCTATTGCTGAGTGCCTGGGAGAAGAGACCAACCCCCACCTGGCCAGAACTTCCCTTCAGGCAGTTCCAGACAGTGCTGAGGTCACCTCTGAGCCTCCTCTTCTCCAGGCTAAACACCCCCAGCTCCCTCAGCCTCTCCCCACAGCACTTGTGCTCCAGTCCCTTCTCCAGCCTCGTTGCTCTTCTCTGGCCCCACTCCAGCCCCTCAGTCCTGTTGGACAAGCAATGGAATGAGAAATCACAATACAATGCTGTGGCCAATGGGATAAAACACTCAGAGGTCTCAACAGGATGTCAGAGAGAAGGAGCAGGAGGAGATTTCCATATATGATAACTCTGCAATCAGTACTAAGTCTGTATCTCTCTAAGTATTAAAATAGATTGGACATCAAAAGGCCTTCTCCATTTTTTAAGGAAAAACCACCTGGAAACTGAAGCCAAAACCTCACTACAAATCAGACACTAAGTATGAAGTGTCCTGTTTCCTTCTGAACCAGAAGGTGATTCTGATTCTGTGTCCAGCCATGGGAAGAAGCAACCAAGGACAGAACTTGTGATGACTTTAAATGCTGCAGTTTCAGCAAGGCACAGGTTAGCCAGAAAAACTGTTCAGCAGTCACAGACAAATTAGTGGAGTCAGTAACATAAACAGCCACAGTTCAGAGGCCTGTGATTTAGCAGAGGTCACACTGCATGATCTAACAGTCCCCCTTGGCCTTGAACTTTTGAGCAAAAGCAGGAATTGGCAGCATATCTGTAGTGCTGCCAACTTGTAAAAACAAGGTTCTCACAGTGGGAATGATTAAGCACTGTACACACACAGCACCTCATTTTAATTGCTTTCTACTTTTCATTTTCCCCCTCAAAAGTTTATTTGCACTGGGCAAAAACTAGACATTTAACTAAACTTAGCTTTAAAAAACTAGTGTTTTACATATATTTATCAGTTCACATTATGCAAGAAAACAACTCCAACTTTTTTGTTTTAGAAATGATCTCTTACTCATAAAAGTGTTGGTGATTTTTTTTCCTAACTTCCCATAAGAAATCGGGCATTAGTCACCACAGTTTATTTGCAAAGAAAATGGTTGAGAGTTATAAAATGACTGAAAAGAGACTCTCCAGATGGCCATTTCAGTCTTAAATAAACATCCTTATTCTAACACTAATTTAAACCAAGCTCAGTGAACTGCTCTAAAAAACACAGTCATTTAATAAATCTGAATTTTCCAGCCAATCAAACCCAAGGCCAAAGACTTCCAATAATTTTCAAGCCTTTATCACCTGGTACCTCAGGGCAGGAGGGGAATCTGTGGGTGCAGATCTGTGAAGGGAAGAACAAACCACACCTAATGCAAGTGAGATTGGTTTTTCTTTCTTTTCTTTTTCAAGAATCTGATGCTTTAAAGTTGCATTTTGTTTACACTCCTACTATAGAGGAATACAGATCTGCTTCTAATTTTATTATTTATGCTGCCCTGCCATAACAGAATCTTCACAATGGCAGCCCTAAAAATCATTTAACTGTTTCATCTTCATGAGACCCCCATGAAACACCAACTCTTATTGTCCCATTTGACTGGCAAGGTGTAGGAAAGCACAGAAATGAAGGGGCTTGGGCAACTGTTTTACCCAGAGTTAACTAATGCCAGTATCAAACAAAGGCTGACCTCAGTCCAAAGCCATTTAGGAACAGGACATATTGACTGGAGTGCTACTCCTTTAAATGGAGTGAAAAACAATCCCTGTTCTTCCTTTCCTCCCTTAGATAAGAATATAAGGGGATGTCTTATTTTATTTACTGTCCCAATAGAGACAAACCCATAACTTTCCACAAGTGCAGCCTGATGTGAAATAAGAGATTTTCTGGTTCTTTATTCATGCAAACACACATTGCTGTGCTGCTGCAGTGGGACTGAGTGGCTTGGAAGGGAACCTTTCTGGGCAAAGGCTCTCCAGAGTTCCCCCTGTTTTCAGGCAAAGAGCTTCCCAACTGTGCCAGTCACAGGAATTCTGGAAGGCTGAAGGTCCCATTGACCCAGTGCAGTTTTCTCTTTCATTTCTCTTTGCCTCCAGCAGAAAAGAAGCACAGGAGCAGCTTCTTAAAACTGCACACAACCTATACTTTCACATCACCTCACCACTGTCTAGAACTACCTGAAGGGAAGTTCTGGCCAGGTGGGGGTTGGTCTCTTCTCCCAGGCACTCAGCAATAGGACAAGGGGGCACGATGGGCTCAAGCTCTGCCAGGGGAAATTTAAGTTGGAGAGCAGAAACAAATTCTTTGCAGAGAGAGTGCTCAGGCATTGGAATGGGCTGCCCAGAGAGGGGGTGGATTCCCCATCCCTGGAGGTTTTTAAACTGAGATTGGCCGTGGCACTGAGTGCCATGATCTGGTAGAGGGACTGGAGTTGGCCCAAGGGTTGGACTTGATGATCTCAGAGGTCTTTTCCAGCCCAACTGATTCTATGATTTCACTGACACCACTGAATTCAACACACTATTGGTAGAAAGCTGGTAGTTTCAAGTCACCAAATTACCTATTTATTATAATTAGGTGGAGGAGAGGGCACTGTTTCTGCCACTTTACAGGATGCTGTTGCTGGAATGATGAAATTGGCCTCCCTGGAAAAGTTGTGACCTTCTATGAGGGCCAAGAGCCCAAGAAATACAGAAGAAAATTCATTTTGGACTCAGCAAAAGCAGAACTGCTGATTAAATATTTTTAAAGAAGTGTCTGTTCTCGGTCCAAATCTTAGTGGTCTCTGTATCACTGTTACTGCTACACTAAGTGCACACATTTTATTCAAACAAATCTGTGCAGAATAAATTAAATTATATGTGTGCAGCATAGCCAGGAGTCAAGAATAGTGATTTTTCATGCTGGTCTATACCACAGTACACCAGTATATATACCAGTATACTTTTTTTCACAAAAAAAAGACACGTTTCAAGAGAGGTAAAACAAAATATACAAGCAACAAGACTATCAGTTTTCATGTAACCAGTTCTCACCTTTTAAAAAAGAAAGTAGGTCTTGAGGTTTTCAAGGTTTTTGCCAGAGCTGTAACCCACATTTTCCAGAATTGTGAATACTTCCTAACAATAACACTCTTTCCTCGTGGATCACAACTGAGCTGCAGAGCACAGGTAAGGGAAGTGCCAGAAGTGGCATAAAGACCTTGTTAGGCTAAACAAGAGATTCTTGTGCTGTTTTGAGGATTTGCCACTGTGGATAAACATTATTACCATAGAATGGTTTGGGTGGGAAGGCACCTTAGAGCTCATCCAGTTCCAACCTCCTGCCTTGGACAGGGACACCTTCCACTAGCCCAGGTTGCTCAATAGTATTAAAACAACAACAATAATTATAATGTAATCCCCCAACCTCAAACTCAGCAGTGCTTGTCTTCAAAGACATGTTCATGTTTTATGCCACACACTTTGATGGCCTAAAAACATGCTTTCATCAAGTGACTGCCTTCTGATGGTAATCTCTTGTATTTCACCCAGAATAAAGCATTTTTACAGCTCTAATAAAAACCCAGGCAGCATTTTTAAACATGACATCTAAGATTGCATCAAGTATATTTTCCCTGCATGGGTAACAACAGTGGAAGTGCAAGAAGTGTGGAGGGAGCCAGCCAATATTTCCCCATGGATGCACATCCCATTAACTCTACTGTGCCCAAAATCACTTGAACTACTCTCACACTGAACCCTCTCTCCCATCTCCACACTTTCTCTCCATTATTATCCTTTATCATCTAATTTATCACTTCATCTTGCAGTAATACCTTCCAAAGTAGTTTTTCTGACATATCAGTGAAGGATTAACCTTATTTTCTGTATTAAGATCCAATTAAAGCATTACTTTCTACTAACTCAAGATAAATTTTATCTACACTTATTTCAGATATCATATAGTCTCACTCTTTTATAATTTTTTACACATTTTTAATAGGTTTGGAAATTAGGATCTTCTTATCCTAACACACTGCCTACAAAACTAATGAATGGAATTCATTATTAATCAACTAATAACCTTTATCAATTAAAAAGACTTAACAAGCTCTTACAGAAAGAAGTTATAATCTTCTTCTAACCCTGACTGGACTAACAAAAGAAGTTGCTTGCACTTAGTGAACTTCACCAATGACTCTGATTGCATCTTTCAATATTTTCAAGTTAACAGATGTCATCTTCTCACCCATACATTTAATTTTTCATATTTCAATTAATGTGTTAGAAGTGGGAAATGAACTCTCAGGCTCCCTCAATCTTTCAAATGTCATTACATTTCTGAACTCTGAATGAACTAAGCATTTAAATGACATGACTGGATAAATCTGGTATAAAGAATCTGTCCCTCAGTGACCTTTATCAAAAGCTGAGTTCATCTTCCAACACACTCAGCTTTCAGATGTGATCACTTCCAGCAATTCAGCTCTTTAAGACTTGCACAACAACAGAGATTTATTAATATACTCATTAAATTTAGAAATAAGTATTTACTTGATATGCTATAATAAGTAAGATACACACTAAGCAAGTCTGAAAATTTATGGGTGTAGTTTTAGTTTTGAAAAGAGCATCTTAAACAGAAATAGACTATTTCAGTTGGACAGGAGCTAAACAATCATCTTACCATTTTCTGAGCAATTCAGGGCTGATCAAAAATTAAAACCTGGTGCTGAGGAATTTGCCAAATGCCTCTTAATGCTGGCAAGCCTGGGCAGTGACCACCCCACTGGAAAGCCCACTGCAGTTTCTTAAGCTTGAAACTGAAGAGCAGGTGAACTGCAATTAAAACCCTTCATTTATACAAGGAATTCCTAGTACAGAAAACTGGGAAGGAACACTTTGTTCACATCAAATGATTACTTACCTTTAACACACTCTATCAGCTTGGGTCTTGGGAGTTTGGATTTGGGAGAGGGAGAGTTGAACCTCAGGTATGGTGCTTTTTTGAGGGTGCTACGATGGCCCTGGTAAATTGGTTTGCCATAAACTCGACTCAGATAATCTTCATTTTGTACCAGTGCACTTCCACTCATAGGGCCCTGAGGCACAACAAAAAGGGAAAAAAACCAAAGCAGTTTACAATTCTTCATGTATGAAAATCTGAACAGGACAGGGCCACCAATTTAAATTCAAATTATTACAGTGACACACAATTTGTCACGTTGATACTGCATTAACAGCAGTCACCAAAAAAAAGAAACCAACCACTTGGGAACTCACATCTGCCCTTCCTTCTCTCCTCTGCAAACTTTCAGGAAAGGAAGTTCTCAGCCTCTGTTTCCTTGTGGGATCTTCCTCTTGCTTCTGCAGGGGCTTAGCTGCACATAAAGGCATCTTTGTCAAACATCCTTGGATTTTTTGAGTTTTTGCTTTCATTTCTTTCTTGCCCTTCACAGCCCTGAGATTTTGGGCTCTCTTGATCCATGGGACCTTTGGATCATATTTCACTTGTTCTGCATCATTTCTTGCCATTTCAGCCTAAAGACAAAACATAAACATAACAAATGGAGATTTTTATCTTCAAGGCCATCAGAAGAGTGTGTGGGTAACTTTGAAGCTCTGAGAAATGGCCTGTTTTCCACGTTAGGCAGCAGAGATTTTCACTGAGCAACTGAAGTTTTAAAACAGAACTAGATATTTTATTCTAGCTTACTACATATTAGTAATAATAAGCAGTTTTCTCATGTTTTCAGGGTGTGAGTAAACCACTTTACTACTGATGTGAAAGAACAAGGCAAGGTGAGGAAATATAATGGAAAAATCCAAACTCATTTTCCCAGCCATACCTGGATTTCTTCACTGATTGCCTTAATCCACTCATCCACAGTCCTCCTGATACGAATCTCTTCCAACACATCCCTGGAACAGAAGAGAACTATTTTAGCTCAGTGCTTCTGAAATTGCACAGATTTGTTCCTGGCAAGGGAGTGACCTAAAAAAGCCATAAACCCAGAGCACAGATAGGAGGATTTTGGAACTCTACATCCTCCAAAGGCACTAAGCAAAGCCATAACTACCTGAAGGGAAGTTGTACCCAGGTGGGGGTTGGTCTCTTCTCCCAGGCACTCAGCAATAGGACAAGGGGGCACGGGCTCAAGCTCTGACAGGGGAAATTGAAGTTGGAGAGCAGAAACAAATTCTTTGCAGAGAGAGTGCTCAGGCATTGGAATGGGCTGCCCAGAGAGGGGGTGGATTCCCCATCCCTGGAGGTTTTTCAACTGAGCTTGGCCGTGGCACTGAGTGCCATGATCTGGTAAAGGGGCTGGAGCTGGACCAAGGGTTGGACTTGATGATCTCAGAGGTCTTTTCCAGCCCAATTCATTCTATGATTCTGTGACTTTCCAAATCCAACTCTGGTCCCAGAGAATGCCACCTGCAAACCCCACTCCCAACTCCTTAAGCACTAACATCACTACAAACATCTGGGAATAAGATGTGTCAGTTCCGACTTTGATCAAAACTGAAAAAGAAGGCAACAAAAATACACCAGCTGAAAAGACAAAAAGCAGATGACAAATTACTACATGGTCTAAAAGATAATGAGAGCAGGTATGATGCCTCAAAAAAAAAATTTACATGAATAGGACAGTTACTTTCCTCAGGAAAATGCAAATTTAAGTTGAATTTTAATAGAAAAACCTTTGTTATGATTCAAGTGGGAATATTTAACACAAGTAATGAAGCAAAAATTCAGAAACAAAGATGTGCTGTAGGGTGACTAATTCTTGACTAATTCTGTAACATTTACAGGATTACAAATGATGAAATTAGTCTTTAATTTTCTTATTTGTTTGGAACGTTCATATGGAAGCAGCGAAATGCCCCGAAGTCCTGGCACAGCAGAGCAGTTTGTGCAGGTGATGAAGCCTCAGAATTCAGACCTGGCAAGAAGTTACAGGCACGTGACAACAATTCAGCTCACATCACAAGGGTCAAGCACCACATAAAGTTCCAAAATCAGCTAAAGATTGCTGAGAAGAGTCAATAGGTACTTTTTGCAGGGAAGGGCATTAGTTCTTCAATGCAGAGATATAAAAAATAGAAAAGAAAGGTGCCAGAGGGAGAGCACACACAGGGGCAGCCTCACAGGCTCTGCACTGGAGGGTCTGACCTGTTTGTAGCCAAGGTGTCCATGAAGGAATATGTGGCATCTTCACCTTTTGCACGAGTAAGAGCTTCCAGATTCTCTTCCAGAACTTTCTTATTGTTTTGAACTCCTCTCAAAGTCCTCTCAGCATCCCTCAGGATGGATTTGGGCACTTCAGTGCTCTGAAGGATGGATGGTTTATTGGGCAGATGATGTTCAGGAGGATCAGGCTCAACAGTGGGATTTTTGGACTAAAATTGAAACAGAACCTGCAGCTTTTAATCAGAGATTGTAATTTCCTGGGAATCTGTTATCCTATCAGTGCCACTATATGGAATACTATCAGCAACTTGAGTTACTCCAGAACATTCAGTATGTTGCAAATATATTTAGAAGTCAGGAAAAGTGAAAGACACCCAAAAGATCTCAAATGGCAAATGATGTCAAGCATGAGAAGTGATGGAGCCAATTAGCACGTGCAAAGATGGCAATTAGGCACAAAAGTATCACATGCAAATCTCTCCATGTAACAGTAGTTGAGTATAATTAAAAGCCAAATAAAAAAACTCCCTAAATATATGCACTCATTCTGCATCAGTTTACCCCAAGAAACACCAATCAGTACTTGTAAGTTTTAACAAAATAAACCCTTTAACAGCCTTTGATCCTCTTCCACTTTCACCGACTTTCACTTTTCAGAAGGAACAATGAAGCCACTACCAGCCTTTTCCTTGGCTGAACTCTTTTACAGAGATACCAATCGAGCATAAATCAGCTGCTAAACACAAAAGGAAGGGACACAAACACAGGAAACAAGTTCTCACATTCATTCTCACACTCCTGATGAAACTCAGAGGTCCCCAAGTAGAGAGCTTGATTTAACAAAAAGAAGTTTAAAAAGAGATAAATGTGCATAAAAAGAAACCCCAAACCAACACCAAATACCCAAACTTGATGTAGACTCTTAAAGCATCAACTGTATGAACAATAAAAAAATTACTCCACAGATCACAAGTCAGTTTTGGCTTTAAGGCTATTATTGCATGAATCAGAACTGACCAAAATTTCAAGTTCTAACAGGTGTTCTGTCACAATGGACACAACAAAACAGAAATCAACACACTCATCCCATGATCCTGGTTTTCCCTGGTGGAAAAAGGACAATATTCTGAATTGTTTATCAATTTTACATAAGTTTTCATTTTTAAATAAACTTATTGAAAAACAGTAGCTCAATAAGACACTCAAAATCTGTGAGAAAATAACAGAATTACAGATCTGTGTTCAACTGTAAAATGAAGTAAAGTTGCCAGGTAGGCCCAAATCATGAAATAATAATAATTATCAATCCACACTGTGTCCATTTGAGAGAGAAGCTTTTATGCCTGACATTTGTATTATCCCCTCAAGGTATTTCACTAAGACTGGTTAAGGCAAATCTAAGAACAAGTTAAATCTAATTTTAAGTTATGTAATCTGTACATAAGAGCATCCTTTTAACAAACACACAGGTATGCAATGGTTACTGCAGTGCTGTTTCACTGCAAACATTCAAAGCTGTGTCAGTGTCACAGTATTTTAAAAAAGAAATTAAAAAAGTCAAGATATACCTTAATAAGATCATTCATGTCAGATTTCCATGAATTTGCTTCCTAAAAAGACAGAGGAAGAGCTGTTGAAACTTTAATCTAGAGACAGATCTGTCAAGGTCAAATCCAAAGTAGATGTTTAATCAGTTTAATTGGGCACAATGAACTCCCTGTTACCCACCAAACCTCACTGCTCTTCTGTGGGGTTACAGCACCACCTTCTGTCCTCAGCTCACTCAGCCCTTTCCTTTGCTTTATGACAGAGTAAGTGCTCATTTATACAAACATTTATATCTCACCCCACAGTGAGAAGTCAATAGGTAAGTCCCTGATTGACCCAATTCTCCATCTGCTGATCATCTGTCTTCCCACTGACCTTTTTCATAAGAAAGGAGACATTTCAAACCATTTATGTCACCTTTGTCTTTCCTCCCTGCCTTTTCTTTCCCATCTTGTTCTGTTGCCCATACTAAGTTATGTTACTTTTTTTAGTTTTTAGCAATAGTGGAAAGTAAATATTTACAACATAAATGGGACACATGGCACCTGTTCTATTCCTAACAGAACAGTTAAACATAATCCACTAAATGCTGCAAAATCTACATAAAAATGCAACAGCTACACTGTAAGATCTGACAAATGAAGCTACATTTTCTAAAGATAAAGCAACAAGTAACTGGCACCTACTACAAAGTATTTTTTAGGGAACTATGAAAGCTGAAACCAACAGAATCAAAGCTATTGTATTTCAAGCTCATTCAGAGACCTGAATTTCCAAGTCCTTCTTCTTTCCCACTGTGCCTATTTGCAAGAGAGGACCCCAGCACAGAGGCACCTTCAGGTTAACAAACAGATAAAAGCCTCAATTGTCAAAAGTTACATGTTGCAAGCACAAAATCAGATTTTGTGCCTCCAAAGGTACAAAATAATTAGCATAAGAAACAGTACAAGAATCTAATACCAGGCAATTCCTTGGAAACAGCATTGTCTGCAAAATGAAGTGGCAAAATGAGAAAGGAAGTGCTCAATGATCCCTAAAGCTGACTGCAGATAAATGGGACACTGTTCCTTCCCAAATGGGAATGTCACATCAGCACTACTACCACAGGAAGAGAACAGGCAGATAGTAAGCACTGAAAATACCCAAAACTTTAAAACAAACAAGTAAATAACTCTCTTTCCTTCTCTCTCTCCTTCTCATCTGTTTGTTATTTGGCAGAATGGCAGGAAGAGCCTACACAGTGCAGTCCATTGCAGGCTCATAAAGACATTACTCAGGCTCAAACCCCTTCCACACACACAGACTCCAGTATTTCAAGTAATTATAAACACATGTTGTTCCTTTTACAGGGGTAGAAGCAAGAGTAACACTCACAGATACCAGACCTCTAAGTTTTTCTCCACATTTTTTATTCCTCTTATTCAAAACTCCTTCCCATTCTGATTACATTGACCTTACCTGGAGCATGTTGTGCATTTCTCTTCTCAACTGGCTGAGATCTTGAAGTAAATCATCTGCTTTTTTCACTGTTTTCTCAATTGAACTGTAACTTTCAAAAGCAGGGAGTGGCTGTGTATGCAAAGCAGTGTGCCTGATGGGAGAAACACTCCTGATTAAACCTCTCATGCCTCCCCATGTGGCCCAAAAAAGCAGCCCCAGCTGTGAAACCAAGCATGAATTCAGAGGGCAAGAACACCAAACCTTTAGATAAAGTGGAACTTGCTTCTGCATCTGAAGTTACAGAGAGATAACTGTTTTCTCTGCTTATCACTAAACACCTTGAGCTGTATCCTGGTATTTTCAACAGTAAAACTACGTCTAATTGACAGGAAGCTCAACAGGAGTCAACAGTGTGCCCAGGAGGCCAAGAAGACCAATGGGATCCTGGCCTGGATCAAAACGAGCGTGGCCAGCAGGCCCAGGGCAGTGACCCTTCCCCTGGACTCTGCCTTGGGGAGGCCACACCTTGAGTGTTGTGTTCAGTTCTGGGCCCCTCAGTTCAGGAAAGAGATTGAGGGGCTGGAGCGGAGCCAGAGAAGAGCAACGAGGCTGGAGAAGGGACTGGAGCACAAGTGCTGTGGGGAGAGGCTGAGGGAGCTGGGGGTGTTTAGCCTGGAGAAGAGGAGGCTCAGAGGTGACCTCAGCACTGTCTAGAACTGCCTGAAGGGAAGTTCTGGCCAGGTGGGGTTGGTCTCTTCTCCCAGGCACTCAGCAATAGGACAAGGGGGCACAATGGGCTCAAGCTCTGCCAGGGGAAATTGAAGTTGGAGAGCAGAAACAAATTCTTTCCAGAGAGAGTGCTCAGGCATTGGAATGGGCTGCCCAGAGAGGGGGTGGATTCCCCATCCCTGGAGGTTTTTCAACTGAGATTGGCCGTGGCACTGAGTGCCATGACCTGGTAAAGGGACTGGAGTTGGACCAAGGGTTGGACTTGATAATCTCAGAGGTCTTTTCCAACTCAATCCATTCTATGATTCTATGAAAAGCTCTCCAAGAGCCACCCAGGGCCCTCTGAGAAAGGTGTCACGAACCATCCTCAGCAATAAGCCTCCAATTACCTGCAGTGCAACAGAAATCACACAACTGTGGAACATCCTGAGCTGGAAGGGACCCACAAGGATCATCCAGTTCAACTCCTGGCCCTGCACAGGACATCCCAAAAATCTCACCATGTTCCCGAGAGCGTTGTCCAAACACTTCCTGAGCTCTGTCAGGCCTGGTGCTGTGCCCACTGCCCTGGGGAGCCTGGTCCGTGACCAACCATTCTCTGGGTGAAAAACATTTTCCTAATACCCATCCCAAACTCTCCTGACTCAGCTTTGCTGTTCCCTCAGGTCCTACCAAAAGTAATGCAGAAGTAGCACAGAAATAGTCCAGTGTTTTGCTTCAAGCACAGCTTTGGCAGGCCCAGGGACCACACCAGGGACTCTATTACACCATAAATATCTAATGCACCTTCTCTGAATTTCATTAAAAAACCCTCTTCCTCTGTTTTGGATACCTGTGTTTATTTACCTGTCTCCCTCAGAATGCCAGTTCATTTCCTTGCTGTTTAATGCTGTTTTCCTGGAGTATTCATTTTGCCTCAGTGGAATTTCTTCAGAATTTATAACATGCCCCAGATGTTTCACTTCACCTAAGGTACAAAAACAGAAAGTTAAGTTTGTTCACTATATTTAGGACTTTCTTTTTCTTTCCAGTTATTTCACCATTATATAATATCCACTAAGGATAGTAAAATATTTTTAAATCTATTTATTTCAGATAAGGCAAGTCACATAAAACCACTCACACAAATTTATCTTCCTAAGACTGCTTTAAATTAGCCAAGCCAGAGTACAGATGAATGAAACTGGGGTGGGATGAACTGAGTCACAGAGAACAAATCTGTGGCATTATGGACAGAATGTTTCTTCCTTTGTCTCTTTTCATTTAATCCTGGACCCACAGAACAACAGGAATATGTGGCAGCTTCATGACAGAGACAGAAGCTGCATGTGAGAAAGACACACACAGGCATTTTGTTAGAGCATAATGGCTGGATCTTTGAAATGTTCTTCCTAAATCTTAGATCATCCAACAATTCTAAACACAACCAAATAAAAAAAGTGCTTTATCATTTTTATTAGATGTTCATGCCACTAATCTGATCAAAAGCAGTAAAAGAAAATTACTCTTTATTTCCTTTACACATGCTGTTTTCATTACAAAAAACAGAGACCTTGTGGATCCACAAAAAAAATCCAGAAAATCTCAATTCAGCCAATGATCATGACAAAGTTATTGAGCAGCTCCCAAGTTCTGCACTATTCTGTCTACTCTTCTATAAACCTGGCAATGAATGGGCATCTGATTTTCCACCTGAGAACACATTTCAGTGAGCAATCCTGTCGAGATGCTGTAGGTTAGAACATCATTGTCAACAAGTCTTCAATTAGTTATGAGGGATTTATTCACAAACCCAACCCTTCCCAAACGTATATTCCAAATATTCTGAATGTCTGTATTTAAGTGTCACCAAACCAACAGCTCAGAGTGGGTGAGGACCACACAAAGTACTCCCCGGCCACTGGAGAACAGGAGTGTCTTACAATACCTTCACTTGTAGCCTTGGGAATATTTTCCTTTTCCACAGAGTTTTCTTTCTGTGGGATTTTCCCATTTTTTGATACAGGTTGTGGGGCACATCTCCGAGGAACTGGTGTCTTCAGAGGAGACTTTTGTGTATGAATCCCATTACTTGGAAAATGACTTGAATATGCTTCCAGAAAAACAAACAAAACTAGTTATTTGAATGTTCATCTTCTTCATAGGAAAAGATATCAGAGAATCACAGAAGGGTTTGGGTTAGAATGGAACTTAAAGAGCATCTCATTCTACCCCCTGCCATGAGCAGGAACACCTTTCACTATCCCAGGTTAATCCAAGCTCCATCCAGCCTGGCCTTGGACACTTCCAGGGATGGGGCAGCCACAGTTTCTCTGGACAACCTGTGCCAGGGTCTGCCCACCCTCCCAGCCAACAGTGTCTTCCCAATATCCCATCCAACCACTCCCTCTGGCAGTGGGAAGCCAATCCCCCTTGTCCTACCACTCCAGGCCCTTGTAAAATCTAGAAAAAAACCTCAAAAACCAAAAAAGCCATGTCAGCTTTATGAATTTTTCACAAAAATGACAAACATTACAGAACTAGTTGAAAAAGTAAATAGGAAGAAAATTTTGTATCTCTGAATGCTGTTCTTAAGGGAGCAAACCAGCACCAGCACCAGCACCATTCTAAGATAATATGAACTAGTTTATTACAGCCTTCCACAAAGATTGTTTCTCACTAAGATTACTTTAAGTACAGGCATCTTCTGGTGCAGACTGAGCACTTAGTAAACTAAAACTCTCACTTTATTTTAAACTGGAAGACACTGGAACATCTTCAGAATAAATGGTATAAGTTACATGTTATATCAGGCAATAAAACCAGTCACACCAAGGGAATGTTTACTACTCATTACTGATGTGATGTACAATCCAATATTAATGGAAACAAAATTAATGCAAAACTAATATTGAAAATAAGGAACTAAGAATTTGTCTTCACCTTGGGCTGGTGCATGACTGGTAGGAAACAAACCCCTCTGACAGGAAGGCACTTCATTAGTGAGTGATCTCTGCTCTGGCTGCTCAGATTGCTTTACCAGGACACTGGAGGGAGGCACAGGATTCTGCTGCAACCCACGTGTGTTCACTGCAGAGCTGAGGAGATGAGACTGAGAGGAAAAATTACAGATAATCAGATCTGAGAACTGTTAAGGTTAGAAAGGCCCTCTAAGGTCAGCAAGTCCCATCACTCTCCCAGTAACACCACCAAACCATGTCCCCAAGTGCCACATTCACATGTTTTCTGAACACTTCCAAGCATGGGGACTCCATGACTGCCCTGGGCAGCCTGTTCCAATTCCTGACCACCCTGTGTTGAAGACATTTTCCCTAATATCCAAACTAAACCTCCCCTGGTGCAACTTGAGGCAGTTTCCTCTCATCCTATTGCTGTTCCCTGGGAGCAGAGCCTGACTCCTGACAAGATGTTGCAGAGAGCAGGAAAGTCCCCCCTGAGCCTCCTCCTCCTGAGGGTTCAGGCTGAGCCCTCCCAGCTCCCTCAGCTGCTCCAGATCCTTCCCCATCTCCATTCCCTTCTCTGCACACACTCCAGCCCCTCAAGGTCTTTCTTGTCATGAGTGCTCTCTCTTTCTTTCTGGAATGATATATGCATTCATTTCAATTCCAAGCATAAATACTTGCCATTAAATCACATTAAACAGCTTTTGATGTTGTATTTGAGAGAAAAGTCATTTACAGCCTCAGAGTACACATGTATCTGGACATTATTCTGCCTTTCAAAAAGCACACAGGCCTTACATTTATAACTTAGATTTTTAAGCTGACTGGCTACTTATTAAGTAGAAGTATCCTCAATTAACAAAGACTTAATTTCTCAGAGGGAATGAGAACATTTAACAATTCTTGCATTTACTTTCCACAGACACAAAAATTAGGGAGGAGGGGAAAGGAGTTATCTGGGACAGAATCAGAAATAAAACTTTTCCCAAAAGTTTTTTTTCTTTCTCATAGTAAGACATAATCCAAATTATTATAAAATCAACACAGAGATACAGATGAAATGATTAAAGTAGAGCTACTGCACTGTGACTCAGGTACCTGAATACTCATTTGCTGCTCCTGTATCTTTTCCAGATGCTGGATCCGTTGCACCATGAAAGCATTCATTTGTTTTTCAAGCTCACTGACTCTCTGGTGACAGTGGGGCCCCTCATGCTGAGCCTTCATGCTGGTTTGCTGTTCAGCCACACGCTGCAGGTGTCTGTCTGTCTCCTGCAGTTTATTAAGTAATGCTGAAACTGAGTTCACTTTGGCCTCCAAGTCATTTTGAACCTGCAAGAGAGGACAAAATTAAAAAAAGGAGGAAAAAACCTCCTTACTTCAGAAGAGGTGAAAGCATGAAGAGAGCAAAACATCCTTCACAGAATCCTGGATTTGCTTTCCAAAAGACATAAATAAAACCCTACTTAGCCTAGTGTTTGGTGGTTTGGCAATATTACAGATTTCTAAAAGAGAAATCAAACGGTCTCTGATCTTTGACCATTCAGCCAAATCCAAATGAGTTCCCTTTGGTGTGTTGGTCAGTAAGTGTGTGTTTCCAAACACACAGAGAAAAATGAGCAGACACACTCAGGCTCTCTGGAGCTACTACCAATGATTTGAGGCTTGTTTGGAACATCTACTATTTTTAGTGGACAAAGAACTGATGTTCCCACAAGCCTCTTACTCACCCTGAAGAGTGGAGCTGTCGTGGCAATGGCAGCAGCTGTGGCTGCAGCAATGGTTGTTGCAGAGTCCACTTCCCTGGGGGCTGACCTGCTGTCAGGACCAACACCTTCCCTTTTTCCTGTGGAGCCACTTCCCAAGAGCTGCACCTTCACCTCCTTAGGTACAGGAGGATTCTGAGCTCTGCAAAAATAAGTGTATGTCAATAGCACTGTTTTCTCCATATCTCCTCCAAGCAAATGATTCCCCATACATAGCACTGATATCACTATATAACCATTTCTTGAAGATTTCAGTATCCCAGGCACTCAGCAATAGGACAAGGGGGCACGATGGGCTCAAGCTCTGCCAGGGGAAATTGAAGCTGGAGATCAGAAACAAATTCTTTGCAGAGAGAGGAATCAGGCATTGGAATGGGCTGCCCAGAGAGGGGGTGGATTCCCCATCCCTGGAGGTTTTTCAACTGAGCTTGGCCGTGGCACTGAGTGCCATGATCTGGTAAAGGGACTGGAGTTGGACCAAGGGTTGGACTTGATGATCTCAGAGGTCTTTTCCAACCCAATCAATTCTATGATGTAAGAAACAAATTCACTCCCATCTTTTAACATGGCACAAGAAACTTCTCAGGATTAGCTTACAGATACTAATACAAAAGGCATTTCCCTGCAACCACAACAAAGAATATGTTTGCAGTTTGTGTTTTATGAAGTTCAGTGTCCCAGGTTTGGAGCAACCTGGGCTAGTGGAAGGTGTCCCTGTTCATGGCAGGAGCTGGAACAAGGTGGTCTTCCAGGTCCCTTCCAACCCAAACCATTCTGTGATTCCAGCAGCAAAGTCTAACTAGATTTTTGATCCTCAAGATTTCCAGCCCATGGATAAACAGCATATGTCTTTATCTGTCCTAAAAATTATTACGTAGTTTTGGCACAAGGGGAATTATCTTGTCTGACTCTTCTATCATAAAATCATTAATTCCAATAGTCTAAAGGTGTTCTCAAAAGTACACAAAATAAACAAGATACTCCAGTGAATGATAAAATAAACTCAAAACACCCTCACAGACAGAAAAAGAATAGTAACAAAGAACAGTAAATAACACTTTTTTCTTACCAGCTATGAATTTTGGTAAAAACTGAAGGGTATAGCTGTACATCTGTATAGAAACAGCACAGCTAAGTCACTACCAACACCACACACTTACTTTTGCTTTAACACTGCTCTCAGAGCCTCTTTCTGGCCAGTAGCATATTGAGAAATAAAAACATCCTCTGTAAGGGAAGGACACAACACATTTTGTAGAGTTAACTGACACAAAATGTCTATTTTATAGATAGAAACAAAGTATTATTTCAAAACATACAATTTTGCTGTAAAGAATCTCTTGGCTGCACAAACCACATCATCTATTGCAGTAACCAATTGTTTTCCTTCACTAAGTAATGATGAAAGTAAGAAAAGGCTTTATTTATCCCAATTTTATATAATACAGAATGTTGGTATCAGTGAAATCTAATAATGGTAAGTAAAGTCCAAATGGTAACTCGAGCTCAGACAACCCAGTCCATAAAACACTGCAAATTCTAAACTGGAAAAAAAAATTAATTAAAAAAAAAAGGAAAAGGACTGTGATATGTGTATTTCCCTACAGTCATCATAAATTACAAAAAAAATGTCAATAGCTGCACATTATGCTAACAGGACTGCAGGCTCTCCCCCACCCCGTTTGCTGGGCAGAGAAAACAACCAGATGTGGGAGGTTTGTGTTTTTCTGCTGCTGCTGACACTCAGCTTGTACCCAAGTGCTGATAATCTGCCCTGTGAGCATAAAGAGGAAACTAAAGTATTGACTCTTGGCCTTAAACAGGGCCAAAAATTGGTTGGTGTTTCTTTCCTCTACACAGCCCCAGATATCCAAGAGACCTGCATAAGTGTATTTTGTTTAAAAAGCCTCAACTTTCCCAGATCTGACTGGCACTGGGGGATTTAGAAGTTAAAGACATTGACATTGTGATTTCTTAAGGTTCTTAACTATTAAAAATACACTTTTATAGTATTGGCTGCTTGATGAAAAATATGCCTTTGTAGTACAACTACTCACAAGAGGAAAATGCATCCAAACAAGCCCCTGCCTTAAATTCTCTATTGAGAAACATGAACAGTTGGATTAACAAAACCAATCTCAACGTTCTGGTGAACTGGTGAAAGTCCCACTCAGTTAATCAGAAGAGCTATTGCAATGCCAGCAAAAATGAGGCTAAATTCACAAAACTTCAGAATGTACTTTACAATTATCACCTTTTAATCAAAGAAACCTTTGAGTATTTTCACTCAGGAGTTTCCGTAATGAAGAAAAATACCTAAGACAAAATTAAAGCTTTCTTTTTCTCTAATTAACCAGCTTTCTTACAAAACAAGGGGCTGCAGCAGCAGATTGATGTGTCTTACCTTGAGGTCCTCTGCTGTCCTCCAGCAGCAATGAAGGATCTTCTTGTAGTGCAGCTTCTCCAGCAAAATCCTTCAGGAGAACAAAGAGAGCCCAGATCAAAGACTCTGCTTTCAGTGGCCAGAATTTCAGAAGCAGGAAGAATTGTACAAATTATTACACAAATGGAATCATCTGCACTCACGAACAGACAAGCTGCCAATTTCTAACAATTCAGGATTACCCAAACACACAGAATTTAGTATTAAACACTTCTGCATATGCTAATGTTCATTTCTTTCCCTCTGATATGAAGGGCAAAAAGAATTAACAAAAGGTTTCAGGGTGTTAACGAGTATTGTGTCATGTGCACCCACCTTTTCAAAGGAAGAATTACACCAGGATTTAAAGACAAGCCTTGGTATTAACGATGGAACAGGCAATGCAGCAAATAAAGCCCCTCCAGACACTTCAGCATTAATACCACACTCAGAGGCAGCAACTCAGAGGAAAAGCAGCTGCACAGTTGTTGTGCAGAGGCCAAGCCAAACACTTGTGATGCTTTTAGAGGAGCTACAGCTTTTTGAGGAAAATGCTCTTCTCTGAGTTCAAGATTGCAGGAAGCAACAGCCCCTTTCTTACCATTTGGGATAAAAACACGGGCTCTGCATTAACAGCTGGAAGATGTTCTGGATATCCCTTAGTGCTGAGGACTCCTGAAATAAAAGCAGTTTTACTGTGGTTATAATAATAATGGCTTGTTTGCATTTCAGTACAGCTTGACTAACCCAAATCTCTGCATTTCCCTCCTCTGAATACCTACACATAATGACTTTTATAACACAAATGACCATGGATGTGGAGCTGCAATTTATAAACATCAATGAATTCTGACAGCATGGACTGAAGACTTATTTTACAGCATATAAAAAAATCTCTGAAGAACAGATTATTATTAACTATTATTAAATATCTTTTAAACAGAGATATTTAACAGGGAATAAACATCCCCGCCCCCATGGGCAGGGACAAACTATTATTATTAAATATCATTTAAACAGGGATATTTAACAGGGAATACACATCTCTGTCCCCACGGGCAGGGACACCTTCCACCATCCCAGGTTGCTCCAAGCCCTGTCCAACCTGGCCTTGGACACTCCCAGGGATGGGGCAGCCACAGCTTCTCTGGGCAACCTGTGCTTTACTACAATTCGCTTTTCAGGTGCAAACCAGTTTGGGAAAACGAGGCCTGCTGACACTTGGAGCTGGAGGATACAAAGATACCTTAACGAGAGAAGTCAAGCACAGCTGCAAACACTTCCTGGCGCTTCCAGCACCGGCCTGAGCGGCTGACAGTAAATGATGGTGAATCATAGAATGGATTGGGTTGGAAAAGACCTCCAAAATCATTAAGTCCAACACTTGGTCCAACTCCAGGCCCTTTGCCAGATCATGGCACTCAGTGCCACGGCCAATCTCACCTTAAAAACCTCCAGGGATGGGGAATCCACCCCCTCTCTGGGCAGCCCATTCCAATCCCTGAGCACTCTCTCTGCAAAGAAGTTTTTTTCCGATCTCCAACTTCAATTTCCCCTGGCAGAGCTTGAGCCCATCGTGCCCCCTTGTCCTATTGCTGAGTGCCTGGGAGAAGAGACCAACCCCCACCTGGCCAGAATTTCCCTTCAGGTGGTGAATGATGATGAGTGATGGTGAATGACGGTGAGTGACGGCAGTGACGCACCTGGGGCGCTCCGTGCGGTCCCGGCCCCGCTCGGGGCTCCGTGTGCGGCCAAACCTGCGGCAGGGCCCGGGCAGGGCGGGAGCCCCTTACGGTGCTTCTGCACCGCGACCCTCACGGCCCTCCCGGGGGGCTTCTTCCTGCGGGGTCCCGGGAGGCTGTCCAGGGACTCCCGGCTGGAGCAGCTCTGCTCTTCCATAAGGGAAAGGAGGGGTGAGTCTCAGAGGCGGCCCGAGGGTTGCGGGGCGCGGTTCGCTCGCGAGGTGCGGGCAGAGAGAGCTCCGTCCCGGCCCCGCTCCGCCTCAGCCGCTCCCTTCAGCCCCGCGCGCTGCCATGGCCACAGCTCCCGCCCCGCCGGGAAATGCCGCGTCCTTCCCTTCCCTTCCTTTCCTTCCCTCGGTGCCCGGCGGGAATCGCGGCGGGATCGGCCGATTCGCCGCCTGGCGTGGCGAATCTGCGGCACCGGGGGCGGGGCGGGCCCGGCGCGCGCGGCCGTGGCGAATCTGCGGGGCCGGTGAGTGCGCGTGGGGAGAGCGAGCGGGGGGCTCCGGGAGGGCTCCTGAGGGGCCGGGAGTGTTCCTGAGGGACCAGGGGAGCCCAGGAGGGGCCGGGAGCGTTCCTGAGGGACCGGGAGAGCCCAGGAGGGGCCGGGAGTGTTCCTGAGGGACGGAAAGGCCTCAGAGGGATCGTGAATGTTCCTGAGGGACCGGGAAAGCCCATGAGGGAGCGGGAGAGCTCAGGAGGGCCTCTGAGGGATCCAGGAATGTTCCTGAGGGACGGAAAGGCCTCAGAGGGATCGTGAATGTTCCTGAGGAACCGGGAAAGCCCATGAGGGAGCGGGAGAGCTCAGGAGGGCCTCTGAGGGGTCCAGGAATGTTCTGAGGGACGGGAAGGCCTCTGAGGGATCAGGAGTGTTCCTGAACGACCGAGAGTGTTCCTGAGGAACCAGGGGAGCCCGTGAGGGACCAGAGGGTTCCTGAGGGACAGAGAGCGCCCATGAGGGAGTGGGGGGGGGGGGGGCTCAGGAGGGCCCCTGAGGGGCCGGGAAGGCCTCTGAGGGCACAGGAGTGTTCTCAGGAACGGGAAGGCCTCTGAGGGATCGGGAGTGTTGCTGAGGGACCAGAGGGCTCCTGAGGAACAGAAAGCGCCCATGAGGGGCTGGGAGTATTCCTGAGGGACGGAGGCATTTCCGAGGCACCGGGCGCGTTCCCGACGTCCAGGAGCGCCCGTGAGGGACTGGGAGAGCCCGGCGCGCTCCCGAGCGCCGTGGAGCGCTCTTGAGGTGCCAGGAGCGTTCCCTGAAGGGCCGAAGCGCTCGCTGAGGGGCCGGGAAGGGCAATCCCGTCCCTGCTCAGGCGTTTTCCCCGGCGGGGGGGGAAGAGAAGGGCGCTCTGTGTCCGGTGTCGTGCCGGGATTTGGCCGAACGAGCGAGCCCCGAGCCGGGGAACCCAAGGTGCCCTTGGCACGGGAAGCTGCAGGATCGAGTGAAGGGAAACAAAAAATAAAGCGAGGTGAAGTTGCCTTATATGCAGGGTTTGATTGTATTGGTTGAGAAGCATCAGCCAGGTCTGATGTACCTTAAATAGGGAGACTTATAGGAAAAGGGGTATTTCCTCCCAGGATAGGCACCCAAAGTGTCCAGAGAAGCTCTCGGGGATCTGGTTTAACACCGACTGTGCTAACTCGCCTTTGGTGTCAGATTTCTACCATTCATTTCCTTCCTCCAGGGCAGGGCCCTGCCCAAATCCAGGAGATAACCAGGCACAGCTAATTATCCACCCACCTTCTGACCAGCCCCTTTCTCATCTCACCACGTGCTTCTCACTTCTTTAAATGCCTCTGGCCTCTTAAAACCAATTAGTTTGTGGGTTTTTTTAATCTTAGTCAAGTTTTAGCCTAATGATCCCCAGGAATAAAAAGAACTTTCTCTATAGGCTGAGGAGGCTTTATCTTGACCCAGTTCTTTGCATCTGTATTTTTATTCTTTTCTTGACACAATTCTTTGACTCAATATTTTTATTCTTATTTATTTTGACACATTTTTTTGACTTGATGTTTTTATTCTTCCTTGTCCTTTTCAGAAACATTCACATGGTGTTCACTGTGTACAGTTGGAAGCAAAGGCTTATAAAGATATTTCAGCTTTCTCTTTATAAAGAAGGTGATACCTACACCTAATTCAGATGTTAATTAGGACAACAAGGGTGATGGATTTGTGGTGTCTCTCCATGAAAATGCAGCTCCTCACAAAAAGGGGGAATAAACCCACCCCAAACACAAGGCTTGTTTAGCTTCCATGGGAAAGGATTCTGCTGATTCCAGGTTAGGTCATGGACATGAATGGTGGTGGGAAAAAAACTTCCTCCACGTGCTTCACCTGTAAGAGTTCCAGGCTGGTGATGGAGGGAGGCTTTGTGGTCACCCAGGAGTACAGTAATTATAATAATAATTAAAAGCCCTGTTCGAGTTATTAGGTGCTACCTTCATGATCCCTCTACCTCCAGAGGTCTGGAGACAGCTGGGGAAGCTGCATTCCCACAGATCAGAAGTTTTAGGAGAGTTCTGACACCTGTAGTTCTGCCTCCTGTTCTGCTATGTTCAGAATCCTTCATCTAATCGCTGGTTTTAGTTATAAACCAGTTTTTCCCTCTTAAGGCAAAGCTGTCACTCTGTCGTGGTTTGTGTTTCCATGGCAATGGGAGTAGCAGCCACAGCAGAGACAAATACTGGAAGCATTTTCCAGGTTCTAAAAACAGGGCTAGGAGCTGGGGGTGGGTCTTGCACAGGGAACAGGTTTGTATTTGTGGAATGAGGATGGAAAATCCACAGTGTCTAAGAGACACCAAGACCTCAGGTTATCCTTAACTGCTTATTGTGCTCAGAGAGACTTGTCCTAATGTCCCTTTAGAACATCCAAACGTACTTGGAATGGCTCCAGAGCCTTTCAAGAGGGGAGATTTCCCAGCCTTGCTACTTCCCTGTGACCCAGTACACCTGATCCATGCGTTCCATGCAGCAGAGATTTGTTCAGAGATTGGCTTCCTTCCCTGTGACTTGCTTAGAAGTGCAGTGCTGCATTTCCAAATCACACTTAGCCCAGAGGAAAGTCATCCAGGCTCTGTAGGATTAAAGCTGAGTGCTCTGGAGTGGTGTGAGCAGCTCTGTGGGGAGCCCTGAGGTGGGTAAGTCGAGCCCTAGAAAATGAGCTTTTCAATCCCTCATTTTTAAGCTGTTTTCCAGAGGTTGGAGGGGAAGAAGAGAAACAGCAGGAAAACTTGAAATAACACATTTACCAGACTTCAGAACAAACCTGGGAATGTCCGGGTAGCTCCTTTTTGGGTGTTCAGGGCTGTGAGTTACAGCCAGAGGTGCAGCAGAGCTGTGATTTCACTGCGGAACGTGTGAAACACCTGTACAGGAACAGGGGCTGCAGACACTGACAATCAGGTGGTGCCATTGCCCTGATGTAGATCAGAGCCTTTCCCAGGTGCCAAAGCTCTGTGGAACTGCAGTTTTTATCTGCAGGTTTGAATCTTGCCAAACTAGTCATGGAAAGCAGATCGGGTTTGCTGTAAACAGAAACCGTGAAGCAACACGGAGTGTGAGAAAATGGCACTGACTGTTGAGCTTTGAGCTTCCTGTGCTTGGCAGAGGCAAAAATCCTTCCTGCTCCCTGCAGTTTGTCTGCTTAATTAGCCACCTGCACTGATCTGGGACAATTATGACGGGTCTTATTTCCTAGCAGATCATGTCCATTCCCCTACAGTAGGTTAGAGGTCTAGGATAGAGGAGGCAGGCTGGAGAGGGACTTTGGACAAGGGCATGGAATGACAGAATAAAAGGGAATGGCTTCAGACTGACAGAGTGCAGCATTAGACTGGATATTAGAAAGAAATTGTTCCCTGTGAGGGAGGTGAGGCCCTGGCACAGGTTGGGCAAAGAAGCTGTGGCTGCCCCTTCCCTGGGAGTGTCCAAGGCCAGGCTGGACAGGGTTTGGAGCAGCCTGGGATAGTGGAAGGTGTCCCTGCCCATGGCAGGGCTTGAAACTGGATGATCTGTAATATTCCTTGCAACCCAAACCAGTCTGTGATTCAGTGACAACCTGAATAACACCTTGTTTCTTCTTAACACCATATTCCATAGGTTTTCCATCAGAATAACCTGTGTGGCCTGTCTGCCCATGGGGAGTTCTTGGTTGTGGGAATGTGCATCTCAAATCCAGGAATCACATGTGCTCTAGACCTGCCATCCCTGCCCTGGCTCCTTGTGCAGGGACAGTGTGATAAGATACAAGTGTCATAACCCACTTGCTGCTGAGAGGGGGTGTAGGGACAGTTCATGTGAGAGCTCCCTGGTGCTATTTTTAGTTGCTTAGTTTTCTTTCTGTTGTAGAAATAATTGTTACTGTCTCTTTGTTCTCGTTCAGGCAGCCTGTGTGCCCCTTCCCTTCCCCTGCTGAGACTGGAATAGTTAAAGTTTTCTAAAACATGAATGTCTTACCCAAAATTTGGCAAAGCATAACAGAACATTAATTGTAAGCAGCCCTTGCTAAAGAGCAAAATGAAGGGGGTTTTCCTCAAAGTGATTGCACTTCAGTGCTCATTTTTCTTCCCCAAGTTGATGTGACTTAAACTGAAGGAGCTTGTTCTTGTCAAGATGTGATACTAATTATCATCTGTGATAGGCCTTAGGTAATATGGAAATTGGGGAAAAGGAAGACTAGGTGTCAGTGTTCTAGGAAACCTGCAGGGATGCTTTCAAGCCTTAACTTTAGTGTGTTGGATTAGGAATGTGAGTCTTCCTTGAGGATGTTTGCCTAATTTCTTGGATCCCTCGCTGTTCATTCTTCCCTTTTTGTCTCTTTCACTTCCTTTAAGGCCATTCTCATTCTTCTGTGTTTTCTTGCATTTCATTCACTACAGTCAGTGACCAGAACATTTGCTGTAGTTTGTGTTTGGTGCAGCTGCACAGAAACCAGGCCCTGCTGCTCTGAGTCAGTGGCCAGCAGTTCATACCTGCCTTTCTTCCTTACTTTTTACAGATCACATCTAAAGTCACTGAAACTCTTAAGGCCAGAAAGTGTTATGGCTTTGCTTCTCCCCAACTCCTGCCCTACATTTACTTTGTGAGTTTGACAGCATTTAAAAAAGTAAACGTGGTATTTTATAAGTCACTTTAGCTGTTTGAAGTGCCATAAAA
Source organism: Pithys albifrons albifrons (assembly GCF_047495875.1). Lineage (NCBI taxonomy): Eukaryota > Metazoa > Chordata > Aves > Passeriformes > Thamnophilidae > Pithys > Pithys albifrons. Next base: position 5,084,759 of record NC_092463.1, on the reverse strand, counting down.
GTGTTTCAAGACAGCAGTTAACAGGTGGATCCTGGAAGGTTTCATACCTGGAATTATCTTGGATGTTCTTTTCACTGAATACATTTCAAATAGGTAACTCCCCTTCGAGGGAATGGCTGGGAAGTTTCCCAGCAAGGCTGCACATAAACAGATTTCCAGGATGTATAAAATTGCATTGTGATGTAAAATGTTGCATTTTGTATTTATGCTTTTTTTGTGAAACTTGACTTTTGTCTCCAGAATAGGTGACTGAGTGGCAGGTGTGGGATATGGCTGGGCAGCTATCGGAGTCGGACCAGATCAAGCAGGTGAGGTGGTGAATGTGCAAGTGGTGGCTTTGAAGGTCTTGTGCTACTTTATCACATTGAGCGAAAGGTGTGGGGCATGGGACAGAAGTGCAGGTTATTATCTGAGTTAACATCAGTTCTGTAGCAACCAAAATTTAAACATTTGCCTGTTGACAAAGACAGTATAGTACCTGATTCAAGTACAAGCAGCATTTGTTGCTAAAATCTTCTGATAGTATATTTTTCTAGTAACCTTTCCTTCAGATAGCCCAGGCAGATGTGTGTAAGAAAAATGAACACAGGATTTGTTTTTAATACTCAATTGTCCAATTTTTATTTACAGTTCAAGGAGTTTCTTGGCACATACAATAAACTCACAGAAAACTGCTTCCTGGATTGCATAAAGGATTTCACCAGCAGAGATGTGAAACCAGAAGAGGTAGGTCATTGCTTCTGAGGACCCTTTGGTACAATTTCTGTGTAGCATTCCAATTTCTGAAGCAACTTGGAGAGTTTTGATCTTCCAAGTGGCTAAAAAAAAGCCAGGCAGCAGGTTCTGCAGTGCAGTGTGTGTGCCTGCCATGCTCCTTCCAGGTGAGTGTCCCATCCCTGGGAGTGTTCCAGACTGGCTTGGACAGGGCTTAGAGCAACCTGTCTATTGGAAAGTGTCCCTGCTCATGGCAGGGGGTGGAACAAGGTGGTCTTTAATGTCCCTTCCCACCCAACCCATTCCAGAAGTAGGTTGTTGGTACTACACGCAGAGGGAATCTGCCCAATCTGCTGAGTGTTGGCTGCTCCCTGCAATCCTGTGTCATTCTCTGAGCTGTCAGCAGAGGTCCTTGTGCCTCAGCTCCTGAGGGACGGTGACTCCATGGACATGGAAGTGCCTGCCCACAGGTTGCATCTCGTTCTCGGAAGAGTCCTGCTGAAGCAGTTGTTTACTTACCCCCATTCCTGCGTTGCAGTGAGTCCTGGGAACATGGGCCTGCACAGCTCTGGCTGGTGAATCCCGTGCTCTGCACTGCGGGAGCTCCATCACAGAGTCACCTGCAAGAATGATTAAGCTCTTGATAAGATTAGTTGTGTGTTTTTTTCTTCTCTCCTGTTGAGAGGCTGTTTCAGACTCTAATATTGGTTAAAAGTCTAATAACCTTTGTTTGACACCACTGGGGGGGAAGTTGTAAACAAACCATTGTTTATGAGTATTTTCTGCATCCTTGGAGTTCAACTCCTCAGTGCAGGCAGAAATCATGTCTCCTTTTAGCTTTGGTTCTGCTGTACTGGACAAAGCTCTTGTAGCTTCCAAGGCAGATTCTTCTTTCCCTAATTGAGATTAAGACCTCCCTACATCTCCTTTGGGATTCTGTACTTGAAAAAACAATTTCTGATCTCTTTCCCTACAGCAAGTCTAGACTTCCCAGGCACCGTGTCACAAATGCCACTCCCTCTGGGAGCAGAGACTTGGGGTAGTTCCAGAATTTGTTTCCTAGTGAGACTTCACTCCTGCTCAGCAGGTTTTGCTGTAGCTGATGCCAGGCCAAAGTGTAATGGTGTGGGGTTTTGTCTCGTTCATTTTCATCCCTTCTTTTCACATCCCTTTGTACTGAGCAGAACCAAAGCAATTTTTTTGTTTTCTAAGTAATCAGGCAAAGTGGTTGGTTTTCCTTTCTGTAATTCACAGTGATAGGGTTCAAAACCTTTCTAACATGGAATAGCCAATTGGTAGAACTGCTCATAAAGAATCTCCCAACTGTTTCTTTACTCTTAAAGAAAAAAAACACTTTAAATTTGAAAAATACTGTGGGTGGAATAGTCCTGGTATTTATTTCCCTGTCCACTTGGCTGATGGAGCTTCTCTGATGTGCTCTGGGTACGCTGGTTGCTTTGCTGAAGGGTAACTGAGTTAGGATAGAGCTAATGGGAACAAGGGCAAAACAAGGTTAAGCTGAGCTAGCAGAGAGTAGGTTGTATTTGGCTGTCAAAACCAGTATGTGTTTGTAAACAGAATTAAAGCAAAATATACTAATTTAATAATTTATTACTTACTGCAAAATATATAGTTTAATTTCACAAGAAGAGCCCAAGGATGAAATGGTATTGTCTCCTAGATCCTAAATGTTTCCTGTGGAGACTGTCATATGAGAATGAATATTAAGAGACGTTTCAGGCATCCCTCAAAAACTAAACTTCATTATCTACTGCCCTCATCTTGAGGCTTAACAGTACCAGATGTACTCACCCAGCTGTCTGTCCCTGCATGTGATTATATTTTGGGTCCTGGCTGGGGAAGTGTTTTTGGTACTGTTTAAAGCCTTCTGTCTTCCTCTTTCTGTAGATGACCTGCTCAGACAACTGCCTGCAGAAGTATTTAAAGATGACACAGAGGATCTCCATGAGATTCCAGGAGTACCACATCCAGCAGAACGAGGCTCTGGCAGCCAAGGCAGGACTGCTCAGCCCCCCTCGCTAGAGGAGAGCCCCCTGCTCAGACTTCACAAGCTGTGCTGGAACACACCTGGGATTTTCTGCTGTCGGGATGTGTGTCCAGCAGGTCAGAGCAGAGCTCCTGGTGCTGCTCAGACAGTGGGAACCATGAAGGGTTAAACAGGAAGTCAGTCATGGAGTCTGTCTCCAAGGTCCTTTTCACTCCACAGTGGAGTGATGTGGATCCAGCCTCTCCCAGGCCCACAGCTGGTGTGTTTGACTTTCAGGGGTGGTGGGAGGGTTAAACTGCCTTTTGCTGGGACTGGTTGAGATGAATCAATGTAATATGGGAAATACACTTTTTTATTTAATTCAAATAAAATCAATGGGAGCCATACACAGGTTTGTATGTTCTTTCCTAAGATCCATCTTTGGGCTGCTGAGAGCAGTTCTGTTTGCTGGGGGCTCTTTGCTCAGCTCCTACAGAGTTCTGTTCAGCCTGTGCTGATCCCAGACGGAGCTCAGGCAGGGCTGCTCTGCCAGCTTTGCCCCAGGTCAGCTTTGCCTCATGCTTTGCCCTCTCATCCACACAGGGGGTCATTAACATCACTCCTGCCCAAAGCAACTCCTGTGCACTCCTTGTTTCCCTCGGGGAATCCTGCAGGGTCCTCCAAACCCAGGCCTGGCCTGAGGCACTCCAAGCACGGAGCCTGCTGGCAGCTTCCCCTTGTGCCTGTGAATGCACAACAGTGTCTGTTCTGCAGGATGAGGCCAGGGAGGTTTGGAAGGCAGCTGGTTTGGGTTAGGAAACACCCCAGTCCTTTGAAAGGATCCTGGTAGCTGCAATCCTGCCCTTGGGTCAGTGGTACAGTGGAATGATCGAGAACAGGCACATTGTTCTTTAGTTCTAACTCATAAAATACAGCAACAAAGGGAACTGAACATCAGGATCACCAGTTTTGGGAATGCAGGTGATGAAGACTGAAGCAAAGCTGTTCCATGAGAGCTGCCTAGTTCTGCTGTGTAGGGAGCCCATCCACAGCCTTTGTGCTGTTACCATCTCCAGCTTATTTCCAGCAGCAGTTTGAGGGAATAATTTCCTGGGTTTTTTTATTCCTGCTCAAACTCTGCTGTCCAGGCTGTGGATTACAGGCCCCTGATGGCAGCACAGGGCACCTGCCCCTTGCACCAGACACTGCTGTTTGAAACTGCCCCAGCTCTCCCTGGAAACCTGTTCCTGTGCCTTCCAAAGGTGGAAGAAAGCACTGTGATTGATCCCACACCTGGGTTCTGTACAAGCCTGTGCCTTGTTACCTTGGAGATGGCCAAGAGCTCACTCTGAAATAGTGAAGCCTAAAAAACAGCCCAAATAAGGCAGCAAGTCTCCAATGTCCTGGTTTTTAATGGAATATCAGGATAATGATGTTTGGATCATTGCTGCAATCAGGCCACAGATGTTAGTGCCAATTAGAATCAATACATCCATAGCAAAGGCTGAAGGTTTTCCTTAAAGCTGCTGTTTGTTAAACATTTGAAAGTGATCCATGATTCAGAATTTCCATTTGATCTCCATCTGCTCAGAAAAGTGACTAAAGAGGTTAAGTGATGGAATGGGAGGATTTTGATGTCTTCTGGCAAAGAGTTTTGAGGCTGAATTGAGGAAGCTTGAAAAAAATTCTAGTTTTCCCTCATTTCAGTATTTATATTGACAGATTTCCTGTAGAAAAGGCTAAATAAGTGTTAGAGGGACTTGGTTAATAAATTACTCACTTTCAGGTCTGCATAACCACTTTTGTTCAAGCTCTATTTCACTACAAAACGTTGTAATTTTCAAATTCAGTGACTTGTCTATACAGATGATACAAATAACATTTTAGTTTGGGAATAAAGTGTATCCACATAACTAAAGGATCCAGGTGGTGCAGAAAGCACCAGAGAAAACTTCATTAAAAGATTAACTTGCTTTGCTGAAGTTTAACTTCCCTTTGCTTTCATGACAAGTTGGCACATCCTGATGGCTGCCTCGAATTGTGTTTTTGGAAAACAGGATCCCGTAAGATTCTGTTGATGAGAGGTGTGGGCAGAGAATGATTCGTGATAAACTGTTTCAGAGTCACACACGTTTTATCAGCACATTTGTCAGTGTTGCAGCTGCACTTTGCTCCTCCCAGCACCCAATTCCCAAACATATTTAACTGCAAGGATCAGGAGGTTTATGGTGCCTGGCCGGCTGTCTGCTGGGAAGGCTGGGAATGTCCACAAAGGCAGAGCAGGCCATGTTTTCTCTCCCAGCAGAGTATTCCAACCTGGCTTCATCTGGAGTGTTCTCCATCCCTCCCCTGTACAGAATGGTTTAGGTTGGAAGGGGCCTTAAAGCTCATCTCATTTCCACCCCCTGCCATGGGCAGGGACACCTTCCACTATCCCAGGTTGGTCCAAGCCCTGTCCAACGGGGCCTGGAAAAATTCCAGGGATGCTCTTCTGGAACAGCCTCAAATTTACATGGCATAATGAAATGTACAGCCAAAATCAGAATAACAATGGGATTATGGCTTAGTCCCTGGATCCTAAGGGAAAGGCAAGAGCATTTCAGAGGTTTGTCAGAGGAGGTGAATCACCTGCTGAGGCAACAGTGCAGGAACAGAACCGATTCTGAAGGAAGGAGGAGCAAAGGATGAAAACCAGTGTTGCTGAGGAAGGAGTACAGAGGAAGCTGTGGAAAAACTGAGCCAGAGTGGAGGTGGGAGAGGAGGGAACGGGAGGGCAGCCTGCCAAAAACTGACTGAGTGAAACCGAGCTAGTAAACAGACACTCAACTGGAGCTGTTCATGCAGCAGAGACAGAACACGGATCCTTCCTTCCCAAAGGGGTGTCTGAACCCAAAGGCTGGGAACACACAATTCCCATAAGGCCACAAACCCAGAACCTTTGCAGCTGGAAGGTCAAACCAGAGCCGTGTTCTCCAGAGCGCCCTGGACAGCAGCAGTGCCGGCAGAGTCATCAGATCACTCAGCTGGAAGATTATAATAGAGGCTCCTTGGATTCTCTCCAGGATAAAAGCAAAGCCCTCATTTATGTAATCCCCTGCTGAGAAGCTCCAACCACTGAGCTCTCTGTTGGCAGGCAGGAAAAGGAGCGACTGCAGCTTTTGGTGAGGAGTGTGGGTGAAACCCCCAGCGTGGCTGGGCTGCAGTGCATGAGGCAAACCCTGTGCTCTGACGCACCTGACTCTGAGAGCTGGAGCTTAGCAACAGCTCTTTTTTCAGTATTTCACTCAGCTAGGTTAGGAAGTCAGCACATGGCATTTGAGGAATTTAGTTAACTCTTGGGAAGTCCATTAAGCTCAGCTCTGAAATTCCTTGAATGAGTCTGGCCCGAACTCTAAAAGCTTTTAATAAAAGCAGTTAGAGCTTGTGACAACCCTGCATCATGCCTGCACCCTGAGCCGCCAGCAGAGAGCATGAAGAGAATTACAGTGTTACAATTCTGCTTAATATTAGAATTTTTTAAAAAATGTTTTACCTTAACTTCATACTCCTTATTGTTTTGGTGTCAGGCTGTGCCTGTAAACACACAGGGAGCGTTCAACATTCAGGCTTTAGTACTTCAGGGTGTAAAAGGATGGTCACATCTTTTTCCAGGACTTCTCACACACAGAAACAGATAAAACTGAAAGACATACAAAAGACCCTGAATTGGACATCAAATAAATGTCTACAGTTACACAGTGCTTGAACAGACCGTGGTTGGTTACAATTTTTTGTTCTGTAACTCCTTTCCCTCTGATCCCAGGAAGGTGCGAGGACAGCAGAGGGAGCTGGGCTCACTGTATGTACTAAGGCAGTGCACTTGACAAATCATCATTTGTTTATGTAACACCACCAGGAGCTTATCTAAATTTCAAATAATTAAAGTAGAAACTCAGCTGGGGTTGTCTCTGCATTTTACAGATCCTGCCCTTACTGGGAGATAGATCTGGATCCTCTCCCCCTCTCCTGCCCAAGCCCAGGGTGCATTTCTGTGTGTGCTGTTGGCCCAGGGATCTGCCAGGAACTCAGAGAGAAAAGAGTTTCAAGGCTTCACATCCAGGGATGGTCTAACCCCCTTCACAACAGGGAAGGGGTATTGGCTGCCTCTCCTGCTCTGTTTCTTCTGCTTGGATCTCTGGGAGCAAATGCCTGTGTCCCACAGAATACATGGATTGCCTGGGGACAGTGGTGGGGTCTGAGGTGAACTGTGGGACCTCAGTCCTGCCACCTCCTGGATCTTCCAGGCCCTTTGTAGGGATCCCATCCACTGACCACCCTGGGGACTGTCCCTTCCCCTCCAGGGTCCAGCTCGATGGTGATGGGAACAGTGGATTCTTCATAATAAAAGTCAGGTATGGCAACAGCTGGAATTAGATCATAGGAAATACATTACTGACTACCTCTTTAAGTCAGTCTGTTGTTTTATTACTGGCCAGATTGCACCAGGGTGGCCAAAAGGCACATGGAGGTGCCTGGGCCACACCAGAAGGCACCTGGAGGACCCTCTGGGGCACCAGGAAAGGGGCAGGAGCACCCTGGATTGTTCCAAGAGACACACAGAAACCTGGGGCAGAAGCAAAGCTCAAAGTCTGTACTGACCTCCCAAAACACACATAGGGGCTGCTTGAGCCTCTGGAAAGGCCACAGAGTGTCCTGGGGCACCCCAAAATGCTGCTGCCCAGCAGGGTTTTCCTTGGATGCTGCCTTGGCAGAGAATGAAGAGACACCAGAGAGAGGTGAGTGCTGAGGGCTGGGCAGGTGGGATGTGCCAGAGCCAGGACCTGCCAAGACCTTGGGTCAGTAATGTGTAGGACAAGGACTGAGAGCCCATGAGACAGGAAAGCCTGGGCAGGGACCAAGGGCCTCTGACCCTGGGAGGGAACAAGGACAGACTGAGCCCCAGGGGTAGAGCCTGCCTGAGCTCTGACTCCTGGGCTAGTGAAGGTGTCCCTGCCCCTGGCAGGGGCTGGAACAAGATGCTCTTTAATGTCCCTCCCAACCCAAACCGTCCTGTGATTCTCCAAAGACAAGAAAAAACAGGTTGATTTGGAAGAGAAGCAACTCCTTTCCCTGCTTGCCCACACATCCCCAGCTCCAGCAAGGCTCTGGGGCAGGCAGGACATTGCAGGGGATGCCACGAGCACTGCTGTCCCTGGGAACTGGGATATTCCAGCAGAAAAGGGTTTAGTGAAACCAGCTCCAGGCTGCAGATAACACCAAAGGATTGCTCAAAGACACAGAGACATGTTACCTTGCACAGGAATGCTGCAAAGTGCCTCTGAACCAAAGAAAAATCACACTCTTGCTAATTGGTCAGGATTCTCCAAAGGTAAAGCAGGAAACAAGGAGAGCTGTAGCAGCAGCATCCAAACCACAGTCACAAAAATCAGCCCCCTCTGCAATGCCTGTGAGTAACATTCCTGTAATTATTCCCACAGGATGAAGTGAGGCTGATCTCACATTCTGAGTTAAACACATCAAAATACCTGCACAGACCAAGATAAAATTTTACTCCTTAAAAGTTCCACTGCCAAAACACTTCCCTGTCAGAGAGGGGTTTTCCTGCCCCTCCCTCTACGCCACTGGGATGGCACACAGGGGTCCCTCACAGGGTGAGAAGCAAAGCATAAGCAGAAAGAATCAAGGGTTTGGGGTTTTTAATCTTCCATTTTCTCCCCTTTTTAAACAGCTTTACACTCTCCCCATTCACAAGGGAAGTCATGCCAGGAAATAAAGGAGCATCGAGAGAGATGGTTTTGAGCTGCACATGAACAAGTACCTTGAACAAGAAAGGAAAAACACTCTTGTGCAACACACCAAAGTATTTCCCACAAATTCCACATCTTACCCCTCCTTATGAAACTGGCATAGCTGGCAGGAGCTTGGCAAATTAGGTCAAGCTGTACCCAGATGAGGGATTAGAGGAGGAGGAGCTCAGAAACAGCTGAAGACACTGCCTGGAATGGAAACATCGCCTGGTTCCTCTGAGGAGCACAGAGAGACACCACCAAACACCAGCACTGTGTCCCTCAAAACAAAGTCTGAAACAAAGTCGGGCTCCTCTGGAATGGGAAGGAGCAGGAAGAGCAGCAGAAATAGCAAAGATAATTCACAACAAAGACACCAGGAAAGTCCTGTTCTGAGAAAGCTCTGCTTCCACAACTAGCACTGCCTTATCTTTCCACTTTTCTTTAAATGATCATACAGTGTTTGTCATTGGAATGTGGCTGATCACAAAATCCACCACTCAAATAAGAAAATTTTCTGTCTATTCTAATTTACACCTTAAGAAAAAATTAGATTCAAGTGTGCACAAACTGAAGGAGTGCTTCCATCACCTTTGCTGCTGCTGTCCTTCAAATTAATAAAGATCTTTGCATTAAATCCAGCACCTCTTCAGACCAGTAACACTGTAACACAAAAAACAGAGTTTACCTGTTCCTCCAAAGCAATGGATGGGACTAATAAATGCCTGTGGAATTTGGGGAACTCACAGATTTCCAAAACAAATAAACAATAAAATGCCAATAAATCCCAGACACTGAGTGGTAACTAAGAGTGAGCAATTTTGAACTCTCAGTGGCCTCTTAAAAAAACCATCCTATTTGGTGTTAGATAATATGGGAGAATGACAGATTTTCTCATAATTTAGAGCAATAGCTTAATGGTGTGAGCTAATTATAGAATGTCTTTTTCCTGAGCCCTGGAGTCACAGTGAGTCAGACTCTGGCAACATCCCCTTTGGTTCCACTGTTTTATGATGCTCCTCACATCTCCAGAGGTGGCCTTTATCCTGCAAATAATAAAATCCCAAGTACAGAGAAGTAAAAATAACCAAGGTTTTAGTGTGCAAATAATTTCTGCCAAGGCAGCAGCACGGAGAAGTTACAGCTCAATAAACTTCAGTTAACACATTCATCTTTTGTCTCAGTTGCTAATTCTGGATTTCAGCTCATGTCAGATTTGTTTCAAGCCATCAAACCAAACCTGCTCTCTTCTTAAAAAGAAGACAACAGCATTTCTTACTCTTACTGATGTAAAACAATCCCAGTCAATGCTGCCCAGAAAATCCATTTGTCTGCCTCAGCCACCCAAGAATATTTTTAATGGGGAAAGGAGGAACATGTTATAAGAATATTCCTTTTTCTCATGTGAAATTCCACCTGGTTGACAAACCTGTCTGGAGAGAGGTGGCTTTCTCAGCAGTCTGACTAAAGCACAAGAGTTGACAATCCCAAGATTCAGATTCTCCTTCCAGCTCCACATCAAAGCAATTTTGGTAACATTTGCTACACAGCTGTCTTGACATAGAATCAGAATATGCATCCATTTTAAAAAAATCTGAATATTCTCATACTGCACCTTTGGAAAAAATGAGATTGAAGCATGCACATTACCACAAAAAGTGATTTAAAAAATCTGAATATTCTCATACTGCACCTTTGGAAAAAATGAGACTGAAGCATGCACATTACCACAAAAAGTGATTTAATCACCTTTCTGCTGCTCTCCTTCAAGTTAAAGATCTTTGCTGCTTCCCATGAAGTTGCTTCATGAAGACACACATTTCTCTGCCCTTATTATGGTTTTCTTTCACTGATAATTACTGAAAATCTGCTTAACCTCTGTCGAAATAATGGCTTGTTATTACAGTTCTGACATCTGTGCTGCTCCTGCCTGGGCTGCTCACACAGATTAAGCAACAGAAAGTTTCTCAGACACAAGAAATCTGATGGAGGAGCCAAAACCAAGCAGAGATTTAACTGGGTGTTGCTGAACTTTCACATTAGAGAGAAAACAAAAACTCACTAGTACAACATGTAGCTGATACACTTCATGGGAAGCAACTGAAAACTAAAACAAGCAGGAAAATTAAACTTTTCTTACCTTATGTTCCTGCATGCAAAGCTTTTTCCAACTTTCAGTTCTATGCTCATACAAAAATAATAAATCTGCCAGAAATCTGTCAGTTCTTTGCAGGAGATGAGGGAAGATGGTCCAGTTATCTTACAGTTCTGTTCTTTTTAACAGTATTTGACACCATAATTTTATTTTAACCTCCCAAGCAAGCTTGAAATAACAAGAAACATTTTGAGGAAAACCTGTAGGAGATCAGGAGGCAGGAGAAGAGCCTGATGCTTTATTTTTGCTTGTTCTTGCAAACACGATACCCAATCTCTTATTTAAAAGAAACCCAATTCTGTATAATCATAATTCTGTGTCTTCAAAAACAAAAGCTTTCATTCAAGGCAATGGAAGACACTTTGGAATTTATGTCAACAAAGCATCAATAAGGGAATTATAGTAAAGTTAGAAGTATCTTGCCAGGGTTTGTTCCTGACTTCACCTTTAATGCAGGACAGCCCAATGATCCCCAGTTAATCTTTTCCCTGTAGTATTTTTAAACAGCACAGGAAACTACTGTAAACATCTACTGAATAAACTGGCTAAATGATATCCTGGCTCCTTCCCAGAGATAAACCCAGGGACTCAGGACATGCTGGAGGCCCAGTCAGGCACCTTTTCCTGCAGGTTTTGTGCTGTGCCAGCACAGCAATGCTGGGTTTGGGGGTGTGGGTGTCTCAGTGAGCACCAGAGCAAAGTGGGGAGAGGGGGAAGGAAGCAAGTTCTGTGTGTCAAGGAGCAACCACCCCTCAGGATGGGCTTCCATGTTCCCCGGGATCATACCTTCAGTCTTCCAGGCAGTGTTTTAAACATTCCTGAGAGACAGGGAGCAGCAGAGTCAGCTGAGAACACACACACCGAGATGGGCCAGAGCTCCTCCATCCTCTGTGCTGGGTGTGTGTGTGCCTGTCTGAGATCTCAGTGTGGAGACAGGTTAGATATCTGCACAAGATATAATTAATCCTGTTATTCCACCCAATTTTAACTTTCCTTCTGCAAATATTAAACATGTGACCCACGTTGCTTCCTTTTAAATGAGTATTGCTTTTTATTCATAGCTGTTGTGAGATTAACAGTAAAGTTACCTCTGAAAAAAGTCTTTACAGTAATTTATGGAGATCAATTTTCCTATTTAGGTTAAGTCCAGACGTTTACAAGAACAATCACTTAAATAAAAATAGAATATAAAGCCTATGTTTAAAACATGGCCTTTATTAGTGCTGTCTAGTGAGCTCCATATTTATCTTACACTGAAATAGCTCTGCTTTGCTTAAGAAAAGACAGAAAAAGTGCATTTACAAGAGTACTTTTTCTTTAATTTTCTGCGAAAATGGAAGGAATTGGAATCACAAGTTGACAAATGTTGCAAAATGAGATTTCAAGAAACATCAATTTTAGTAATGCTACACCATCACTAGTGTTTCCTTCTGACCTTCTGCTGTGTGAACCAGAATATCCTGATATACAGTCTAGAGCATCTATGGTATTACTCTACAGCATATTAAACACAGAAAAAGGGGCTAAGACCCCCTTCCAATGTACAAACATGAATAAAAAAATTGATTAAAAAAATCACTTTTATACATAATGTATATGCAAACTGCTTTAAATACATGGTTTTGGAAGAGTTATTTACAAACTGCACCTGCCCGTGGGACAATCCACAGACAGAGCACACACAGTTGCTTTTACTTTATTGTTGCATCTCAACTTTGGGAGATATAAATTTATTCGGCAGTACAGCAAACAGAAGAACTTGTGACAAAGGATCTTAAGGGCAACCCAATAAATGTTGTTCCTCCAAACAAGGTAAGTACTAGGACTGCCAAAGTCTCCAAATCAAGTTTAGTTGAACCCAGATGCCCACTGACAGATCTGTGTGGGGGAGGACACGTAGACAGACCCACTGGAAGTACAGGAATGGCTACTGGATAACTCCTCCTGAAGAGCCAGAACTGAGAAGGATGTTTTATCCAAAGAGTGAACTAACCTAGAATTTTTTTTTCCAATTTTATTAATATTTTAAAAAATACATAAAAATACAACATCCAATGTCTGAATAAATATATTTAACAAGTTGCAAGATACCTTATTTTACACAAAAATTTCAGCTTTAGAAATCTTGTTAAATAACTTCATTGTTGTTATATATTTCATTTTTCGTCTTTTTGTAACAAAATAAAAACTCTGAAATTACATAGAAAAAAGACAAAATATTTTTGTCAAGGGATAAGATAGTCCACTGAAAACCTATTCACAATTCCACTGTAAACATTAATAAACATTAAAATATTTGCATAATTGTGTGCTCAAAAATCCTATAAAAAGTGGAAGACTTATTACAACTGTAGTTTTCAGTCAACTACACTTCCTTTCACAATTTATTTTGTCCCATTTACACCTTTAGAACTGGGCACATTGCTGAACACATACTTTGGCAGTTCTGTAGAGCAAGTGCTTCCACAAAGAGGAACTACTCACCAAGAGTTACCTACAGCTCGGTGAAAGTGCAGCAGCTACTCAGTTCTTTTGGGCAATACTCTGATGTCTGCTTGGTGCACTTGCCTTTTTAAGATCACCCTAGAACACCTGAATGCTTCACTGGACATAACTTTTCAAATTTGATAAGTGCCCTTTCTCTGCGTTAAGAAGAAAAAACAAACAAACGAACAAGAAACAAAAACAAACACAATGACAAGGATGTCACTTTGTGCCTACAAACCTTCAGTTACCAATGAGCTTAAGTTCTCTGAACAGTAAATTAAACGAGAGGAGAGGGGAGAACAGGTACAGTCCAGCAGTGGAAGTGTGTACAGAATATACTTGGCAATGTCAAACCAGTTGAGTGCTTTCTGTGGCTGAATTTCAGGATTTATGTCCATGGCAGCAAGCTGCTGGCAAGGCAGAGAAATGAGTATCACCTGCATTCGACCGCGAGCACGTTCTGGGGAGGAGAGGATGACGACGGGCTCATTCCAGTGTCTGAGGAGGCAGATGACATGGATGCTCCTGTGTGGGACACTGAACACACACAGCAACAGATCAGCATCAGGTTATCAAAGTACAGCTCACAATCAGAGTTTCCCTGGTTATTGTGTTGTTTGAGACCTCAAAGAAGCAGCACAGGCACAGAAAACAGGCTTTTTGTCAACTGCTTTCACTGCTGCATTCACAGAACTGGATTAACCTCACCCATCTACTGAAAAGGTAACTCAGGGGAGTCATTACCCAGATTGAAAACTCAGACCAACTTTGCACTAGAGGAAATCCAAGCTTTTAATTGCATTGTATTGTATGGCCAGACTTCATGAACACAGATTTGGGCAGGGCTCTCCCCACGTGTCCTTCCAGCCTGCACAGTGGATGTTTTAGGTGAGGCTCAGTGTGCACAGAACTGGCCCCACTGTTTCAGTCCTCAGGTTCATCTGCCACAGCTGAGCGAGCTTGGACAGTGACAGGGAAGTCCTCGGGACTGTCACAGCACCCAGCACTGACCGGGGCTGACCCTGCTGAGCATCTGAGATGTGACAGGATGGGATGGCAGGGAGGCTTTAACTGCCAGGGGAAGGTCCCACTGAGACTCGAACTCAGGTCCTTGGGATTCAGAGTCCAGAGTGCTCTCCATGACACCACAGGACCGCCCACAAACTTCTAATACACAGTTATAAAATAACGAGTGAATATTCTGTAGGGTTCAAGCTCAAAAGCCACATTCTTTCTAAATATGCATACAGAGGTAACAAGGTAACCTTTCTCAGAAGTATCAATTAAACTCAAGTTGCCCTGAGCTCTGTATTCTCAAACAAATTAACTTCTCATGGGAACCACAAAGCAAATATCCAAGTTACCTTCTCTGTCTTTCTTTTTCAATCTTTTCCTTCTCCTGTCTATGGTTGCTACTTCTGACTTCAAGGACATGTAGTATTTCCGGATCTCCTGCAATTTTTCTTGTAAGAAGGAGATCCTTTCAGTGCTGCTCATATTGTCCAGTTCATCTAAAAGCAGGAAGAAAAACCAGCTTTATCGAGGCCATTTTAAACAAATGAATGCAATTTTTAAGAGCATTTTAGACAGAGCATGAAAGGTAACACAATTCCATAACTATGTCATAAAAGACCCACACCTAATTTAGAATCCCAAAATCTGCACGTTTTTATTTCAGAACAAATTTCCTCATAAATTCTATCTAATCAAATCAGTTAAAGAATTCTTACTGAGCTGGAAACTCCACTTGTACACCCTGGGTGAAGCATTCTGGTGGTGGTGCTTCTCCCTGTGTTTATCCTTGTCCCCATCTTTGATGTGAGGGGAGATCACCCTGGCAGGAGACCGGGACACCTTCTGTGGTTTGGTGACATTGATGTGTTTCACAGGAGTACATTTACTTGAACTGTCCAGCACAGGAAGGTCTTCACTGTCACTGCTTTGTCCTGCAATGAGAAGTATTTTATTTGGACTTAGAAAAATTCCCACCTTCACACTTTAAAAATCATGGATATAGTAAAAAGCAACGATTAAGAAAAAAATGCAGCTTCTTGCTCAGAAGATCCCAGAATGCACCCAAGGAAAATCCATCCCAGATTCCATGTCTGACCTCAGCAGACACAACATGCACTGAACTCTCATGTGTACTTATTGCTGATGCAGGAGAACTCAAGGACTGACTGGGAAAGGTTAAAAAGTGATGGTCAAATTTCTTTACAGAAATAGTAAATAAACTTATCAAAATACGTATATTAGAGCACTGATAAACTACCTTAAATCACCTGTTTTGACTTTCTAATACAAAGCAGACACTGCAACCCCTTTCTGAAAGATTAAACCTGCATTACTACAGTTAGGCAGCAAGTGATTGTATAGAATGACCAGACTAAAGGAACAGTTCTGAAACAAGACTAAGAGCATAGGAGTTTAACATGGAATAGAAATTTTTAAGCTGATATATTCAAATATTTTAGATTCTCACAATCATTGCCAGGTTTTCCATAGGCATGTTAAATATGTCTGAATACTGTATGTCAGATAACTAATATTTCAGTTTGATATTTAACAATACAACAATGCTGCCACAGGGGCTAAAAACACTGGCTCACTATACAGTGATCACCAAAAAATCCCATGATAGGACAAGGGGGAATGATCTCAAGCTGAACAAGGCAAGAGTTGGATTAGATATGAGGAAGAAATTCCTGGCTGTGAGGGTGGGCAGGCCCTGGCACAGGCTGCCCGGAGCAGCTGTGGGTGCCCCATCCCTGGAAGTGTCTAAGGCCAGGTTGGACAGGGCTTGGAGGCACCTGGGATAGTGGAAGGTGTCCCTGCCTATGGCAGGGGGTGGGACTGGATGGGCTTTAAGGTCCCTCCCAGCCCAAACCATTCTGTGAATCCATGAAAAATGAGCTACAGAAACATAAAAATCCAGAGTTTTATAGCAAGTTAGAAAACAGTCACATACTTGAAAGAAAAACTACACAAGACTCCTTTGGCTGAAAAGCTATTCTTTAGCATCAAACATTTTTCTGTACTTCAGAAATGGCAATTTTTTTCCCATGAGAAACACCCACAGTAAGACTTATTAAAGTCAGTGCCCTCTCCCAAATTCACAACTAATCTAATATATAAAAATCAGCATAATGGTAAGTATTTACTAACTGCTGATATACACAATTATTAAAATGTTTTCCCTAGCTAATTAATATAAAATACCCAAGACATCTCCCAGTAACACAACACAAAAGCTCAGAAGTTCCCTCCAGTAAACCACCAATAATCATGATGAATAAAAATGAAACCACCTGACAGGGAAGTCCCAGCCACTGCAAACAGTGGGTGACAGTGAGAACAGTGGGCTCTTATCCATGTTTACAGGATAGGAGAACATTCCCCCTTCTCCCCACCCCCAGGAATGTACCTGTTCCATTCTTTTCATTTTTGGCTGCAGCACTGGTTCGCTTTGGAGTTCGCTTCTGTTTCTTTGCCAGTGTTCCACTGTTGCTGTCACTGGGTCTTTTCTGACCTACAAGACAAAGAAAGCAAAACCCAATCAAAACCAAAACACCTCAAATACCTCTGCTTCTAACAAGCTCTTTTTATAAGCAACAAAGAGACACTTAAACCAGCCTGGCTGAGAGATGGGGTTGTCCAGCCTGGAGAATACAGAGCTCTGGGGAGACCTGAGAGCACCTTCCAGTGCCTGAAGGGGCTCGAGGAGAGCGGGAAAGGGACTGGGGACAAGGGCCTGGAAGAACAGGACAAGGGGGAATGGCTTCAAACTGCCAGAGGGCAGGGATAGATGGGATACTGGGAAGGCATTCTTGGCTCTAAGGGTAACAAGGCCCTGGCACAGGTTGCCCAGAGAAGCTGTGGCTGCCCCATCCCTGGAAGCGCCCAAGGCTGTAGGAATCGACTTACAGTATCTGGAATGGAAAAAGTCCTGCCAGAAGTGGACTTGTGAAGCAAATGAAGAAGCTACTTCTAATGCCTTAACAATTGAGGGTTTTAACGTTGTTTAAATGTACAAAATGGTTATCTATTGTCTTTTTTGCAAAGTCACTGCTTCTCCTTCCCAAGATCCCTTGAGATAGCTGCTATCCAGGGGTCTGGAAGGAAGTTGAGAAATGGATGTTATCTATCCCCTTTTTATTGGATGTAAACCCCTGATTCCTATTGGCACACAGCCAAGCCCCCTTTCTTTCCTATTAGCAGATTTTGGGTCCCTCCAAGGTCCATATAAACCCTGACTCTGTAGGAATAAACTGTCGTCCCTCTGCTGTGGTGTCTGTGTGGTCCTTGTGGGCTCCCTAGGGACCACCTGGTCAGGGGCAGCAGGGGGAGCACACCCCTCTAGGTAACAGGTTAAGCCCTGAACCTGGAGAACCACCCAACCATTACACAAGGCCAGGCTGGACAGAGCTTGGAGCAGCCTGGGATAGTGGAAAGTGTCCCTGCCCGTGGCAGGGGTTGGAATGAGATGGTCTTTAGGGCCCCTTCCAACCCAAACCATTCTGTGATTCTATAACCAGAAGATAAAACAAACCAGCAGTTTTGACACCGGACTTAAGACACCTCTGGAAATGCTCACAGCAGGGACTGGCTATTCCCAGGAAACCCACCTTTCTCCGCAGCCTCTCTCTCCTGCACAGCAATGCTGCAGTTGCTCGATGTAGTGCTGGCTTCAAACCCGTTGACAGACTCGCTCTCGCAGAGCCCCTCCTGCGACTCCTCGGCCACACTGTCCACCTCGATGGTGGCGTCGCTCTCGCTGCGGACACTGCGCGACTCGTCCTGGCTCAGCGCCAGCGGAGAGGCCACTGGGAAGCCCGAGGGCACGGTGGGGGTGAAGGCAGAGGGGTGGCAGTTGGGGGCACTGGGGTCTGGCTTCTCTGGGGCTGTGTCTTCACTGCTGCTTTTCTCTTTCTCGTCCAAATCATCCAAGTCTACCTCGTGGCACAGCAAAGTTTCAGGACCGATCTGAGGCATTGAGTCGTCCTCATCTTTTAAGGGAATGTTCTCATTGGCTTCAGTGGGACACTGGAAGTTCTCATTCCTCATTTCCTGCCCGTGTGGAGCTGATTCTGCCACCAGGGATGGCATCTCCTCATTCCCAGTTCTGAGGGACTCCTCAGCATTCATCCCTCTACATTCCTCTGCTCCAGTACATTCATTGGTCCTCTCTTCAGACACAATATTTGGCACTTCCATCTCACTCTCTCTCCGATTTCTCTTCTCAGGTGATGCCTGTTCCAAAGTTTTCCTTTTCAAAAGCTTCTTGTCTTTTGTAGAAGGTTCAGTTTCACTTTCAGTAGTGCTGGAACTTTCTTTACAGTCCAAGGAAGACCCATCTAACCTTTCAGGTTCTGTAAGAGATTCATTTGCTGCCTCTTCTTGGCCTCCTGGTGCAACCTTTGCATTCTCTAGAGGAGAATCTTTTGTCTTGCTCCTTCTCCCTTTTCCCTTGGGTGATTTTTCAACCTCTCTTTTGATTTCTTCGATTTGATCTGTTTTATTTCCAAAAATTTGAACAATTTGTTCACTTTCCTCAACTTCCAGTTTCAGAGTTTCTAGTGGCTGTACTTGAGTCCTGTCATTTTCTTTCAAGGCATGAGGAATCTTTGGGTTTTCTTCATCCAGCTTCTCATCACGGAGTTTTTCACCTTTTTCCAGTTCTGAAGTTTCTGGAGAAAACTCTTCGTTCAAATTCTTTTCAGATGACTCATCTGCTTCACTGTCAGATGTGCCAGAGTCTAAAAACATTTCAAAAAGAAGCAAACAGCACCCTAAATTATTAATTACAACACAATTTCTTATTTGAACCACACAAACCCCCTCTCTTTTCAGCAAGCTATGGTGTTAACATCAGTTTACAGTAATTATTTCAAACTTCAAACATTCTGCATTATTCAACACACTTGCTACAGTTCTTATTTTACCTAAAATTTCTATGAAACTGCAATAGCAGTGGTACTGTCAGAGTTCAAGAAGCATCTGCATGATGATCTTAGTCACATGATTTAGTTCATGTCTATGATTCTTCTACTACTATTTTCAGATAAGCCAACACAAATAAATTACAGCAGCAAAAAACAGATTTATAGATTCCCACAATCTACCTGTGGATGTTGCCTCTCCCACACCTGAGATTACAAAACCAAAACCACTCCTTCCCCCTCCTTGCAACCCCAAAGAGAAAAAAAACACCCAGAAAAACAAAATAAAAAGTAAAACCCTTCTAATATGAACATTAAGTTGCTAAACTTATGTACATACAGAGCAAGGCACATTACAGAGGACTATTCAGGGACCTGTACTAAAAGGAGACACTGATTTCACTTCAGTTCTTGCTCAGAAAGGCTCAGAAATATCCAAAAATCTCATTGCCATTTGTGTATAACTAACAGCTCTGCTGGATGATGTAAGTACTGAAGTTGAGGACTTAATTACCACAATAGAGACTGTCATTACAGCACTGGATTTGGCCTGTTCCATATCAGGACTGAAAAGCTCTGGCTGGAGAACATGGAATGATTTGTGCAGTCATTTCCATGTCACAGCTCTCCTGTGAGCAAACTGTGCTCCTCAGCAGTGCCAGCCCAAAGTACTTCCTGAACAAAATTCGTAAGGAGCAACGAAAAAAAAACAAACCAAAAAAAGGGGGAAAAAAAATCAAACCACAAATAGAAAAAAAAATCAAACCTCTTTTGCGAAAGGTACTGAAAAAACCTCCAAAGTATACACAGGACTGAGATCACTCACCGTTTGATCCTCTATCAGAATCAAACATTCCTGAGCTACGTCTCGTCTGCCTGCGAGGTGTTGCTAAAATTAAAATCGAAAGAATTAATTTTTATAGAGCAAAATCTGCGCCAAAAATGTGTTTTCTCAGGGTGCTGGTGCCCTGCGTGGCTCAGCAGGACTCTGGGGCTCTGACAGGGCAGTGCCATCACCGCTCCCTGCAGCTCCACGCCAGGACACGAGTGCCCCACAGGTACCTTCGTTCCCAGTGGGAATGTGGGGGATCGGACAAGCTGTTCCGGGCACCTCTGGCTCCGGATTTACCTTCACTGGTGGGGGCTTTGGATAAGCTGCAAGACGTGTTGGAGGGAAGAGTAGATTTCAGAGGGGGCCGCCCACGCTTGGATTTTTGTTTCTCCTCATCCTTCTTCTCATCCTTTTCACTGTCATCTTTGTTCTGAGGGGAAAACAGTGGATTTTTATTAAAGTTTCACTGCTGATCATCAAAACTTTTCTCCTTCAGCTCCAATAAAGAGCTAGGCCAAGGACTGTATAACTTTTTTTGTTATACAGAGGGAAAACCAATGAATTTTTGTCAACATTTCACAGCTGATGATCAAAACTTTTCACCTGCTCTATTAAAAAACTAGACTACGGACTGAATAACCTTTTTCATTTTTTTAAATAACCCTTTTTTTGTTTTAGTCATTAAATCTTGTACAACAAGAAACTCATTTAAATAATTACTTTTGTTTTCTTCTTCTGTTTTCTCTTTGGTCCTCCTTTGTCCACAGGCCAGATGATCCGATCAGCTTTCACCCACTCATCATATCTAGAAGGGAAAAACAACACACTGGTGTCACTGCACAGAAGATGTTGTCTGAACATGAAGACTAAAAGGCTGAGTTACAGAAAATATTTATTAATGACAGGAAACATTCAAGGTGAGGTTGGATGGGTTTGGAGCAACCTGGGGTAGTAGAAGGTGTCCCTGCCTATGGCAGAGAAACAGAACTGGATGGGCTTTGAGGTCCATTCACAGAATCACAGAATGGATTGGGTTGGAAAAGACCTCTGAGATCATCAAGTCCAACCCTTGGTCCAACTCCAGTCCCTTTACCAGATCATGGCACTCAGTGCCACAGCCAATCTCAGTTTAAAAACCTCCAGGGATGGGGAATCCACCCCCTCCCTGGGCAGCCCATTCCAATGCCTGGAAAGAATTTGTTTCTGCTCTCCAACTTCAATTTCCCCTGGCAGAGCTTGAGTCCATCGTGCCCCCTTGTCCTATTGCTGAGTGCCTGGGAGTAGAGACCAACCCCCACCTGGC